>NW_022681468.1:9074435-9674435 GCF_009764315.1 Trachypithecus francoisi | reverse complement strand
GGAGATTCCTCAGTGCAGACTTTTTATTTCACAGACAGAGTGAGGATTCAAGAAGAGAATTGATATATGCAGAGTGTGTTGGGACTCTGGTTTCATGGTTCCCAGTTCAGCATAGGCACATATATGTGCACCTGCATCCCTGACATTCATCACCAAACTCTTGCATTAACAGCAATCCAAGTATTTGAGTCTCTGCCTAGAACTTTCATCTACCTTCATGTTTTAGCATCAAGTATGTGTTATTGAATTCCTTCCAATTTATTTAATTCTGTTTTCCACAGTTCAGCTATATCACCATCATCATCACCACCATCACCACCATCATCACCACCACCATCACCACCATCATCATCACCTCCATTACCACCACCATCACCATCACTATCATCATTACCAACATCATCACCACGACCAACATCATCACCACCACTCATCCACCACCACCACCATCATTAGCACCACCATTATCATTATCACCACCACCATCATCATCATCACCACCATCAGCATTACCACCACCAGCATTATCACCACTACCACCACCATCATCATCATCATCACCATCACCACCACCACCACCAGCATCATTACCACCACCACCAATATCATCATCACCACACCACCACCACCACCATCATCATCACTACCACCACCATCATCATCATCACCACCATCACCACCACCACCACCACCACCAGCCATCATTACCACCACCACCAATATCATCATCACCACACCACCACCACCACCATCATCATCACTACCACCACCATCATCATCATCACCACCATCACCACCACCACCAGCATCATTACCACCACCACCAATATCATCATCACCACACCACCACCACCATCATCATCTCCACCACCACCACCATCATCACCACCACCACCAGCATCATTACCACCACCACCATTATCACCACTACCACCACCATCATCATCACCACCACCATCACCATCATCACCAGCATCATTACCACCACCACCAATATCATCATCACCACCACCACCACCGCCACCACCACCATCATCATCACCACCACCACCACCATCATCACCACCACCACCAGCATCATTACCACCACCACCATTATCACCACTACCACCACCATCATCATCACCACCACCATCACCATCATCACCAGCATCATTACCACCACCACCAATATCATCATCACCACCACCACCAGCATCATCACCACCACCATCACCACCACCACCAGCATCATTACCACCACCACCAATATCATCGTCACCACCACCACCAACATCATCATCACCACCACCATCACCAGCATCATTATCACCACCACCAATATCATCAACACCACCACCAGCATCATTACCACCACCACCAATGTCACTATCACCACCACTACCACCACCACCATCACTATCATCACCAGCATAATTACCACCACCACCAATATCATCATCACCACGACCACCACCATCACCATCACCACCAGCATCATTATCACCACCACCCAATATCATTATCACCACCAACAATATCATCACCACCACCACCACCACCATCATCATCATCACCACCACCATCAGCATCATTATTGCCACCACCAATATCATTATCACCATCACCACCACCATGATCATCACCACCACCACCACCATCATCATCACCATCACCATCACCACCACCACCAGCATCATTATCGCCACCACCAATATCATTATCACCACCACTAACACCATGATCATCATCATCACCTCCACCACCATCACCATCACCATCATCATCACCATCACCACCACCATCATCAAAGGGAAGTGACTAAGGGACATTGGCACCTAATGAGCTCTGCATCCCTCTACATCAGGAACCCATGACCACAGCCATGTTGTCAGTATCATTCAGATCTATTTGTCCTTTTATTCCTTTCTCCTGCTAGGTATTCTTTTGATATCTACTTTTTTGAGTAAAAAAAGTTTTTAAAGGAAATGTATAAATATTAAATACATTTTTAAAATGATATAATGGTGATGATGCCACCACCCACCATGCAGTGGTTTTCTCTTTGCTTATTCCTTTTCATGTGCATGTCTATGTCATTTTGCATTCTTCCATTTGGACAAAACATATTGCATTTTTCCATTTGGACAAAATTTCCTACGTTTGTTTTACTTGCAGTAAGATGCACAAAGCATACAGTTTACCATCTTAACTGTACATTTTTATGAGTATGGTTCAGTGGCATTCAGTACATTCACATTGGTGTGCTACCAATAGTACAATCCATCTGCAGAACTCTTTTCATTTTGCAAAACTGAAACTCTGTACCCATTACACAACTCCGCATACCTCTCTCCCCGAGCCTCTGGCAACTACCGTTCTACTTTCTGTCCCTATGAATTCGACTACTCTAGATAACTCATATTATCGTCAAATGGAGTCATCCAGTCAAATGGAATCATCCAATACGTGCTCTTTTTTGACTGGCTTATTTAACTTAGTATAATGTCCTCAAGGTTTGTCCATGTTGTAGCCTGTGTCAGGATTCCCTTCCTTTTTAAAGCTAAATAATATTCTATTGCATGCGTATTCCACATTTTATTCATCCAATCATCTGGATCCACCATTATTTTTAATGACTTCATGATACTGCTTTATGCCCTTGTATTATGATGTGCTTAGACTGTTTTATTGATTTTTTTTCTCACTTAAAGCTATGTATCTGTCTGGATTTTGTTCCTCTAAAATGGGAATCAAGCAGAGTTTGGCCATTCATACATTCATCAATCTCTGAGTGTTTACTATGTGTCAGGTGCCGTAATAAAATTGGGAGAATAGAACTGGATAAGCGGTGGTTCTCACTCTTGAGGAGCCCACCATTTAGAGGGAGCCAGAAAAATTAATTGAGCAGTATAATTCAGTGCCTGGAATACAACAAGTAGTTTTCCCCATTTTCCTCCCGCTGTTAATTTTTACTTTCTTTTTGTCTTGCTGCTGGTGCTTGCATCTCCATCAAAGGCACAAACATTAGCTTGCATTTAACCAAGCACATTCACCCAATCTACTGCAAGACTCTAGAGCTGGCAGCCTGTCAGGAAACCCGTTTGGACTGTGTGAAGCTGTGACCCCCGACACACCTTTACAAAAAAGCACAATCAAATCTAGACACGAATTCATCATTTGCGAAAGATCGTTTCCTGCTGTCGTTATTGTCTGTAGCAGCTCCAGTGACATGTGCTGGCATGACAAGCCCCATTTAATCTCACTAATGCATCCTTTTCCACGGGCAAACTAAACCCAGACCCATTCCAAAAGAGCTGAACCCAGCCATCGCTTACCATAGGAATAACATTAAATACTAATGGGGACTGAAGACCCTGGGAACGGCTTGCTGAGTGATGGGCCTTCCTCGGAGGGAACTGATGATGGGATTCTGCTCAGATCCAAATGAAGTGATGCTCTTGGCTCTTGAGTTAAGGTTCAGAGGTTTCGGTGGACCCTGTGCCCATTCCAGATACCAATAACTCTATCTAGCAAATGTCCACAGGAGGCTGGGTTGGACTTTGGTCTACATACCTTTTCTTCAACATTTCTCTTCCAACCACCCTGAAGTTGAGGACAAAACAAAGGCCTTTAAAACGTCTAACAAGGACACTTAGCAGGGAATGGAACTTTCAATGCAAGAAGAGCAATGAGGCCGGGCGCGGTGGCTCAAGCCTGTAATCCCAGCACTTTGGGAGGCCGAGACGGGCGGATCACGAGGTCAGGAGATCGAGACCATCCTGGCGAACACGGTGAAACCCCGTCTCTACTAAAAATACAAAAACTAGCCGGGCGAGGTGGCGGGCGCCTGTAGTCCCAGCTACTCGGGAGGCTGAGGCAGGAGAATGGCGTAAACCTGGGAGACGGAGCTTGCAGTGAGCTGAGATCCGGCCACTGCACTCCAGTCCGGGCGACAGAGCGAGACTCCGCCTCAAAAAAAAAAAAAAAAAAAAAAAAGAAGAGCAATGAGCAGAAGGTGGTTTTCTCCTTTGAGTAAACGTTCTCTTATCTCTTGAGGTCTTGGCACCCGTGGCGTAGAATGATAGTCCTTTTTGAAAGACGCCACCTTCATCAGAAGGCCAAACATGGCAAGGCCATGGGAAAGGAGTAGGCAGTTGACTTTGGCGGAGAAGGGTTTTTTCTCTTTCCTCTCTCCCAGTGAAGCCTTCAAAGCTCAGAAGGCCTTTCATGGGATTTGCTGGCCTCTTTCTAACCTGATGCCAGGTGGGCTAAAAGCACAGTTCTCCAGGTAAGAAGCCAAGTAAGCATTCAAAGCTTGAAGCCTTTGCTGGCAACAAAAAGTGTCCTCTATTTTGTGCATTGCTCTAAAAGCAATTCAAATTATTTATGTGTGATTTAGTGGATCTAAGTATTGTAGCAGTATTTGCAGCCTGTGCACACACCTGACCTTCTCAATAGGACTCACAGTCTTCCTGCATGGTCTCAGATCTTCTGTCTGTCGGGCAGTATAATGAGTAGAAAGAACTGCATAATTGGAAGGACTCCTAATGGCCTAGGTAAGGCACTGTATTCAGGAATGGGAATGGATTACCAGAAGGAAGAAAGGTAGAGCATGAAGTCAGGGGAAAGGCAAAGCAAAGAGACCATAGGCTGCATGGTGCCTTAAGTGGAAATAGGAGAGAAGGAGAAAGTCTTATGGGGAAGTTATGGGACAGCTTGAAGATTGAGAGGGGAGTAAATAGGGAATGATGCTTTTAAAATGTTTTGCTATAGAATGTGAATTGCACATCCTTCAATGGTCTATAGGATATTTCAGAAAAGATTTTAAGAATTACTTTTGACTGTCAAACTATTGTTTATTCAAAAGCTACCCTGTGCAGAGACTGGACTTCTGGCTTGGTTATATTTGGGTTACAAATTTTTTAAGAACCAGTGTAGCCTAAAGCACAATGGTATCAATAGCTTTCCTTCCCAGTCATGTAACAGGGGCTGTCTTCTAATTCAATCCTCATAACAGCCCCCTTTGAGGTAGGTTAATATTGCCCAGTTTTATAGATGAAAAACCTAAGCTTCAGAGAGGGAAAGTGACTAACTCAAGGTCACACAGCTGGGAAGTGCCCATAAAGTCCTTAGCGCGAGAGATTTGGGGTCCTCTAGGAAAAAGAACTCAAAGGAATGACATTGAGAAAGAGTAGTAGTGGCATGAGAATCAGGGACTAAGGACCTCATGTCTCTTGATTGATCTGAGCACACAATTTAGCCCCTCTCTAAATGGTCTGAGGAGCACATCACTTTACTTTCAACTTCATGTGCCATCATTCCAAGCTGTAGGCCTTCAAGACCGAGGGAGTAAAGAGGAGAATAAGAGTGAGAAAGACGGAGGCAGAGGCAATTATCTGAAGATAATTGATTTTAATTTACACATTAACTTCTTTAGCACTGTGAAATCTTCGAAACAAAGATGCCCCTGCCAAACATTGACCCAATCATCCTCATGACCACAGGCACTGCAGGCATCTCTAGGCATCTCTCAGGGGTCTTCCATTGGAATTCTGAGAATGTTACCACTTCTTCACTAAAAACAACAGCCACAGCAGCAATCATACTCCCTATACATTCTGTGCTTCATGTTGGCTTAACCCTTTCAATCTATAAATTGGGAACATCTTCAAGGCAAGAACATGGTTAACCTGGTCCCACTCGTTGTTGAAGCCTCCGTGTGTGATGGCAAAGGACTCCGTAAACTCTACACCCTTAATGAAAGCTTGGAGATTGAATTATAGCTAAGAAGCCTGAGGTTCAGCAGTGATGGGGCTTGGCCAAGGCCACACGGCATATTACCATGGAAGTAGCTCTAGAGCTGAAACGGTTAGATGTCAACATAGAAGAGGTCAAGACAGTACAATATCTGAAGCAGATAGGAAAACTGTAGCCCTACTTTTTCATTTCTTTCGTCTTGCATTTCAAACTTAATTCTTATTTGGCTGCTGAATAATTTAATGCGTGGGTTCTGGCATCAGAACTAGGTTATAAACTCTCAGAAGGGAGAACCACATTTCTACTCCAGTGTTCCTACAGGAGAAGTTGAGAACATAGTAGGAAGTCCATACCCACTGGCAGAATTGTATTAGTTCGGGTACCTATTGTCTATAGCATCTACAGTCAGACTGTACTGCCTCCATGAGCTCTGTGAATGAGTTGCTTAGTCTTTTTTTTGAGACGGAGTCTCACTCTGTTGCCCAGGCTGGAGTGCAGTGGCCCAATCTCGGCTCACTGCAAGCTCTGCCTCCTGGGTTCACACCACTCTCCTGCCTCAGCCTCCTGAGTAGCTGGGACTACAGGCACCCGCCACCACGCCCAGCTAGTTTTTTGTATTTTTGGTAGTGATGGGGTTTCACTGTATTAGCCAGGATGGTCTTGATCTCCTGACCTCGTGATCCGCCCACCTCAGCCTCCCAAAGTGCTGGGATTACAGGCGTGAGCTACTGCGCCCAACTGAGTTGCTTAGTCTTTCTAAACCTCAACCTGGCCATCTGTAAAATGGGGACAACAGTATCTCCTTTACAGGGTTATTGTAAAGATTTAATGAGGCACTCAACACATTGTCACATTCAATAAAAGTTAGTTACTAACTTTTTAATAAACATTCAATAACAGTTAGTTATTATACACTAAAGCAGGCGTTTAATAAAACTTAATTTCTTTTATTATTGCTGGTTTTATTAATATTATGATTCCCTCAAATGATTTTTCATTTTAAAATGGAGAAATAGCTAAAAATCCTGTTCTATATTACTTCTCTCTCCTATTCTGTTTAAAGATGATTCAACGTCTGTATCCCTTCATCTAACTAAACTTTAAAATTTGATTTTAAACTTCGATTGCCAGTGATCTGTTATTAATCTCTTACCAGTCTTCCCTTTAAGTTAAACATGGCCCCAAATGAGCTTATTGAAGTCTAGTTACTTTCAGATATTCAACAATTACTCTCCCATGGTGTTCTAGACCTAGGCATTCAGAGATGGAGAAGAACCAACCTGGAGGAAGCCAAGGGCAGGAGCCAGGTAGGGTCACAGCCACCATGATGTCAGGAGTGGGGTGCATCAGCTGAACCTTTCTTGGAGAGAGACTTTCTTTCTCTTAGTCCTAAATTCTTTTTCATTCCACCCAGGCCTTATGTATTTAAGAATACATGACTCACTGGTCCAAAGTACTGTGTCTTTTACCTATGCTTTCTCTACACTGCAGCCCCCTTCCAGCCCTAAAGGGAAGGGAGAGAGGGAAGTCATGTGAGTAACACAGGTGATGGTGGTATGTGTGTGTGCAGGGGGTGCGGGGGGCATTCCTCTCTCCTTCTTAATCAGGGCCAACTGGCTGACAGTCTCTCCCCACAGGACACAGTGATAAGAAAGGAACAGCAGAGAGCCTGGACAGAAGAGAGCCTGGAAAGACTCCACCCTCTTCTTGCGATCCTCTCTTTTCTCTAAGTGCTCAGGGAAGAGAGGGAATAGGATTTATACTGATACTTTTCACAACAGAAAAAAATAACTAGCATTATTAAGCTGTCATTATGATTCAGCAAATGTGTTCTAAACACTTCACACTTGATCTCAGTTATTTCTTACAATAATTCTCTAAATTTGTTAATGTTAATTGTGCCCATTTCACAGATAAGAAAATTGAGGCTTTAAGACATCAAGTCACTTACCTGAGGTCCCACAGCTTAGAAGTAGTAGAGTTAGAATTTGGACCCCAGCTTTCTGGCTTCAGAGCCGGCAGTCCCACCTCTCCCAGGACCCTGAGTTTGGGGCTCCCTGCCTGGGGTCAGTGCAGGATTGACCTGACCACAGTTGAGGTATATGCCACATAATGGTCTGCACAAGGCACAACTGATTCTTTTTTTTTTTTGAGATGGAGTCTCACTTTGTTACCTAGGCTGGAGTGCAGTGGTGCAATCTCAGCTGACTGCAACCTCTGCCCCCTGGGTTCAAGCAATTCTCCTGCCTCAGCCTCCCGAATAGCTGGGATTACAGGTGTGTGCCACCACATCTGGCTAATTATTGTATTTTCATTAGAGAAGGGATTTCACCATGTTGGGTAGGCTGGTCTTGAACTCCTGAACTCAAGTGATCTGCCCACCTCCACCTCCCAAAGTGCTGGGATTACAGGCGTAAGCCACTTCATCCGGCCACAACTGATTCTTAAAGTTCATTTGCTAGAAGGAAAGAATGCAGATGTCCTTCTTTATGCATCTTATGAGAGGACTACAGAGAAGGATTTTAATTCATTTTTGACTTTTACACAACCTAAGGGAAGGAGTGAGATTCACTGCACACTACCCATGGTGGGCCATGGGTGGTGAGGGAAGAAGTCTAAATCACTTGTCTGTAGATTTTCCTGCTGCCCAGGGATTCTGGGAAGCCTTTGCAGGGGTGGCATGTGAATTTTCAACACTTTTTTACAACCACTGTGAACTATATAAGGCTTAGTCTCTGCTTTTGTGAGTTTGGAAGACAGTTTGTAGATGTGAGGTTTTATACCCAGCTGATTAAAATACAAACTACACAGAAAGTACATACTGAGAGCTGTGTGGCTGCACCACACAAAAAGCATTAATTGTTTCTAGAGATGAAAATGGACAGTGCGGTCAGAAAATCTTCCACAGATGATAGGGCATTTGAGTTAGGGTATGAAGGGATGAATAGGAGTTTGCCAAGCAGAGAAAGGGGGAGCATGAATACTTTTTAAACTGGCATAATTTCCTAAGCTGATGCCGCAGTGCACTCTCTAATGCACTAAGATCCTACATTGTTTTATTCTTTTTTCTGTTCCTTTAATCAAGTACTTTTATAAAACAGCCTGTGGAAGTTAAGATGAGTACTCTGAAAATCCAAAATATTTCTCTCCTTAAGTTCTCTATTTGATCTTTGAAACAAATCTGTTTTTAGGAACGAAAGGAAGGCAATCCTAGTTGATTTAGAATTTCTCAACTGCAGATCAGAATTGAAGATTAAAGAATGGAAATGTAAATTTAAAAAATGTGGGCATCTTCAGCCCTGCCTTTCCCCCAAAGGCACAGCATGTGAGGGTATGTGCCCCTAGATCGAGGCCATATCCCATGTGGGTGTTCACACTCTGCATCAAGGATGCCGTGTGCAAAAGGCAGACAGGCTTGGCTGCTGGGCATGAGAGCTGACTTGCAATGCTGCAGCTTTGACAGGGGTTTTGGAGGTTTAGACCCTTCAGTCCTGCTTATTGGAGTCCCCATGAAGTGCTCAGATGAGAGAGTTGGAAAGTAACATGGCCTCTAAGCTTGGTAACACTGGAGTAGGGGTTCACTTTCAGGACCACCCACATCACTTTCCAGAACATTCCTTAAGCTCAGGTGAGGAGAAGCCTGGCTTCGCAGTTGACACCTGTGAGTGCAACGTTTGCCACTGCTGCTTGACATAAGGAACACTGTGAACCCAGCTTCTGGCTAGATCCTACCAGCAGGACTGGGCCTGCCCCAGAACCTCTGCCTCTGTAGTTCTTCTCAGCACAGAGCAGAAGGTGCTAGGAAGCTGGTGGAAAGGCGCTTATAGCCACCTGCCTAGGTGACGATGGATTGGGCTGAGTATGGGAGGAGGGATCAGCCTGTACTCCCACATGGATTTCCACCTCTGACTTGAAAACCAGACCTCTGGAAAAGTTCAAACCTGGGGTGGAGTCCCTGGTTGTCCCTGGTTACTTGGCCGATCTCCAGGCTGGCCTGAAAGGTAGCTCTTGCCGGGTAATGTTGGCATCTCCTGCTGTTTGCACTGGGACTGCCAAATCCCCTTGGTGCTTGACTATCACCTAGACCCTTGGGCATCAGATGGCCTCTGCTGCTCTGGGAGATGGGAATGAGCACGAGGCGATCTCAGCTCAGCCAGGCCTGCTGGACCTGCCACTTAACTAGGAAGACACTGTCCTGCATCCTGGAAACCCACAAGCGGCCCTTTATCTGATCTCCCGCAAGCATGGCCTGATGATCAGAGGTTATGTGGGCTTGAGATTTCCATGTGATTGTCTGTGAGATGGGGTTGCAGAATCTCCTTCCCACGGAGTGTCCCACATGCGTAACCTTCTCTCAGCTCAGCCAGCAGTCACTTCCCCATTGGTCTCTGCTGAGAGAGATTTCCTGGAGCCCAGCCTGGACTCAGGCTGGGGCTGGAGACGTAGAGCCCATTCATAAAGCCAGCTGCCCAAGCTCAAACCCCAATACCAGGAGGGGTGAGGATGGTGGCCTTGATGAAGGAGCAAAGTGGACGTGGAAACATCCCATGTGTCTTGTAAGTCAGATTCCCCATGGTGCACAGAAGTAGGCATGGTTAGCCCTTCCGTAAAATCTAGAATTAAGCACTGCGCTCTTCCTGTGGTTCCCAGCTCAGCCATGCTGCTCACACACCTTGCATGAGCCAGTTCCTGGTCTGACATCTTCTTTCCACCCATGTTCTCCTCTCTGCATACTAAGCAATGCACAAACCTTTCTCCTAGAATTCTGGATGATTTCAGCCCAGAATCCCCCAGCTGAGAATTAGTAAATTACATAACTCTCCTGTGATTCCACTTTTCTCAATGGTAAATGGAGATAAATAGTAATAATTCCTACACATTCCATGTCACTGATGTGAAGTTTAATAAAGTTAATATCCATTCAGAACTTAGACTTCTGGTTAAGAAGAACGGATTGAACATGCACATTTGGCTTATTACCTTCCTCAAATCCACCCAAAACTAGTCCATGGAGATGTGGGCATATATAACCCAACAAAGGCATGTAAGATGTGGGGTGAGAACAGCAACAGCCTGTGTAAGGTAGAAAGCACACAGGGAAGGTGATGCTTCCTGCAAACCTGAGGCTGCGTACACTAAGGGAGCCTTGGGTGAGAGTGGGGACAGCCAGAGCTGCCCATCTGCGCTGCAGACTCTGAAGGCCCCAGGAAACCGGGACACCACCTCTGGATGATGATAATGCAACTGCAAATAATTGTCTGTTCAAGGATGACTTAAGAATGACTTCAGAGGCGGGTAGATCATCCTTACGCCATCTCTGAGAAAAACCAGAGCTGAGCATCCATAGATAGAGGGGTAGAGGGGGCACTGGATGGAAAAGAGGAAGGAAGTGAAATTTTGCATAGGAAACACCAGAGTCCCAGCCTGATCCTTCTACTGGGGCTCCAGGACTCCCTCCCGCTGGGAGTTGGGAGGCCTCTTCTCTGGGGCAGCTGATCGATCCCAAAGAGACCAGAAGGTGCTGATGTTGGGGCTTGTGAGAGGAGTTTGCCCAGTCGGGTTACCCTGGAATGGAGCTTCCAGAATATTCTTGAATGCCCTGCTCATCCATGTGAGCTCACAGTCGAGGGGTGCCAGGCATTTGAGGAACGAAAGCATTAGGAAAAACGGTCCACAGAGAAAGCACCTTATGTGAAAAGCAGACTCTGTCACAACCAGAATTTGCGTCCTCTATGCCAGGCCCTTGGCCTCTGCAGGGCTGGTGCATGCCATCCCCAAGGGCGGAAAGTGTCCGCCAGAGAGGCCAGGAAGGGCTCCCCTGAGCTTATAGCTGTGACTACCAGGTGGCCACTCGGGACCTCTGTCCAGGAGACCAGTGCCAAGTGCTTTCTGAAAACGTCGGCAGCAACAAAAATTACCCATGTGCTTCCAATTACAGAAAACCTATACAGACAATCAAAACCTCTCATAATCCTATCACCAGTAATATTTTGGTGTATTTCCAGTTCATCTTTTTTCTTTGTATATGCATATTTTTCTTTTAAGCTCAGTATGGATCGTAATATATTTACCATCATGGAAACTTTCTCAATTAGTAATATGTCATTAATAGTTTCCAGTGCCATGAAATATCCTTCCACAATTTGATTATTTATTTATTTAGTTATTTATTTTTCTTTGAGATGGAGTCTTGCTCTGTCACCCAGGCTGGAGTGCAGTGGCGAGATCTTGGCTCACTGAAAGCTCCACCTCCTGGGTTCACACCATTCCTCTGCCTCAGCCTCCCGAGTAGCTGGGACTACAGGCGCCCGCCACCACACCTGGCTAACTTTTTTGTATTTTCAGTAAGGACGGGGTTTCACCGTGTTAGCCAGGATGGTCTTGATCTCCTGAGCTCGTGATCCGTCCGCCTCGGCCTCCCAAAGTGCTGGGATTACAGGTGTGAGCCACTGTACCTGGCCGATTATATTTTTTAATGGTGGCATGTTATTTCATCATACGAATGTGCTAGAATACACTTTTATAATACTCTCTTCAAAATTGCTTAGGTCATATAGGCTTTATGCTGGATATTTGAAAAATATAATCACAAAAAGAAAAATAAAGTTATTTATAGTCCTACCACCCAATGAGCATGGCAAATATCTTGGCATAGATATGTTAAAGATGAGTAGTTTTTCAAAGATTGTATGCTACTGTACATATTTTCTTGTAACTTACCTTTAAACCGATATATCAGAAATCTTCCCATGAAAAGAAATTACGTATACCCACAAAACAGAATACTATGCAGCCATTAAAATCATTATGATTTTTAATCATCATCATATGATTTTTAAATCCCTGTGATTAAAATCATAATGATTTTAATGGCTGCATAGTATTCTGTGTTGTGGGTATATGTAATTTTTCAGTAATTGCATATATGCCTAATGAAATTGATCCCAAAATGTCACTATTACATATCGTCATTGAATATATATCTTTGGTTACATTTTAGAATACTTCTAATAGAAGAAATAACTAGAGATCCTATTTTTTGTTGTTGGGGGAAGGGTACTGTATTAGTTTAATGTGGCTGCCATACCACAGAAAATTTAGTGACTTAAAACAACATCAATTTATATGATACAATTCAGGAGGTCCAATGTCTAAAATAGATCTCACTGGGCTAAAATCAAGGTGTGGTAGGCTGCGTTCCTTTTGTAGGTTCTAGAGGAGACTCTATTGCCTTCCTTTTTCAGCTTCTAGAGGCTGCCTGCAATTCCTAGTCTCACAGCCTCTTCCTCCATCTTCAAAGTCAGCCATGGCTGGTCCAGTCCTTCCCACATCCCATCATTCTGATATTACCCTTCTGTCTCCCCCTTCCACTGTTAAGAGCCCTTGGGATTATATTGGGCCCACCCGGTCAGTCCAGGATAATCGTCTTCTTTTAAGGTCAGCTGATTAGCAAAGTTAATTTCATCTGCTGCTTTGATTGCCTTGTGAATATAATTTAACATATTCACAGCTTCCGGAGATTAGAATGTGAGCATCTTTGAGAGGCTGTTAGTCTGTCTACCACAGGTGTGGGCTTAAAAATTAGGGTTTAAGTGAAAATTGGCCTCCTCAAATGGTGTGACTATTACAGCCTCTCCTAGCAGTACATGTAATTCTTTATTCCCCCTCATGATATCAGCATGGAGTATTATTGCTTAAAAAAAATTATGGCCAGTTGATTGTAGTGGCTCACACCTGTAATCTCAGCACTTTGGGAGGTTGAGGTGGGAGGATTGCTTGAGGCCAGAAGTTTGAGACCAGCCTAGGCAACAAAGCAAGACTCTGTCTCTACAAAATAAATAAATAAATAAATAAATATTAGCCAGGCATGATGGCCCACTCCTGTGGTCTCAGCTCCTCAGGAGGCTAAGGTGGGAGGATCGCTTAAGCCCAGGAGTTTCAGGGGGTAGAGAATGATAACTGTGCCACTGCACTCCAGCCTGGGTGAAAGAGTGAGACCACCATTTCCTTAAAATTTTTTTTGTTTTTGTAAATCACTGCCTCACTGCCGATTTAAATAGCTAAAACGTTGTATCTGATTATTTTGTTAATTTTTATTTCTTCGATTACTTGTTATGTAGATGTTTTTTCTAAAAGATCATTGGTCGTTTAGATTTCTCCTTTTGTAAATTACCTGTTCATATTATTTGCTCATTTTTCTGTGGTTGGGGGGCATCATCTTCTTTATTTGTAAAAGATCTCTTCATGTTAAAGTTACTATTCATGTCAAATATATTTCGTCCTGGTTTGAGGCTTACTCTTTAATCTTATTCTTATATTTTACAGCCAGGATCTTATCTTTTCTGTGTAGATTATATTAGTATTTTCTCTTTTGGTTACTTCCTAGGTTCTGTGGCTACTATGGTTAATAAGATTTTTCTCACCTCTAGTTATAGAAATATTTATTAATGCTTTCTATTTTCCATTTGAGCATTTAACTCTTTAATTCATTTTAAATTTTATTTTAGTTATAGGGAGAAGTTAGTCATCTCCTTATTCTTTTCCCCATTATTTTGGTAGCTTGCACTGAGCCTCTTGATGTTATAGTCTCTGGAGCACATGATTTGGGTATATAACCTTAAATTTTTGTTTTTTTTTTTAATCACAAAGGTGAGGCTTTTGCTGCCAAGAGCTCCTTGCCATTTTAACACAGGTGTTGCTATTTTCCTGGTGTCTGGGGCCAACAAGTGCAATTCCTGCAATGGAAAACAAGTCAAAGCCTTCCAGATATCACTGCATATCAGAGGAGAATACATGCTTCGATTCCAGCATGGCAGGACCACAGGCTGCTGGGGGACCAGTAAACTCTTTTTGGAACTTGCCAGTGGTTTATTTCCAGCGTCTACCTTTGCAGGCACAGCCAGGGGAGCCATCCTTTTCTTTGTGAACATGTGCTGGGTGTGATCTTGGATGAGTACTTCTACCTGGAGCAAACAATAGGCAGGCAGGATAACCAGAGGCCGTTTCCCGTGATCATTGCCATCTGAAAGCACCACATCAACACCGCTGTGTTTCCGGATAATGCACAACAAAGGGAGGAAGGAAAGAGACCACGCTGGGCCCAGCTGCTGCCCAGCACCCCTGAGCCTGTGGGGAATGTTTGTCTCAGCCTGGGCTCCAACCCATCCCTAGACAAGATCCTTTTCCAATGGCTTGCGCTTCTCTCTCTCAGTCATTTTCTCATCCATTCTGTGCGTCTTTCTAGGCAGAGGGGTATTATGGAGAGAAAATGGAGAAGATCCCTGGCTTCGTGGCACTTAGAAGAACTTCATGGAGGAAACAGACACTAAAACAGAGACAAACTGGAACATAATTGCACATCGTGACAAATGCATTGAAGAATTCAAGCAGGATGTGGAGCTGCAGAATCCTGGGCTTGGAGAGAAAACTCCTTTGGGTGTCAGGTGTAGGAAGGCCTCTCTCCCCAGGCATCTACCCCCGGCCAGTTGGAAGCCTCTACATTTCTCAAGCACAGCCAGGTCTTTCCTTTCTACCCTTTTGTCCTGGCGGCCTCTAGGTCCCCAAGCACAGGTCTCAGTTCTGATGCTAACTCCTGTAGGACGTCCTTTCTGCAGGAGACCACTCCCCTATTTCCCTCCCCCACACCCTCAGTTACTCTCCCACACATCTCCTGTTTATCTCATTCAGAGACCAGGTCCCACTGAAGTGACCTCTCATCATCATTTGTGTCTTGGTTTAGGTCTGTCTGCCCACTAGGAACAGGAGCGTGCCTGCCTTATTTACCACTGTACTCCCAGCGATGAGCATAGCCTGGCCCTTAGTAGGTGCTTAGCAAATATTTACTGAATGAGTGAAAGAGCACATGGTGGCTTTGGAGGAGCAAAATGAGTCAAAGAGCCCTAGAGGCTTGGAGCTGTCAGATACAGTGCTTGGATGTGTAATGGAGCTGTAAGGAACCACCTCCTTATTCCTAGGCTTCTAGAAGTATCCACTCCCATCCAGAGGCCTGCCACAGGAATGGGCCTGTGCAGCTATCTCGGTTACCAGGTAACCTCATTCCCTTGGGCCAGCCAGATACTGTCTGCTGGGCATTTTGGGGTTATGACATGGAAATTCTGACTCCGTTGGCTGTTGGGAGACATTTGCAAGTTCATAGATATGTCTGGGCCAGGGTTGGACCACAATCAGCCAGAGCCAGATGTCAGCTGTGGTCACAGGGGTGCGGGAACAGAGAGGCCAGCAGAGGAAGCCAGTCTGCAGACAGAAGCAGAGATGAGAAGCGGGCAGATTTGTGGAGCAATAGGGGCGAGCACAAGTCTGAGAGAGAGGGAGGATAGAGCAGAGAGATGACAGCAGCAGTGGCCTGGCCTCTCATCCCTCATGGGGAGGGTGTGGGCTCCAAAGAACACGCCTGGTTTTGAATCCTGGCTCCACCTCTTATTAGCTGATGACTTTGGGCCTATTCCATGACTTATCCGCGAGTCAGTGTCTTCATCTGTGAAACTGGGATAAAATGTTTCTCACAAGGATCTCATGAAGTTGCACGATCTGGTCTGAGGTCCACCCCCATCTCCGGTACTGCTTCTGTTTTTGTAAAATGTTTTGGGGAGTGTGGACCAAGGGGATTTGCTGCCTGCAGCTCTCTCTGGCATGAGGCTGCCAACCTGTTTCACTTTGCAAGTGAGTTTCAGCAGGAGGGAGGCTGCACACAGCTGTGGAGTGGAGACCATTCACAGAACACGGACAATCAACTTCCTGCCACAGGCCTGCCCACTGGTCAGACCCCGTCGACAAAGCCATGAGCCTCACTATTGGGCGCTTGGAGGAGCCCAGGCCCGGGGTAGATCCCGGCCTCCATCCCACTCACTAGGAATTGTTAATACGGGTGCAGACACTCAGCCGCCAACGGTGTGGAGCTCTGAGTTAAGAGAACCCCGTTCTGCTGCAGGGCTACCCTGGGTCCAGAATTGTGAAAATTCTGCGTGGCAGTCAAATGTCCTTCCCCCCATAAGGTTTGCACCTTTCGCCAGCCTCTTTATTCTTTAAAGATTGAGAGACGGATGAGAGGAGAGGGGAAGAACAGAGAGTGGAGATGCTGGGGTTGCAGTTTGCATATTTTACGACATTTTAGATCACTTTGTTAGGCTCAAAATAGAGTTTGCACTGAATGATGCTGGCCTAGACTAAAACAAATTGGATAGAACAACCCAGGCTACGGGTTGTTCTTCATAGTCACTAGTGGTCCCTGGATTGGTGACACCTGGCTTCCTGTACGGAATCAGAAAATCATTGAGTCTCAGGGTTTCAAGTGACCTCACGAACCATTGCCAAGGACCACGTGCGAATCTCATGGGAAGGTTTTTGTTTCGGTGGAACGGGAATCTCCCTCTCTGAAGCAGCATGCATTCAGATCCTTCCTCTTCCAGGCCCCAATTTCCCTGTTTCTTTAACCCACTGGATTCTGATAAGATGCTAGGGACATCCCTTCGTCCCTGGCTCCTTCTCCCCTGCACACCCACCTGGCTATTACACTGATGAAGACAGGCTAGGCTGAGCTACCCTCGCAGGAGCCCCAAAGCCACAGTGGCTGACAGATAAGGACATATTTCTTGCTTGTGCCACCCCTCCCTGGTAGCGGGGGTGCTGCATCATTTTCACCATGGGTTTCAGGCTGAGGGAGGGGACCCAGCCTGGGACTTCACCAGTCCTTAGGAGGGAAGGAAAAGAGAACTCAGCAGAGCTGTGAGATGGCTCTTGACACTTCTGCTTGTAAGCGGCCTATAGTCATCCTGCCCACATGTGATCAACACAGCCAGTCACACAGCTGCGCCTGAATCTAACAGGGTAGGGGAAAGCATTGCCCTCTCTTGTCTTCTGCATCTCATGCCTTTAATGCAAGAGTCCCATAACTGAGACCCTTTGCCCAGTTAAAGGCGAGTTAAAGCCTCAAGTTAAGTTGAACAGTTTCCTTCGATGAATGCAGTAGTAGTATTTGTTAATATTTTGGGAAGCCTCATAGCTTTGCTGTGCCCACAATTATAACTGGCGGTGCCAATATGTCATTTCCTAAGCTGCGACTCTTTCCTCACTCTCATCCCCTTATCATTCACCAGTCTCCCACTTCAGGTCTCACCTTCAATGTCACTTCTTCTGAGAAGCCCTCCTGATCTCTACTTAGCATTTCTGGTCTCTGGTCTCACTCTCTGTAATTCTTTTTCAAGGCTAAGTACTTGGCCAACACCCATTTTTTGGCTAGACTGAGGAAGGGAACAGTGTCCGTCTGATTCAGTGCAATTCCCCATTGATCATAGGATGAGGCTTAATGTATCAATGGCACTCAAAAAATATTGTTTGAATGAGTAGACAACTCAAAACATGAACACGTAACTCGTTCTCAAAGGATATTATTTTGTTATGATGTTTTTTAAACAAACAAACAAAAAGAACTTTAAATTTCTGTACCCAAACCCTGATAGGCTCTTAGATTTGCCTGTCCTTTTGCGTATTTCAATTCCCTAAACTAGGGATTGTGGAAAGGCTGGCCAGGTAAGTTACTGTTCAAATCAGGACCATTTGTGAGAGTGAAGTGTATGAGTGTGTGTGTGTTGGGGGGAAGGCGGGGAGGTCTGGGGGGTGGAGCTTATCGCTAATGCCACCCTCTGGGACAAATCACACAGACTTTGCAAGGTGGAAAGCAAAACACACACACACTCTCACACACACGTGCACACGCCCTTTCAAGCATCGTCCAGGCATATTTTTCTTTTACGGTACCCCAAACTCCCTTGAGCCTTTTCTTTTATGAATTGGACCCTTCTGTTTTACAGCCAGCACCATTTGCACTTACTGCAGAGCCGTATTACGGCCAAAGCCTCTTTTTTTTTTTTTTTATAGTCCTGGAACATGGCCCCCTGGAGAATGTCACTTCACAAAGCAACGGCCAGTAAACTTGGCTCATGCGTCCGCGGAACGCTTCCAACAAAAGTGCATCAACTTCTGTTCTTACCCATTGTCATCCTTCACCTTAACAAGCACACCCCAAAAAAAGTCCTCTGGTTTCTACGGCTTGTTAGGTCTATCATCTTTTTAATTAATAGTGTTTTTACGAAGCCGTCTGAACTGTGTCATTTCCATTATCAGAAACGCATTGCCATTAATGAATAATTTTCATTTCGGATCCCTGGTATCATGCTAGTTGATCTCCTGTTTCCATGCCTTCAAATGATAGCATCATTTTCTGCCCACGATCAAATTTAATTTGGACTCTGATTATATTATGCTGTTGCGACTGAAGTGTCAATTTTTGTCAGGCAATTAGGAGCTATAACCTGTGAAGTTAAGTTTGATAGGCATTGTAATTGGATTGTTACAGTAATAGCCTGGAATGTTCCTTTTCCTCTTGCTTCTTTGATTCTTGATGCATACTCTCATCATGAGAACAAAGACATTTGGTTATTATACAACCTTAGGATGTTTGAGACAACAAGATTGCAAGTTGAAGTTTTTGTAGTGGAGTGGGCTTCAATGTAACTCGAAGTGTGGGACGTTGAAAGTTTGAGAGATTTGGAAAAAATTAGAACAAAGAGAAAGTATCACAGAAAGCATCGTGTAAGAAGAAGTTAACGGGTCTCCGAAGTTCACTTCAAGATTCCAGATAAGTCGCAAACAAAGATGAATCACAAATAGCTCAGAGTCACCTGACAGTTCCTCCCTCCCTCCCGCCTTCCTTCCTTCCTTCCTGCCTTCCTTCCTTCCTTCCTTCCATCCTTCCCTCTCTCCCTCTCTCCTTTCCTCGTCTCCTCTTATTGTTCCTTTCTCCCTCCCCCTTTCTTTCCTTTCCCTCATTTCTACTAATTTATTGACACTGGACTAAATGCATTAAATATTGTCATGGAAAAGACAAGCCCTCTATCCCTCATGTAGTTTATGGTGTATTAGGAGAGAGATGGAAACAGATGTCACCTCAAAAGAATGATGTGACGAGATCCTTTAAGAAAATAACTGTGTGTATCAGCAGAGCCTGGGCCTCGCTTGAAGAATGGGACTTTGCTTGCAATGGGGAGGAGAGGAGAAGAGAGTGGTGAAGTGTGTGGGAACAGCTTGTGCAGAGGCCTGGGCACAGCAAGGATTTGGAGCCATAACAGGAATGAATGAATGAGGCATATGTTGACTTTCCGATGTCACCGTGAGCACCTTAAGTGCCCTGGAAAAGACATCCTAAGCAGCTTCTGCCCCACTAGGAAGCATCGGCTGGTAAGAAGATGGACCTAGTTTCAAATCCCATTTCTGCTACTTCCTGGCTGTGCCACCTTGGACAGTGCATGCCATCTCACTGACTTTAGTTTCTCTGTAAAACAAGGTCGGCCGGGAGCAATGGCTCACTCCTGTAATCCCAGCACTTTGGGAGGCTGAGGTGGGTGGATCATGAGATCAGAAGACTGAGACTATCCTGGCTAACATGGTGAATCCCCGTCTCTACTAAAAGTACGAAAAAATTAGCCAGGTGTGGTGGCGTGCACCTGTAGTCCCAGCTACTTAAGAGGCTGAGGCAGGAGAATCACTTGAACGCAAGAGGTGGAGGTTGCAGTGAGCCGAGATCAGCCACTGCACTCCAGCCTGGTGACAGAGCAAGACTCTGTCTTAAAAACAAAACAAAACAAAACAACAAAACAACAACAACAAAAAACAAGGTCTATTATGAAGGATGGAGTGGAGTAGGGCAAGTCACCACGCTGGGCACACAGGAGGGGCTCCCAGGGATTTTATCCCTTCTGCTCCCTACCCCCATCCCCAGTGTCAGATGGGGTAGGGCACAGAGTAAGCAGCCAATTAATAATAAGTAATTAGCAATAAATCATTAGTAATAATAATTAATTACTAAAATAACAGTAATTAATTTTGAGTTAATATTAGTAATAATGATTACTACTACTAATATGAGATCATGTTTTCTCTAACAATTTATACTTCCAAAAGCTCTTTTGTCTGTTTTTCTCTCTTGGTCCGTGGTGACCCGGTAAGAGGCTCTCTAGGACAGATAATAGACACGGACTTTACTGATTAAGACAAGGCCAGTAAGAGGCTCTCTAGGACAGATAATAGACACCGACTTTACTGATTAGGATAAGGGGGCTCGACAGGGAGGCCACTTGGCCAGAGTCCCACAGCTTATGTGTGATGAAGGGAGTGCCCCAAAAAGTCATCCTGATTCATAGTTTTTTGCAAGTTGCCCTTTTTTTTGTAGAACCCTGACCCCATGAAAAGTGTCTGAAATAAAGTGTAAAGATGGGGGAGAGCATGGCAGAAGGTTTGGGCTGAGTGCTGGGACTCGGTGGGAAGCATACCCACTTGGAGGTGCTCATAAGTCAAAACCCCTCTGGGAGAGGAAACAAATGGGAAGGCAGATGGAAAAGCTTTTGGTGGAGCCAATTTGCAGATCTGTAAAATGAGTTCTTTCCAGCCTACTGTGCTTGCTCTTATTTCGCTCCTTGACCCTTCCCTCAAAACCCAAATCTCCAAGTCAGCTCTACTTGTTCCCCTCTAGGTTAAGATGCTGCCCCTCAAGGAAGCCTGCCTATCCTCCTATCCTCTTCTCTTTAAAGAGACCTCTACCTCTAAATCTCCATAGCAGTGTACACCTCCCTCTCTATGGCACTGGTCACTGTCCCCCAAGATTAGAACCATGTGAGTGGGTATGGCATCTCCTCTGCAGATGGTGAACTCCTCAAGGGTGGAGACTGCACCCATTCCATCCTTGCATTCCAGTGCCAGCAGGGCCTGTGAGTGGAGATGTGGTGGTGGGCAGATGTATTAGTCTGTTTTCACATTGCTGATAAAGACATACCCGAGACTAGGAGATTTACAAAAGAAAGAGGTTTAATTGGACTTACAGTTCCATGTGCCTGGGGCAACCTCACAATCATAGCAGAAGGCAAGGAGGAGCAAGTCACATCTTACATGGATGGCAGCAGACAAACAGTGCTTGTGCAGGGGAACTCCCCCTTATCATACCATCAAGATCTTGTCAGACTTACTCACTATCATGAGAACAGCATGGGAAAGACCTGCCCCCATGATTCAGTTACCCCCCACCAGGTCCCTCCCACAACACGTGGGAATTCAAGATGAGATTTGGGTGGAGACACAGCCAAACCATACCAGCAGGTGACTCCCAGGAGGTGATGGAAGGAGGCACAACGTTAGGTGTGGAAGTGAGAGAAATTGGGACTTGGTTGATTTCAGCAGAGCAGGGCACTGGCTGGTGATTCACGGGAGCATGTTGGAAATGAAGTTGAACAGCCAACAGAACTTTTGGACTGAAGAACAACTCAAGAGCCATTGAGAAGTCACCAGGAGTGCTGTTTCACTGAGAAGGAAACTTGAGTCTCTGAGAGATGAAGTGGCCTTCTGAAAGTCATAGGGGCAGGAAGAGGCACAGCCAAGACAGAATTTATATCTCTGGTGGCACTTATTCATTTTGGTGGAAATACCAGAACCACAAAGCCTTGGCATAGTTTGAGGGGAGACCATTGGGTCACTCCTGATGCTGCAGACCCAGTCCTGCTGGGGGGACTCTGGCATGGCCCTTTGGTCCGAGGTGGCCCCTGCACCACACCCACCTTCCTGAGGAACACAGTGATGGGGCTGGGCGAGGTCCAGCTGGTTCAGCTCCTTCACTTACCAATGCGTGAACTAACGCCATTCTCCAGGACATTATGATACTGTCCAGTGCTGTGGCTTGCTGAGGCATTTGCTGGAGCTCATCCAGGGAAGCTCTTTTGAATACTGCCTGGCACATTGGTGCTCAATGTAACCTCATCTTTTTTGTCTCCATAGCTATTGCTGCTCTTCTAGGCTCTGCTACCATCATCATAGAGCTGTGCCATCTGGGAAAGGGCCCTTCACTTTTCTGAGCCTCAGTTTCCCCACCTGATTGCCAAGGGCACCTTTAAGACTGCCATTCAGTGACTCCTCCACCTGGTTTCACCTCTTCTGCCTGGACCACAGGCAAAGGGACAAGCAGCAGCATCGGGACAGCTGGGGAAATGTCTTCAATACATAAAATGAAACTTTTGGGGGTCTGGCTTCAAGTTCATAGCACTGGAGGATTAAAAGGAAAATGGTAGTGAAATGGTAATCTTAGGGAAGCTCACTGGGCTGTAGAGGTGGGACAGGATGCTGTGTGAGGAGCTGCCTGCACAGGCAGGTGCTGGCGCAATTGAATGGGCTCAGGAGTGAGGTGTCCACAGGTTTGACTCCTGGCTTGACCACACACTAACCATAGACCTCACCCAAGCAATTTGACCTCGATTTTTCTCATCTGTCAAATGGAGAGATAATAGTATCTACCTTATACTATGGATGAGGATTAAGTAAGATAATACAATGACTACCCAGTTAGTGGTGACTACTGGGTCTGTGCTAGCACTTATTATTGTTATTGATCACCCATGGCTGCTACTCAATCACTGAGAAGGGGCAAGATCTTTGTCCCTAGTGTGGCCCAGATTTAACCCCTACATCATTTCCTTCCCCAGAGACATGTGCTTAGCTCTGTAGGTGCTGGCGCTATACCTACTGAATACACTGAATAAGAAAACCCAAGGCTGCCCTCAAGGGGCTGTCTGTCTCCCTGCAGAGTCAGCCAAAGGAGTCTGTGTTAGGAAGAGATGGTGCTATTCAGATAGAATGGTGATTATTAAAAAGTCAGGAAACAACAGGTGCTGGAGAGGATGTGGAGAAACAGGTACACTTTTACACTGTTGATGGGACTGTAAACTAGTTCAACCATTGTGGAAGAGAGTGTGGCAATTCCACAAGGATCTAGAACTAGAAATACCATTTGACTCAGCCCTCCCATTGCTGGGATACCCAAAGGATTATAAATCATGCTGCTATAAAGACACATGCACACATATGTTTATTGTGGCACTATTCACAACAGCAAAGACTTGGAACCAATCCAAATGTCCATCAACGATAGACTGGATTAAGAATATGTGGCACATATACACCATTGAATACTATGCAGCCATAAAAAAGGATGAGTTCATGTCCTTTGTAGGGACATGGATGAAGCTAGAAACCACCATTCTGAGCAAACTATTGCAAGAACAGAAAACCAAACACTGCATGTTCTCACTCATAGGTGGGAACTGAACAATGAGAACACTTGGACACAGGGTGGGGAACATCACACACCAGGGCCTGTCGTGGGGTGAGGGGAGGGAGAAGGGATAGCATTAGGAGATATACTTAATGTAAATGACGAGTTAATGGGTGCAGCACACCAACATGGCACATGTATACATATGTAGCAAACATGCAGGTTGTGCACATGTACCCTAGAACTTAAAGTATAATAAAGAAAGAAAGAAAGAAAGAAAGAAAGAAAGAAAGAAAGGAAGGAAGGAAGAAGGAAGGAAGGAAGGAAGGAAGGAAGGAAGGAAGAAAGAAAGAAAGAAAGAGATGGTGCTATTCATTCTGTACAGACAAGGCAGAATCAGGGAACACTTCTCAGAAGAGGTGACACAGAAGAGCACAGTCTTCTGGTGATTGAAGGTGTCTTAGTTCAGCCTGCTATAACAAAAATATTATAGACTGGACAATTTATAAACAATGAGCATTTATTTCTCACAGTTCTGGAGGCTGGGAAGTCCAAGATTAAGGGGCCAGCAAGTCAGCATCTGGGACCAATTTCTGGTTTACAGACAGTGACTTCTCACTGTGTCCTCACATGGCTGAAGGGATAAACAAGTTCCTTCGAACTTCTTTTACAAGGACACCAATCCCATTTGGGAGAACTCCACCCTGTGACATCCTTAAAGGCCCACCTCTTAATACGTTCACACTGGAGATTAGGTTTCACTGCAGGAATTTAGGGGACACAAACACTCAGACCACAGCAGAAGGGAAGGCAGACAGTTTGATTCAGGAACCTAAAGAGGCCAGAGGACATGAACAGAGATGCATGTGTGGGAGGGAAGGCTTTCTATTCAGAAACCAAGGGTTGGCAAATTACAGCCTGTAGTCACATCCGGCCTGAGCCTGCTTGTGCATGGCTTGCAAGCTGAGAACAGTTTTTACAATGAACATTTGCAGTTGATTTGAAGATAGGAAACACTATCAAATGTTAAATAAAATATTATCTCAAAAAATTCATTTTTCTCATGTGCAGACCTGTATCATAAAAAATAATTATACCCAACCATTCCATTTTTAATTACATTAATAAAAATTTTGAGAAAAAATGTTTTCCCTCTTATTGTATAAGTATTTATGTCATACCCTCGATTTTGCCTTTTAGTCTGCATGAGCTCATTTAAGCCTGTTTGCTGCCTGCACAAGAAAGACAAACTGCAAATCCTAAACTATGTATTAGATGTGGCTTTTTACAGAAAAAGTGTGCCACTCCATCTTAAACCCTGGGAAGAGAAGAAATATTTCTATTCACCGAGTGCCTCTGGCACACCCAGGAATGTACCAGCACTTTCAGATGCACCTGCTGTTTTTTAAATCTTGATCATGACTTTGCAAATTTCACAAACAATGAAAGGAGGTCCTGCGAAGTCAAACAGCCTTCCAAAGTCACAAGACGGGAGTTGACAGAAGTGGGATTTGAACCCAGACCTTCTTGTTCCAGAGCCAACTTTCTGTTGACTATGCCCTGTCAGATCACCAAGGGTCACCACCAGGTGATTTTAAGATGGGCAGATAAGGAATGCCACTATCCTTTCACTCATTCCATTGATCCTGTTCTTAAAATCTTAAAACAGCCATTCTGACTAAAATCCCTGGGCCTCTCAGGCCTCCAGTTGCTCTCTTGAGCTGGGGGACTGGCGGTTTCGACTTCAGCGTCATTTTCTGAGTTCTCTGTATAGGCCCTTGTGAGTTCTAAAATTCCCTCCTCTACCACAAAGGTGGCTGAGAGTTGCTGGGGGGTGTAGGGGGTCAAAGATGTAGTGCTTACAAACATGCAAACCCTGGCCTGGGCTCCCCACCCTGGCTGCTCCTTGCTGACCTCGGGGAGAAGGATGGCCCATCCGACTGAGGACAGAGCTCTCTGCAGTACTAGAGATGCTGGTTCTGCAGCTCTTGCAGCAGTGTGAGCAAGCCGGAATAAATTTTAGAAAACTTAATGGAAACGTTGAAAACACCCACATTAAGAAAACAAATCCGAGTGCCTTGGCGTGCCTTCGGACGCAGACTGTGGTGTGATAGTCATCTTTATTAACTTTCCATCCTGGACTGATCTCGTGACGGCACCATTATCATAGCCAGGCAATCGATACCTCATTAATGGTAAGGCTCCAGAGGAGGAAGAGAGCAAACCGGGTCTTTCTGAAATGCATTCCCCTCTTTTTAGGTTTCCTTGCTTGTATAAAGAGAAATAGCGCATGCTTGCCTCTGACAAACAAACACAGCCTTCCAGAGTTGAGGGAATCCATTCCCGAAGGTGGTTGTTAGCTGTGCAAGCCAAATGCCCTTGTCCTCCCCTGATGAAGGTCCCCGATGAACGGAGACATTTAGAAGTTTCCCATTTCTCTCTGATGTCAGAGATGTTTTAACCAGCTGGGGGCAGAATTACATTCTGGAAATTATAGGGGATGAGGGAAAAAAAAAAAAAGTGAATATTACAAATACAGTAGTCTTTCGGATTCTGATCTTCACTATTAATGCATTATAAAACAACTTAAAAAATCCTATCAGGAGAAGTGATGTTTGAAGCCACGATATATTTTAAAAGTGTCAGGACATGGGCAAGTTTACATTTGACAAGCAATTTAAATATTTCAATATATTTTACATCTTTAAAAAAAATTGCCAGGATCAAACCCTAGATGAAACTCTTTCATTTGGTACCTGGGTAGGAAAACATTGAGTTACAAATCTTTTTGACAATGTGGATTCTCAGTGTTACATAACCATTTTTAATCTTCTGAAATATTTCATTGCCTGGGAAAGCAAATCAGGGACTGGTATTGTGTGCTTTTAAATTCATTTGTCTTAACACCCTTTCACTTTCTTGTTCTGCTTTGATGGTCTGATTACTTCTCTACATAAATATAAGCCTGAATTCATTCTGGGTATAAACCTTATCTCTTTCCTCAGTGGTGATATGGGATGCAGAGGGCCTCCTTTTTTTTCCTCGTGTACTTTAAAGTGAATTTAGTAGTGAATGGTGTCTGCTGTTTCAGAAAAGCCCATTTATTTCTCCTCATAATCAGAATAGCACAGACAACGGAGCCCAGCATTTCCTCATTCCAGATTCAGACACAGGGAAGATTTATGGAGCATCTACTATGAACCGGACACCTTGCTAGGCATGGCCCTGCCAGGAGAAATAAGGCACACACCGCTGTCCCTTAGGGCTTGCCTGCATTAGCTTGTTTAAGCCTGTTTGTTGCCTGCACTAGGAAGGACAATTACTTGCCCCCACTGCAGTCAGTGAGGGAGTGGGGAGCCAGGTTCCAGGTTGTCTGAATCCAGTTTTTCCTTGCTGAGGACCCACTCAAGGAGTCACGAGTGGGAGTAGGGAGGAAAAGTCACGTCAGGCCATGGTAATGATAGGAGCTGGGGTCCCTGGAGGCAGGGAGGTGGGTGAGTGGTTTGTCTTGTGCTTTGCAATTCTCCTTAAGCTCATCACCAGGTTGGCGGTGGTGGTGGCAGGGCTGTAGGATGTGCTGGGTCGGTTCCTGGGTCATTCTAGATTGCCATGGAAAACCTTCCCCTGCTGACATTTTATTTCTTCCGAAATTCCTTTTGCAGATTATTTCCCTTTCTTTTCTTCTTGGCTCTGTCAACCAAACAGTCTCAAAAGCAATGGGAGGTCCCCTCGCCCAGCTTTCCAGTGCTGTGAAGGAGAAATGAAGCCCCCCAGAAGGACTCGAGCTCCGTGGAAGTGCAGTTCCATGAATAACTCCCCTGGAGTGCCTTAGCCAGAAAATGTCCATAGCTGGATCTGGCTAAGCTGGAGAAGGAAAGACGCCCCATGGACAGAAAGCCATGCCTTCCAGTTGCAGAGTGGCATCCTGGGGAGCAGAAATGTTCCATCTGGAGACGGCTCAGAAGGTAGGGTGGCCAGATTTAGCAAAGAAAGCTATAGGACTCCCAGTTAAATTAGAATTTCAGATCGACAACAAATAATGTGACATTTGGGACATACTGAAAAACATTATTTGTGTGTATCTGAAATTTACATTTAACTGGGCCTCCTGAGTTTAACCTGGTAGCCCTATCAGAAGGGCATGCTCTGCTTCCCTGGCAGTGTCCTAACTGTTCTCTGTTCTGGTGCAAAGGAGCTAACTCACCCCTTGTATTCATTTATTTTTTATTTTTATTTATCATTATTATTATTGAGATGGAG
The DNA here is from genome assembly GCF_009764315.1 of Trachypithecus francoisi. Lineage (NCBI taxonomy): Eukaryota > Metazoa > Chordata > Mammalia > Primates > Cercopithecidae > Trachypithecus > Trachypithecus francoisi. The sequence goes on along the minus strand of NW_022681468.1, from coordinate 9,646,330 downwards.
TCTTGCTCTGTTGCCAGGCTGGAGTGCAGTGGCATGGTCTTGGTTCACTGCAACCTCCACCTCCTGGGTTCAAGTGATTCTCCTGTCTCAGCCTCCCGAGTACCTGGGACTACAGGCGCCCGCCACCACACCCAGCTAATTTTTGTGTTTTTAGTAGAGACGGGGTTTCACCATGTTGGCCAGGATGGTCTCGATCTCTTCACCTTGTGATCCGCCCCCTCAGGCTCCCAAAGTGCTGAGATTATAGGCGTGAGCCACCATGCCTGGCCGTATTCATTTATTTAACTTTTTTTTTAAATGATGGTGGAAGAATCTATTTTAATTGGAAGGTATGACTTGGGGGCTTTTTTTTTTTTTTTTTTTTTTTTTTACCTCTTCCAACTCTTTCAGTACTGTAGCTTCCAGGTCACCCCAGAAAAAGATATAAGAGTACACTGTGAGTTGATTACAGCACTTCAGATTTAAAACCAGATCCCCGGGCCTCTCTTCCAAGCAGATGGGCACCCCCAGCCCCTCCCATGTAGGAATTCTGGAGCCTTACTGGCTTTAATCAAATGTGCTTTTAGTCTCACTCAGGCCAGTTAATCCCCATTTGTATACAAGGCCACTGTGGTGACTCCCCTGCTTATAGCAGACACCACTGGCAGCACAGTCATCTTTATAAAGGGCCATGGTGATCGCATCACTCCTCTGCTTGCAAACCCTCGCCAGGAGATGATGTTGCTGTCATTAGAAATGATTCACCTGGCAAGCTCTTATTGGTTTTTTAGGTCTCAGCTGAGATGGCCTTTCCTCTAGGATGGCTTTTCTCGTCCTAACCCACCTCAACTACCTTCCTGCAAAAAGCCCAAGGGTTAGAAACCCTCCTGTGCACCTTCAGGGCACCTTAGAACTTCCCATCAGAGCTTCTGCCACCCTGTGTTATCATTTCACAATCGGCATGTCTGCATCTTTTCCTAGACTTTCAGCTTCTCCAGAGCACAGGATCCTCCCTTGTCCTTCACCGTGTCCCAGCAACTAGCAGAGGCTGGTCCAGAGCAGGTGCTCAGAGTGTGTTTGCCAAATGACTGACCGCTAACCTAGCGAATGAGCATGCCAATGGAAGAATCAATGAATGAATGACTGTGTTAAAGAGAGTTTCAATGACTCAGTAAAACATTTTTGACGTAATAGTCCACAAAAGGTTTCAGACTCCAAATTGTACGTATAGAATGGCTTTTATGCAATATTATATACATACTTTAAACATTACTGAGTAAAGGGAAAAATCTCATTGCAGAAGCAAGGAAGAGCGACATTGGTCCCACACTTATAAGGCCAGAGCCATAAAGTTGAACGCGTGTAGCAGCAGCCGTCTTTTACAGATTTCTGGGGCAGTCAAGTTCAACTGCTAAAGACTGCAGGGTTAACTTAGGGATGAGATTCTAGACATTCTCAATGGTGCTCCCATTTCTTTTTCCTATGAGGCCTTCTTTATTTAGGGTAGACACCAGGTACACAAAATCAAAAGGGCCATCGGAGTGTCAGAGGGGGCAGAGTAGAGGACTAGTCTTTATTTTTTAGCCACTGGGCATCATCTCACCCTTCTCTTCCTTTAGGAAAAATTCTGGCCTCTGCATGGATCCAGGAGGGTGATCAGTCCTGGGTGACTCCTTCCCTCTGCCACTTGTCCTCCCACACCAAGGAGCCCAGGTCCTTCTCCCACCAGCTTGGTGGTACAGCAAGGGGACAGGCTCATGACCTTGGCTCAGCCCATGGGACACAAACTCCCAGAGGCCAGCTTTGTGACATTGGTGGCAGTTGGAGTGGGCCATGCCAGGTTGCCAATGCTGTCTGCTCCTGTGTAAGCCTGGTCCTCAGCCTCCCATCAAATCTGTCCACCCCTTGCCTTCTTTCAATAGCCTGCCTCCACTCCTTTTGTTGCAAAAAGCAGGCAGAGTAGGTTTCCACTAACTTTAATGAGAACTCAGATAAATACATCAATTGATTGGTTGAACAGCCAGTTGATCACTGAATCCATCTGAGGACCTCTTTGTGATCAGCATTGTGCGAGGATGCTCTATCTGTCTCTGAGCACCTCCCTCCTGGTTTTCCCTGCATCCCGGGGCACTGACCCTCTCCCAGTGCAGAGAAGGTTTGAGCAGCCCCAGCCCAGGCCCCTAGTCTTGCCTCCCAATGCATCCCACGTGGACGCAACTATTGTCCTCAGTTCTGATATCTCCACATTCATCTCCATTACAAAACCCATTGCCTACCAAACTGTCCAAGACATTTCCTTTGGTCCTCATGACCTTCCTGGAACCTCAGTGCTTCACAGAACTGCCTTGGCTTTGTAGGACAGAGACAAGTGCCCAGCCAGGGCCACTTGCACTTGCCATTGTATATTGCAGGTCCTGCTGCCTATGCGCTTCCCATCTTGCCATCCCTGGGTTCCCTGCTCCTTCTAATGTCCATCTAGTATGTTTTATTTTGGGCCTGTTGACTATTGGCCCATTTTCTAGACATCTTCTGTGACTGCTGGATCCCCAAATGAGCTAATGTTAGGGTCACCCCCAGTGTCCTGCTCTGCCAGGAACAGTGATCTCCTTGTCTCCCCGGCAGAGCCTGGTAAGGAAGATGCAACCAATATGCAGGACACCCTGAGAACAGTCACGTGCTAACTGTGTGGTAGAGGCTACAGCACAGCTGGGGTCTGCAGAACACTATGATGGATCCTGTAATCTTCAGGATAGCAGTTTCCCATTTGTTATCTCTTCCAAGTGTCAAGAACACCGAGACCTCAGAGACACGGACCTGGATGCCACACAGAGCCCATCGGTGACAGCAGGAACACCCAATAAGTCAGCATCTTCGGCTGTCAGTCTGCAAAGCATCAGGCTGTGTCCCAAACAGGAGCTGCAGGGCAGATTGGAAGAGGCCTGGGCAATGGCACTGGAGGCTTTTGTTTTTGTATGGCTTTAGTTCCTCAGGGGCTGTGTGACCTTGAAGGTCTCTCATCTTCATTAAAAAAAAAAAAAAAGGCCGGATTCGGTGGCTCATGCCTGTAATCCCAGCACTTTGGGAGGCCGAGGCAGGTGGATCACGAGGTCAGGACATCGAGACCATCCTGGCTAACACGGTGAAACCCCGTCTCTACTAAAAAAAAACCAAAAAAATTAGCCGGGCATGGTGGCGGGTGCCTGTAGTCCCAGTTACTCGGGAGGCTGAGGCAGGAGAATGGTGTGAACCCGGGAGGCAGAGCTTGCAGTGAGCCGAGATTGTGCCACTGTACTCCAGCCTGGGTGACAAAGCGAGACTCCATCTCAAAAAAAAAAAAAAAATTAAAACACAAGGAAGTGACACCAGAGGACACATCTGAGACACTGAAGAATAATCATAACAAGGATAAGGAGGGAGCATCATTTATTGAACGCCTACTGTGTGCCATGAGCTTCATGCACATCATCCAATCTCATCCTCACAATCGCCTTTTCCCCATTTTGCTGAAACTTGTGGCTCTCCTGTCTGGAAATGCACCGATGCTTTCACGACTGTAAAGCCAAAGTGGAACTTTGCTGGGCTGGTTAAGAGCCCTTGTTTAGTCGAGAGCAAGGGAACTCAGTTGTGTTCCTCTGATTGCACTTCAGGTCACTTAGTCCCTAAATGTACAACCGAAAAAACGCTAACTGGTAACTGATCAAATTATCCTGTTAGGAAGATAGATGGTTATAATAGCAGCAGGGAAAATAACCCCAGTGTTGAACAATGTAATTATATGTGGGTTAGATTCAATATTAAGTCACCCCGTAATCATGTAAAATTTATATTTTGGTTCTTGAACTATTTTTCTCTAAGGATTTAGTTGCTGGGTATTTACGTCTAATATGGGAAGGAAAATACCCCACAAAGACAGTTACGAGGTTTGAAGAGAAGGGCAGGACTTGACAGAGTCCCAAGTCCTCTGTGATCAACACCTTTGTCCCTTTTAAACACCAGAGATTTATTTACTTGTTATTGACACAAATAATCATGTCTTTGGCTCAAAGACACATACATGGTGTCAGAATTTTCTGCTGGACAAGACAGAGATGGGCATCCCAAGGTTGGAGTCTCTTTTTTTTTTTTTTTTTACGTAAGTGCAGGAAGGTCAACACAGAGAGGTTAAAAGGCTCACCCAAGTCCCACAACAGGCTGGGGTCATGCCCAGGGCTGCACTCCAGCCTTCCAGACCTGTCCTGAAGAGATTTTTATGTAAGAAAACCGAATGTCTGCTGATGCCCACTGCTACAGCTGGACGTTAGAATGGGCCTACTTTCATCCTAACCCCATCCCCAGAGTGTGCTAAGCCCTTGCACACCTTGGTCACTTTAAACTCGCCTCTGCCTGGCATCAGTTAATGCTTTTCTCAAGCATTGGCCCATGATTCACCTCTCAGTTTCTTCTTCCTCCTGTGTCTGGTTCCCTGACTTTAGGTCCTAGAAGACAATCCAACATTTAAGAGTCATTAGTAGCTGTTAGCGGAGGGATAAAAAAATGAATGAATGAATGCAGAATAAACCCTGGGATCCCAGGAAATTCCCATATGTGGACACATCCCTTTCCTCCCACACACTGCTTTAAATGTCATGTCTCTTAACTTTTATTTAAGGTTCCTACAAGCCATATGAAGCTATTTCTGTGTTTCCTGTGATACATTGAACTTGAGATATTTCATTCAGACTTTAGAACTAGGAAAGTCTGTCTCCCCTGGGGAGCTGTTGTCGTTTGTTGCTTTCCGACAATCCAAGTTATATCACACTGAGTTTCCCTCATTGCTTTGGCCACTAGGAAGCTCAGATCCTGGTTCTAAACTCAGTCACAGCAACTGTGCTGACCCTTCCGTGTTTTCTTATTTCTAGTCCTATTTTATTAATTATATTTTATGTTGGCTCTTTCAGTTGCCTCATATTCTTTTTTTTTAAAATTGAAAGATGCAGAATATAAATACATCTGATGAGTACGTTTTAAAAATAACATCACAGAGGAATAACACTTTGTGTTATTTCAGGATTCATGATCTAGGTTACAGATTATCTGAGCTTCCGGAGTTTCCTGATTATCACCAATGAGCAGATTAAGGCTTTCTATCTGAAACCATTTTGCTGCCCTCTCTGCCCCCACATGGTGAAGGTTTGCTAAATGGACCTGCCAAATAACCACAGCTTTCCAGAGCTCTTTGTTTAGAGCTAAGAGTTACTAAGAGTTACATGAGAGGTCGATGGCAAAGGAGAGGGATTGAGGTAAAAATGCAAGCACTGATTGCCACCATTTCCTATTGAGTGTGGTAGAATAATTGGTTTCTTACCATTTTATACAAGGGATTTCTCAGTCTAACCACAAATTAGTTCTTAAGCCTCTTCTCTTCCACCATTTCCCCTGCTCCTTCCATTCCCCACACATCAGTCATATCAAATTCCTCTGTTCCAAACATGAAATGCCCTTTCCTCCCCTTTTGTCCAGGCCGACTGCTCCTCATCCTTTACAACTCCAATGAAATGACTCCTTTTTCTGAGGAATCATTCTTGATCTCCCCACACCCACGTATGATAATTTACTCGTTATTATTCTCTTTTAGTATACCCATGGAATCAATAGTTGCATAAACTTCACTGGCGCAATGAGCCCATTATACTGTGGTGAGCAACAGGTTTTACTTGGAGGAGAAGTTAAGAGTCCAGGCTTCTCAGACTTGAAGCTCAGTACCGCCACTTAGTAGTCACATGACTTGGGTAAAGTACTGAATGTCTGTACCTTAGTTTCTTCATCTGCAAAATGGGATAACAAAAGTATCCCCTGCATAAGAGGATGCAAAGTAAACACATTTAGTGTTTGGTACATTATCTGGCATATAACAAGCTCTGTGCAAATGTTAGCTCTGTTTTTAATGATTTGTCTTTCCCTTGACTTGTTAGGATGGGGTATCCATTATGTTTCCACCAGATTCTCTTGTCTTTTCCTGAGGACACTTGGTACAGCTTTAGCAGATGATTGTGGAATGAATAATTGAATGAGAGAACTGGATTATGTGAAGTGCGATTCTCTCTCTCAGGGAATTTTGTTTATTTTAGGACTAGGTCCTTACCCTTTCCTTCCGATAACAAAACACAGCTTCCACCCACCCCCAGGCCTGGGAGGAGAGGCCTTTTTGAAGGGGAAGGAGCTGCTCGTGCCTCTGTATGGATGCCTTCCTTCCTTCTGAGTTCTCCCTACCCGCCTGGGGGCAAGGTGGTGGTGAGTGCCTCACTACCCAGCTCCAACTCAACGTGCTGCTGACAAAGGAATCATCCCTCAGCCTGGCAAATGCTGTCTCTGGGGAAGCGGGGCCTCAATGAATGGGAAAGGCGGTGGACTCCCACGAAGCCTGCTGGGAGGAAGAGGGACACAGAATTGGCATGGGGGTTTGAACAGCATGAGAGACTGGAGGGTTTCCAACACCCCTCCCCAACCTGGCCTTTCCCCTAGAGCTTGGATGGACCTGGGACCCTCAGGAGCCACAGACTTCAGGAGCCAGCCTCATCTGCACAGTGTTTACTGAGCTGGGTGTCAGACTTACCCCGGATGAGGCCCTGGTCAGAGGTGAAGAGGAAAGCTGGACAGTTCAGGAGATGGCTACCACCAACCATAGGAAGTACATACTCCAGAATCATCCCAGCCAGGGTGCACTGCAAGGATAAATGCTGGGAACACTGAGCAGACAGGCTTGTCCCTGTGCTAGGGTGCATGGAAGGCTTCCTGGAGGAGGTGATATCTACCCTGCTCGCAGAAGGAGTGAATGGGACATGGTCTGGTCAGGTCAACCTGAAAGTTTTGAGCAGGTGAATAAACGAATTTTAAAAAAACTTTCCACGTGTTTCTGAACTTCCTCTGGGTAGCCTCCTCCTTGTGATTCCACCGTGGCAGGCAGGCTTCTGACCTTACCTAGATTGGGAATGGGTGAAAACTCTCTGAGGAATGGAAAAGTCATTGCTAACTGATACTTGGCACAGGCTCATCGGTGTCTTTTATTTTTTAAAATCTACTCTTTATGTTAATTATAACATTAGGCTCACTCCATGATTTGTATGCCCTAAAGTTGTTCCCCCTTCAATGACCACAATCAAAATAGCACTAATTCCTGTTAAATGTCTTGAAGAACATTAAAAAATACCAAACACTTTCCCTTATAATAATGCCCTCTACCAGTCCTTGCAATAAGATCCTTAACATAGAACTGCCTTGGGTTGAAGAGGTTTTTCTTTCTAATTCAGGATTATAAATTGTGACTTAAAACTACTGCAATAAGAGGCCCCAGAACCATTGTGAAAATGATGGTGTTTGAAGAGATGTCCACACTACGTATATTTCACAGCTGGAATAGATCTCTTTGGGGAGCATGTCTCCTCCCTGGTGTTTGGCAAAGTACAATTGAATTAGTGAAAGTGTAATAAAGTGTGGGGAAATGTCGAGATATAAGAATCGAAAATAAAATAAAGATAATTTAATCATTAAAGTTGGCGCTGGTTTTTAGGACATTCATTGCTATGGAGATGTTAGAGTAGATTCCAGCTTGCATTTTAATGGTGAACTTAAATAAATCTGAGTCCTGGAGAGAAACTGCTAGTGTATGGAATCTGAGCTAATCAGTGAAATAGCTCTGACTTGGAGTTAAAGCCAGGTAGTCGTTTGCAGGGAAGAAGCCGAATAATCCAAGCCCTGTCTGGTTTTGAATTTATTTTCAAGTTGTTTGATTTTTGGAGATAAGCCCAAACTCTTTAACCAGGCATGTGGGGCCTGCCATACTCAGGAACCCACTTTCTTTCCAAATTCCTGTGGCCTGGACTAACTCTGCCCTTGGCTTCACATAACCTGGCTCACCTCTCCTTCAGGGCCCTTCTCAAAAGCCCCTGTCTGTTGGTAACCCCTGCACTTTCCTTGAACTACTACAAGGAGTGGTTCCATGCACTGCGTAGGAGTGTGGGATCTGGAGTCAGGCTGCCCTGGTTCGAATCCCAGTTCTGACTTTTCTGAGTCTCAGTTTCTTTATCTGTAAAATGGGGATAATAGTAAACCTGCCCTTAGGGTAAGTATTTATGTAAGGTGCCCGTGCTTACCCTGTGCCTGGAAGCTACTCAGTGCTCACTATAGATTTTACCGGGCACTCATCCCGTTCTGCCTCATAAACAGATAGCCACTGACATACATGGTTTCTCTCCCCACCGGAGTTCAGGTGCCTCATCGAAAGAAAAGATGACTTATCTAAGTTTACAAACAGTAGATGTTCAATGAGTGCGCTTAATGAATAAATAGACATCCCCTAACAGTAGTCTATCTGTATTTGAGGAAAGTAGAAGGTTTCTCTCTGAATAATAATGTAAAAGTCTAATTATTCTATTTCTGTCACGCTTCTGTAATAGGGAGGACATTTAGTGTCCCTGGGTGCCTGGCACTGAGCTAAGTGCTTTTCAAAGAATCCTATGAGATAAGCAGTCTTATTAACATCCCATGTGCTGGTTCATTCATTAGAGTAATGCTAGAAAAGATCCCAAAAAGATATTTTCAAATTACCTAACAGTTTCATGTGGGTATCTGTGCCCAGGGACAGCTGCCTCCATACAGTGATTCAGGGACTCAGGCTTCTCCGTTTGCATGGCTCCATCAGAAAGGTGAGAGTGGGCAGGGAGGAGGCAACTGCGTTTTGTAAAAGCTTGCATTGGAAGCAACAAAGATCGGTGAGGAAAATCAATGACCGCACCTTAAAACCTGGAGAGATGGACGCTGGGAAACGTGGACTGGGGTCGGGCAGCTCCTTTAGTGCTGCATAGGCACTGCCTCCTGCCAGGGATCAAGAGCTGACTCTGTGCATTTCTGTCCAGCGGGAAGCTAAACGCCAGGCATGGTGAGAGTATTGACACCATAGCATTTAGCAAAGGCCACACATCAAGGCTTTTGTTTTGTTTGTTTTCAGTGAGCTGGTTTACCAGCACCTGCCCAGTGCCAATGCAACTCAAAGAAAGGGAGAACATGAATTTTGAAAGACACTGATCATCTCTGCTAGGTACAAAAATAACCCCATTTTAAGGATGATGAGGTGGAGGCTCAGTCAAGCCAACTAACTACCTTTCTCCTGGACTGCAGAGCTAATGAGAGTTGAGTAGAGATGAGCTTCTGACTCTAGCTCTTACTGCCCTGCCATCTGGCCTCCCAAACCCAGCACACTTACTTGCAAGATTATTAGCAATTCTATTTTTAATGTACACACATGTTTACCCTCCCCCAAACTATTTTAGAACGATAGAGGGAACGAGGATAATTTCTCTTTTCTGTAACGAGAGGTTTGATTAGAATTGAAGCCTCTTTCTTTCCCCTTTTATCATTATTAAAAATAATTTTTTCTTTCTTTGTCTGAGAATTGCTATAGGAAACATTATTGAATAGGATCCCGCAGCTACGAGCATTGTTCCATAACTACGAAGGCCCAAACAGCATTTTTTTCTCTCCCAGAAACTGTGGTGGCTGACTATTTTTTACTGAGTATTTTCCTAGTAAATCTCACTGCTAAATTGGCCACTTTATTCATGATGATTTCTTCAAATATATCATTCTTGTGGCACAATATGAGTAATGAAGAGGAATATTTTCAAACACATAAAAGGCTCTGAATAAAACTAATGGGTGAGGCATTAAGCAAAGTTGACAGGGGCTTGAACAGTCCCCGGCATGCCTGACAAGTAGACTGGAGGTCGCACACGTCAGGGACCAGAGACTCTCAGCCCCTGGAGATCCTTGACCTTGACCCAGCAGTCAGGGCTGGCCTGAGCATCTGTGTCAAGTAGAGTTGGCTCTCAGCCTTCACTCAGCCATCCGTGCACCTCTACTTAGCCTGTCTCTGAGAGGCAGGAGGGTGCCCAGGTTAGAGACTTGGGTGAGGGAGCCAACCACCAGGATTCGAATCCAGACCAGCTGCTCCTGTCTGTGAAGTTTTAAGGAAGCTGACTTAACCCTCTGAAGTTCTGTCTCCTCATCTTGAAAATGGGGATAATTATAACCATGAGAGGGCACACCTGCAACTCACAGACTGTGGCGTGCTTAAAACCCTGCGGCAGGTATATACACTCTGTATCACTGCGGTGATTATTACTGTTGTTACTCCCATCATCACTACCATCTACCACGTGTTGGGTGCTCCTGGGGCAAGTACAGGGAGGCACTTTGGGCCCCTAAGTATTACCCTGCATGGGGCAAATTGTTGTGGCTGATGCTTCAAATGACCAACATTTAAAAAGGCTGAACACGTAGGAAAAATATCTACTGACTTCTCTTGGGGAAAAAAAAATAAGTTTGCCACTGTTCTCACCTCTCTGAGGCCCTCTACATCTGACCTCCTTCACAGTGCCTGGTTGTGTAGACACGTGAATTTGTGGTTGTATTAGTCCGTTCTCACATTGGTATAAGGAAATATCCAAGACTGGGTAATTTATAAAGGAAAGAGGTTTAATTGACTCACAATTCTGCATCGCTGGGGAGGCCTCAGGAAACTTACAATCATGGCGGAAAGTAAAGGAGAAGCAGGTACCTTCCTCACAGGGCAGCACGACGGAGTGAGGGCAAGCAGGGGAAATGCCAGGCACATTAAACCATCAGATCTCATGGAACTCATTATCATGAGAATAGCTTGGGGGAACCACCCTCATGATTCAATTACCTCCCACCGGGCCCCTCCCACAACTTGTGGGGATCATGGGGATTTCAATTCAAGGTGAGATTTGGATGGGGACACACCCAAACCATATCAGTAGCTTTTCCTTGAATAACGAAAAAAGAAAAAAAGATTTGGCTTGGTTTGGGGATCACAAATCACTGCTGAGACAGACTGGAGGATGAGAGGCTGAATCAGGGAGAAGAGCCCTGGGAAGAGGAAAGCAGCGTTATTAGCAGTGTTGTCTCGGGCTTTGTGGGGTTAGGCATAAGTTAATTGCTATTGGTGCAGTATTGTCATCACACCAAACATTCTGGCTCAGTCTCTGCTTCTAAGGACAAGGGTCCCATTGGATGTCCTTCCCCAGCCCACCTGGCCTGGCACCAGGGGACAGTAGATGTTTCAGAGTGAGGGAATCTATTCAGTATCCCTTATGCCCATTCAGAAACTCAGCAAACATTTTTTCAAGCACCTACTGTGTGCTGGGCACAATGTTAACTTCTCTAACATTATCGTATTTAATTAAAAATGTTCTTCATAGCTTTTAGCTGATGCTATTTTATATGATACACTTGTTACTTGCATAGGATGTCTCTCTTCTCACTTTCTCAGGACAGCGACTCACTTTGCTTGCCACTAGACTCCCCAGTGCCTAGCAAGGTGTCTGGAATCAGGCTGACACCCAGTAGAACTTCCTGAACTAATGAATGAATAAATGTGTTCTCTCACGCTCTTTCAGATGGGTGTTAATCTCTGTATTACCAGGTTAGGAACAGAAGTTCAAAGAGGATGAGCACAGCACAGAGGTTAGAAGCAAGGACTTTAGAGTCAGGCGGAACTGTTGGTTTTATTTCATTTTACTCACTCTTTTTCTCTCCAAGCCTCTTTCTCATACTGAAAAATAGGAATCATAGTAAACGTACCATACATAGTGGTTTTGTGAGGATTAAATTAAGTCAGAGAAATAACTTTGCTCAGTTCCTGGCATATTGGGAAGTATTCAATGATTTGCAGCCAAAATTATGACACAGAGGTAGGACTGGGTTGAGGGTAATCTCTGTTCTCTGACTCCTGTCCCAAACACTAAGGGTCGATTCTACACAATGGTGATGAAGGAAGCAGGATGTGGCTTCAGGGACAGCTATCTTCCCTTTAAGGGTCGTGTGGGCTCATGCATGTTAACTGAACATCTACTATGAGCCAAGCCTGCAAGACCTGCTGTCACAGATACAAATGCAGCACAGCTCTTGCATTCAACTTTGCTCTCAGGCTCATGGAAGAAATTGAAATTCAGAGAAGTGGATTGTATGAGTTTCCTGTTGCCGTTATAACAAACCATCACCTTCTTAGTGGCTTGAAATAACGTGAATTTATCCCACTGTTCTGCAGGTCAGAAATCCAGAATGGGGCTGTGTTCCTCTCCAGAGGTTCTAGGAGAGAATCCACTTATTTGTCTTTTCCAGCTTCTAGAGGCTGCCCATATTCCTTGGCTCATGGCCCCTCATCACTGTGACCTCTGTTTATTTTATCACCTCTTGTTCCTTCAGTCTGACACCCCTGTTTCCCCTGATAAGGACCATTTTAATTACATCAAGTCATCCAGATAATCTGGAATAAGGATCTCAAGATCCTTAACTTAACCACATCTGCAAAGTTCCCTTTGCCATCTAAGGTAACATAGTCACAGGTTTGAGGGATTGGGATGTGGACATCTTTGGAGGGGCATTCTTCTGCCTACCTGATATGGTTTGCCTGTGTCCCAACCCAAATGTCATCTTGAATTGTAGTTTCCATAATCCCCACGTGTCATGGGAGGGACCTGGTGGGAGGTAACTGAATCATGGGAGCGGTCACCCATGCTACTGTTCTCATGACAGTGAGTGACTTCTCACAAGATCTGATGGTTCTATAAGGGGCTTTCCCCTCTTTTGCTTGGCACTTCTTCCTGCCATCATGTGGAGAAGGACGCGTTTGCTCCCCCTTCCACGACCATTGTAAGTCTCCTGAGGCCTCCCCGGCCATGCAGAACTGTGAGTCATTTAAACCTCTTTCCTTTATAAATTACCCAATCTCAGGCAGTCCTTCATAGCAGTGTGAGAACGAAATAATACACTACCTCAATGACAGTAGGACTGAATTAGTGCACTGATAAGGACTGCAGTGGAAGCTCAGAAGTGGGATACTTTATGCAGTTTTGAGAATCAGGGTTTCATCATCTAGAAAGCAAGAGTTTGAATGAACTGATTCCCAAGGCCTCAACCTTGAACATTCTGAAATCTACAAAAAGCCAATGTCTTTCCTACTGTAGTAGTTTGGGTTTGCTGAATCTGAGGTCTACTTGTGAAGTCAACATCTTTGCAAGTTATAAATATTAAGAAGAAGGACCCACGCATAAGATCAGGCTCCCTTCATGAACACACTCTCCTATGTTCCCCCTGCCAAATTCCCCAAAATAGCCTGGGGGCGATGGTCACAGGAACCACGAGCCCATCCTCCAATACCTCAGAGGGACCTTGATTGGTTGAGGGGCCTTGAAAAAGGAATGAAGTGCTGCTGAAGAGCTCCCCCCACCCCGCCCGTGCCACCTAGAGGATCTTCTTTCAAAACCTGCATTTCTGAAGGCACGTCTTCCTGTGCTTGGCTGGGTGACTCATCACAAGGAGAAACGTTAGTCACATCAGATGACACATGGCAGCAGCTAAAACGGGAAAAGTGCTCCCTGAGTCATCCCTGGAGCCGGGCGGCAAAGGCCCTTCCTGGGACCACGCGTGGACCCTCCAATGTGGCGGGGGGGGGGGCTTGGGTCACTTTGACTGAGTGGACAGGACACTCAGTGAAGTTCCAAAGGACATTCCGCGTCCTTTTCCTCCAACTCCTGAAAGAAGCACCGTGAAGACTCCAGCATGGAAAAGCGTGTCCCACACGGCCTCGGCGCCTCCGTGGATGATGGGCACAGGGCACCCCCTTTCCTCTGGCAGATTCTGGTGGGGCACAGCACACCGTCCACGGGAGCAACAGCCTCTGCATCTGCCCACTGTAGATTCACTTTGTATTTTTAGTTCCCAAACCCTGACATCCAAGCTCCCGCTCTGTGGCTTCCGTGGCAGCCTGGTAAGCTTCCTGTGAAGTCGCCCGCTGCTGAGCTTCCGCACCCTTCCTCCCGCAGAGCCAGTCGTCGGAGAGCGGGATCATCCCGGAAAGTTGGTGCAACAGGAGTGGGTGGTGAGGAAGGCGAAGGCAGCCTTCTCCGAACCTGGCTCCGTGAGACAGGACGTGGAAGCCGGGGGTGTCCTCTTCTGTGGAACGTCATTAAGGTTCTTCTCTCCCATTCTGTAACACACACACACACACACACAAACACGCCACATGTACACGTGCACATATATGCACAAATACACACACAGTACACACACTGTGCATACACACATGCAGTACACACACACAGTACCCACATGTACACATGCACACATACACACAAATACACACACAGTACACACACATACACACATGCAGTACACACAGTACCCACATGTACACATACACACATATGCACAAATACACACACTGTACACACACACATGCAGTACACACACAGAGTACCCACCTGTATGCATATGCACATATACACACACAGCACACACACACACAGTACCCACATGTACACATGCACACATCCACACAAACACACACACAGTACACACACACATATATTCAGTACACACACAGTACCCACATGTACATATACACATATATGCACAAATACACACACAGTACACACTCTGTGCATATACACATGCAGTACTCACATGTACACATGCACACACATACACACATGTAGTACACACACATAGTACCCACATGTATGCATAGGCATATGCACACACAGTACACACACACATATGCAATACACACACAGTACCCACATGTATGCATAGGCACATACACACACAGTACACACACATACACACATGCAGTACACACACAGTACCCACATGTACACATGCACACATACACACAAATACACACACTGTATGTACACACATGCAGTACATACACACTACTCACATGTACACGTATGAACAAATACACAGTACACATACTGTATGTACACACACAGTGTACACACATGCAATACACACACAGTATCCACATGTACACATACATATGCACAAATACATGTAAATCCACATACATACATATGATACATGCAAATACACACACATGCACACATGCAGTACACACACATATAGTACACATAAATACACACAGACACACATATACACACATGCAGTACACACCTACACATATATAGTACACAGATACTTGTATAGCACACACATGCACACACATGCACACATACACACATACATCTCTACCAGAGACTCTGCATCTGACAGAATAGATGCTTCTCTTTCACACCTTAAGGCATCTAGGATGACTTTCTTTCTTGTTTTCTAAAATTTTTAAAAATGTTTAAAATCCTTAATGGCATAATGAAGACAAGGTCTCTGGAAAAAGAGCAAAAAATCTCGAGAAAAAATCAAAAGCAGCCTGACATGATGACAGAGAGGCAAAAATAGAAAGCTTAAATAAGAAAACAATGGAAGGAAACACAGAGGGAGCAGGATAATAAAATCTACATAGATTTTAGGATGAAAAACAGCAAAATTGACATTAAAGAAATTTTCATCAGTAATGTGGAAGAGAAGCCTGAGAATCCTCCTAGACTGAAGATGCAAAGAAAAAGGTAAAAATGATGAGAGAGTACATGATAAATATGGAGAACAGAGAAAAATCACTTCAAGAAAAAAATCATGATAGTAGAAATACAAGTTATAATAAAGAGTGGGAGAAAATTTCTAAAACTGAATAAGGAACTAAGAGTTCAGGTCTAAAGGAGACACAGTGGCCTTGTTTTAAAGATGTGACATTGATAATTAAGGCCAAGAGAGGGAAAAGAACTTGGTCAGGTTTGTAAGACAGGTTGGGTGGTACCTCTCCTATTTTCTTATCTGCCCTGTGCATATGGGTGTGTAAAGAGAGAGATGGAAATAGCAGAGAGGAAAAGAATTCAAGGGAGAAATAATCTCAAATGTGGCAGCAGGCTCCATGATTAAGACCCTGGTATCAGGCAGGCCTTGCCTGCTTTCCAGCTCCATCACCAACTAGCCAGGTAGTCTTGAGCAGGTCATCTCACTCCTCTGGGACCCACTTCTCTCTCACGCATGAAATAGAGTAAAAGTAGTTGGACCTTCATCATAAAGTTCTCATGAGAGTCTGGTGAGTTAAGACATGCAAAGCTTTTAATAGAGTGGCAGAGACAGAGTAAGCACTTCAAGAGGTTAGCTACTGTTTCTGATATACATATATATCATATGTATAGATATTTCTCTCTATATATACACATATATATGTGTATATATAGAGAGAAATATAGGCAAAGCATGGATGTGAATGGTCTTAGCCATCTCAGGTTAAAGAACAAGACAAAGGCGAGCAAGACATCAGAGCTTCAGGAAAGTCAAATCCAGGGTTCTGTTCTGCAGGGTAAAGTACATAGGGCAAGGGCATTAATGAAGCACTTCTAGGGGTGGGTAAGAATTCTGCATCTGAGCATCCTGGGCCTTCAACCAGGGCTACCATCTCTTTATTCTGCTGTGGCATCAGCAAGATGGGAGGCCCCTGGAGCACAGGTAGGTCTACAGGCTGTCCTACGTGTCCCACCAGAAGTTCCAGGTGGTGCAGATGTGCACCAGGTAAGGGGAACACCGGTGTGGCTAGGCTTTAATGACCCAGTTGAGACTAAGCTGCTTTCCCACAGGAGGAAGGCCTGCTTGAGAGTTCTACACACCCTAAGCTAGACTTACAGTTTAAGGAGGACTGAAGTATTCAACCATATCGCTTTAAATATACAGTGATAAGTCACTTTGGAGAGTCACAAATGTTTTGAACTGGAAAGAATATTTGAAATTGGGTACTTAACTGCTACCCTCCCATGTCCCAGAGGAAGGAAATGCCGTGGAAATGACTTTGTTAAGCATATACATCTTCCAATGGCAGGAGGCTAGAACCAGGGGAATCCTATCATGTCATTGAACAAGAATTTGGGTTACAAAGGATTTGTGGTTCCATAGATTTATTCAGTCTTTCTGACAATCTTGATGCAGATAGAACAGCAATGACTATTCCTGTGTAATTATGAGCAAAGTAAAACTGCAGGGTTTGTTCTCTTAGCTAGTAAGTTGCGATGCTGGGACTAGAATCCAGATCTCAGGACACCCAGACCAACATAGTTTCTACTTACAATAACCACCCCCCTGGAATTTCAGAAAGAAAATTCTGTGTGCATTTCATTATGATTATATGGCATAGCCCTCCTATAAGTTAATGAATCTTTAAAAGGTACAATGAAGAATGAATGAGTTGATTGATAAATGAGCAAATGGATGCATAAATGAATGAATTGGATAAATTCTGGGAGAGATAAAATAGATATTCTCATTAAAATTTCAATTGACCTATTAAATGCAGGATCCCCTGGGTCCTCTCTTTCCAGCTGACCTACAAAGCGATGAAGAAATGTTATTGTAGAGATGCCAAATTCTATCCACATTCTGCACTTATTCTTCTCATTTATTCTAGTCTCTTTAAGAGAGAATTTCAAGCATGAGCTACCCAGGAGCCTCCCCTCACCTCACTCAAAATTATTATATTATTATATGAGAGATTTGTGGAATTATAGCATCTCTTTTTTGGAAGGAACCGAAGAGAGCTTTCCTTCTGAAGAGAGAAAAGGAAAATGGTTGGTACAGTCCAAAAAGCCTAAGACTTGGAACTCTCTAGTTGTGTGAAAGGATTTAAGAAAATAATTTATATTTTTAATGATTCCTCACTCAAAGAAGATATTTGGTAGATTTTAATTTGAGGATTTATGTCTTTCCAAGTCATTAGAGCCAGAGCCCTTAGCTTCACAACTTTGGTATCTGCAAAAGCATTTTGAAGTTTATCTTGTGCACTCCAATTCTTAATCTTTTGAATGTCACCTCTTTCATGAAGCCTTCTCTGATAGCTTCCTTTCCTTTTTCCAAATCAAATGAATCACTCCCTACTCTGTACCCTTCTTGAACCCTCTACATTCTTTAATAATTGCAGTGTTTTCCAGAGGTACCCATAAAGGTCCCTCTGTGACAGACAGCAGAACCCAACTCTGGATGACTTGCGGAAAAGAGTTAATTTGGAAGTTCGAAAGTCAGAAGGAAGGCTGAACAGTTAGAGTTTGAGAGGATGAGCATTGGGCCAACTCCAGGGGACTTGGTAACAGGAACCACCACTGTTGGGATGCATAAGTTTTGTTCATTTTCTTTCTTGTGTCATTGCACTCCAGATTGTCTGAGCTTATGTAGGCCACCTGACCTTTTCTTGGCCAGAAGATGGCAGAGTTCCTCGACTGACCCCACCCTCCCATCTGAATCTATCTCCTGTTTCTAGAAGACGGGGATGGGTAAAGTGAGAGAGGTCCACAGTCCCACCCCATAGTGTAATTGTTGGCATATGTGTTTGTCCTCTAACCCCGCAAGACTCTGAACATCTTGAAAGCAGGAACTGCGTTTTCTTCAGATGTTCAGTTCATGTGAGTCAACATCTCAATGGTGTCAAGGTGATACAAAGGGTATGGCCAAGGAAGGTAGACAGAGCTGCTGCCTATCAGATGCAAATGTCTTTTCTAGCCATCTCTAAGAGATTCTCTATGAACACAGATCTGACACCCTTAAGAAGAATCTAAAAGAGCAGCACTGAGCTAATATATCCCATCTTCCTTCTGGTTATTTTTAGGGGGAGATATAGGATGGCGATAACCTAATGTGACACCTTTTTGTTTCTAGAAGAACTCTGTAGGGTTTCCAGAACTACCAGAACTAGGTTTCCTATTCTTTTTTCCTTCCTACTGCTGAGAATTTATTTCTGGTAGTCATTAAAATTCTGCTCCTACCATTTGTAACAAACGATAGAAAGCACTAGGTACAGTATGTGGAGTATATGTTTATGAAAACGAGAGATGAGCACCTTCCAACACTTTGGGATTTTATGAATGATTTACATCTGGTGCTAAAGTTCACAAATGAAACGTGGGGGAAGCAGATGCTTCATTTCTTGACTGCATCGTGCCTGCCCATACTGATGGGGAATTGAAAACAGCGAGGTCCCATAAATCAACAAAATCTATTTTTGTGCCTCTTGATCTCCACTCTGAACATCCATATAATACCCAAACAAATGTGCTGAAATTAGTTCCTCAAGAAGCCCTTTATGTTTAGTAACAGTGTGGACATGTTAATAAAAAGAAGAGAGGAATAAAAGTGGACTGGTTGGGGGAGAGGGAAGGCACGGGGGTGTGAGCGAAAGGAAATCAAACCTCAAAGTAGATGAACTCTTCCAGAACACTTATTTTTGGAGAATGGGAAAGGAAGTGTGGCGTTGTGCAGAACAGATGAAGGAGGACCTGCTCTGGCCATCCTGGGGCTGCCCTAATTTGGAAAGAGAGCTGATCCGGGTAAAGCAGAGATGTTGAATTGCAAATGAAAAAGAACTCACATCTGGAAATGAACTTGACTTGGCAACTGGAAAATCATGGGAAGATACTTGTAAGGAAGACAGGGAGCTGATGTTTTGTACTTTTTTCTCCCCTCTCTCTCTCGTCATTGTTCCTTCCTTTCCTTCCTTTCTTTTTTCCTCCCTCCCTCCTCCCATCTCCCTTCTCCCTTCTCCTTCCTTCTCTTTCCTTTTCCCTCCCTCCCTCCCTCCCTCCCTCCCTCCTCCCTCCCTTCCTTCCTTCCTTCCTTCCTTCCTTCCTTCCTTCCTTCCCTCTTTCCTTCCTTGTAAAATATGGTCTTATAGGAAACATGGTGACTGTACAAGAAAAAAGTAGAGCTTTCTTCAGAGTTCTATGCTGGGCCAGGCTCTGTGGAGTAATATACAAGGTTGCTTTTCTCATCTTGGTATCTCCGCCCCCATCCTGGCTCCAGTACTTTGAGTTTCTCCTCTGATTATTATAAAAAGTCTAGTCTAACACCCTAAATTTGCACTTTAGCATCTTACATGCCTCTTTCATTGTTTCATGTCTTATCTAATCAGTGGAATCTCAAATTTCTTAAAGGCAGAGACTTTGGGGCAGATACTTTGTCATTTCTTAAGGGCGGAGACTATTGTGTTTTGGTGTGGGATTGCAAAACCTAGTCTCCTAAATACCAAGTAGGGGACATTGCCTTGGGCCAGTTCCATTCCTCCAGCATGATAGAGAAGGTAGACTAGGTGCTGTGAACATAAACTTGGTAAGATGAAATGTCTCCCTGCAAAGGCCTCCCATGTGGTGAGGAGGGATGGGTCTGTCTATAATAACAAGGGATCTAGAGCCATGCTGGCTTGAGATTCAAAGCACATTGAGAGCCAAAATAGGAAAAGAGTAATTATTTCCAGGGAAGTCCAAGGGGCTTCACAGAGGAGGTAACTTGAGCTGAGCCTGGAAGAAGATGCATTTTGGGGAGTGCAGTAACTGGAAAGGCAGGAATAGATGAAGAAGAGATGCCTATTACTTTTGCTTTTTTTCCTTCCAGCCAGAAGAACCACATTCATTATAATGAAGCAGTGGTTTTCTAAATTAATTTGCCTTGGGAATGGTAAGAGTTAAGGTACACCTTACCACTGTGTCTAACTTATATCCAGTAAGGAGTTTATTCATTCACAGTTTCTAGCTGGTTGACTTTTACAAATGAAGCAATAAACACAACAATATTAAATATGCATCTATAATATTTCTTCACATTTATTTCCATTGCCATCACTCTTAAGTACCCACCGAATCCTTTGTTGAATTTTCTGCCCTTTGTATTTGAGCCTTTATATGCAAGAGACTTTTTGATTTACGGATTTCCTCAATACTTAGTTTACAAAAACCAGGGGGAGATGAATGAAAAAAAGACAAGGAAAAAACAATTTCCAGCTCTGTCCTGAAGCCTGTGCTGCATTTTAAAAAATTCAAAATTCAAGTTATTGGTTCATTTTGAAAACTCCATGTTGGAAAGATCACAACCTTTGAAAAGAAGCCAGAGTGGGACATGGTTGATGCGATTTGCAACACATAACATTAACTATTGGATTAAAAAAATAAATGTAGCTGCCACATTAGCAGCAATATTGTAATCTAACACCGAATTTTCTGACAACTCTATAATACATAGACCACGTCCAATTTAAGAAAACCTAAGATAAAAATATATGTATAAATCATGTGCATTTTACTATAATTAGATGACTCTTTTGTGGGGGAGTTTTTCTTGATAACACTGAATGCCCCACACCCTTCTTCACCTAGGAAGTTACTAAATGCAGAAAAAAGGAAGTTCTGTAGTCTCCCTTAGTTACCATTCTGTTCAAAATATGTCCCCACCTAATATAACTTGCTATGTGTCATAAAATACAAAGGAAAGTACTTTTCATGCCAAATATCAGAGAAGTGCTCTCTTTTCTATACTGCACAAGTAACAGAAATGATGTGTTCATTTTAAATTCCATTCATGTAGGTTCTAATAAAAGCTATTATAAAATACAATTGTGTGGAGACAAAAAGAGAGATAATATCACTATAGCTCAATATAAAATTTAAGTAATTAAGACATGAAAACTATTACACAATTTACTACAAATGCAGCAAGAATAATAAAATGTTTAACCCTTTCCTTTCTGATTCCTCTCCTGGTCTCACTCTTTCTCTTTAATACCCAACGGAAAAACACGAGTACCTGATGAATGCACAGAAACATTACAATGCAGATTGTTTGGGGAATGTATAATGTTGGTAATAAAGGGAAAATCACTTGTTTTTCTTTTCTTTCAGGTAAGAGGTGTTCCATTTCTAGAGTGATGTGCTCTCTACTGTGTACCTCTATAGCAAATTGATTTTATCTGGAGAAAATATGAAATCGCCTATCTAGAATCAGCCTCACAATGACATGATTAACCAGTAAAAGACCATGATGACAAGGTAGAAGGTTCTGTGGATCTGTGGCCAGAGTTTGAACCGGGATCAGGGGGATCAGAGTTCAAATCTTGATCCTGCTGCCTGCCACCTTTGTGACACTGGACAACTTTGTTCAGATTCACTGTTCTCATCTGTTGAATGGACATCATTATATTTGCTTCTCTTACCTTTTAGGCTGTGCTCCAGTCAGGCAATAGAGGTAGTCAGTCTCCATAATTAGTGCAATGGGATATTCAACCTTCATGCATAAAATGGAAACAGTGCAAAGAACTATGATTCTTTATTGTGATTTTCCCTGAACAGTGGCATATATCTGTCTGAGATCATTGCAGTTGCACCAGGATGTGAACACCATGAATAGGGGTGTGCTATTTCTTTGTCAATGTTTTCTTCACTTTTCTGATTTTATTGAAGAGAAAAGATCTACGTGGTGCCAGTAGGTCTCTATCACTTTTCTAGCACTTGCTAAGTTTCACTTTTTAATAAAGAGGGTGAGGTCTTGAGCTTGGAGCCTGCTTAAGGGAGTGATGTCTTAGGAGAATAAGATGATTTTATCTTTTTAAT
Organism: Trachypithecus francoisi; assembly: GCF_009764315.1. Taxonomy (NCBI): domain Eukaryota; kingdom Metazoa; phylum Chordata; class Mammalia; order Primates; family Cercopithecidae; genus Trachypithecus; species Trachypithecus francoisi. The sequence continues at coordinate 9,624,038 of NW_022681468.1, read as the reverse complement.
TGTATCTTTTTCTATTTTTAATTTTTTTTATTTCAATAGGTTTTTGGGGAACAGGTGGTATTTGGTTACATGAATAAGTTCTTTAGTGGTGATTCTGAGATTTTGGTGCACCCATCACCAAGCAGTGTACCCTGCACCTGATGTGTAGTCTTTTATCCGTTGTCACCCCCAACCCTTTATCCGAGTCCCCAAAGTCCAATGTATTATTCTTATGCTTTTGCACCCTCATAGTTTAGCTCCCACATATGAGTGAGAATATATGATGTTTGGTTTTCCATTTCTGAGTTACTTCACGTAGAATAATAGTCTCCAATTCCATCCAGGTTGCTGCAAATGCCATTATTTTCTTCCTTTTTATGGCTGAGTAGTGTTCCATGGTACATATATAAACCATATTTTCTTTATCCATTCATTGATTGATGGGCATTTGGGCAGGTTTCATATTTTTGCAAAAAGTGTGCTGCTCTAAATATACATGTGCAAGTATCTTTTTCCTATAATGACTTTTTTTCTTTTCTTCTGAGAGGATACCTAGTAGTGGGATTGCTGGTTCAAACAGTAGTTCTACTTTTAGTTCTTTAAATACTCTCCAGCCAGGAGTGGTGGCTCACACCTGTAATCCCAACACTTTGGGAGGCCAAGGCAGGTGAATCACAAGGTCAGGAGATTGAGACCAACCAACCTGGCCAACATGGTGAAACCCTGTCTCTACAAAAAATGCAAAAATTAGCCGGGCATGGTGGAGCACACCTGTAGTCCCAGCTACTTGGGAGGCTGAGGCAGGAGAATCACTTGAATCTGGGAGGTGGAGACTGCAGTGAGCCAAGATACCACTACTGCACTCCAGCCCGGGTGACAGCAAGACTCTGTCTCAAAAAAAAAATAATAAAAAAATTAAAAAAGAATCTCCACACTGTTTTTTCCATAGTGATTTTACTAGTTTACTTTCCCACCAGTGCAGAAGTGTTCCCTGCTCACTGCATCCATGCCAACATCTATTATTTTTCTATTTTTTGATTATGGCCATTCTTGCAGGAGTAAGGTGGTATCGCATTGTGTTTTTGATTTGCATTTCCTTGATCATTAGCGATGTTGAACACTTTTTCATATGCTTGCTGGTCATTTGTATATCTTCTTTTGAGAATTGTCTATTTATGTCCTTAGCCCACTTTTTGATGGGATTGTTTGTTTTTTTCTTGCTGATTTGTTTGAGTTCTTTGTAGGTTCTGGATATTAGTCCTTTGTCAGATGTATAGATTGTGAAGATTTTCTCCCACTCTGTGGGTTGTCTGTTAACTCTGCTGATTATTTATTTTGCTGTGCAGAGGCTTTTTAGTTTAATTAAGTCCCATAGATCTTTGTTTGTGTTGCATTTATTTTTGGATTCTTGGGTTGGTTCTTTGCCTAAGCCAGTGTCTAGAAGGGTTTTTCCAATGCAATCTTCTAGAATTTTTGTGGTTTCAGGTCTTAGATTTTGAGTCTTTGATCCATCTTGAGTTTATTCTTGTATAAGGTGAGAGAGGAGGATTCAGTTTCATTCTTCTACACGTGGCTGGCCAACTATCCCAGCACTATTTGTCGAACAGGGTGTCTTTTCCCCACTCCGTGTTTTTGCTTGCTTTGTCAAAGATCAGTTGGCTGTAAGTATTTGGCTTTATTTCTGGGTTCTCTATTCTGTTCCATCGGTGTATGTGTTTATTTTTACACCAGTACCATGCTATTTTGGTGACTACAGTCTTATAGTCTAAAGTCAGGTAATGTGATGCCTCCAGATTTGTTCTTTTGGCTTAGTCTTGCTTTGGCTGTGCAGGCTCCTTTTTGGTTCCATATGAGTTTTAGTATCATTTTTTCTAGCTGTGTGAAGAATGATGGTGGTATTTTGATGGGAATTGCATTGACGTTGTAGATTGCTTTTGGTGGTATGGTCATCTTCACAATATTGATTCTACCCATCCATGAGCATGGGATGTGTTTCCATTTGTTTGTGTTGTCTATGATTTCTTTCAGCAGTGTTTTGTAGATTTCCTTGTACAAGTCTGTCACCTCCTTGGTTAGTTATATTTCTAAGTTTTTTTTTTTTTTCTTCTTTACAGCTATTGTGAAAGGGATTGAGTTCTTGATTTGATTCTCAGCTTGGTCGATGTTGGTATATAGCAAAGCTATCGATTTGTGTACATTAATTAATTTTGTATTCTGAAACTTTGCTGATTTCACTTAATTCTAGGAGCTTTCTGAATGAGTCTTTAGGATTTTCTAGGTATACAATCATATCGTCAGCAAACAGCGACAGTTTGACTTCCTCTTTACCAATTCAGATGCTCTTTATTTCTTTCTCTTGTCTGCTTGCTGTGGCTAGAACTTCCAGTACTATGTTGAATAGAAGTGGTGAAAGTGAGCATCCTTGTCTTGTTCCAGTTCTCAGTGGTAATCCTTTCAACTTTTCCCTGTTCAGTATAATGCTGGCTGTGGGTTTGCCTTAGATGGCTTTTCTCACCTTAAAGTGTGTCACTTGTATGCTGATTTTGCTGAGAGTTTTAATCATAAAGTGATGCTGGATTTTGTCAAATGCTTTTTCTGTGACCATTGAGATGATCATGTGATTTTTTTTAAAAATTCTGTTTATGTGGTGTATCACATTTACTGACTTGCCTATGTTAAACCATCCCTGCATATCTGGTATGAAACCCACTTGATCATAGTGGATTACCTTTTTGATATGCTGTTGGATTCAGTTCACAAGTACTTTGTTGCAGATTTTTGCATTTGCGTTCATCAGAGATATTGGTCCGCAATTTTCTTTTTGGTTATGTCCTCCCCTGGCTTTGGTATTAGGGTGATACTGGCTTCATATCATGATTTAGGGAGGATTCTCTATTTCTCTATCTTTTGGAAGTGTCAATAGCACTGGTACCAATTCTTTGAATGTCTGAAAGAATTCAATTGTGAATCTGTCTGGTCCTGTCCTTTTTTTGGTTGACAATTTTTTATTACCGTTTCAGTCTTTCTGCTTGTTGCTGGTTTGTTCAGAGATTCTATATCTCCCTGGTTTAATCTAGGAGGGTTGTATATTTCCAGGAATTTATCTATCTCCTCTAGGTTTTCTAGTTTATGTGCATTGTTCATAGTAGCCTTGAATAATCTTTTGCATTTCTCTGGTAATAGTTGTAATATCTCCCATTTCATTTCTAAATGAGCTTACTTGGATCTTCTCTCAGTTAATCTTGCTAATTGTCTACCAATTTTACTTATCTTTTCAACTTTTTGTTTCATTTATCTTTTGTATTTTTTTTTGTTTCAATTTCATTTAGTTCTGCTCTGATCTTTGTTATTTCTTTTCTTTTGCTGGGTTTGGGTTTGGATTGTCCTTGTTTCTCCAGTTCCATGAAGTATGATCTTAGATTGTCTATTTGTGCTCTTCAGACTTTTTGATGTAACTATTTAATGTTATGAACTTTTCTCTTAGCACTGCTTTTGCTGTATCCCAGTGGTTTTGATAGGTTGTGTCACTATTGTCATTCAGTTCAAATAAATTTTAATTTTCATCTTGATATCATTGTTGACTCAATGATCATTCAGGAGCAGGTTATTTAATTTCCATGATTTTGAGGGTTCTTTTCTGAGTTGATTTCCAATTTTATTCCACTGTGTTCTGAGAGAGTACTTGATATAATTTCAAATTTCTTAAATTTACTGAGACTTGTTTTGTGGCCTATCATATGGTCTATCTTGAAGAATGTTCCATGTACTGATGAATGGAATGAATATTCTGCTGTTGTTGGGTAGATGTTCTGTAAATATCTGTTAAGTCCATTTGTTGAAGGGTATACTTGAAGTCCATTGTGACTTTCTGTGTTAATGATCTGTCTAGCGTTATCAGTGGAGTATTGAAGTCCTCCACTATTACTGTGTTGCCATCTGTCTCATTTCTTAGGTCTAGTAGTAATTGTTTTATAAATTTGGGTGCTCCCATGTTAAGTGCATATATATTTCGAGTTGTGACATTTTCCTGTTGGACTAATCCTTTTATCAATATATATGTCCCTCTTTGTCTCTTTAAAGTGTTGTTGCTTTAAAGTTTGTTTTGTCTGATGTAAGAATAGCTACTCCAGCTTACTTTTGGTGTCCATTTGCATGCAATATCTTTCTCCACCCCTTTATGTTAAGTTTAGGTGAGCCCCGATGTGTTAGGTGAGTCTCTTGGAAACACCAGAAACTTGGTTGGTGAATTCTTATCCATTCTACCATTCTGTATCTTTTAAGTGGCCCATTTAGGCCATTTACATTCAATGTTAGTATTGAGATGTGAAGAACTATTCTATTCATTGTGCAATTTGTTGCCTTTTTTTTTTTTTAACTGTGTGTTGGTATACATGTCCTGTGAGATGTATGCTTTAGGAGATTCTATTTTGATGTATTTCAAGAATTCATTTCAAGATTTACAGGTCATTTTAGCAGTTCTTGTAGGGTTGGTAGTGGTGAATTCTCTCAGCATTTATCTGGAAAAGACTGTATCTTTCCTTCATTTATGAAGCTTAGTTTTGCTGGATACAAAATTCTTGGCTGATAATTGTTTTGCTTAAGGAGGCTAAAAATAGGACCCCAATCCCTTCCAGCTTTTAGGGTTTCTGCTGAGAAATCTGCTGTTAATCTGGTAGGTTTTCTTTTATAGGTTACTGGATGCTTTTGCCTCACAGCTCTTAAGATTCTTTCCTTTGTCTTGACTTTACATAACCTGATGACTATGTGCTTAGGCAATAATCTTTTTGTGATGAATTTCCCAGGTGTTCTTTGAGCTTCTTGTATTTGGATGTCTAGATCTCTAACAAGACTGGGGAAGTTTTCCTTGATTACCCATCAAATATGTTTTCCAAACTTTCCGATTTCTTTTCTTCCGTGAGAACACCAATTATTCTTAGGTTTGGATGTTTAACATAGTCCCAAACTTTTTGGAGGCTTTGTTCATTTTTATCAATTCTTTTTTCTTTGTCTTTGCTAGATTGGGTTACTTTGAAAGCTTCATCTTCAAGCTCTGAGGTTCATTCTTCTGCTTTTTCAAATCTGTTGCTGAGACTTTCTAGTGCATCTTGCGTTTCTCTAAGTGTATCCTTGATTTCCAGAAGTTGTGATTGTTTTTGTTCGTGTTCTCTATTTCACTGATGATGCTTTTGTTTTCTTTAAGTTGGACTTCTCCTTTCTCTGGTGTCTCTTGATTAGCTGAACAATAGACCTTTGAAATTCTTTTTCTGGCAATTCAGGACTTCATCTTGGTTTGGATCCATTGCTGGTGAGCTGGTATGATCTTCTGGGGATGTTAAAGAACGTTGTTTTGTCATATTACCAGAATTATTTTTCTGGTTCCTTCTCATTTGCGTAGAGTATGTCAGAGGGAAGATCTGGGATTCAAGGGCTGCTATTCAGATTATTTTGTCCCACGGGATGCTCCCTTGATGTGGTGTTCTCCCCCTTTCCCTAGCAATGTGGTTTCCTGAGCGCTGAACTGTGGTGGTTGTTTCTATTCTTCTGGGTCTAGTCACCCAGTGGGGCTACTGGACTCCAGGCTGGTACTGGAGAGCGTCTGCAAAGAGTTCTGTGCTGTGATCCATCTTCAGTTCTTGCAGCCGTGGATACCAACAGGGGTAGCAGGGGTGTGAAGTGGACTCTGTAAGAGTCTTGGTTGTGTTTTTGTTTAGTGTGCTGGTTTTGTGTTGGCTGGCCTCCACTCAGGAGATGGCTCTTTCAAGAGTGCATCAGCTGCGGTCCTACAGGCAGGATGCAAACTTACCTTAGAGACACCTGGTTAAGTATTCAGGATTCTTAGACAATGGGCAGGGTCCTAAACTCCCAAGAGATTATGACCGTTGTTTTTGGCTACTAGAGTGGGTAGAGAAAGACCTCCAGGTGTGAGCAGGGATAAGCTTGTCTGAGCTCAGCCTCTCCTTGGGTGGGGCTTGCTGCAGCTGCTGTGGGGGATGGAGGTGTGGTTCCCAGTCCAATGGAGTTATATTCCCAGGGGGATTATGGGTGCCTCTGCTGAGTCATACAGATCACCAGGGAAGTAGGGGAAAGCCAGGAGTCACCAGTCTCACTCTGCTCCCATGCAGCCGGCAGTCCTAAAGGCTGGTCTCACTCCCACCATGCCACCCTAACAGTACTGAGTCTATTTCCAGGCAGCCAGTGACCAGGGCTGAGAACTTGCCCCAGATCACAAGTCTCCTCATTGAGAAAGCAAGCAGACTCATGTTTTTTTGCCATCTCAGGGAGCCTGCAGTGATGATCCAGCTCCTTCAAAGAGTCTATGGATTATCTCAGCGTTCCTGGTATGTTCCTGTGGTAGCTCTTGGAGCAAAAGTTCATGATGTTAGTCTCTACACACTGCTTTGTCTGAGTGGGAGCTGCAGTCCTGCCTCCTGTCTGCCATTTTAATCTGCCTGACTCTCCCTTTTTCGTTGTATTTATTTTTGTGATTGCCTTCTACTAATGACAAGGATGTGGCTTTTTTTCTATGGCAGTGATATAAATTTTCCTTATAGAATAAATTTAATTCAGATAAAATTAAAAAGGAGAGGGGAGGAGAGTAGTTTGCTAATGTGTCCCAAATACTACAACACTCTCTGGTACATAGAAGATGCTCAATAAATATTTGTTGCATAAGAAATGTAATTAATACTGTCTAGATATGGAAAATAACCCAGTGACTGATGTAGATAATTGTTTTCTCTTACATGCAAAAGACTGAATGAATCGTTTTTATTAAGATCAGTGACTTTGGCCTGGCATGGTTGCTCATGCCTGTAATCCCAGCACTTTGGGAGGCTGAGGCAGGTGGATCACTAGAGGTCAGGAGTTGACGATCTCAACATGAGGTCTGGTCAACATGGTGAGACCCTGTCTCTACTACAAAATACAAAAATTAGTCGAGCGTGGTGGCACGCACCTGTAGTCCCAGCTACTCTGGAGGCTGAGGAAGGAGAATTGCTTGAACTTGGGAGGCAGAGGTTGCAGTGATCCTAGATCATGCCGCTGCACTCCAGCCTGGGAGACAGAGCGAGACTCCATCTAAAAATAAAATAAAATAAAATAAAATAAAATAAAATAAAATAAGCAGCTCATGAGTTCAGGAATCTGCCTTTCCTCACATTTGTTCATGTGGCTTATTCTGCCTATATTTCTTCAAGCACTTGAAACTCTTGTTCATGCTTCTTCCTCCACCAGAAATGCCTCTACTGGTTTCTCTGTCTGTTAATTGCTCATTCTCCAAGGTCCTGAGATCTCCTAGGTATTTGCATCTAGAATCTGACCATCTGGAGGACCCCCACAAGGAGCAGCCTTCTGACATTAATTCCACAGGTGGAGAGCTCAGAGGGCACTTCTGAGCTCCTCATCCCCCAATGATAATAGACAGAGCCTGGATTTGAGTGAGGGCCATCTAATCCCACCTGCCTGCAGTCTCCACTATATCTTAGGATCACCATAGGCATAAACACCATCAGGTACCAAGATGAGCATCTCGGGAGCATCTCAGGAAGGGTTCATGGCAGAGTCAAAGATGTTGAGGATATGATTAAGTGAAAGAAAGAGTTACGGTAAGCAAGGTCCCCAAAGTCATACTTCATATTCAAAATGGCAACATAAAGTCTGTGTTATGGACTGGAGATAGAAGAGAAAAGTTGAGGAAAGGACTGAAAGATGCCTTTGCTCTTCATACTCTTTGCTCCTCTGTATGGTTGTGCTCAAACTTACCCAGAAAAAATGTTTTGCTCCTTAAAATACATTCAGAGAAGGAGATTACTCAATTCATTTGCTCTGAGCATTGACTGAAACCACAAACCCCACCCAATTACCTGCAGTTTTCAGTTTTTCTAAACTCCACCCTATGCTCTGCATAATCTACTGCCATCAGGGATGAAAGGTCAGGCTCCATAAGTACTCCACCCCCACCTTGGCTCAAGCCAGCCCACCCACCCTAAGGGAAGAAGTGAAAGAATATGATGGAATCAATGGAAATCCACGGAATCGTCTAAGAAAAGAACAAACATATCAGATTGACTTGCTGTGATGTCTTATTTTATTTATAGAGTTGATTTGATTATTTTTCAACTAAAAAGAAAGCCATACTCATTATAGACAATTGGCAAAAGTAGAAAGAAGAAAAGAATCAATTGGTCTTACTACTTAAAGAAAATGAATGTTCACAGTTTTGGTGAATATACTTCCAGGAACTTTTTCTAGCGATATTTGTATTGGTCAGGATGGACTAGGTTATGGTGCAGTAGCAACAACAACAAAAAAATCCCCAGATACGCAAAGTTTAAATCAACATGATTTTATTTCTCATTTGTGCTCTGAGTCTAGCACAAGTCTGTAGAGGGGCCCTAGCTGTGGTGACCACTGAGGGGTGTACAGTTGACAGAGCAAATCAACTTCAATACAACTTGGTTGCTGTCCTGGAGGGGAAAAGTTCTAGAGCCTAACACTGATCACCAAACGATCCAATCAGGAAGTGATGGGTAGCACTTCCACTTCCTTGGCCAGAACTGGTCATGTGACTCTACACAACCACAAGGGGCCAGGAAGTGCCAACCTGTGATGTAATTAGACAGAAGTAGGGGAGTGAGAAACATCTGATGAGCAATGTTAAGAACTACACATTATTGCTGGAGGGGTGTTTTTCTAATTCCAAAAAAATGCATGTTGACAGTAGAATATTTGAGAATCAGTAAAGCATGAAGAAAACAAAAACCACTTATAGTTCCACCATTCGCATGTCACTCCTTCAGGTGTGGAGGGCTATATTCATTTTCTTCTGTGCTTATATAAAAATAAGAATGTTTTAAAGAATATTTGGACCATATTGTAGTCCTGCTTTGTAATCCACTATTCCTACTTAATATATCATGTACCATTTTGTAAAGTGTTAAGTATTCTTGTATACCACACACAGCATTTCATCTTATGTTTTTACACAATTTCCTAATTATTTTATATTTAATTATTTTTTTCTATTTATATTTTGTGATTAAATATGTGTGCATGTACATGCATATAAATATGTACATATGCGTATATATATTCGCTTGTTTTCATACATTATTGCATATATATTTGTCTGTATGATTATAAACTGTCTCTAAGTGAAGTTTCTAATGGAGAATCTAGTATTTTATTGTGCATATTAAATAGCGTATTTAATCTTTTTGCCATTTTGGTAGTTTTGAATATTCTACCACTATAAATAATACTTCAGTGAACTTTATTTAAGAAACTTAGAATTATTTAAAGCACTTAGAGTTTTTCAGTGGGCTAGAGTTTGAGGAGGAATATAATGAAATCACATCTTACAGACATTTTAAGGCACTTAACTAACAACATCTTTGAAGGAAAATGTGTTTGTTTTGAAGAATGAATAAGTGAGTGAACTAAATCACAAATGACTTATCAGGTGCTGAGAATCGGCAAAAAAAAAAAAAAAAAATGTCTGTAAGGGTTCCATTCAGTAAGACCCTTTTGTTGGAGTTGATATTTTTAAAACACCAATTTTTTATTTTGTCCTTACAAGCATCCAGTGAAGGAGGCTTAAAGAATGGAACCGATTTCCGAGTGCTGGCTCCCTGTCAGGTGCAGTGTCGGGAATCTTCTATTTTCTAATGTAATGACCACAATGATTCCATTGGGTGAACTTTAAAAATCGCCACGTTACAGACCAAACAATGTGGAAGCTCATGATCACAAAGGGGAAGAAACAGAGTTGGAAATCCAACATGGCAGACTCAAATTTATGTCCTTCCTCATAGGATGGCAATTGGCCTAATAGTAACTTGCACAATGGAGAAAGACACCCACAATTAACTAATAAAATGGGTATCATTGTGTGGTTACTTCAGGGAATAAGAGTGATTTGTACTGGAACAGTCAGCTGTGGGGGACTGAGTCATGCCATGACGGTGGGTCAACTCTGTGCACAGAGAGGAAAGCCTTACTCCATATGTTTTATTGCCAGTGAAGTCACACTTTGACCCTCCTTGCACTTTCTTACAGTTGCCACAAGACATTTTGTTCCAAACAATAAGGCATCAGCCCCTTAAGCAAACCTTGCCTCCCCTCCATTGCCTTCCCTTACTTGACTGATCTTACACTATCTTGTACCTCCATACTATTCTGCACCTTATCCCGTCACCAGAGGTTGCAGCACTATTTGGGAACATCTCTCCCTATTTGATGTTTTCATTGTCTTAAGCCAGTTTCTGGGACAATATTTCCTACTGTCAAGGCCAAGCAGTGAGTTAGGAGACCTAGGTCTACATCCCTTACTATCTGGCAGACCTGGAGAAAATCATTTGGGGTCTCTGATGGTCATTTTTCTTATTTGTAGAATGGGAATAACGTTGTTACCCTGCCTGCATGAAGTCTTACAAAACACTTTGTAAATGTAATGTGTTATGCAAATATTACTAGTTTGTAGGTATTTTTTGGTTTAAATTTTAAATTAGTAAGTTTGGAGTTAGTGATATGACTGGTGTTTGTGGGTTTTTGGTTTTCTTTTTCCTACAAAGATGAAATTAACTTCAGCAAGTTAACGTTCTCCTTTTGAAAAACCCACATGTGCCCAGTTTTCATCTTGCATCCTTTATCCATTCCTCGCCCTTCTGAAATTAACCAGTCTCTCGTCTGTGCCTAGGGACTTGCCTTCCACCTCTCATTTGTGCCACTCTGTGTCAACTCCAGCCCTCACAGCATGCCACAGATGCCAATTTACAAGCCAGAGAACTAAACTATTAATTCTTCACTCCAGTTCGAGCTCTGATTCCCCGTACTGCAATCTACAGCCATAACTGTATAGCAGCAAAATACATCACCCTCACAGTCCCCTTCCTGTCAGCTCTGCACAAGTCTGAACTTTTTGGCTTCTCACAACACTGCAAGGGGAAAAGGGCATGGTTGATGGCATGGATGAAGGTCATGGCTCTGCAGTGTAGCGAGTTTGTCACCACAGTTGAGCTCAATGTTGTTTTTCTTTTTGGATTGGGGAGAAATGAAGGTGAAACTTGATGATGAGAAAGTCACTGCACTAGGGATGAGAAACTGGTATCAAAGGCTACCCTTCCCCATCCTCTTTTGCACCAGTTTGGCATCAGTTTTCTAGCTGTGCGTCCCTGGGCAAATCCCTTTACGTCTCCAGATCTTATTTGTTTCACTTGTAAAGTTGGAATATTAGTAAGTGAAACAAATAATTTCTTGACGTGCTTCTTAAGTAGACTCTACACACATATAAGTACTCAATAACAAAAATTGTATCTCAGGTTTATGCAATGTGTAGCACAGGTACAAAAAAGTGCATTTTTTATATATTATCTCAACAAATCCATAAAGTAGTTCACCAGCTAAGAACTTTGCTCATCTGTTAGTAACCAAAATAACAGTGGCTTAAATAATTTAGATGTTATTTTTCTTTTATATGACATGAACTCCACACAGCTGCTATGGTGACTCTACATTGAATCAGCGACCCCAAATCATTCACTCCAACTTTCTACTCTGCCATCCTTAGCTCATTACTTCCATCTTCAAGGTTGCCTCATGGTTGCAAATGGGCTGCTGCATCCCTTAGCCATCATGCCAACATTCTAAGCAGCAAAAGGGGAAATAGGACTGAGATACGGGGGTCAAACTCCAAGATTAGTTGACTCTCTTTAAAAGTTTTTCCCAGAAGCTACTTTGGATGATGTCCATCTAAATCTCTTTGGCCATCCCTGTCTGCAAGAGAGGCTGAGAAAAGTAGTATTTGGATGGGCACATTGCTATTCTCAGTAATACCAGGGTTCATTCAGTGAGAATGATTAGTGGGTGTATATTGCATAGGTAACTAGTAGTTTCTGCCTTGTTAGGTACTTTTATACCAACTTTACAGATGAAGAAACTAAGTTAAGCAACTTGTTGAGGTCATATAAAGAGAAAGTTCAAGAGTTAAAATTCAAAATCAGGCTGGATCCAGCACCCCATCTCCTAATCTGTATGCTCCATAAACCAAGGACAATAGGTAGTCAAAAAATCAAGCCTTGACTCCTTGTCTTCCCATCTCTAGAATGGGATCAGAGTGCTGGCATCATGGGCTGTGGAGGGTTAACTGGGATAATGAATAGGAAGTATCTGAGACCTTGACTGAACATAGTAGATGCTCAATAAACAGGAGTTTCAGATTTTTAACACCCTGCCACATACTGTGATGTTACTCAAGAGTCCTACATGCTAACACACTTCCCAAGAAACATATAAACTGCTGAAGCCCAAGGAAGACTGTCCAATATCCCTTTTAGCCTGGACTGCCCTGTCAGGTTGCAAATTTCCTAAAAGTAGGGATTTTACCTGGCACATGGTAGGCCCTGGGTCATAGTTGGTTGATTGACAGACAAAATACTTTATTTCCTTTCAGGCATTAACATTATGTGACTCTCCACTGTGTATCACTTAGTGGGACAAAGGTGGGTGTAAAGAGAGGCCTCATGACCAGACATGCATATAAATACTTGAGTACATGGGCCTGAGTGCACATGTATGTACCTGTGTGTTTGAGCATGGTACTAGGGAAAAGCAACACGAGAAGAAGGGGAGATTCCAAATAGAATTCCAGCTCTCCCTGAAATTCTCAAAATGTATCATTCAAGTTAAAGCATAGTCAGATATTAATGAGGTGGATGAGGAAAAAAACATGAACAACACCTGTGGTATAAGTGTTAATTATCAAGACACACAGTTATTTTATTTTAAGAAAAAAGAAGCTTCCGTAAATCATCCTGAAAAGCAGAAAGAAAAGAAAAATCACATAATTTTGACATGTCCACAAGGATACAGAAAAGATTCTTCCAAGATACTCTCAATCTGCTTCTGCATGGAGAGATATATTGGTCTAAAATCTATAGCCAGTATTTCCATGTTTATTTATTTAATCGTCTGCCATCATGGTTCCTAGAGTAGAAGCAAAGGAAAAGCAAGGTTGTTGATCTGGTCTACATTTCTTCCCTTTCTTGAGACTGCCTACCCAGCAGTCCAGACAATGGGCATAAATCCTTGATCTTGACTAAGAACATTAGCTTTGACTGAGAACAGAGAGAGGTTACAAGCCATCGTTCCAAGGTAGACTGCTTGATTCTGGAAGTCAAAGGCCCTAACTCCCACCTTTGAGTTTTCACCCAGGACTGGGTGGCAGAACCCTGCTATTTCCATTCACATCAAATATGTACCCGCCTCAGAGCCTTTGCATGGGCTCTTCCCTACCTGAAATCCTGTCCCTCCGGTAATTCAGAGGTTAACTCCTTTGCTTCAATCACATCTCTCTCAAATGTCCCCCCATGGCCCCACCACTCTTTTCTAACCCTATTCTATTTACACACGCGCACACACACACACACGCCTCTTTTCTTATGTCTCTCCCACTGGGATGTAAACTCCATGGTGTCAGGATTTTGTTGCAGTTACTACCATATTCTAGTGTTAGAAGAGTGCCTGACACATAATTGTCACTCGATAAATATTTGTTGATGAATGTGTAAATGCTTTGATAAGCACAATTCCCACAGAGAATTAAACTGACTTCAACCAACTAATTTTACCACATTTCCAGGTCTAAACATCCCAATCCTTCGAATCTTTCAAACCCAATTTGGGGTCCACCTCTTTCTCAGTCAGGAAAACCTGGTCCTTCTCTAAGACACTCTCCAGCTGTGATAGACAGTCACCACTATTTATGTCATCTCAGTGCTACAAATGTTCCCATCCCGCTCTTCCACTGGACCGCCTTACAATTAGCCTCCTGGGGGGCTGGTCTGCCTAGAGGTATTGATTTCTTTCTGAGTATGTCTCCGTGTAGACATGGCTGCAGCTCGTTTCTGTATGATCCGCGTTGCATCTAGCAGGAAGTTTTAATGGTAGCTCGCATTTATTTAGCATTTGCTATGGGCCAGGTGCCATAAAAAGTGCATTACATGCATTAACTTAGTGGCTTTCTTGTTCCTTTTTTTAAAAAAGATAAACTGAAAACAAATACATTTTACATTTCAATCTGGTAAATGATATGCATGTATCTGTATGTGTATATAAATGTGTATATGTGTGTGTGTGTATATATATATCTCCATAGGCATATCTATATCTATACTAATGCTGAAACCAAAATTTCAAGACAATATTCTCATCTTTCCTATGTGCAGTACACATTGCTATTTTTTATTCTATTTAATTTTTAAAAAATGCTAATTGCAATCCAGCAAACCAGGGGTCATCAAACTATGGTCCTTGGACCAAATCCAGTCTGCCACCTGTTTCTGTTAATAAAGTTTATTGGAATACAACCATACCATACTCATTTGTTTATGCATTCGCTATGGGTGCTTTTGCATTACGAAAGCAGAATTGCAACAGAGACCATCATGGATGCAAAGTCTAAAATACTATCTGGCCCTTTACGAAAAGAGTTTGCCAAAACTTGCATTAAACTGACTTTAGATTCATGAATGGGTTGTGATGTACGGTTCGAAAAACACTCTATTTGCTCATCTCATTTTGACGACTGCCCTTTAAGGGAGATACTATAGTGATCTTCATTTACAAGTGAGCAAACTGAGCAAGAGAGGGAGAAACTTGCCTGGGGACGTGTAACTGACTGGCACCAGAGTGGGTTTGACCTAAGTCAGCCTAAAAGCAGAGCCAGTGGTAGTTAAGTAAGACAAGATTCTGCTCCTCTCCTGGGATGAATTTAATAAATATTTGTTGGTCAAAGGAATGCTGCATAAATTATAATTGTAATTTTTAAAAAAAAATTCTTGCTGGTGGGCTTTGGAAGAAATGTTGGCCTCGTTTTCCACCATATCTCTGAATAAGGGAATGATACCAAAAGCATTTTGAAGGGGATACAATGTAGAAAATCATTTCAGTTTAATTTCTTGTTACCAATATAAGCTCGGCTTATTTCGATGAATTCATTATCAATACCTGACCTCTTGCATGGAAATATACTCACAGGTGCTAGACCAGGAGCTTCAGACATGTCTCCCAGTGACTGCTGTTCCTGAGTGATGCCCTCCGGTGGAGGGTGGGCTGGCTCTAGTGACTCTTATGTCACCAATATCATACAGAGCAGGTGCTGGGATATTATGTCTGAGAGCGCATTGCAGAAGACTATCTCGTCTGTCTCGCTCGCACTTTCTCCTGACCGCCGCTTGCTCATTCACATGAAGTGAGTGCCATATCGTGAGCTGCCCTACAGAGTTACAGAAAAGCCATGGGGCAAGGGGCTGAGGGAGACCCATAGCATTTGCAGAGGCCCTGAGTGGGGGAATCCAGCCAAGCCATGCCTGCATTTCTGACCCTATAGAAATACAAGTGTATTATAGATAACACAAGTGTTGTTTCCCGTTGCTCAGTTTTGGAATAATTTGTTATGCATCAATAGATAATGAACACACCACACTACTTTGTTATGATTTGTGTTTCTGGAATCATCATCAATCAACAAATACATCTTCAGCACCTACCTGGTGCTCAGTCCTGTGAAAAGTGGAGCTATTCAAAGTATAAGCTTCCTGCCCTCAGGGATCATTCGATCTGGTTAGAGAGTAAGATGTCAGAACTGGACTTTGTGTTCTTAACCACAGTCTAATTGTTGGTGAGCTGCTCTTCATTCAAGATTAAGTGGACTGTATTCATTTATTCTCTTCAGTTGAATGCTGCCTTCTCTAGTTCCCCATGGATTTTCCTGGCATGAGTCCCATCTTAGCTGTCCAGCTTGGAAACCTGTCATGAAAGTGGGGAGCAGCGAGCCTTCCCAAAGCATCCTTGGACTTCCTTGGTCTGACACCCCAAAGCCACATGTTGACTCAAAAGGAGCCATGAGCAAGGCCTGATACTACCACAAATAATCTGGTTTCTGAAAGTCGAAAATGAACCAGATGGCTTTTAAGGAAAACAGGACACATATCGGATTCCAATTATATTAAAATGATGACCCAATTTAGGAAAACACAAAGTGTAATAAAAAAATGTTTAAATAAACAAAATCTGCATATTTATGAAACTATAATATTCGCTGGGCTCCTCACTTTGGATAATGAATTTCTAAACTAGACTGATTGCATTCCAAACTTACACTGACTCCGGGCTTGGAGAAGTCTGCAGCACTGTTTGGAATTGCAGACTATCTGGAGAAAAAAAAAAAAAAAAAATATTTAGCATGTGTGTCGGCAGCCAATTCAGGAAAAGGAAAGGTCAGCTCTATACAAATGTGATCTATCCGATTCTGATGCAACCAGGAATAGTCAGCGCTCACCCTGCGTTATTGGCTGAACACTCTGACACCTCTCCCTGGCGGCAGTAGCTGTCACCCGCAAACCTCCACCGCCACTGGCAGACCCGGTGCTGGGCTGGGTTGGCAGGGAGAGCCTCGGATTTATCTATTTATTTTTTTCCAGATAAATTAAAAACTCAGGGGGCACTTAAAATAAATTAGCAACTGCTCCTGACGGTGTCTTTCTTGCGGTGTCACACATTTGAAATTTTGGCAAGGACTAAGTTGCCTCACCATCTTTTCCCAGCAAGCGCAAACTGCTAACGGAACAGTGCGCTCGTGTGAACAGGCACGTCGCTGGAGCAGTTATTACCTCAGGAAAGGGTGAGCCAGCGAGTGTCCAGGGTCACCGAAATGCTTGCAGGGTTACACCGTCTCTGGGGGACCCATGCGAGACTTCATGAGGCCAGGGAAGAAGGCCAGTTTGTTCTTCATTGTACTGAAACGCTGAAACGGGTTTTCAAATGGAATTTCATTTCACCTATCCCAGGAAGCGCATTTCTTTTAATTTTATGCATAGTATTTTTAGAGAATTACATTTTCTAGATAGGATGATGTATATAGCTCACCTCTTTCCTTGTAGTGCATACAGTTATTTAATTGGCAACTATTTACTGAGCCTCCTTTGTACCCAGCAGGTAGGTCACGGCAGTGGCGGAGGATCAGGTAACCCTGGTCTTGATGGGGTGTCATCACCGTCTGCAGTGTTTGAGGATGACAGTGATCGCCACACAGCATTGATGGAAACTCAAATCAGCACCTAAGAACCAAAGCAGCAGAGAGAAAGAGCCCGTTCCGAAACTGTTCCGTAGATCTGACGAGGGGAATGTCCAACTTACCAGACCGTGGCCAAACATGCTAACTTCCTCAACAGGGAGTTTTCTCCCGCGAGCAGACCAGCACCCCCGCCTGTCTGTCTACTCCTTCACATGGGCACTATGGACTCAAGAGAAGGGCAATTTTCTGTTGCTATTATTTCAATTAAATAGCTGCTTTGAGCCTTTATTTCTTGTATTAGTATCTCTTAAGTAAAAGTAAATGTTTCTTTTCTGGGTCTATGAGAAAACAATGGTTACTTAGTCTGTATAATATGAAATGAGAAGAAGTTTTCACTCTCCTTTCAAGATGTAATATTCATTTCTATCCATCTCCACCTCTCAATAACATTTTCCACACTCATCCATGTGAACAAAGAATTAGAAAGATATAAATGTAAGAATCTTTTAAATGCACTGTATTATAGAACACTCATTCTATTATTATATTCCCAAATCATTCCCTTTAGGTGAGTAGCTTTTATTGAAAGGGTCTTTTTTTTTTTTTTTTTTTTTTTTTTAGTTAATAAATTTACTGTCAGAAAAGCCCTTCATTATGGGAACCTGTGTAATTTCCTACCTGGGTATCCATACATAATATAAACCAGGAACTCCTTACTTTTAGGTAATTTTCTTGGAAGCTCCTAATTTTATTACAATATAGCATCTTCCAGAAGATTGTTTTTGATATTTTTAAAGTATATATTCCTCAAAGTTTTTTTTTTTTTTACTTTTAAATTGAGGCTTTTTTTTTTTTTTTTTGTCATGGTAGAGTTAGGGGGAGGTACTAACTGTCTCTTTGCCAGAGTTTAAGTGCAACATTTTTCATTACAATTTAACAAATGTTCTTCTTAAAATAGACTGACAGTGGGTCAAACTGCTTCAGCTTCTCCTCCGTTAACCTAATTGCATTAGAGTTGAGGCTTTTTATACTCAGATCAATGTTGCTTCTTATTCCTCGACTTAATTTAGTGTAAGACTAATATGACTATCTCTCCATTTATTTCTCTCTCTCTTTGGCTTTAATAAAATTAGAATTAATTCAATATATGCAATCTCTAGATTTTTTTTTTTGTCAAGCACAGAAATGCCAAATACAACAATATGCTTTGATTTTTTTTTTTTTTTTTTGCCAGTGGTAAACTATTGTACAAAATCATTATATAAATACACAAGAACATCTGGTCTTTTGAACTGTAGTCACTGCTGAATTTAAACATTGTACGTGTTTGACAAAATTAAAGGAGTTTATTCTTTGTTTTTCCTGGGCTTTAAATAGTAAGCCACAAATAGTACTTAGAGTTATTGTTGCTGGTTGATTTTGAATATTATGTGGAGAAACTTATTCTGCATTCCTGCAGACTTTCAAATACCTGGGTTCTATAAAATTGGGGTTCAAGGTTATAATGTATCACAATACTTTTCTAAAACAATGACCCAAATCAAATTAAAGGTGGGGGGAACCCCTATTAAATGCTTTTCTCCCATTTTACCCACAACAATTCCTAAATGCCATTAGACAATTAGGGCAATTTTGATATCTTTTGTAAAGTAAACTAATTAAAATTATTACTGCCACTTTTGTAATAAACTCGTGTGACTTTGTGAGTCTGTCCCTGTTCTCTTTCATGATGGAGACATCATACAATCTGTAATTGTGCTATTAAGGAAAAGAGACCTAATCTTTTTGCATTTGAAGTAAGCCTTCATCATCAGCCCAACAAAGCCAGACAGATCAAAAAAGAACCAGAGAGAGCATTTAAGGAAATTAGTACAAGTGTCAGTTAAAAGGTAAAAATTAATGCACTTATTATTGAAATATAGTTGAAACCTACGTTCTTTTCATTTCTTTGATAGTTCGAAGGCATAAAACATTCAATTAACTTTCCATTGTGTTTGGGGGAAAAAAGGCAGAGGATTGTCAGTGAAATGTTAGGGATGTAGGTGGTGCATGGTGAAAAAAATAGAATAGGATGAGCAGGAGAGAGACCCAGAAGGAACCACATGGCCCAGGCTGTGAAGACAGAGCTGCTGCAGCCCTTCAGAGCCCACCTGTTTTAGGATTTCAAATGGGCTTTATACTCTGCTGCTCCATTAAGTCTGGAGATTTAAAACTTAACATGTGCAATTCTTTATTTAAAATCATAGACAACAGATGATTATGGTTATCTGGAGGCTTTGTGAGTAAATTCACCCTCATTCTTCCATGCACTGTGATTATGATGATAACAGTGCATCGAAGAAAGACTGTGAAGACAAATGACTATTGATGGCTATTGGGATTGTGGGTGAACTTTTGCCTTTTGACTGTTTTTTTGGTCAGTTTTCTACTATGATCATGCATTGATGTTACTGTGATCATAACTAGAAAAGTAAAATAAAGTTGACTTAAGATAAGCAGTAGCATGGGGTGGAAAAGTGAGGATAACTACAAGCTTTGGGGTCAGAGTGATTCATGTCTGATGAACAACTCGGCTGCTGATTGCTGTGTGACCTTAAACAAGTAGCTTAACCTCTCTGAGTTAGTATTCCTTTCCTCTGTGTAACAGGGAAACGGTTATTTACTTGGTAAATAGCTGACAAATAATGAAAATGCTTCATCCCAAATGTACATAGCAGACATTCAGCAAATATTAATTTCTTTTGCCCTGACTCTATCCTTTCATCACCCTTTTATGCATGAAAGACAAATTAATTCATATTTTTTGGTTTTCATGATGAGTAGGATCAGTATTCAATGTAACTCCTTCATGCTGAGTTTACATTAACTCCCCACAACCACCATTGCTTTTAGGGCCAAATGGTTTCTTTGTTTTGCTTTGAAATTTTTGCAAGTTTATTCAGTGGGGAAGATTTACAAGGCTACTCTCAGAACTCCTTAGCTGAACAATCATTATTTGACAATTGCAATTCAAGAATTTTTAAAATTGTATAATGAATCAATCTTACTAAATTGTATGCATGTCAAATTGTGATCAACTTGCTGTGAAAATGTTCTGCAAGAGAAGGCCTAATGTTTAAAGTGAAAATTACTGGGATCACACACACTAATTTGTCTCTATCATTAATGAAACATTGTTTTATTGCCCTGAGAAAAAGACTCATACATATTATTAAACAAATTTTAAGAGTAATACTCTTGAAATGATTTTGCACCATAACATACCAGAAGCAAGAGCTTTGCCTCCATAAATCTTAGTTTATTGCAGGGCACGTTATAGGTACCTTGTAAACATGTTAAATGAAAAGAAACAGACCTGTTTTGTAAAGTGTGACCTGTAGTCAGTGTCTGGCTAATTACATTCTGGAGAAGAACTGCTTCCATCCTAAGCAGATAGTTCTTGGGTTCATAAAGGCTACCAGAAAAGGGGGAAACAGAAGTATTAAGAGAAACAATTTTGGGTTTAGAAAAGGCAACTTCTTTGAAGCAAGCTCCCTTTTACCCAAAAATAATATTTGTAAAGTTCAGAAATCCATTTCTACGGAAAAATCCTTTGCAATATTTGTGCTACTTTCTAGCCAGCTCTGCCCTGGCACTTAAAGAAAATAACTCAGTTCTAAAATCCCAAATCACCGATGTTGTGATTATTATTCTTATTAATATGCATATGATAGAAGTTAGTGCCAAAATGACAGATTTACGCTTTTGCAAAGGTAATGAATCAAAGTAAGAAGGTAAAAGCCGCTATTACCCTAAAACCTAAAAGTGATAGACTACTCAGTTTTTTTTCGCCCTGTGCAGATGGCTGATAATGCTGGTTTTCGCGGAAACACAGTGGGATTGTAATCAGGAATACAAAACTAGCCACTGAAAGAAAGCATGGACTCTTGCCTTTTGGAACTTTTCTAATTCCAGCTCTGTTCTGAAAGGTGCAAAGACAGAGGGTAGCAGTGGTGGGGTGGTTGGCAGGTGTACTATTAATAGGAAATGAGGAGACATAGGAAGACTCAATTTTAAGAATGACCTGACCAACATCAACAGAGAGCAAGAGGATGAAGGTGTCCTTAAAACAAACAAAAAAATTCTCTGTCCAAACATAAACCCTTATTTTTGGCATCCAGTATCTAAAAGAAATTCATAGAGAACTAGAGAAAGGAGGACAATGGGAATATGAAGAGAGCCCAAAGACAGGCCGAGAACAAATAATGAACATATGAATCTATCAAATGTTTCGGATGTTCTCTGGTTTGGCGAGTCCTCTCCCATCTGCTACTTCACTGGGTCCTGAATCCAATCCGGTGAGGTTGGCATGATGGGTAATTTTAGATTCTCACTTTAGAGATAAGGGGCCTGAGGCTAAGGGGAGAGAGGAGACATGTCCTCGTCCAAGGTCACCGTGGCTACAGTTTCACAGTCAGTGCCGAGGCGGAGCTGTGCTGTTTCAGGAATTGGCATTTGACTCCTGAGAGCCAAAAAGACATTTTTGGAAGCAGCATTAGGGCTCCCAATATAGTTAGTAAACTCTAGCATCAATGCCCCAAATAAGTCCTTTATGGTCTGAAAGATAATTTCAGTTTTTTCCAACCCTCTTTCTGCCCTCCCTGTTACTGGAGGGACCAATAGCAGCATTTTCTTATACAGAAGCTTAGAACCTCAGAGGTGAAAGGAACTTGGAGATTTCTAAATCACAAGACCCAGACTGGTAACGCTGACAAAAGTCAGCTCCCCAGGCCAAACCAAAGTGTCACATTTTAACTTAACAACAGAAAAGTAAACATGTTTTATAACCCTCAGGGCTTGGTTGCATTTTTCCAGCCTGTCAAGGCATTTCTGCATATACGCTCTGATTTGACCCCCAAAGGCTCAGAGAGAGACCCACCTAGAATGAAATCCACGGCTTTTGCCCTTTGCAGGCTCTGTGACTTGACTTCTCTGTGATTCAGTTTCCTCTTTTGTAAGCTGAAGTTCTACCTCATAGGGTAATGATGAGAATTACATGTAAATAGGTAAAGACTGAAGTAGCACAAAATAAACATAAACACCCAATAGGTGCTAGCCACCATCTTCATCTTTATCACCATCATCACTATGAATATTGGCAGGGCAGGTTTAATATCCCCACTACAAAGGTGAGAAAATGAGGGCAAGTATCCTATTCAAAGAGCCTTAGAGAGTTAGAGGCTGGGCTGGGTCTCCTCTCCTCTCCTCTCCTCTCCTTTCTTTTTTCTTTTTTTCCTTTTTTTGAGATGGAGTCCCACTCTGTCACCCAGGCTGAAGTGAAGTGGCACAATCTCGGCTCACTGCAACCTCTGCCTCCTGGGTTCAAGCAATTCTCCTGCCTCAGCCTCCCAAGTAGCTTGGATTACAGGCATGTGTCACCGCACCCAGCTAATTTTTTTTTTTTTTTTTTGTATTTTTAGTAGAAATGGATTTCACCATGTTGGCCAGGCTGGTCTCAAACTCCTGACCTCAAGTGATCCATCCGCCTCGGTCTCCCAAAGTGCTGGAATTACGGAGACACCATGCCTGGCCTGGGTGTACTTTTTTAGCTTCCAGTTCAAAACAAGCGTGGACATTCAAATTCTGGATGAGTAGGTCCAAATAGCTTTGGAGTGGGAAGAAAGTCATGCATGGGCTAACCAATACTGATAATAACAGAGTTCTTGGGCATTTCATTTTTACTCAGCCTCTGCCTGTTAATGGGGACCTGGAAATGTTTCTTCTTCCTTCTAAATATTCAAGGCTGTGTATGTGTCAAAGGTCAAAAGACCCAAGTCAACAGGTCATGCACATTTTTATAGCCAACGTGGAAATGCAAAAGCTAGACAAAAATCACTGCTTGGTGCTGCAGGGTACACAGGAGAACTGCAGAAGATGTACTGTCACCATGGGACAGAAAGAACTGGAAGACATAAAGTCCGGAAGACAAACAGACCTAGCACTGCACTGTTAGCAGAGAAGACAGATTTATGTGGGTGCTGTTGGAGTCCCAGGACAGAGAGATATGCATACATTAACTCTGTAGCAAGGAAATCAGAGTATATGTGCTCCATTTCCAAGCCTACATGAGGGTGCTTGTGAAATCAGAGACCAAGGAGTTTTGGGAGTGTGGATTTCGTCCTCCTAGGCAACTCATGATTCTAATCCTAGCAAAACTGAACCCTCCTCCACCCTTCCAATTTGTGCTTGTGCTCAGTGAAATGTACCATCAGCGCTCTCAGAACTCATTGGTTCAAGACTTCTATGCCTGTCTGCTAAATGATCCTGGCCAACTAAATGTCTCTGGCTCTCAATTTCTTCATCTTTCAGCTGGAAGGGTGGGGCTGAATAATCCATGCCACCTGCCTGGTGTGGAGCAGGCACTAAGGCAATGACTCTGCTCCACACAAGTGATTCAAGGCCAGGTGGGCATGCATGGCTATTTCCCCTTTGACTGTGCTCAGAGATGCTCGTACCTGGAATAACACTATTGCTAGAATATCCTTGTCCTGAAGGGCCTCTGTGTTTCCTTACCTCTGCCAGTGAAATATCAGTGCTTTGCACAGTCTAGGAATTGTTGGCTGGACAAATGTCCCTGCCTGGAGAAATATCTGCCTGCGGACAAATTATGGCACCTACGTTTTTGTGTTCTATGATTGTTTTCTTAAGAGCCATGGGGATCACGCTTTCACATCCAGATCTTCCTCTAACGAGCTGTGGAACTCAGTACCTGCTCCTCACCACTCTTGTGGCTCAGTTTCCTTATCAGCCAAAAGGAAAGAACATCTAGTTTTCTGGTGTGGATACGATGGGTGATCAATGAGTGTGAGGCATCTTGCAATCTACGGTGTCTGGCCTAGAGAAGGTACTTAATGAATGCTATTAACTGTTCTGATCATTAGAAATTATGCTTAAAAGCAGGCTGAGAAAAACCAACTCTCTTCTCTAGCTACTGAGCACTCAATAAGTGGCTATGGGGTGAATAACTGTAGGAGAATGAATGCAGTAGCAAACTCCAATTACGACACTTTCTCCCCAAGCTCTCTTACTCACATAGCATTCAAATTGCTCAATTCTTTGAAAAAGCACTAGGCACTGTTCAAGTGGAGGTGATCTTGATATTTTCCACACTTTCAATTTACGAAAAAACAATAGCAAGCATTCTTTCGTTTGTTCGCCATTGAGCCTGTGAAGCAGGCCGGGTAAATATCATTACCACCAATCCCACCTCATCTATAACATATCTGTATCTATTTCCACGTCTATAGCTTTTCCATATCTATCTTTATCTCTTTTCTGTTTCTATAGCTGTGTCCAGATTTCCATATCTCTATCTTTTTCTGGATCTATATTCACACTCATACCTATACCTATATCTATACCTAGATCTGCATCCATACCTATTTTTATTCCTGTATCTTCATCTTTTTCCATGCCCATATCCATATCCACATCTCTATGAGGAAATGAAGTCAGGCTCAGCAAATAGACCAGCCAAGGTCACCCAATTAGAAACACAGCTAGTGAGCCTTCAAGTTTTTTGGCTACAAACTCGGCTTTTTGCAACTTCTCCTATGCTATCCTTCAAATAAAGAGGATCGTTAAAAAGAAAAATAATAAAGACATATGAAAAAGAAAGAGGAAAAAAGAAGAAAAGGAAAGAAAGAAGGAAGGAAGGAGAGAGGGAAGGAATGAGGGAGGGAGGGAATGGAAGAAGGAAGGAAGGAAGGAAGGAAGGAAGGAAGGAAGGAAGGAAGGAACAAGCATTATAATCTGTTTATCTTCTATTCACAAAGCCCAGTATATGGCTCAGGCCTTTGTCATCTTCATTTCCATTAACTTATTTATTTATTTATTTTTTTGGTGTGGAGCAGATGGGGCAATGGTCTTCAAAATGTCTAATCACTGAACTATTATGTGTCATCTACAGTTCTTCATTATCTATATCTTATTGCTTAAAATTCTTAGAAAGGTTTCTAAATACTAGATTTTTAAAAATTAAAAAATACAATAGGGCTGTTTTTCTGGGGGTAGTTAGATAGCTGTCATATTGTTAGCGATTATCCCTAAGAGATTATTCTAGGAAGCTTACTGTATGAATGCAGATTTAAACCAGGTATGTTTTAGGAGACATTTCCTATTCAATTTCTTTTGTCTTTCTTTTCCTTTCTATTTTTTCTTCACTTAGAGTTTTATAACAAGACTTGAATAAATAGTATACTTGGACTGCCAGCATGATTAAAATTTGTAACAGTTTTGCATCTGTTTGG
This sequence comes from Trachypithecus francoisi, assembly GCF_009764315.1. NCBI lineage: Eukaryota > Metazoa > Chordata > Mammalia > Primates > Cercopithecidae > Trachypithecus > Trachypithecus francoisi. The sequence continues at coordinate 9,598,700 of NW_022681468.1, read as the reverse complement.
AGAAGCAGAAAGCAAATCCCTAATTTTAAAACAAATTATCAAATATTTCAAGAAGTCAGATTGAAGATTGCTCTTCATTCTCTTAAAACTTTAAGAACTGAATTGCTATGAATGATCCGTTTGGCAGAATTTCTAAGCAAAATTAATGTATCTGATGCAAACACAGGGCCTCCTGCTTCTTCTGTTCATTAAAGCTTACGTATTTGCTCAGTTTTACAACAATAATTTTCAGGGTCAGTTTTCAAGCTCTCCTAAGCTCACTTTTTTCCAAATGTGGAATTTACGGAAGGAAGAAAGCATACACACCTTGTTTTGAAAATTGAGTATTCATGTTCTGAAGAATATACCTGAAGAGTATCTTCTGGGCTAGAGGTTTGGAAAACACCAGCTGTTTTTCCTTGCGTAGGGTTTTTATTTATGCCCTTCTTTTAAAGCTATTTTTGGTCTCTTGAATTTAGCACAGTTTGCTTTAAAAAAATCAAAAGCAAATATAAAATTTACCTGGGATCTTCTTTAGGACACAGATTAAACCATATTGTAATTTTGTTTTCTGTCGTTGCTTTTAAGTATGTGAATGGTTAATGCTGTCTTGTATTTTTGGTTGCCTAAGTTGCAAAGAAATGCCTTTCTCACACAATTCACTTACTCTCTCCTTATTTCTTCACCACTCCCTTGTCTTTGCAGAACTATTCAACTCAGACTGCCATGCAGAGGGAAAACCATGAATCCGTAGGTGTTACATTTTAAAGCAAAAGTTTATTTTTTTTTAAAGTCCATTTTCCCTCTTAGAAAGAAATATCAGAGTGAGAAATGGTGAGTCTCACATTATCTAAGAAGCAACTCTCTCCGGTTTTTGTTTCATGTATTGAAAACTCCAATTTCTTTGCCTCGGGTTCTAATTTATTTTGCAATTCGCACAGTGCACTGTAAACATAATGTAAAGTTTTCAAAGCTTAATTAACAGCTACAGGATAACGGCAGGCCAAGATTTTAAAGGCATTTAAGCTTGGCTCCAAGAAAATGAAGAGGCTTCCATGCAGGAAGCTGTGAACTTGTACCTCTTCAAACAATAAAACCCGTTAGATCCAGGACTGTGGCTTGCCTTGAATGCCAAGACCCGCACACCTGCTGGCTTAACCCAATCTCTCCGAGGTGCCTCTCAAGGGAGTCCTTCCTGTTCTGGAGCTGTTTTTCTCTTGGGAGATGAGACAGCAAAAACAACAAAACCAAAAGAAACAAACGAAAAAAACCACCAAAAACCCAACCACCCCAAAACTGAAAACTATATAGTCTAATTAAAGGTACAGAAAATCCACTTTTAAATGCCACAGGGATGAGGGTTGGGATTCAGGTATCTGGGCAGAAGGATAGCCAACTGAAAAACCAACCCAAGTGGATGGGAAGAATTGAGAGAATTTCTCAGATCTACAGTGGGTGCAGAAGAGGTGCTGCGTTATCTGTAGTGCTCCAGTTCTGCCATTTCCTAGGAGAAGTGCTTGGTGTGGTCACTGACTCTTGGCCTCAGTTTTTTCCATCTGTAGAATGGGACTGAGAAGAAGAACGTCTCTCACAGGTAGGACATTGCGTTTTTGTGCTGCAAACGATTGTGTAACTGTCTGGAGAACTGGGTCAATCTCTGGCTTAGTCACAACCCAAGAGTCTTGGTTTAATCATTTTGTAATGAGGGGATTGAATTCTGGCCTTTGAGGTTTTTCCCAGGGCCTGTGGAGGGAGTCACGAAGGCCAGCCCCTCCAAGCTTCCTGTTCACCAAGTGTCTCTACTTAGACTTTTGGCCGGCTCACCAAATGGGGATATGCCCTCACTGTGCTGACTGAAAGGCACTGCTAGTCACATGGAACATTGTGTCTCAGGACATGGTCATCTGCCTGAAATACACGATGCATATTTACTTATTCTAAATCTTTTAATTACTGTCAGTTGCACAATTTTATTTGATGACACGATTCGTGTTAGAAGGGTTTTGTTAATTTGATTTACCTGTTGGGCATTCTGTCATTAAAGAAAAGTACCAAGAACTTCAAAACAAATCCAAGTTCTTGCAGTTGTATGAATCTATTTGTAAATCAAAGGGGGCTTTTATGTCACTGCAGCAACCGAGCTCACTTAAAAAAAGAAAAGAAAAATGCTCCAGGACAGCTGGCAAGTCTCTGTCCTGGTCTGCAGGGCCCGGGAAACTGAAAGAAGATCCAGGAGGATGCGCCCTAGCTATGGAGGCTTTGGTGGCATCCGAAAGGGGAGGGGGTGGGGACCTGCATTAGGCCCCCTCCCCTACAGACACCTGCTGCTGGTTATCTGGAGAACACTCCTTGCCCTTGCAACCCTGTGGCGGAGGGGGAAAGGGGACCGGAAGCGTCAACATTTTCCTGGTCTCCCAGGGAAGGAGGGTCCGAAAGGAAAGGCTGGTGTGGGGGTAGGGGAGTGTGGGGGGAGGGGGGAGGGGGAGTGGTGGGAGAGGGGAGTGGGGGGCGGAGAAGGGGCCCAGTGACGACTGCATTCGGAATTTTCCTCTCACTTCGTAGCTGTGAAGAATTTACCTACAACAGTAACAACAGTAATAATTTTAAAAACCAAAGGAGGTCAGAGCGGGAGAGGGAGAGGGGACCAGGGCGCTGCCTCGCGTCACCTCTGCAGCGTCCGGATCGCTCCGCATAGGCAGGGGTGGTGCGCTCTCCCCGGGGCACAGAAACGCCACATCCCGGCGGCGCCGCCCAGAGGCTGTCTCTGTTTCTGTGTCCCTTCATGAAGCTCTGTCCCACACTGGCAGCCTGAGCCAGGACCCTGAAGAGGCCTGGTCATCGGGACAGGAGGGAGTTTCTCTTCCCAGGCCAGCTCTGCCAACGCGAGCCTGCGCCAAGGCGCCCTACGGGTTAGCTGGTGGCTTCTAGGGGCTGCGCGGGGCCAGCGCTGGGAGCTCCGAACCCACACGGTCGGCCGGCTGCCAGGAAGCGCCCAAGCACACGTCCAGAGTCCCAGATTGGATTAGGTTGCCCAACCACCTACTTTTTCTCTTTAAGGAGAAGCCTAATTGGAGAAGATTCGATTTTCTTCCTCACGGCAGGTACCTTTCTCCTGACCCGCAGTTGCAGGGTCTGAGGGTGGGCGCAGGTCCGCCCTGGGGTCGAAGCCACCAGCGGGCCTCCAGGTTGCCCCGCTAACACCCGGCCTGCACGCCTGGCGGGGGCGCACCAGTGTCTCACGGCTCGGGAGCTCGTTTTTGGCTTCTGAGCAAGGTATTTTTTCATCTGTCGTGTGTTTAGCTGAATTCAGTATATTTTTCTCGCACTTCTCGCTTTTTTTTTTTCCTTTCTGAATCTGCTCTTCTGCTTTGCGGGCCCCTAATCTCTCCCGAATCTCGGGCGCCCGGCCCCGCGCAGGCGAGCGCTAGCGGTTGGGGACGCGGCGGTCTGGGCGCCACAGGATGCGCCTGACCGCGGAGGAGACGACCAGGGAGCGGGTCGCCAGATCAAGATCTGCTGGTGCCACTACCTCTGCTTATCTCCAGGAACAGTCATCGGCTGTCTCAACTTCCTACCTTTCCACCCACTCTGCACTGGGGGTGGGGTTCATTTCGGGGTAAAGTGAATTAAGGTCTCCCTTGTTCATCTGGATCCAGGCATGGGGACAGGGGCGAGCTCTTGCCTGCTTCGCCCTGACAAACGCCTCTTGGGGAGAAAAGTCATTGTCCTGGGTCCCCAGTGCACTCTTCCACCACGCCTAGCTATGGCTCTGTGTGTGTGTGTGTGTGTGTGTGTGTGTGTGTGCGGGCGCGCGCATATATATGCATAGCCCTGCAACCCCGGGGCATCATAAGACTGTACTCTCTGTATGGAATTGCAGAACTGTGCAGGGCCTCCAGGATCCTGCCCTTCCCACTATTCAGCAGTGCCTGCCATCTGCCTGCCAGACCAGGAGGCATAGCCAAGCAGAATAATGGCCCTTGAGATCCTTATAAAACAGGGTGGCAAGAGCTTTAAGGGTCGTTAGTTCAGACTTTACCTCTGGCCCGTCCATAGGATCTTCCCCAAACCCTAACCTCTGCCTGCTGCAATTAGAAGCTCACTCTTTCCCTGGGGTCAAAAATCCTGAACTGATATTCTCTAGCTGCAGTGTGACTTTTTAGGCCAATTCCTTAACTTTTTGTGCCTTAATTTCCTTTTCCTATGAAATTGAAAAAGACTCCAAAAATAATAATATATACCTTTTACATACACAATACACAAAATACACATACTTGGCTGCAGGTCGTTTCAAGGATGCAAGATGGTCATGTATTTGTAAACACCTTGACAAACTCTAAGTCTCCTAATTTAGGTGATATCTACAGGGACTGCTATTATGAAGATTTAGTGTGCAGTAAATGGGGGAGGATGAAGAATCTCATTGATTAACCTAAATCAGATAAAAAATGAAAAACTGAAACCTGCTGGTGCCTGGCAGAGGTGATATTCCAGTCAACTCTATTCATGGAAGAGTTTAACTTTGTTCTATTCTTTGCAGAATTTCCTTTTTTTTTTTTTTTTTTTTTTTGAGACGGAGTCCTGCTCTGTCACCCAGGCTGGAGTGCAGTGGCACAATCTTGGCTCACTGCAGCCTCCGCCTCCCAGGTTCAAGTGATCGTCCTGCCTCAGCCTCCCAAGTGGCTGGGATTACAGGCATGCACCACCACGCCCAGCTAATTTTTGTATTTTCAGTAGAGACACGGTTTCACCATGTTGGCCAGGCTGGTCTTGAACTCCTGACTTCAAGTGCTCTATCCGCTTTGGCCTCTCAAAGTGTAGGTGTGAGCCACCACACCCGACCGCAGAATTTCCTTTCTACAAGGAAGTCCGAGGCCTAAGAAACTTTACTGAACCCTTTAGTAGAGTGGGAAGCACTTGTCCCAATCTCAGTTCCCCAAGAGTTTCCAAAGACACCCAGGCCTGCGCCTAGAGCCTCTTGGGTACATGTCTAGCACTTAGAAAATGCCCGATAAAGGAAGGCACCCTTTGGTGCTTTAAGAAGACTGGGCTTGGCCGGGCATGACGGCTCACGCCTGTAATCCCAGCACTCTGGGAAGCTGAGGTGGGCAGATCACCTGAGGTCAGAAGTTCGAAACCAGCCTGACCAACATGGTGAAACCTCATCTCTACTAAAAATATATAATCTGTAGCCAAGTGTGGTGGTGCATGCCTGTAATCCCAGCTACTAGGGAGGCTGAGGCAGGAGAATCATTTGAACCTGGGAGACAAAGGTTGCAGTGAGCTGAGATCGCGCCATTGCACTCCAGCCTGGGCAACAAGAGCGAAACCCCATCTAAAAAAAAAAAAAAAAGAAGACAACGAAGAAGAAGACAGGGCTTATCCCAGCCTCACCACCTACCATTTTCCTTTATTAGTTTAGTTTAATTTCGAGGTTGGTGGGGGAAGCCTATGGCGCTTGTCACCGGAAGCACTTTCATTAGAATTGAAATCTTCCAAGCTTGCATTTGCTACTTTTAAACTCTTTGGACGGTAATGAATATGGATGGATGGTGGTTTCCTATGAATATGGAGGAGCAATGGGGGGTGCGTGGTGGATGGATTACTATTTAACATTAACCACTGGTAACCTTTCCTCCTCTCTGACTTCTCTGCAATATTATCCTGAGAAGGGTCAGCTCCGGTTGCCTTTTTGCAAAATACGATTAGTCACTTCTTGCCACATGTGCTTGCCCCGGACCTTATTTGCCATCCTATATAATTATTAGAAGAATCTTCTAATTTTATTTGAAATTCTAAGTTGACACTTATGTCAAAGTGCCATGACACAGCATTGTGTTTAATTTCTCTTTTGTTAGCCTCATTTGGGCTCCTGAAGAATTATACTCAAAGGAAGCTTCCCTCCTGTTCCCTTTCTTATTACAGCAGTTGGAGCCATTAATTACAGCTTTGAGGATTTGCTCCGAAAAGGAAGGTACTACACTGCGCTGTGTTTGTTCTCCTTTACAGATACAAGCGAAGGTGTGTCAAGGTGATTTTGCCATAGCTTGAAACTATAGGCCACCGTTTTCAGCATGTTTTTGAATGTGCCTCTATCTGGAATGCTCTTTCCTCCTGTTCACCTGCTTGATGAAGTCTGGTTGATTAAGGCTCGGCTCACACCTTTCTCTCTGCAACCTTCCCGACCACACAGGAGTTGGCCCCTTCCTCAGATGTGCCCCTTGTGCCTATTTCTGTCCTAGAACTTATTGCCTCCACTGCAACCATATTTTTATGTTGCTGTTAAATACTGGTGGTCTATCATGTGGGGTTATGAATGTGGACTCTGTAGTCATACTTTCTGGGCTCATGCTTTGATATTACCCCCTCACTTACCAGCTGTATGTGTGACCTCATTTCTATAGTGGGGCTAATAATATTGTCTGACTCTGAAATTGTTAGATTTACCTGAGATAGGTTATTCAAGCCACTTTAGTTTGCAGCAAGGACTCAGTAAATATTCAGTATGATCACAACATTGTTTCTTTCTTGTGAGCTATGAGCTTCTGAAGTGCAGGGTGAAAGGGAGAAAGCCCTTTGCATTTCTATTTCTTTGACACATAATGGGTGCTCTTCCCAATGTTTGGCACATAATTGGTGCTCAGTTAGTGTTCTTAGCAAGAATGAGAGAGGCAGAGTTTGTTAATGGAGATATCCAATGTCAAATATCACAATTAACCAATTATTAATGCAAAGCATTGTGCTAGATTTTTGCAGAGGGTATAAAAGGGAGATAAACACTTTCACAACATTTACGACATAGTCAGGGTGATACACAAATATGTAAGCCACTTTAGATGATGATACAAGAACAGAAATACCTATGCTACAAGATGGTGATCTGGTCTCCTTCCTAACCCACCCTATTCATGCCCAGCTGGCTCTTCTTATTGAAGAGTGGAATTGGCCGGGCGCGGTGGCTCAAGCCTGTAATCCCAGCACTTTGGGAGGCCGAGACGGGTGGATCACGAGGTCAGGAGTTCGAGACCATCCTGGCTAACACGGTGAAACCCCGTCTCTACTAAAAAAAAATACAAAAAGCTAGCCGGACGAGGTGGCTGGTGCCTGTAGTCCCAGCTACTCGGGAGGCTGAGGCAGGAGAATGGCGTAAACCCGGGAGGCAGAGCTTGCAGTGAGCTGAGATCCGGCCACTGCACTCCAGCCTGGGCGACAGAGCGAGACTCCGTCTCAAAAAAAAAAAAAAAAAAGAAGAGTGGAATTAACCACGCCCAGAGGCTAATGAGGCCAGGGAAGTCTAAGCCATAAGGCCACTCACTTGCAGGGGACCCCTTCCATCTGTTCACAGGTCATACGCTTTAAAATTCATTTTCCTAAAGTGCTCCCCTCAATGACTTTAAGCTTCAAGTCCTATAATGCCTGGATCTACCCCATTTGTGCCTCTGTGAGGTTTAACTTTATTTGATGACGCCCCAGTGTCTTGAATGGTGAGCATCTGCTATGAGCCACACGGTGGGTGAGTGTGTACAAGCAAAGCCTCCACTATGAGCCATCCAGTATGTAAGTGTGTACCAAGCAAAGCACCTATTACAAACTCTCTAGTATATGGGTCTGTACCAAGCAAAGCACCTGCTACGCGCCACAGAGCGTATGGTATGCACCAAGTCAAGTCCAGACTTTCAGGATGGGATGCAAAGCCCTTCATCGTCTGACCAAATCTCACCTTTGGCCCCATTTCTCAAGGGAGCTCAGCTGGGCCTCTTGGTCATTCCTGTGTGCACTCTAGCACTGTTTACTCTCCAGGCTGTTAACCAGAATTTCCTCTCTGCCTAGGATGCCTTTCCTCCACTTCATCCACCTGTCAAATAGTTTAGCAGCCTCAAAGGCCTCCTTCAAGTGCGCCTTCTCCCCTAGCTCCTCCACAAACTCGTGACACCACTGCCTGTTCCCCGGGACTCTGCTCAGCCTGCTTCGATGGGCCTCTTCCTGTGGAATTTCACTGTGTCGCGATGATCCGTCTCCCCTGTGAGACTGTGTACGCTTTGCCAGCAGGGCTGGCTTATTCCCATTTGTATGGCTGAACTTTTAGCCTGATGTCTGCTTACACAGTCGGTAGCCTCCTTGTTTAGGGAAAGAAGGGAGGGAGGGACGGAGGGAAGAGGGGGAAGAAAAGAGTGAGGGCGGGGGGCGGGGGGAAGAATTTTCAAATTTTGTCAAATGAGTGTTAGGAATAATAGATCTTATAGTATCAGAGGAGAAAGAGATTATTCAGGCTGGACAGAGAAGGGCCCTACATTCAACTTTAGGCTAAATTCAATTCAAGGCTAGAGAAGTAACCTGGGTTATAAATGACCAGTAGAATTGAGGAAGTCACTCTTTTATATTTACAAAAAGACGTCGGTAGGCTTTTAGATTTTGTGCCCACCTTGATTTAAGTCGTAAGTGTTTAAAAAAGAAAAGAATGGAAATCGTTGCAGTTCACAAGCAATATCCAAGTATTTACTTTTTTAGCAACCACTTCTAGAAACAAGGGCTCTTTGTTTTCAAAATCATATATTGCTAATGTCAAATAGCATTTTGAAAGGAGTCTTCAATAACTCATGAAAAATTCAAGTATTACTATAGACTGCAAACTGGAAAACAATTCTTTTATATTCTTTATGAGCCACATTATAGCACAACCATTCGAGAAGATAGCATGTAAGTTAAATTTGCTTTGATACTGACATGTGACATTGCAAAAATCAAATGCATTGTTTCTTGACAAGGTTTGAGAACTAAAATTTCAGAAAGCACTTGGTATGGGAGGTGACTGAATTCATACTATTGAAATTGTGGTTATAAAGATTGATAAGGAAGGTTCATTCACTAAAAACTATAATGGCAGATGTAATAATGATGGCATTCATCATCCTTCAAAGGCATTTATTAAGCACCCACAGGTACTTGGCAGTCTGGCGTGCTGCACAGAGTTAGACAGACATGGTCCCTATTCAGCGAAGAGCTCACCATTGTGCACCTCCTTTGTTGAGAGTACAACTTTTCTACTTGTCATTGGTGACTGAAAGACACTCCTCGTCATTATTTATGCTGTCTGGGTTTCTGATTTTCAAGGAGCGGGGAGTCTTTCTTGTCGTTTCTTTTAATTATACTCACAAAGTGGTATTCTGTCCTCTGGAAGCATTGTCTCTGTTGGATGAGCTTGCAGGTGGGATGACCCTTATATTCACAGCATCGTAGCAGTGTGGGCAGCGCGCAGTTGGACCGCATCTTTGCAGCTCCCAGAAGCACCACGGTGCTTTGTCAGCCCCTCTGCCGTGACCCTTATTCCCTATGTTCTGCCCCTCCAGCCCCACCCCGGTCTAGACTGTTTGCAAGTTGAAGACGGCTCTGTTCCCCCTTCTAACCCCCAGCACTCACTGAGCACCCTGCTGCTACCTCATCAGATATCAGCAATTTATTGGCTGATAATAAATTGAAAGGAGGCAATGACAGGCTCTACAAAGCAATGGAAAGTCTGTGACAGATTTTATCAAATGTTTGTTAAATTTAACTCTGGACACATTTTATCCTGGACCCATTGGTGTCTGCTAACTTACCTGTTTGTACAATGTGAAATGCTGCTCACTCCAGCAATTAAAAGTTGACTCCAGGCAAATTGAATGGGAGGGACTGAGTGTGGGATTCCCCTTAACTATTCTTCTATGGAGGATGCTGTCAGTTGGCAGTTGGCATTCAAGGTGGAGCAATGACCTGAGACCAGGAGCTCTAAATCCCAGTTAGTGGCAGAGAAGAAAATGCATCCAGTTCATGATTTTATAAAATACCATGATGGGAGTGGGGAAGCATGCCTATGCTGAGCTTTCATTTCATTTTGTACCCATGACTTTTGTAGAAGATTGATACACAAAAGGAATCAATTTACAGACCATTTTTGCATTTTTTGAAACTGTTGTTAACATTATTCATCCTTTTCCCCAAATGTCTCCCAGAGGAGAAGCTAAATTAACATGCCCCTGGATATACATTTGTTCTTCCAGGTTAACTTGCAAACCTGTTGGTGGGGCAATGAAAATTAGTAATACAGTGAGTTTATTTCATCATCTTGGCCAGTAGGAAGCTCAGAAACATGTACTATCACTGAAGAAGAAAGCTTCTTGGCATATATATACATAAATAACTAGTTTTGAAAGTTTTATATATACTAGTTGTGATGGTTAATATCGAGTGTCAACCTGACTGGATTGAAGGATGCAAAGTATTGTTCCCAGGTGCATCTGTGACAGTGTTGCCAAAGGGGATTAACATTTGAGTCTGTGGACTGGGAGAGGCAGACCCACCCTCAGTCTGGGTGTGTACCATCTAATCAGTTGCCAGCACAGTTAGAATAAAGCAGGCAGAAGAAGGTGGAAGGAGCTGACTTGCTGAGTCTTCTGGTCTTCATCTTTCTCCCATGCTGGATGCCTCCTGCCCTTGAACACCAGACTACAAATTCTTCAGCTTTTGGATTCTTGGACTTACACCAGTGGTTTGCCAGAGGCTCTTGGGCCTTCAGCCATAGACTGAAGGCTGCACTGTCAGCTTCCCTACTTTTGAGGTTCTAGGACTCTGACTGGCTTCCTTGCCCCTCAGCTTGGAGATGGCCTATTGTGGGACTTCACCTTGTAATCCTGTGTCAATTTTCCTTAATAAACACTCCTTCATATACACATCTATCCTATTAGTTCTGTCCCTTTAGAGAACCTTGACTAATACATGAATCAACTATACATAATTTATAGTTCTATGTTGTTTATAACTACATACATGCACATGTACATTCATGCATGCATACATACACATATATATACACACACACATACATACATTCAAAACCATTCAGAAATTCATTCAACAACATTTATTGATCATTTGCTAGTTTCCAGGCAGCCTTTGGTGCACTGAGGAATCTGACCACAAACAAGGCAGCTTCCTTCTTTTATGCAGCTCACCTTTTTAAGGCAACCAACTGCAGTGACAATGACATGGTACACTAATAGGCTTTTGGAACAGACAAGAGATAACAATCTTGGAGTTACTGTTTCTTCAACCCTGTCCTCTCCTTCCTCTTCCACATCTTCTCTCTTACCCCTTTCTCTCCTTTTGGCTTCACGCCCTCCCCTGTCCATGGCCACCCTCATTGATCACAGCTCGATTGCCTCAGTGACTTTATATCTGGCATCACTTCATCAATTCTTTTATACTTGTCTGATGATTTTTCCTAAAACTTGGTCTTTATCTCTTCAGGACCTCCTACCATGATCGTCATAGTAGCAGCTAATCATATGAGGTGCTTACTCTGCTTGCTGCTCTGCATGTAATATCTCTTCTAAACCTTACAGAGGCTATGAGGTTGCCACTATTATTACCATGTTATGAATGAAGAATTCATGCTCAGAAGGCTGAAACCACTGGCTTAAGACCAGGAAGGTTGCTCTGGGGTAGAGAGACCCCAAGCTTGTCATCTCACAATTCTACAATTCTCCTTACCTTCTGACCTCCTCCTACTGCTGCTGCCGGAAGGCTTTGTGGCTTTCTGGAACCTGACGCCCAACCTTGGCTCTGCTGTATTTTCTGCAAAGAAAGTGGTCTCACCTGTCTGCTCTGTTTCACAAATCCTTTCAGGTGTTCTGAGCGTTCCGGGCAGATGTTCTCAGTGCCGGTGGGCAGGCCATGAGGTTGTCATTGGAGCTGCATTAATGAAGGTACCTCCTGTAGCCCCAGGCTTGTGATGGTCAGACTCCACCGCAAATTCTGTGTTTCCATTCTAGGCACCAGACATCTCAAGGGCAGAGGGGCACTGGAGACCATGTGAGCTGATCAAGTGGGGAAGTCAAGGAGGGGTTTCTGGCATTCAGCTGGAGTCTGCTGTTTTCCAAGGTTGCTTCATGGCCTGAGAATACATAATTCCTCCAGGAAGACTTGCGTTCAGTCTACAGATGTGTGTTTTTCCCTTCCTAGATTCCAGTGGTGCTGATAGTTGAGTCTTATTGGTTAAATGCCTGTTGGTTGCAAGCAGCAGAAGCCACCTCAAGCTGGTCTAAGCATCGCTGTGGCACGCTTGCACCCTGGACAGTTTCATTTGCCCATTCAGATTTTTTTGTTTTGTTGAGACAGAGTTTTGCTCTGTTGCCCAGGCTGGAGTACAGTGGTGTGATCTCGGCTCACTGCAACCTCTGCCTCTCAGGTTCAAGTAATTCTCCTGCCTCAGCCTCCTGAGTAGCTGAGATTACAGCACACGCCATCAGCTAATTTTTTGTATTTTTAGTAGAGATGGAGTTTTGCCATGTTGGCCGGCTGGTCTTGAACTCCTGACTTCAAGTGATCTGCCTGTCTCGGCCTCCCAAAGTTCTGGGATTACAGGCGGGAATCACCACGCCCAGCTTACCCATTCAGGTTTTAATTTCCTAAAACACAAAGGCAGGCACTTACACCATCTCCTTCTTACAGTTGTGAATGTCATGTTGAACACAGAGAAGGTGTTCAGTAAATTTCTTGGCACTGTTCTAGGTACTGTTCATAATCCACCAGTGGATAAAACAAGCCCTGCCTTCATAAACCTTACATTTTTCAAGGAGGGAGAGACAATGAACAACAAATATAATAGCAAGAGAATTGTGTCATGCATTAGAAAAAAGAATTTCAGAGAAAGATAAGGGGGTGGAGAATGCTGAGCTATGGGGAGGAGTGCGAGGAAGGGACAGACTGTGGCATAAAAGAGTAAGGTCAAAGTTTATTGAGAAGGGAGCAAAGCCATAAAGCACTATGGGCAAGAGCCAAGTGAATATCTAGGGGGAGGAACATGCTAGAAGGAACAGCCAGAACAAAGTCTCCGAGTTAGGAGGGTGTCTGGTGTGTCTGATGAAAAGCAGGGAGGCCAGTGTGCCTGCAGCCCAACATTTAATTTTTCCTTGAGCATGGAAGGAGAATTCCTTTTTCAGTAAGCACTTTTATTCCATGTTGGCTTGTCTCAAAGTTTAGTGGGACTAGCCTGTCTTAATCTGTTCTGGCTGATAAAACAAAATACCTTAGACTGGGTAATTTATAAACCACAGATACTTATTGCTCACAATTCTGGAGGCTGGGAAGTCCAAGATCAAGGTATACGTAGATTCCATGTCTGGTGAGGGCCCACTCTCTGCTTCAAAAATGGTGCCTTCTCCATGTGTCTTCCCAAGGTGGGAGGGGTAAGGGGCTCACACACTCCCTCAGGACTCTTTTACAAGGGCAGGGCCCTCACGACCTAATTACTTCTAGAAGGCCATACCTCTTAATGCAGTGGACACTTTGTATCCATAGGGGTGTCACTGGTGGATTCAACCAAACTCAGATTGAAAGTTTTTTTAAAAATCACATCTGTCCTGAACATGGACAGATTATTTTCTTGTCATTATTTCCTAAACAATACAGTGTATAACTATTTATGTAGCATTTACATTATATTAGGTAAACCTACAGATGATTTAAAGTATACAGGAGGATGTGTTATATGCAAATACCATGCCATTTTATATCAGAAACTTGAGCATCTGTGGATTTTTGTATCCCTGGGGTTCCTGGAACTTATCCTCCACAGATACTGAGGAACACTGCACTATTGCATTGGGGATTAAGTTTCAACATATGAATTTTGGGAGCCACCCATACATTCAGACCATAGCATGGTTCAACATCGAATGCTGCATTTTTAATGTGAGCAGTTCTGTTTTTTAAAGAGGGTGTCCCACCAAGTTTCTGGTGATGTGTGTGTGTTGTGAGGGATGCTTTATTTTCTCTGAAAAAGCCTAGCTCAGGGAGCTGTTCCTGTTTGTAGATAAATTTTAAAAACATCGCCTTCCAGATGCTGTGTCTCCACAGCGCATTTTGGATGCCTGACATTTAAAATCCTGGAAACTAAACCTCCAGTGTCTTGTATCTCTTTGGCAATGATGAATTTCAAATGAACTCAAGTGAATGTAGTGCTTGTGAAGGGCGCCAGACAAACCGTGCTCAAAACTGTAGACTCTCAACACAACAGGTCCAGCAGGCCGCACTCGGCAGATGGCTCTGCCCTCCCAGCCTCGTAGGCAACCCAGACATTGCCTCTTGACGTGAGAAGGTAATTTTTGTTTAGTTCCCCCTCACTATCTTGCCTCTGGGTGACCATGTTATTTCCAGCAAATTGTCTTACCTCATGTGAGTTAATAATCGGATAACTAATCAGATTTCTATTTTAATTTGGATGGTTGGCATCAGGTAGATGCAGCCAGGGGCACTTAGAGAATTTGATTGGGACCTGTCACTCAAGAGTCTTTTTTGATTCCCTGTGTGTGCTACAGGCTTTGATCTTACCTCTAAGAAGATCACTCCAGATGGCTATCTCAACCCTGGCCTCTCATTTGTACTTGGCCATCAGACATCTCCAATGATGTCCCCAGGTCTCCAACATGGCCCCTTGAACAGATGTTAGCTTTGGACCACTGCTTCTCAACCTTAGCACTATGGACACTCTGGGCTGGGTCAGTTTTTGCTTAGGGGCGTTCCCTATGCATTGTGGGATGTTTAGTCATGTCCCTGGCTTTTACCTTCTAGATGCCAGTAGCATCTTTAGTTGTGACAACCAAGTGTTTTCTGACATTGCCAAATGTCCCCTTGGCAACAAAGTCATTGTAGACCATGAGATGCCAACATCTGGGCGGCCATGATCAGCCCCCACATTTACAAACAGGTTTCATAACCATTGTGCTTTTGACACAACGATACCACGAGTGGGACAGGGATCGCGCTTTACTTCAGTGAAGACAGTAACATATGCCACTTTTTAAAAATTTGATTATAGAAGCAACATGAGCTCCTTTTAGTAAACTTGGGAACAAAACTATAAAATTAAACAAACATTCACCTGGATTCTCACCAGCCATCAACAAAGTGCCATTAATATATCTAGTCTTTTTCTTGCATACATCTATGTGAGTATCACGAGATATACTTTTGTTACAAAAGTAAAATCATGCTTTTTGTGCTGTGTCCTAATCTATTTCTTTCTCTATATGTGTCTGAAACATTTTTTATGCTATTAAATATTCTTACCTGGGATTCTAATAGCTGCAGGCTATTATATCATGGAGATGGAATATAACTTACTCCTCAGTCCCCCGTTACTGGCGTTTAAGCTGTTTCCAGTTTCTCTCCTGTAAGCAATGCTTTGATTTTGTGTTTTTCACATTTAGAAACACTGAAATGGACTGGGAAATATGATGTTGGGTTTTGGCTGAGGGTAAGGGATAGAAGAGATGAGTTGGGGATGACATCAGATGTCCAATCCGACGCCTGGTTTTGGAAGAATGTGTGCACCTTGTCCTCTTAAAGCTCACAGTCATGGCCAGTGTGATGCTGATCACCGGGATCATATTTCTTTTTCTTTTCTTTTTATTTAAGTCACATTGGAGGATGGAGATGGCTGTGTTTGCTGAGTTGGGATGGAAGAGAGATGATGAGGCTTGTGGCTGGGCTGTTTGTTCTGACCATCAGCTGTCAGATCACTGCAGATGTCTGAGAGCCAAGTAGAAACGAGGGTCCAGGATTGAGATAGCCATCTGGAGTGATCATCCTAGAGATGAGATAGAAGTCTGTAGCACAGTACTGTCCAACAGAAGTCTAATGAAACCACATGTGTAGCTTTTAGATTTCTAGTAGCCAAAGTTAAGAAAAAAAAAAAAAAAAGAAACTGTACATTCATTTTAGTGATATATTTTACTTAACCCAACATATCCAGACTATTATTTCAATGTGTGGCATTACCACATTTCAAGTGCTCAATAGCCATATGTAGCTTTTGGCTACCAAACTGGACAGGGCAGCTTGGGAGCATCTTGGTGGTATATGCTTTGTCATTCAGAATATATTTGGGAATGCCTGGAGACATTTGATTGTCATGACTGGAGAAGGTGCTACTGACAAGTTGCTAAAGGCCAAGGGTGTGTCTAAACATCCCACAATGCATAGGAAAGACCCCCCGCCCCATGCAAGGAGTGATCCAGCCCAGAGTGTCCTACTATTGGGGTTAGGAAACAGTGGTCTACAACTGTTCAAGAGTCCATGATGTTCACTAAGTGTCAGACCTGTGTAAAGTACTCTAGATAATCCTTTATCTCACTGGATCCTAAGAGCAACTCTGTGAGAAAAATGTTATTAGCATCCCCATGTTACTAAGGAATTAACTGACATCTCGAGAGGTTAGGTACGTTTGTCCAGGGTCGTGGAGCTAGAACTCCAACTCAGGCCACCTGACTCAAGAACAGAGATGATAGTGGCCTCCTGGAAAACAGCTTTGGCGTTGACTCCAACAGTCAAAGTTCTCCAAAGCCTTTGCTTACATTCAATATCTCATCCTTCAGCTATTGGTGAGTGAACATAGCTCCGTTGTGTTTCTGTTTTACCTTTTTGATTTTTCTTTAACATTGTCACATTTTGGCATGGTCAAGTGGAAGAACGTCTCCTCCCACATGCTCCCAATTAGCTCTGAAGTTTTGGACAAGTCAGTCAAGCACTCTAAATTCTAGACATTTTCATCCATAAAATGGAAACAACACCCACCTCACAGGATTAACAGGGAACGGGAAGTATTCGTGTATTTGAAGGTCCCTAATTCCGATCCTCCAGCTGTTCCGTAATCTAGGCCAGATTTGTGTCACCACATCCTTGGTTTAAACTCTCTAACGTCAACTAAAGAAAGGATCTGATGCCTGGGTTTGGAAGAATGTGTGCACCTTATCCTCTTAAAGCTCACAGTTGTGGCCAGTGTGATGCTGATCACTAGGATCATATTTCTTTTTCTTTTCTTTTCTTATTTATTTTGAGACAGAGTTTCACTCTTGTTGCCCAGGCTGGAGTGCAATGGCGTGATCTTGGCTCACTGCAACCTCTGCCTCCCTGGTTCAAGCCATTCTCATGTCTCAGCCTCCCGAGTAGCTGGGATTACAGTCGCCCGCCATGACGACCTGCTGTGTGTGTGTGTGTGTGTGTGTGTGTATTTTTAGTAGAGACTGGGTTTCACCACATTGGCCAGGCTGGTCTCGAACTCCTGATCTCAGGTGATCTGCCTAGCTCAGCCTCCCAAAGTGCTGGGATTACAGGCGTGAGCCACTGAGCCCGGCCAGAATTACATTTCTTAAAAACTTCAGAGACGAGTAATTGCCAGAACTCTCCTGTGTGCCTGGTGTCTTGAAATATTCTGGGAGCGGTATGATTTCTGAGGCAGAATAATGCTGAAAAGACATGGCATCCAAAATAGCACATTTTTTTTTAAGTCTGAACAAGGGCATTTGCAGTATGAAAGTGGAATGTTAATTGAAATCGGACTCTGCCAACAGGAGCTTTGGAAGGAGCCCAATCAGGATCAGACTAATTAAGACATCTTTAAAATTGAACAGGTTGGACTATCTTAAGAATTGAACCAAATGAAAACTATATGCTCAGGAATGTGACTCTGGAGGTTTGAAAAAGCAAAACAAACAAACATGAAAATAATTATGGTAAAGTCAAAGGAAGGAAGAAAAGATACTAGAGCTGTGGACTTGAGCAAGTCATCGCGAAACACCTCACTGGAAACAAAATATTCTTATGTGTGGCTGACACCGGCAGATTGCTTTCGTGTTGGGAAGACAGTCGTTCAAACCGCCTTGGAAATAAGCCCTCTGGTGTTCTTTTATAGGCCACGTTGGGTGTTTTTTAGGGAACGTCTTCCCCATACTTGAACTACCATTCCAAAGGCCAAAATATTTGAATAGAGGTCATTGAAAATTTTAACATAAAGTATCGTGTACTTGAAAAAATGGTTTTTAAATGCTTTAATATGTTTTCTCTCTAGGTTTCTCTTCCTTTGTTTCCTACTGAGCCAGTCAAAAAGTCTTCCTTTTAATATGTTGCTAAATAAAGTAGTAGTTCTACAAAAAGCACAGAAAAGACGGCTGATTTTTTAAGGTTGTGTGAAGTACTGAACTGACAGCCTATATTTAGTATAATGATTTATTTGCTCTTCCGGAAAGCTAACAATTTACCGTAAAATTTTGGATACAAAAGGTGAGGTTATACCAACTACACAATATAATCAATAGTGTTACAGTACATCAGAAGATTCCAGTCCTACTGAAAAATATTTTGACAAGAGTTAAAACAGTTAAAACTTAATCGTATTTGCTTATTATCAGAAACAGTAGTATGTGTGCCACTGCATCACAATAAATATTTCTGTGATTAGGAAACTTGTTATAGTCCAACAGCAAGTTTGCTCAAGCCTTAAATTATTTTTCATAATCTGTAAATAATGTTGACATTACTTTGGCATTACAATAAATATTAAGGCTATTTGGAAGTGAATTTGCTAGTTTAGATGCCTGCCTAACAAAACAAACTTATTTATATTATTGGCACATAAGACGGGCAAACATCACAGGCTTCTGCATTTGGCAAACCAGGCTGACATATTTCACATCATCATTACATTTGTTTTGAGGTTCAAAAGTCATATAATTAATATACTAATAAACTATTCTGTAGGGCTGTTTTTCAGAAGCACATTACCACATGCTTTTTAAATAACATAATAACTGAAGGCTTATTCACAATAAATACCAATTGATAATAGAAGTCAACTGAATGGTTTAACCATTTATATTAACAACAAGTAATGCAAACTTAGCACATGGAGGGGAATAAACAAGGGAGAAAATTGAAGTTTTCAGAGTAATTTTTGCAGGCAAATGGATTGTGATTTGCGGATAGATAGGGAAAATGAAACTAGATGCCAGTGGTTAGAGGCAGGGATTTTTGTACGAGCTGCAGTGTTATTTTTCTGTACTAAATAAGAAGAAGGAACGAGGTTATAAAGAAGGGAGAAAAAAGTCTTTCTTTACAAATGACTTAGTTTTTAATATGAAAAGAAACTGCCCCTGTTTTCTGTTGCCCCACCTTAAGCTGAACACATTATCCACCCTTCTTTGGGCAAAAAGGGTTAAATCCTGGCTCTGCTACTTGGGTTAACTTTCAACTTCCGGACCTCCATATTCTTTCCATAAAACATGGGCACCATTATGGTTGAGACAACAGTATCACAAGTTGTTCAGAAAACTCCTGCACAGGTTTGAAACATCAGCTCCCAAGCCTAGTGCCTTGGGGGACACTACTGAACATTCAGTGAAACTTCCCTGAGTGTTTACTGTGTATGAGGCCCTTTGCTTGGTGTTCACACTCCTGTTTGGTGCTTCACAATTCGTAAATTGCTTTCTCATACACTGTTTAATTGTACCCCAACATATCTCGATGCTTTGCTGTCTCTTGCATGCCAGATCCAATTCATTAGCACATCCTTTTTGTTCTACCTTCAAAATCTATCCCGTCTTATTTCATTTCCCACCACCGCTTCCTGCACTCTCCCCAAGTCCAAGCTGCCACCGTTTCTGGTCTTGCACCTTCCTGTTTTCCCCTCACTCCCTCTGTCTGGCTGCACAGACCTCCTCCCTGCTTTTCCTTTTTTTTTTTCTTTTCTTTTCTTTTTTTTTTTTTTGAGGTGAGGTCTTACTGTATCACCCAGGCTGGAATGCAATGGTACGATCTCGGCTCACTGCAACCTCTGGCTCCCAGGTTTAAGTGATTCTCCTGCCTCAGCCTCCCCAGTAGCTGGGATTACAGGTGTACACCACCATGCCTGGATGATTTTTGTAGTTTTTTTTAGTAGAGATGGGGTTTCACCATGTTGGCCAGGCTGGTCTCGAACTCCTGACCTCGTGATCAGCCTGCCTCAGCCTCCCAGAGTGCTGGGATTACAGGCGTGAACCACTACACCTGGCCCCTTCCTCCCTGCTTTTCAAAGGCACAGGCATGCTCCTTCATCCCCAAGCCTTTGCTCTTAGCCTTGGCAGAGTCTCTGCAGAAAACCCCTCTGCTCATCTGCTGCTTAATTTGACCCTTTGCTCAGCATCACCTTTGCAGAGAGGTCTTCCCTGATGCCCTGAGGAGCACCCACCCCATTGTCTCTCCCTGGCTGTGCTTTAATTCGTAGCACCTGTCACTCCCTGGGACACACCTCTGTGTGCTCTATGTGTCCATCTGTGTGCTCGTTGTCACTCTTCTCCTCGACAGTGTCAGCTCTGTGAGCACAGGGCCGCTGCTTGTTCAGCCCACTGCTATCCTATGCGGTGCACTTGGAGAAATCTCTAGGTACACAGCAGGTGCTCAATAGATGTTATTTGAGTACAACATAGGGCAGACTGGGAAGATATTATCCCTGCTTTACATATAATGAGTCTGAGGTCCAGAGAAGCTGGTGGCTTATTCAGGGCCACAGCGAGGAGGTGACAGAGCATGGCCTCTATCTTCAACCCAAGTACTATTGACCAGCCTCAGCCTTTTACTGCCTTCTCATGAGGCCTCACTCTCATTTCCAGTTCCCAGGAGCAGCACCTGATGGGCACCTGCCCGTCAGCAAATCTCATGGCGCAAACACCAGAACTCCATCTGTCCTCTCTGTGGCTGCCATTCATATCTCTCTCTCTATTTTTTTTGATATGGGTCAATCCCGAAGTCCTATAGCAAATTAGCTCACTTCCCATGTCTTGATCTTCACTGTGAGGAGTGGCCTGAGGTCAGACCTAATAACGTGGACCTTGGCAACTGTGGATAAAGGTGTCTGGACATGAGTGACTGGGGAGGGAAGGCATGGAAGAGCTCCGTGATGGGCAGCCTATGCCCTCCATATGCCTGCTGCCAACCATACCCCGTGTCCTAACAGAGAGTTGCAGACACTTGCCTCTGGGTTCCCCAGCAGGGCAGGATTGGGTTCAGAACTGGACTGGAGCCCAGGGAAAAAAGGGGAGTGAAGAAGGGAGTGTCAGAGTTCAGAAATGAAGAGCCGACATTAGGAGCAAGTGGTGGGAGGTGAACAAGGAGTTAGGAGAATGAAAACGACAAGGAACAGCAAAGGTCTCTGCGTTAGAGCGCACCTCAGTGGGAAGAGTCCACAGATTCTTGTCATCCTGAATAAAACAAGCCTTTGGGGAGATCTGGGGAGTCTAGCTCAGTGCTCTGCCTTTGACCACGAGATGACTCTTCAAGGCTTAATTTTAAAATCATATCTTTCTTCTTCTTATTGGAAACTGGTAAAGTTTATTATAGAATACTAGCAAAAAAATATAGGAGAGCATAAGGAAAAAAATTAAAACTATCTGTAAACTCACCCCCGAGATAATTAAACGTTCTGATTGTATTCCTTCTAAGTGTTTTCTTTTCTTCTGCTGTGTTCATCTAAAATATAATTATTACAAATATGAAATTGGCTTTTTCTCCTGGTCTTTGCATTTACTCTTTATGAAGTCATGAGTAGTTCCCCTGGTCCGTCCATAGTCATTAAAATATAATTTTAAGACAAGGTGATAGCCTTGGGTTGGGTGTATCATAATTTAAGAAGCCATCACTCAATATTTAAATGGTTCCCCATTTTCATGATTATAAAAAAGTGGAGGTTTTTGTTTGATCTGTGAATCTTAGACCACTTCTCTGATTATTTGGGGGATGTAGGTTCCTAAAAGTGGAGCTCCTTGGTCAAAAGGTGTAACTATTTCAAATCTCCTGGTACTGTTATCCAAGGGCATTTGACCTGTTTCTCCCTCCACCTTTCTGACAGGGCTGTTTTGAGAACTGGACAGAATCCTACATATGTGAACTAAACACTTCATAACTTGCGCACCACCACAGTAGGCAACCTTTGGAAAAAGGTTGTTTTACCACTATTTCCACGAACCTTGAATAAGACCCTCTAGCTAATGAAAACCTAAAAAACTTTTTCTCCCCCTTTCTTAAGAAGATCTATTTTATGCTGGAAACCGTGGCACAAGACACAATTTAAAAAGGATTTTCATCTGCTTTGGGAAATAAAATCTAAACACGTATTTTAGAAACTGCTGTAAATTTTGCTAAGCTACAATGTTTTCCTTGGAAGTCTAGGACATATGGTTAGTCTTCCAGTGTTACTAGTAACAAAGTCCTGAAAATATTAACTATTTCATTCTTCCGAGGATAGTGTAAAATTATCCTTTATTTTCTTTTTTGCCTCCCACACTTTGGTTTTAACAAAAAACGAGACATTCCTATTATAAATAATTACAGCCCTTCTGTTACAGTCTTTGAGCGCCATAAAATTAGCTATTGTGCTAAATAATTAGCACATGCCATTCAGAATATCCTAAAAATTATACGCAACATCAAGCAGGAACTATACACTGACACTTGGCCACATTCTCTAGAAAACTGCTCAATGAAAATTAGGTATTGGCAACAGGTGCCTTGAAAACAATTTATTAATCGTTAAAAAAAATGAAGCATTTGAATGACGGCATGTAAAAACGTTTTAAAGTTTGGAATTGTCTGAACTCTGACTTCTTAAACACAGTCTTGCCTGCTAGCACACTAATTGTATCCTTGAAGATAATTCTAGCACTGACTTTCCCAGCAGCTGATCTAAAGCCCACGCAAAACCAGCAGAGTTTCCTTCAGGCTCAAGGAGATGGACAAATGAGGACCAGGACCCCTGAAAGGCTGCTAATCCCTGTGTAGAGAAGCTGCCTCCAGGAAAGAGTCAATATCATGCTTTGCCCCTCCAATCACTGAGAATTATATTTACATTAATTTTTAAATGCCTACCAAAATGTGGCTGTTTTGAAAGGTTTAGTGACTTTGCAGTTGAATAAGGACCTTAATGGTTTTATAAATTTGAGATGGAGAGCCAAACTTCTATGATTTCATAAAGTGATGATGATTTCCTTGTCTTTTAACAAGGGGTGAGGGGACATGGCTTATTGAGACCATGTGTTTTGGAAGTTTCACATTGAATATCACATCGTCATTTTGACTGGAATAGTTTAGCTCATATTAGGTAAGAGTCTGACTTCTAGAATGTACTTTTAAAGGCAAATTAGTTTTATTTTAGTATACATGTAGAATTGGATACTAAACTGACATTCACGCTTAGTAGAGATTTGATAAGAATTAGACAGTCATATGTCTAAAATTGACATAAGAGAACAGAAGATGAAGAATAAAAGAATAATATTATCTCTTCCTCCCAGAAAGATCTGATATGCTATATTAGTATCAGGGAAAATAGACTTGCCGAAGTTAGAAGACAGTAACTTCAGGTCTGGGCATGGGGGTGCCCACGTGCAGTCCCAGCTACATGAGAGGCTGAGGCAGAAGGATGACCTCAGCCCAGACATTCAAGCCTGTAGTGTGTTATTGTTACATCTGAGAAATCTGCAAATAGCCAGTGCACTCCATTATTCTGGGCAACATGGAAAGGCACCATATCTTGAGAGAGAGAGAGAGGAGAGAGAGAGAGATTGTTACTTCATACAAGGAAAACGTCTTCGAGGATAATGCATGATTTTAGATATGCTATTTTTAGATATAAAATATAGCATGTATATAGTGGCAAAGGCTTAAAATATAAAGAAAAACTTGATAGTACTACAGGAAGAAATTGACAAATTCACAGATGCTCCTTTCAGTCATTGACTGAAGAAGAAAACAGAAGATGTATGCAATTGATAAGTAAGATCTAATGGAACTCTTACAGCTTGGTACCACTTTGTACCCAGATTGAAGAATGCACTATTATTTTGAAGCATGCCTGAACAGTTTTGAAAATCAATCATGTGCATACTCCTGACTCTCGAATTTGGCTGCATGTTGGAATCACCTGGAACATTTTAAAAGTGTGTAAAGTCAGCTGGGCACGGTGACTCAAGCCTGTAATCCCAGCACTTTGGGAGGCCGAGGTGGGCGGAACACAAAGTCAGGAGATGGAGACCATCCTGGCGAACACGGTGAAACCCCATCTCTACTAAAAATATAGAAAATTAGCCGGGCGCGATGGCGAGCGCCTGTAGTCCCAGCTACTCGGGAGGCTGAGGCAGGAGAATGGCGTGAACCCGGGAGGCGGAGCTTGCAGTGAGCTGAGATCGCGCCACTCACTCCAGCCTGGGCGACAGAGCGAGACTTATTTCTAAAAAAAAAAAAAATAAGTGTGTGATGTCAGGTATTCTGATTTAATTGGAAGTGGGTATGGCCTGGGCACCAGGAAAACGACCACGTGGTTCTAATGTATAGCTCAGGTTGTGAGCCACTGTGCTGCCTGAAAGCAACCCTGACACATTTCAAAGGTCTGCTCCAGGTCCCCGTCACTGATCACATTGCAATTCATTTAGAAATCAGTAACAAAAACTTAACTAGAAAAAGGAATATATTTGGAATGTAAAAATTACACCTCTAAACAATTTATGGGACAGAAAATAAACAAAAAGAACACGAAAAGCTACTTAGAACTGTTTGATGAAAAATATGTGTATCATGGTATGCAGAAGGAAGCTGAAGAAGTAAATGGAAATCTAGTTCAATTAGAAAAGAAAAAGACAACATTAATGAGAAATTAATTAAGAAAATAGAGAAAGAATAACAGATAAAACCCAAGGAAACTAGCAGGAAGAAAACAAGAGAATAAATTAATGAAATAGGAGAGAAACATAAACATACAAGAAGAGAGAAGCAACGAAGCCAACGATCGATTCTCTGAGAACATTAATAAAATAGACAAACTCTTTCAAAGTGAATCAAGAAAAATAGAGAATGAAGACACAAATAAATGATTTTAGAAATAAAAAGATGACGCAGAGATCAAATTGATGAGGACATTATAAATAAAACATGCATGCCGTTAAATTTGGAAGTCCTCAATTAAATGAATAAAATACAAGGAAAAATATAACTTATCATAACTGACTTAAGATGAAATGGTTCTAAGACCACTAACGAAATTGAATCAGTGGTTAAAAAATCTTTTCACAGAGAAAGCAGGAGAACTAGAAGATTTGAAGAGGAAGTTCTACCAAATATTTAAGAAGGCAATAATTCCCTCTTGCACAAACTTCTGTGAAAAATGAAAATGAAGGAACAGTCCCAACTAATTTTATAAAACTGTTCTCACCTTGATACCGAACTGGATAAGGAACAATGACAAAAAGAAAAACTACAGTTGAGTCTCAATCTCATGGAGATAGATACAAAAACGCTGAACAAAATATTAGCAAAATAGACCCAAATAACCTGTAAAACATTCAATACATTATGACGAGTTGAGTTTATGCCAACAGAGTAGGACTGGTATTCCACGGGAAAAATCCATCCATGAAATTTATTTTATTCATCAAATAAAATAGAAAAACTTGCGACAACCTAAATCGATGCAGTAATATGTTGAATAAAATTACACATCTATTCATAAAATATAAAAAATCTTATAATCAAGTTTGAATCCTAGGAAACTTTCTTAATATGGTAAAGAATGTCTAAAAAATCCTGCTGCAAATATAAAAGTTAATGGCTAACTATTAAGTCTGGAACAAAGAGGTGAGAATGACCATGGTGGCAACATTGCGCTGCAAGTGTCATTCACAAAAAAGGAAAAGAAACGAAAGTATAAAAATTGTCACTGAGGAAATAACATTGTTATTACTTGAAGATGGCGTGATAGTCTCCATAGACAACCCCAAAGAATCCGCAAATAAATTATGAGAATTAATTATAAGTTAATAAGACTTATAGAATCAAACCCAACATATAAAAGTCAGTTGCATTTCCTTAAACTAGCAAAAGCTCGTAGGAAATGTAAGAAAAAACAAACTGTTTATAGAAAGCAATTTATAAAATTTCATGAAATCAGTTTGATAAAATATAGATAAGTTTTTTTAATGGAGGACATTATAAAGTTTTATTGAAATCAAAATTAACCTAAGTGCAGATATATTCTTGGAGAGTGTTTAGTCCATTTGTGCTGCTATGAGAACATATCATAAACTGGGTAATTTATAAATGACAGAAGTTTATTGCTCGCAATTCAGGAGGCTGGGAAGTTCTAATCCAAACTGTCTGAAGATCTCGTGTTTAGTAAAGGGCTTGCTTCCTGGTTCATAAACTGTGCATTCTTGCTGTGTCCTCACATGCTGGAAGGGCAAAGGGTCTCTCTGGGACATCTTTCATAAGAACACTAATCCCACTGTGAGGGGTCTACCTTCATGATCCAATTACCTGTCAAAGTCCTTGCCTCATAATTGTATCACCTGGGGGCTAGGATTTTAATGTATGAATTCGGGAGAGACACAAATATTCAGACCATAGTAGTGAGGAAGGCAAAATATTATAGAGATGTAACTTTCCAGGCTGAGATATAGATTCAATGAGTTTCCCGATCTAAATGCCAAGAGGATTTCTTTTTTAACATAACAACAAATCGATTCTAAAAAAATACATGGAAATAGAAAGGACCAAACATGCCGCTTTAAGAAAACAAAGTGGGGAAATTTGATCTTACAGACAGAAACACTAAGTTACAAAAAACAAGGTATTGATGCAGGGATGGACAAATAGGCCAGTGGAATAGACTAAAGAGCCCCGATGTTTACTCACACATATGTGGAAACCAGCTTTATCATAGGGCAGGCCTTGAGAAACAATGCAAAAAATTGTAAATTTGGTAATTTGGGACAAACGGGCATCTCTCTGGAAAAATGTAACTCTCTACCTCGCTCTGCACAGCAAATTCAATTCGAAGAGGATTTAAGACATACGTGGCAAAACAATAAAATGCACAGAAGGAGAATATCTTCGTGACCTTTGGGGAGGTTTTCTGAAACAAGACATAAAACATAAGGCAAAAGATGAAAAACACGAGACAAACTTAGAGGATAACATTGATATACTTGGACATATTAAAATTACAAATATCTCTCGTGGAACAACAGGGGCTTCAGTCCTGCTGGTACACTGGTATGAGAAATTTGGGCAACAGCTTGGTATTCTTAGCGAAGTTGAATATTTGCATACCTCACAGCCCAGCAATTCCATTTGAACGTATTATGCTCTCAACCTGCTCTGTCCATGGCACTTCTGTGATGAAGGAAAATCTCTTTCTGTGCGGTCCAATACGGTAGCCACCAATACGCTACGCATATGGCTGCTGAGAACTTGAAATGTGGCGAGTGTTACCGAGGAACTGAATTTTAAATTTCATTCAATTTTAATTAATTCAAATGTAAATAACCCTTACAGTGAATTGTGTAGCTGCAAAGCAATGCCTCCTGACATATTTCATATCATTTCACCATAGACATTGGTAATATTTAGGAAGAGAGGCTCTCATGCATATTAGGAGGTATGAGTAAGATTGTCCATCATTACAGAATAGATAAGTAATTGAGGTATATTCGTACAATGGAATACTGCATAGCAGTATGGGGAAATGAACCCCATCACTCCAGTTCAACATGACTGAACCTCAGAAACTCAATTAGAAGAAGGAACTGGTTTCATTTAAGTAAAGCTTTTAAAAAGGCAAAATAAAGAGTCTACTGTTTGGGGATATAAATCAAGCTGGTAAAACTATTGAAAAAAAACAGGGAATGACACACAAAATTTAGAGTAGTGTATACCACTTTGGGAAAAACAGAGGATAAGTTGTTGGGTTGAGATACTGAGGGTGTCTGTTACATTTTGTTTGGAAAGTGGTACCTAGTTATTTTATTAGCATTTCATTAAATTGTATGTATACATTAGACCGTCTTTGGTATGTAGATTTCTTAACTGAAAAAGAATAGAAAAAATCATAGTTCAAAAATGTTAATAAAGCATGGAAGGTGCCTAACATGCCTGCTTCTTAAGTTTAAGGCTCTTCTGCTCTTATTACATAAGATAATTAAATAATTATGTTAATCTGACCTAAAGGCAAGTACAAGTCCAGTTGAAATCATTTGCTTAATAAATTATTCACTGAGTACCTAGTCTGACCTGCATTTTTCCCAGTGGTTGGAATGTTTGGCAGATAAAGTCCTGGCTCTTAAGGGGTGTATGTTCTCACAGTTAAGGAGAACATGTCATGAAGAGCTGGATATAATGTTAGATGTGAGAAGTGCTGTGAAGGAGGAGAGGCATTGGGGGTGCACGGTTTTAGGTAGGGTCGGTCAGGGTGGGCTTCTCTGGAAAACTGAGATTGGAGGAGAGCTCTAAGGAAAATGAAAGAGGACAGCCATGCAGATTATTAGGTGCAGAGGGGGCCCTGAACTCAAGAACTCGAGGCAGAAATCAGTGTGGAGTGTTGGAGGAACACACGGGATCACTGGAGGCAGGGAAGGGTCTCCGGAGACCTTGGCGAGGTTTTGGCAACAGGAAGCCCTTGGAAGGTTTTGAGCAGAGGGAACCATGACCTGATGTGTATTTTCAACATCTCTCTAGTTGCCGGGTGAAGAGTGGACATTCAGAACGAGGTTACAAGAGGGTAGAGCAGTGGGGAGCTGCTCCATGAAGAAGAGAGGTGACGTGGGAATGGTCTCAGAGTGGAAATACACGGAGTCAAACTAGCTATTTTCTACTGTATTGTGCCAAATTTAATTCCGCTTATTGAGTATAGGCACAGCTCCATTGAGAGACATAAAACACCTGCTTTCTCAGTTCTCTGGTCTCATTGCAGCATACTCTCCTTACCACATCTCTAGTCAAAGAGATCTCCCTGAACGCACATCTGAGCCTAACTCACCCTTGCTTTACACCCTTGCTGAACATATAATGACTCTTAGAATTACTCCTGAACTCAAAGGGCCAAGTGCCACCCAACTGCACTGTCACTCCCGTGCCTCTTCCTCCTTCTCTCTTGGGTGGAGTCCCCTGGTCTTTCAGTTGTCTGAACACGTCGGTAAATCTTACCCTTTACTCCTTTTAGAGCAAGTGAGAAGTTTCTTTGGAAAATGGTGATGAATTTCACTACGGTTAATTATAGAATTAAAATGTTATAGTTATGTGCTCTTAGAATAGTGTCTCACACATAAGAACTCAGGAAAAATTTCGCGCATATCAGAAGAGATTTTACAGTTTATTTATAAGTCCACCTGCAAGCTCCCAATCAATTGGTTGTCCATCTTCAGTTTGGACTCCTCCAGGGATCGGAGGCCTTCTGAGGGGGGCAGCTGGATGGATTGAAAGAGCTTCCTGACACTAAACCCCAACGTGCCTCCCCGTTGGCGACATCTCTTGCTCCCAGCTGGTTCCCTGCGGCCATGCAGTATGTGTGTCTCCTCTACAGCTGTTGAATCTGAGATTCAGTTTGAACCCACAAGCTTTCTCTTGGCTTCCCAATCTCAAGACTCACTCATGGAGTCTTTACAACTTGAATTCATTGATATCTTTTTTAAAATTGTCGGTTTCCCCTAATTGCCTATATGTCTAGCCTGCTAAGTCCCCAGAGCCAGGCAATAGCCTGCCCTGTGTGGATGAGACATGCCTGCTCCTGTGGTAGTTTCTACTGTTCTTGGAAGCTTACCCACCCTGCCCTGGCAAGTATTTGAGTCTGAGACCCCTCAATCCTCATTCTACATGAGACCTTCGAAGACTCATTGAAAGAATGTTGTTAGATGTCCCCGAACTTTTTCATTGTCTGTTCTTTCTTGCTTGCTACAGTGGCAAAAAACCCACAGATCCCTTTCCTTTTCGTGGGTTTTTATAGATAATCATCTCGAGGAGCTAGAGATAACAAAAATATTAACTAGACGGAAGTAGCTGAGTTTGTGCAATTCTACAAACTTCTTTGAGTTCCAGTGTTTGATCTTTAGATTCTAAATTCTCCTGTGACAACTGGAAGATCACTTTGATTTCTGAGGGTAAAATTCCCTCCTTCCCTTCTTAACTCCCAACCGCAGAAAGCAGGGCCGCTTCACATGTGAATAGTTGTGACATGGATAACAGTCTCGGGGGTTAGAATAAAGTATCAGAAAGAAGCTTCAGAGAAATCTATTTCCACGCTACAGTCAGAGACTTTGTCTGGAGAGAAAACTGGCTGCCTCATCCATCATTCATTTATCTGTTCATTTACTTACTTTTGCATTCATTCGCTAGTTTGTTCATTCTTTTCCTGGTATCCGAGAGGCGACTCTGTGGCCTCATCCTGGACACAGAGTTGCTGCCCTTGGGGAGCCATTTGCTTTGCAGAAGGACAGTGAACTTCCAGGGGGGTCTGGGATATCCTATCCTCCCAAGTTCTAGGATTCTGTGGAGGGTGCTCTGCTGGAAACCTGCTGCAGCCATCCCAGGGTTTGGTTTGGCCATGGAAATGCTTGACCCCATCCACCTCATTGCAAGCAGGGAAATTTCCAAGGGGGTGCTTTGTGTTGATGTGGGGGCACCTTGCTGGAGAGCCAGAGTGGGGGTAGCGTGGCAGGCATCAAGGGTGCCCCTTGACTTTGGAGTCAGGCAGGTTTCCTCAGGGTCAAGGATTTCTGACAGAACTTGCAGCCTCTAGCAGAATATCTCAGCCTGGCAATATCTGGCTGCAGAGGAATATGGGTGTCAAACCCAAGATATTCTTGACTCTGCAAACTCTTATCAGGAAAATGCTTGAGGTGGTTTTGGAGAACTCATGACAAGACATGAGACTGCATGATTTTCTTTGATTACCCTTTCCTATGGAGATTTTGAGAACAGAAATCCAAATGATGATCAAAAGTTCATTTTGGGAATTAATTCTTTTATGTTTTTGTACTTCTTGCTAACTGAGCACCCATGTAATTTGGTTGTAGCCCCTTAGGCAATGGTAGAACCTGCTGGATTTCAGGGGGCTCTATTGGTGCTTCCAGAAATTCTTGACATGCAATCCGGAGTGGCCAGGGTGTGTCATGCTTTTACATTTCCGTGTCAGAGACGATGCATTGAAGCAGAGCCTTGTTCTGCTGCAGGGGGTGGGGTGTCTTGACGGGCAACCTGGCCCTCATGAGAAGTTCTAGGGAGAGGCATCTGCAAATCGCCTTGCACACCTTCAGGAATTTTAGAAATAAATCCATTCACAGCGGCTCCTTCTGTGGTCATGCAGTAACAGCTGTGGGCCGAGCTGTGTAATGCTCGGAACATAGGAGTTGTCAGAAGTAAAAACATCTTTCAGTTCTACTGAAGTTAATAAGTCAAGTTAAATCATCCACATATGTGGAAACAGAAGATTTTCAAAGCAGCGCCTTCATTATAAAAAATGTGTTAAAATTAGTAACTATTTTATATCTTGCCTATTTTCCCCATCCAACCTAGTTTTTTTAACATCCAAATATAGATTTTGCAATATTAAGGTAGAGATGCACAGAGTCCCAAAACTGAGAGATGAAATTAGGGCTTAATTTCTTCCCCTCAGGATAACAAGTGCCCTGGATTACTTTGACAGCGATATCTTGGGGAATGGGGTCCAACTTCAGTGGTCCCTCTCTCTCCCCACGGTCGCAATCTCAGAAAAGGTTTTCTGGTTCCCCGTTTTACAACCAGGGTCTTTCCTGCTTTTCACTGTTTTAACATAGAGTCTTTGGGGAAAGCGTTTCTGTTATCTTTTCTGAACTTGGGTTTTCATGCTAGGAATGGAGTAGGTTCTCTATAAACGCGTGTAGAAGAAATTAACAAATAAAATTCTTCATTGCATCATGAAGCAAACACCTGAGCTTTCTCTCTACTGTAACACAATTTCGTGGAAACTGACAGCCTTTGAGACATGGGCTCAAAAGCCTCACTTGGAACATGTGCGATCAAGGCAGTTTTTAGTCTGTATTGTGGCAGTTAGTTGCTCTCCTCTTCTCTCGGGAACAGCACCCCTATTTCCTTTAGGAAGAACAGAAAACAGCCTCACCTGCTGTAGTCGGTCTTGTTGGACTGTTCCTTGCCCCTTGCCCCATGTGTGAATATGTGACCTGATCTGAGCCAATCAGATTCTCTCTCTGTTGGGAGTTTGAATCTTAACCTCAGTGAGCCAGGCAGAGACAAAGGTGACTGGTGTAGATTCACCCAAATGACAAGGTCGTGTATCTCCCGCTCTCTGGATCATTAGACCTGCCCTGGTTCTTTTCCCAGCTGAGACTGTTCCTTTGACTGTGCTACCCACACCACATCCCTCTACTCCCTTTGCAGGGAATATAGCCAGTGCCCTTTGCGCACCTGTTAACAAACAATCCCAACTCATATACCCAGAGAGTAGATGTCACTGATACGGTTTCTGTGATGCATATTAGAGGGGAAAGGTCATAGGGTATATATTTATGTTGAACCTTTTGTGTTGACTCTCCCCACCCCCCAAAATGGAGTTCTATCTAGAAAAATCTGTGTGCCTACTGTGAATGTAAAACAAGGTGGATAGTGGCTTCAGAGACAGAGGCTGTGGCAGAAGGGGATAGGACTTCTGAAAACAATGTAGTCCTCACCTCTGTTCTCTGTCCAGAGCCAAGGTAAGACAGTATCAGTTTAATAACCTCTCATTTTCAAATGAGACTCACGTAATTGTTGTACTTTCCTCAAGGCAGTCATTTCCTCACCTAAACCCTCACGGGATAATATATAGATAATATCACTTGTCAAATGGGGGTGGTCTTCTGTGGCATTCTTTAGGCATTTCTTATAGTTTTTATTCCTTTGTTATTAAGAGTATCTAAATTCCGTGAACATAAACAGTGATTGAAACATTTCCATTTACTCTGTCTGCCCTCAGACAAGATGACGGACAGCTGGTCAACCTCCCGTTGGTAAATTCCCTCCTGTTGGAAAGCTGGTCACACCTCTCCTGATTTCCTTCCTTTTGTTTGGTGAGGCTCTCTGCTCTCCAAAGATTTCATTTACATCACTGCACCCACTGGGCCTGGGCCTGGCCTTGGTACTTCTACTTGAAACCCTCAGCTTGGCTCCAGCTCACCGTTCCAGCCTCCTGCCTCACAGCCCCTCATTGCTTCTCTCCTGCTATGCCAGTCTGCAGGCAGCTCCCAAGGCATGCCATTCCCAGCCACAATGCCACTGCTGTGACTTCACTCATGCTAGGCATTCACTTGAGATTGACTTACCTGCTTCTCCACTGGGCTTCAGTGCTCCTGAGATGGAAAAATGAAGTCTGTGCTCATGATTCTCTTCTAGCAGTGTTTCTTTGGTCCTTTTTTCTGATATTTCATGGCAATATACCCTACTCCACACATCTAGTACTATGCAGTGTGCCCCCGAGTGGAAAATAGCACAGGGACAGCCCTAAAATAGAAGGGGAGCCAAAGGGCAGCTGAAAAAATGATGGAGGCTTTATGCAAATTAGAGGAAGGTGCTCTTTTAGGCAGACTTGATCACAAGCTGGGGTGCAATGTTTATAAGCAGAGTCTTTGGAGGATTTCAGCCTCCTCAATCGGGCATCTTTTTGTAGTATACAACCTGACCAACTGTTCATGGTGGTCCTGAGTAAAACAGATAGTTTAAAATGTGTAAGGATATAAATTCAATGCCACAGTTACTTTTCTGTGTAAACATTGACTTTTATATTTTTGTAGGATTTTATTATGTATCAAGCACTTTTAAATCAGCCTTTGATTTTCATTATAAAAATAATATATACCCTTTATCACAAATTTGGAAAACACAGAAAACTATTAAAAAGGCAGTGACAATGATCTATTACCCTATCTCCACCTTTTTTTTTTTTTTTTGAGACAGGGTCTTGCTCTGTCACCCAGGTTGAAGTGCAGTGGTACAATCATGGTTCACTGCAGCCTCAACCTTGTAGACTCAAGTGATCCTCCCAGCTCAATCTCCAGAGTAACTGGGACCACAGGCATGCATCATCACGCCCAGCTAATTTTAAACTTTTTTGTAGAGACGGCTGGTCTTGAATTCCTGGGCTCAGTTGATTCTCCTGTCTGCCGTCTCAAAGTGCTAGGATTACAGGCATGAGCCACTGCACTTGACCTCTCCAATATTAGTTCCTATTTATTTTGGATTTTCACTCTTGCCTCTTAAATATGTTTATAACATACCCTAGTAGCCATTATTCCATTTGATGATCTCAAAAAAATTGTTCAGTAATCTCATAAATAATGATTATGCCCATTTTAGAGACTATTAAATAAGGATATGGGAAGTGGAGCACGGAACAGGAAACCGTGGAGAATAAGCTGGTAGTAGAGAAGGTGGTGCTGAGGAAGTTGCTTTAATGAAGGTGTCTGCACCCTTCCCCCCTTCCCCAGGTTCTAACTCAGTGCTTTGTGACTAAGTGACCCTGTGACTGCGCCTTCTGCAAAGTCCGCTCTCTGACTAGCTGGACAGAAACGCTGGAGTGCAGTTTCCGGGGTGGCTTTGTTCATTCATTCACTGAATGGATTTAGTGACAGAATCCTTAAAAGATACTTGGGTCTGGGGTAGAATATGTGATCAACAGACGTGAACTTGTGTCACCAGCATTATTAGTTTCATATTTTCTACGTCCTAGGCACTGGTTGGCTGCTTTGAATTTGCTGTCTTATTTAATTTTCAAGGCTACCTGGTTAGCAAGGTAATGTTACTATTTTTTCCCCCCATTTTCCAGATGGTAAAATGAAGATTAGAGTGGTAAAATGAGAGCGGAAGGAAATAGCTATAGGTGGCCAAAACAGGTCTAGAAGTGAGGTCTTTTGTGCTCTCTCTGCAGGCATAACTGCCTTCAGATCCAGGTCTAGCACACCGAGGAGAGTTCTGGAGCCTTCCGGGACTTTTGCCTGCAGAAAGCAGTGAGCATGACAAACTTTCCTGTCTGCCTGTGTTTCCCTGGGAATAACACTGTGACTAAAATGGGCCTGTCTAGCTTGGAAGTGATCATAGTGTAATTTGAGGACAACGCCACTTTGGGTGGCCTTCTGTATGGATGTATTACCTGGACATGATGGAAACGAGAAACAGTCTGTTTACAATAAAAATGAGCCTCATTCTCCATTTGCTTTTTCCATTGGAGCCTAAGTGGATCTAAAGATATTTTTGAAAGACTTACAAATACATATAATGTGCTCCTAAGAATTGCTTTATAAGAAAATAAAAGAAAATCATTTACAGGCTAAGTAGGGGCAGACTCAACATATTTTTAAACCTCTAAGCTTAAATATGTTTGACATAGAATTCCAGTGGATCCTAGGTTGCTCAAATATGCCACAAAAAAACACTGGAACTAGATTTAATCCAAGATTACTGTCAATACGTTTCCTGCCATGAACATGATCCTCTCTTTCCTCGTGCTGGGTAGTTTGAGATGAACCCTAAGCCACAGAAGCACCTCTAAGAGCTGGTGTTTCCTGTTGTTTTCAGGATACCCAGGTTTCCACTATCAAAAACTTGACCACTAAAACCACTTCCTTGACTCCATGCTCACCCCAACTATGACACCATTTTTTTTTTCCTTTTCGTAGCCAACCCTCTAG
Source organism: Trachypithecus francoisi (assembly GCF_009764315.1). Taxonomy (NCBI): domain Eukaryota; kingdom Metazoa; phylum Chordata; class Mammalia; order Primates; family Cercopithecidae; genus Trachypithecus; species Trachypithecus francoisi. The sequence goes on along the minus strand of NW_022681468.1, from coordinate 9,563,400 downwards.
AGTTCTCAATGTTTTGTTTTTCCATTTACTCCTCACTCTACTGAAAACTGGCTTCCTCCACTTTTGTTGCTTTAAAGTCACCCCTTTCTAGTAGCCAGGTCCAGAATGAGGGATTTGGAGGAGGTGGCCAATGAAGTGGCAGTTTTGCCCCCAGTCTCCAAATAATACCCACAGAAACCACTGCTACTTGATGATAGAATCCTTTTCAGAATCTTTGTGAGGACCGTCTCCCTCCAGTGGTCAGGGCTGGCTGAGGATGGTGACACCTGTTCACCAGCCTGGGTTCTGCCAGTCTTTGTAGTGGAAAAGCTGGAGCCATACCTCAGGCAGAAAGCAGAGGGGCGGGGCTGTTGGTGAAGGGACCACAGAGATAGGTGGGCTCCCATGTTGGCCCGACCACTTAATAGAAAATGGGTTTGGGCAGGTTTTCTCTGGGCCTTCATGTTCTTCAAAAGAGAAGAGCAACAGATTTGACAACTCAATAAGCAGTTAACTATTTTTATCAGCACAGAAAACCACAGTAAAATGCAACCATTGTCAGTAAGCAGCTGGGTAATAGCACTTCTTGCAGGTCTTGTCCTGGTTTTATTCTCTTTTGCTCATGGAATTTGGTGGACATAGTAGGCCCTGCCAAGCTGACCTATACCACTCCAATGCACAGAGCATTGACTTGCAAAGCAGATGCCAGCTTATTAGCTTTCAGTTATGATTCTAATTATGTGGTGAAATTTATTTGTGCATTTGCTATACAAGGTGCCCTCTCTTTGCCAGACACCAAATTACTGTCTACAACAGGGGATAGACTTGGCTGGGAAACTCAGCATCTCCTGTACTCTGTAGAGGGCATTCAGTTCCAGGTGCTCACCTCAACTCAGGAATCCAAATTAGACAACATCAGTGAGTTTCTGAGGGACATTCTCATCTCACCATTGATTGAACTCCCAAAGAAAGGTTTGGTGGCTCCTTTCCAGCTCTTTCTGCCTTGAAAATGTTAGGAATCACAATGCATTATTTATCTCAAGCAGTTTTCTCAAGATATCTTTGCATTTAGACAATGTCAGACAATTTGTTTTTATATACATGCATTATAGATAGGCAGGACTGAGATTTGTATATATCATTCATTCACTCAATAAAACCGTTATTGAAAGCCTGAACTTTTCAGGACTTGCCCAAAGCCACTAAGTATTCTGGTTATCCATTGCTGCATACCAAACCCAACATTCATGGTGCGCGCGAGTTCGCAATTTGGTCAGGACTTGGTTAAGAAGAGATCTCTCTGCTCCACAATGTTGAGGCTTCAGCTGGAAACAGTCAAACAGCAGGGAGGTGGAATCCTCTGCACGTTTCTTCACTTACAGGTCTGGGGCCAAGGCTGGGGTGACTTGAGGCTTGGGCTCAGCTGGGAATGTTGGTCTGAGCACCTCCATTCACTGGCCTCCCAATGTAGCTTGGGCTTCCTCACAGCATGGTGGTCTTGAAGCAGTCAGACTTATTACATAGCAGTCCAGTGTTTAAAAAGTGAGTATTCCAGTGAACAAAGCAGAAGTGAAATGGCTTTTTTGAGGTCCAGCCTCTGAAGTCACATAGTATCATTTCCACTATTCTAATCTCTATTGGGGGAAGCAGATACAAACCCATTCAGACTCAAGTGTTGGAGACATAGACCCCACCATAGGAGAGCAGTGATAAAGAATTCGTGGCATGTTTTAAAAGTATTACCATTTGACCCAGCCATTCCATTACTGAGTATATACCCAAAGGATCATAAATCATGCTGCTATAAAGACACATGCACATGTATGTTTATTGTGGCACTATTCACAATAGCAAAATCTTGGAACCAACCCAAATGTCCATCAATGACAGACTGAATTAAGAAAATGTGACACATATACACCATGGAATACTATGCAGCCATAAAAAAGGATGAGTTTGTGTCCTTTGTAGGGACATGGATGCAGCTGGAAACCATCATTCTCAGCAAACTATCACAAGAACAGAAAACCAAACACCGCATGTTCTCACTCATAGGTGGGAAGTGAACAATGAGATCACTTGGACACGGGAAAGGGAACATCACACACTGGGGCCTGTTGTGGGGTGGGGGGAGGGGGAAGGGATGGCATTAGGAGATATACCTAATGTAAATGATGAGTTAATGGGTACAGCACACCAACATGGCACATGTAACAAACCTGCATGTTGTGCACATGTACCCTAGAACATAAAGTATAATAATAATGATAATAATAAGTATTACATCAAGTGTCAGGACAAGACCCAGCTTAATTACTCCAACTCCAGGCTTGTACGACTTACGTTAGTATGGGTTATGGTAGAATGCTACAGGGTGTAGCCATGGGTAGAATTTGCTTCAAACTCTAGATTTTTTACCTATCAGGTGTGTGATCACAGACAAATATTTTTCCTCTCTGAGTCTGTTTCCTAATCTATAAGATGAGAAAACGACAATTCTAATTTGAGTCCATTTTGTGATAATTCAGTTAAATGAGGCTTGTCTAAAGCTAACATAGTATTTGGCACAACGTAGTGCTTAATAATAGGAACTATTAAAAACACAATTAAAAATACCCATTTAACAGCAATGTAACAAATTTTATTCTTATCATTGTTACTGTTATTAGTTGCCTATGACATAATAAACTCAAGCAGTATTTATTTTTTCTTTCTTTCTCCATGGTTCTAGTGCCTAATGTGACTTTCACTTCTGAGCCTAAAATCTCCACCTCTTCCTTGTGCCTCTGTAGTTCTGGGGAGGAGAAGAGAGTTGATTTCCTTTTTGGCTAACCTCCGGTTACTTTACTTTCTCTATTTGATTTCTTGGCTTTGTCTATCATCCTTGCAATGAATTCACTGTCACACAGTGGTTCTGCTTCAACTATCTAGAAGGTCTGTTTTCCTGAGGGAATCCTGACTGATACAATATTCCAAATGTACAGAGGCTCTGCTGGGGAGGACTAAGAGGAGTGGGGCGGTGGATTTGGATAAGAACACCAGGCATCTGCCTCCCTTCCTCCTTCTGTGTCTCCTTCCCTTTCTTCTTTTGCGTCCACCCTCCTTTCTTATCTTGCATTTTTCGTTTTTTCTTTTACAAAGATGAAACATCATATAACAATCTTCTGCAACTTGCTGTTTTCACAAGAACTCTTCAAGCCAATGCACATAACTCTAATTCATACCGTTCTAATTCATTTAAAGAGAGTGTCATGATAATCCACATTATGCACACCCATTAATACATCTATCCATTTGTTTATATGGGTATTCTATAGTTTATAGGATTTGGGGGTGAGGTATGTTACAATAAGTACTTCTTAATTAGGCATATATTTTTTATGCACAGATGTCCTTATATATTTCTTTCTTCATTTCTGTAGTATAGGTTTCCAAAGGTAGAATGACTGGATCGAAAATTATGTATATTTTTTAATTTAAAAAATATCACCAGATTACTTTCTCCAAAAACTGTGACATTTACCCTCTCTTTAACAATTTATTTCCCTGAGTTATTCATTATGGAAGACCTCTGCTCATATGTTTGGAATAACAACTACCAGGCTTGGTACTCTGTGTGGGCTATTCAGTGAAGCAAGGATTTGGAGAACGGAAAATAAGAAAATAAAAGTGATGCCCAAATGTGCTGACTGAGATGTATTTTATTATTTATGCGTTTGTTCTCCCCACCCCACCCTACCCCTGCATGCTATAAAAAGTCAACCTTAAATAAAGGCCTTCTCTCTACAGATTTTCCATCCTCTAATCTGTGAGTCCATGTAGTGTCCTTGACATATTTCATAATAAAGCACTTAAGAGGCTAATTGCATTGTATTTATAGCCTATAGAGGTGGCCCCCACTTCAGATGACGAGTTTCCTTGGTAATGTACTAATAACCACAGGTTCCAAGGGCTAAACTGAGACTAATGCAGAAAAATTCAAAGCTTGGCTTGCAGGGGACCCCATAAAGGCACCGAATGGAACAGACAGTCCACATGAGAGAGACAAGGGGAGATCATGGTGAGGGAGCAGGCTTCATTTCATTTTTTGTGCTTTCCTAGTTTTCTACAAACCTTTAAAACCTGTACCAAAGGTAAGCTCTGTGTTGACCATTTTGAATTCCTATTGCTCCAAAATCCTAATGTGTTATACACTCTGCTATAACTGCTGCCAATTTCTGCTGCAACCATGTCTTACTGCCCTGTGTTATATCGTTATATTGCTACTGGCTTCTAACCTTGGCAATTCATGTAAGATTTCCTCTCCCCTTCAGGATGGATGAAGTAGCTGGCTTGTCTCTCTCTCTCTCTCTCTCTCTCTCTCTTTCTCTTTATATCCCCATTAGATTTCCAAGTTAACACTGACTAGCTGCCAATCATTGCAAATCTTTATTATTTAAACACATGTAATTGATTTGAAATTATAATTGTTTTAACAAATATAATAGAAATATTTTGGAATACTTATGTTCTAAGCTCTAAATATTAATAGAAATATTTTGGGACACTTAAGTTCTAAGCACTAAGATGCCATATATTTGTACTATGTCCTGTATAATAATTCCATAAGTGGGAATAATTATCAATCTGATAGATGATGGTATTGAAGCTTAGAGAGGCTTAGTGACTCACCAAAAAACATACAGGTAATAAGTGGCAGATGTGTTATATTAGTCCATTCTCATGCTGCTAATCAAGACATACTTGACACTGGGTAATTTACAAAGAAAAAGAGGTTTAATGGACTTACAGTTCCACGTGGCTGGGGAGGCCTCACAATCATGGTGGAAGGCGAAAACATGTCTTACATGGTGGCAGGCAAGAGAGAATGAGAGGCAAGCTAAAGGGGAAACTCCTTATAATAAAACCATCAGATCTCATTAGACTTATTCATTACCATGCAAACAGTATGGGGGGAAACTGACCCCATGATTGCCTCTGGGTCCCTCCTACAACACATGGGAATTACGGGAGCTACAATTCAAGATGAGATTTTGCTGGGGACACAGCCAAACCATATCACGTAGGATTTACATGCAAATCTCATTTAGCTTTGGCATTCACACTGTAACACTGTCCTACCTCCTGCCAGTGCGCCTCACACCAAGCAGCACTAGCTCATCTTCATTTTCAGGGCCACAGACCATTTCTGCCACTTAACTTAGTGCTTCTTCATTCTCATTCTCATTAGATGTGATGAACCTTCACTACGTGGTAGCTACTTCATATACCTGGTCACCTATTGTTTTATATGGTTCCTGGAAGACAGAAAGCTCAGCTAATACATTTGAGTCCTTATAGTTCCTGGCTCAGTGCTGGGGGCATGGTACAAACTCAGCCCTGATTATTTCTCTTCACCATAAGCATTTTGAGGGCATAGGACTTCTTACCACTTCCCTAAGTTTCTCTCCTGCTCTGTCCAAGGCAGAGCCGTACCTTTATCATAACTAATTCATTCTCTTTAGCACTGAATAGTTTATAGAATATGCCCTCACACATTCAGTCTTCTTCTTTTTTATTTATCCTGTTTTATAGGCAAGGAAACAGAGGCTTTGAGAGACTTACAGTCATTTCAACGAGGGACCCTATGCTGCACAAAAAGTCATACCTATACAAGAGGGCTTCTCAACCAGGGGCGACTTTGTCCTTCCCCTGCCCTTCCCAAGGACATTTGGCAATATTTGGAGATATTTGGTTGTCACTTTTGGGAAACTGGACTATAGCCAGGGATGCCACTAAACATCCTACAAAGCACGTTACAGCCCCCGTGACAAAGAATAATCAGGACCAAATGTCAATAGTGTTGAGCTTGAGACATTCTGCTACAGAATAAAAAAGAAGACGTTTTATTTGATCATATTTTCTACTTTTGGATATCTTATGAGATGCAATTTTTATATAATACTCACAGTTGAATGTTCTTTCTCTCCTAAGATCTAAGCCCACAAAGCCCTAAAATAACTTTTGATTATGTATGGGGGTATAAGGAACAACACATGCTATAATTCTGAAAGAAAAGTAAGTGAGCCTTAATCTTCATTTGAGTTTTTTTTTAAGAATATGTATATATTACTGTCTTTCCTATTTAGAGAGTCCAAGGGCACTTGTTGGTTTTCTGGGACAGCATTACTAAGACATGGGTCTTGCGGCCCAAAACAAGAGCTTAAAAGTTTATTTCAAATGAGATGGTTCCATATTCTAATCCAGGCAGTTTGGATCGGACCTTTGTTTATTAAGAGTTCTTGGGCCTACACCTATAACCAAATAAGGATCCCAGATGAACATCTTAAGTTTTATTTTTTGGAAAGATGGCATATTGATGGGTAAAATTAGATGATGTCTGGGATTTGTTTTAAAATACTCCAGCAAAAACAAAGATGAGGAATGCTAAATGAAACAAGATCAGCAAAATGCTGGTAATTGTAAAAGCTGGAAGATAGTTGCATAGACATTCATTTTACTATTCTTTCTACTTTTGTGTGAGTTTGAAAATATCCAGAATAAAGTGTTTAAAAAAATATATCCTACGGCCATCTGCAGGATGACAAGTAATGCATTTGCAAGTACAGTAGATAGAACTTTTTTTCTTGCTCCATCTCTGTGGATGCAAAAGCAATTTCTTGAGCAAACGTTTATGTATGTGTCGAGAACATTATTTAATTTGGCATACTGTTTTTCATCTCAGTATTGTCGGAGTACTTTGAAAATTAAAAGTGACCACAATATGGGCAAAAGATCTGAAAAGACACTTCACAAAGGAAGTTCTATGAATGGCGAATAAGAACATGATAAAGCTCTCCACATCATTACTCATTAGGAAAATGCAATTAAGACCACGATGAGATACTGTGACACACTGACTAGAATGCTTCAATTAAAAAGACTAATAACTACCAAATGTCAAAGGATGAAGACCAGTTGCAGTTCTCTTGTATTTTTGGTGAGAAGGTAAAATGGTATAACCATTTTTTTGAGAAAAAAGTCTAATAGTTTCTTATAAAACTAAATGTATGCTTTCTTTATGACCCAACCATTCTACTCTTAGGTATTTACTCAAAAGGAATGAAAACATATGTCTTCAGACACCCACAAAATCCTGCACAAGAAAAGCTGTCCATAGAAGCTTTATTCATGATAGTTTCCAACCAGAAACACCCCAGGTGGCCATCCACAAAAAAATGAATGAAGAAACTGTGGTAGATTTATGCAATAGAAAATCACTCAGTAATTTACAAAAATAAGCTTTTGAAACAAAACCATGGATGAATCTAAAAAAAGTTATGATGAGTGAAATAAGTATAATTTTTCTCTGTATTGTTCATTTGTATGAATTTGTAGAACAGGAAATACTAATCTGTGATGGACAGTGACTTCTCTAAAGAATTAGGGCAGGGTTCAACCAGGATGGGCACAAGGGAACTCTGGGGAGATGGTGATTTCCTATAGCTTCATAGAAACTTGGGTTTCACAGGTAAAGACATTTGTCAACATTTTACAAATGATGTACTCAAGAAGTGTATATTTTCAAATGATCACGTTCAGCAAAAATAACAAGGACCAGATTTACCCCCCACTTGAAACAAGCAATAAATGGACGAAATATATAAAAGCAGCAGGTTGGCTGGGCATAGTAGCTAATGTCTGTAACCCCAGCTTTAGGGAGGCACAGGCAGGAGGACAGTTTGAGCCCAGGAGTTCAAGACCTGCCTGGACAAATAAATAAATGAAAGCAACAGGTTATCAGACACTAGACATGAGGAATGAAGGGCAATGTGAGGCTGGAAACCATGAAAGGAGCCCTATCACTCCCTCATTTTATTGCATAGGAGAGTTTCCTGGCTACAGTGCAGGGAGCAGGTGCCCAGGCCAAGTTTGGCAAAACCTTCAGCTGAGGAGATAAATTTGAGGGTCTAGGGAGACCAAAATGACTACAATTTTCGGAACAGAGTACTAGACAGAAGAAAGACACAGTAGGAAAACTATAAAGATCAGCAGAAAGTTTCTCCCAAGTATTTAGCTGAATAATTATTAGTACATATGTGTGATGTAATTCCTAGAAGGCAGGAAACCCACCACTTGATTGGATGAGAGATGAGAGTGTTTGTTACTTGTACAGGACTTAAAATAATACCGGCTTTTACTATCCAGACCAAAAAAACTAAAAACTCACAATTTACCGAATGCTGAGTAGAATACACAGAAGAGGTCTTACCTTTGTAGTGAAGAATAGCAAAGTTAAATTAATTCAAAAGAAGGTGGAAAGAGAGGAAAAGGTAACAAATAAAGGTTACCTTTATTTGTTAAATGAAAAATAAATAACAATATTATCAGTTAAAATCCAACCATATCAAATAATCACATTGATGGTCTAAATGCAAATGGTCTAAAAATCTCATTTGGAAAACTCATTAAGATACACTTACTCTCAAACTGATGTACAGAGTTATCAAAATCAAAATTCTAACAGGCTTATTTCTGGAAATTGATAATCTGATTCCAAAATTCATATGAAAATAGAAGTTACATAAAATAGCTAAAACAACATTTGAAAAGAAGATTAAAGGTGATTGGATAACACCATCTAATCTCAAGACTTAGTATAAAGCTACCTACTTTATAAAGCTATAAAGGAGTTATGATAGATCAGTAGAACATAGCACAGAGCCCAGAAAGTTTGCTGTTAGAACAATTGGCTATCCATATATACACACACACACAAAACTTTAATCTTCAATTTGTACCTTGTACCATAACAAAGATTAGCTCAAATTGTATTACATAGCTAAACATAAAACATAAACTTTACAAAACTTCTAGAAGAAAACATTTGTGACCTTGGATTAGGCAAATATTTCTTTATAGACTAACAAAGGCATGGTGTGATGCGTGTAAGAACAAATTGGTAGATTAATCAAAACCCAAACCTATGCTCCCTTAAAAAACACTATTAAAAACATGAAAAGACAAGTGACAGTCTGGGAGAAACCACGTTCAAATAATCTTACAAAGGATTTGCAGTCAGAATATACAAAGAACTTTCAAAAGTCAACAATAAGAAGGCAAACAACCCAATAAAAAAATTAACAATAGATTGGAACAGATGCTTCCCCAAAGAGGATAAACAAATGGTAAATAAATACATGGAAAGATACTGGCCATCATTAGTCATTAGGGAAATACAGACTAAAACCTCAGTGAGATATCACAACACACCTACTCAAATAGCTAAATTTAAAAGATGGGTAGTAATTAAAGGGTTTCAAGGATATAGAACAACCAGAACTCTCATACGCTTCTGGTGGGAATATTGTATGGTAACACCACTTAGGAAAACAGTTGGCAGTTTCTCAAAAAGCTAAACATTCACCTATTGTATGATTCAGGCATTCCACTCCTGGGTATTTCCCAAGAGAAAGGAGGGTAGAACATGCTCGTATGAAGACTGATACACGAATGTTCACAGCAGCTTTACATATAATAACCCCAAACTGGAAATGACCCAAATGTCTATCAACAAGTAAAAAACTGTGCCTTATAGGTACAATAGAATACTATCCAGCAATAAAATAAATAAGCTATTGATCAACCATTTAGATGAATTTCAAAATAATTACACTGAGTAAAACAAAAACCATATAAAATAAGAATATATACCACATGATTTCATGTATGTAATACTCTAGAAAATAAAAACTACTCTCTACTGACAAAAAGCACATCTGTGGTTCCTTGTCAGGGTGGAAAGAGTTACAAATGGACATAAGAAATCCTTTGGGGGTGAGGGATTTGTTCATTGTCTTGATTGTGGTAAATAGTCTCATGAGTGTGTATACTGTATATCAGCACTTAACGTGTATATTAATTATACTTTAATAAAGTTATTTAAAACTTTTTAAAAGTTTGTTCATTACATTTTATGTAGATTTCACCTATTAAAAGAATCAAAAATAAATATAGTCACGCACTGCACAATGATGTTTTGGTCAACAATAGACTTCATATACTGCGGTGGCCCCATGAGATTATAATAGAGCTGAAAAATTCCTATCACCTAATGATGTTATAGCCACAATAATGTCATAGTACAATGCGTTACTCACGTTTGTGGTGATGTTCTTGTAAGCAAACCTACTTTGCTGCCAGTTGTATAAAAGAATAATAATAAGCAACTATGTTATAGTGTATGTATTTACTATGTATACTTTCTATCATTATTTTAGAGTTTACTCTTACTTATTAAAAAAATAAGTTAACTGTAAAACAGCCTCAGGCAGGTCCTTCAGGAAGCATACAGAAGAAGGCTTTTTTTTTTTTTTTTTTGAGATGGAGACTCACTCGTCGCCAGGCTGGAGTGCAGTGGTGCAATCCCGGCTCATTGCAACCTCCGCCTCCCAGGTTCAGGCAATTCTCCCGCCTCAGCCTCCAGAGCACCTGGGACTACAGGCACATACCACCATGCCTAGCTAATTTTTGGATTTTTAGTAGAGATGAGGTTTCACCATGTTGGCCAGGCTGGTCTCGAACTCCTGACCTCAGGTGATCCACCTGCCTCGGCCTTCCAAAGTGCTAGGATTACAGGCATGAGCCACCATGCCTGGCCCAGAAGAAAGCATTTTTATGGCGGGAGACAACATCTCCATGTGTTACTGCCCCTGAAGACCTTCCAGGGAGACAAGATGTGGAGGTGGAAGATAGTGATGTTGATGATCCTGACCCTGTGTACACCTAGGGTATGGTGCATGCTTGTCCTCATTTTTAACAAAAAATTTAAAAGTTAAAAAAATAGAAAAATGTCTATAGAAAAAGGATATAAAAGAAAGAAAGTATTTTTGTACAGCTGCACAACATGTTTGGGTTGGAAGCTAAGTGTTATTACAAAACAGTCAAAAAGTTAAAAAACAATTGTATATAAAGTTACAGTAAGCTAAGGTTAGTTTATGATTGACAAACGATATTTGTATATGAATTCAGAATAGCCTAAGTATTCAGTGTTTATGATCTACAATAGTGCATGGTAATGTCTTGGGCCTTCTCATTCACTCACCACTCACTCACAGACTCCCCCAGAACAATGCCCAGTCCTGCAAGCTCCATTCATGCTAAGTGCCCTAGACAGGTGGACCACTACCATTTTAAATCTTTTACACCATATTTTTTATACCATACTTTTACTATGTTTTCTTTTTTGAGAGAGAGTCTCACTCTGTCGCCCATGCTGGCGTGCAGTGGCACAATCTTGGCTCACTGCAACCTCCATCTCCTGGGTTCAAGTGATTCTCCTGCTTCAGTTTGTCAAGTAACTGAGACTACAGGTATGTGCCACCACGCCCCCTGGCTTTTCTCTTTTTTTTTTTTTTTCAGTAGAGACAGGGTTTCACTATGTTGGCCAGGCTGGTCTTGAACTCCTGACCTCAGGCGATCTGCCCGCCTCAGCCTCCCAAAGTGCTGGGATTACAGGCATGAGTGCTGCCTATTGTGTTACAATTGCCTACAGTATTTAGTGCAGTAACATGCTGTACAAGCTTGCAGCCTAAGGGCGACGGGCTATACCATACAACCTAGGTGTGCAGTAGACTGTGCCATCTGGGTTTGTGTAAGTACAATCTATGATGTTCACACAATGAGGAAATCCCCTAACAATGCATTTATTAGAACATATTTCTATCCTCAAGCAGTGCATGACAGTATTGATCTTTAGTCAACAATAAGCATATTGCATTGTTTAGGAATGAAGTGTAGTGATGTCTCCAACTTAATATGAAATGCCATGGTGAAGTAAAAAATGAATTGATGGAAGGATAAAGGGCTGAACAGATAGATAAATATGTAATGACACATTGTTTATTCTTCCTCATATCAATTTATTTCTTTACCATGTCTACCACAGAGAGTGCTGGCAGATGGTATCACTCTACTTTTTTAGCCCCGTAAACCCACTTCCATGCTAGAAGGTTTTCTACGTAACCTTTGACTCTTCTTCAAGACTTGGAGCCTTGCCATGCCTTCCTGTGGTTCCTTTTAATTAGCATTTTATCCACAACAGTGCTAGAAAAGTTTCTCCCTAATTTATTGACCAGGACACATGTATAACTTTTTCATCACTCACTAAAGAAATCCCAGCTGTTTATTCGCTGAATGCCACAGCCACAATGAGCATGTGTTTCCTTATTCCACGTGTGAACTATGTGGAAAAGGGCTCATCGTGGCTACTTATTCTATACTCTGAATCTCAGTGGGGTTCTGTTTGGATGTTGTATTTGTTGCTTGCTCAGGCTGTCATAACATGATACAGCAGACTGTGTGGCTTAAACAAGAGACATTTGTTTGATCACAGTTCTGGAGGCTGGAAGGTCAAGATCAAGGTGCCAGTGGGGTGAGGGTCAGGGGCGGGAGGTTTCATCTGAGACCTCTCTCCCTGGTTTGTAGATGGCTGTCTTCTTGGTGGCTCTTGACATGGTTTTCCCTCTGTGCCTGCATGCCCCTGGTGTCTCTCTGTGTTTAAGTTTCCTCTTGTTATTAGGAAGACTGGATTAGGGCTCACCCTAAAGACCTTATGTTAACTCAATTATTTCTTCAAAGAACCTATCTCCAGATGCAGTCCAATTTGGAGGTATTGGGAGTTAGGGCATTTCAGCCCATAACAGAGGTGCTGTAAAAAATGCAGCATGCACGTTGTACCTGCACCTTGCTCTGTAAGCCTTTCCTTGGTTATCAGCAGTGCAGTAGACGTATACCCAAGAGGCTTTTTCTACAGGGATGGGTTCTTCCCAACTGTTTCTGTTTAGCTCCAGCTCCAGTTCAAACCACCATCATCTGTCATCTGGAACTTTCCAATAGCCTTAAAGCCAACGTTCCCATTTGTTCTTCATGCAGCAGGTAGAGAAGCTTTGAAACACGTAGGTGTGGTCATGTCCACACAGTCGCAGTCACTCCACTTCAGCCCTACAGTGGCAACCAAGATCAAGTCCAAATTAGAACTTGGCTTTATAGTATCCTCTCTCATCTCTTCAGCTTCTCTTGATGGCCTAGTTCCTTGGCTATCTGCGCCCCAGCCACAGCAACTTCCCGTCTTTTCCTTGATGCCCCAAGCTTCTTCTTTCCCTAGGACCTTCACACATGTTCTTTCTTTCTCTTGGCTGAACTCTCCTACTCCTACCCACTACCTCTTCTATTCAGCATAGGGTCACTTGCTTTGGGGGATAGTCCCCTGACCACTCCAACTCTCTCCACAAACAAGGGTGGGACCCCCGGGTATATACTTTCTTTATGCTGCTCTTCAGGGCTGTTACTAATAATAATATGAATAGTAACACTCTTACTATTAATAGTAATAGTATATTATTAATATACTATTAATAATTATTCTACAGTTATGTGTTTCAGTGCCTGCCCCTCTCCTACACTGCAGACTCCTTAAAAACAGGGAAAATGTTCAACTTATTCCTCGTTGTAGCCCAACCACTAGCCAATGCATCACACATACTAAGTTCTCAATACATATTTGTTGAATGAATGAATGAAGCCACAGAAACCTTTAAATCAACTGACCCTTAGCTGTTTGCCACAGTTTACAGATTATTCATTCTACTCACCCTTTGATCATTTTATTCACGACTGGAGGTTTCATCAGTCAGATGACAGGCAATGAGGAGAGAGACCAATGAGTCATTTTCTAGGCAGCTGTAGTTAAGGTCAAAGGAGGGGGAGGGGGAGGAGGGAGTGGGCAAAGAACAAGGTTAACCATTGAGCTGCTGTGCATTGATTACCTTTGATTGATACTCCTCAGTTATGCTGCCCTGTTCATTAGCATGAGGAGGTGAAGGTTGGATGTAATTTTAAACAACAGTTTGAGGCATTTCTATTCTGGTTCTGAAACAGCTTAAATATTTTATGAGTTTTTAAGATTGGGAGAAATTAAAGCAAGTATGTAATCTTGCTCTGTGTGTGTATAAATATATACACATATGAAATTTAAATATACTCACACAAAATCTTATTGTAGAGAATCTCATAAATCTAAAAAAGATAGGGAGTCTAAAAAAAACCTACACATATGTAAACATAATATGAAAATATATTCAGTGTTAATTTCAGAATTTATTGCAATCTGCAGCACATCTTTATCAATTGCACATACACCCTCCCAAGAGCAAGAGGGAATTTTTTTTTTAAAAAATGAAATATTTTGCATAAAATATTTTGATATTTAAAAAAACCAAAACCAATATAACTTTTAAAAACTATAAAAGAAATGTCTAGCAGGAGTTGTGAGGGAACAGTTTTTGGGGAAAAAAGTAATTTCGCTATAGTTTCTATTCTCTGAAAGTGGGACCGATGTACTAGATAATTATGTACTTTGGGATCATTAAGGGGCTTTTAGCAAATAATTTATCTAGTGTTCAAATGGGAATGTAAATAAATGAGTAATTTTTCTTTGTTAATTATAATTCTTGTGAATTACAATGTCTAGGCACCTCTCCAGGACCGCAAATCCACCCATGAGTCAGAAAATGCCACCAACAATGTTGATACTGCATTTGATGAAGTTTTTTTTTTCCATGAGTAATCATTATCTTCAATTTTAGATCATTTCAGAAATAAAAACTGACAATAAAGGTAACTTCTGTTTCATTCCATTTCCTGTATGCGTTTTATGGTTTAGACTACGTTTCTATATCTCAATGAAGCAATTTATAGTAGAGGCATTACTTTTTATTAAGTACATATTATGCATATTTTATTACAACTTGCTACAATTGAACATCTTTTCAAAGATTAGCTCCCAAGTCACTCCTGTTTCTGCCAAAATGAAAAACAAAGATAATACATTTCGGTGTGACTTAGGCTAAGAAATTCTATAAACTATACATATTAGAACCATTGTGATTTAGATCTTAAGATTTCAAAGCATTTTGCCACTGATTTAGTTTGATTACCATATTATCCAGTTATGTGCCTTAGAAAATATCGCTGTGATGTGGCTTCTGTAAATGATCTTGTGACTTATGCACTCCTCTTCCTTTAAAAACCAAATGCAATTCACAAAAGAGGCTTATGGATTTGCAATTAAAATAGGAGTGTGTTGCCTGAAACCAGAGAGGGTGCCATGGAGTTTGACCTTCCATTTGTATATAGTAGCAGGTCCTAATAGTATATGTGCACATGTGTCTTTTTTTCAAATTCAAAGGAAAACAATTTGCAAGTGCAAACAGGGTAAGTGGTAAGTCTCTGTTTTTTGAGGATCTGAGAGGTTTGTAAATGCTAATTTTAAAAGGGGTACTCAGAGGATTCTTAGTGCACGAGGGAGGGAGCTAAGACAGCTATTTCAACCCACTTAATGTTATCGACATACCAGAAACCCCAAGGATTAACATTGCAGCATCTGCTCCTGTTTTGGTGTACCTACTACGTGCTCAGAGCCTTCTCAGTGATATCCCACTCAATTCCCAGCAGAAGCATGGCAAGATCTGTGACATCATTTTAAGCATGGGGAAAGGTGGCTTACTCAAGGTTGCACGGTTGATAAGTAATGGGGTAGAGATATAGACCCAGATCATGTCCAAGCAGATCTCTTTCTACTCCCTGCTGTCTACACTGGGAGTTTGTTAGTGAATTAAAGAAGTCGGCAGTTGGTGCGATTTTCACTGCACACCAATCAGTTATAGGGGATGCTCTCTTGCCTGTTTCCACTCCACTCAACCTGTAGGTGAAATGCCCCTTCTGTGCTCTCAAGGAAACACTCCCACGGCTGCCCAGGGCATGTTGACCGCCTCTAGCCAGGGCTGCCTCTGGCCAGGGCTGCCCACACATGTCCTACCAGGTGATGCGCTCACCAGGAGTCACGTGGTTCACCCAGTCCTCCTTGTTCCAAGTGTTCTTCTTATAATGAGCTAATGTAATTTAATGTTACATATTTAATATAAGTCAATGAAACAGTGTAAAAGGAAATTTGTTGTTTTCATGGAACTTAAGATGAAGGCTTTCAAAAGATGTTATAAAGGAAAGTTACTATTTAAACAGCTGTCAAATTAGGTGTGGATCAGATAATTCTAAAGGCTTGGGGGGGAAATGAGAATGATTCAGAAGGATTCTGAGTATTGGTTATTTGACATGTATCGTCACGTTTTAGCTACACTTGAAAGAAACCCAAACTGGAAATCACAGAGATTGCATTATAGAGGTGGCTTGTGAAAACTAGATCGCAGCCCCCAGCCCCTCCAAGCAAAGGCCTGGGCCCAAAAGCAAAAGTCTAATAAGTTAGAATACATTATATATTTTCAATTAAAAATAAAGGTCTTATGGTATATAAGATTTTCTATTTTAAGTGTATATTAGTCTGTTTCCATGGTGCTGAGACTGGGTGATTTACAAAGTGAAAGAGGTTTAATGGACTCACAGTTCCACGTGGCTAATGAGGCCTCACAATCATGGTGAAAGGCGAAAGGCACGTCTTACACGGCAGCAGGAAAGACAGAATGAAAACCAAGTGGAAGGGAAACCCTTTTATAAAACAATCAGATCTCGTGAGACTTACTACCACAAGAACAGTGTGGGGGAAATCGCCCCCATGATTCCATTATCTCCCACTCGATCCCTCCTACAACATGTTGGAATTTTGGGAGCTACAATTCAAGATGAGATTAGGGTGGGGACACAGCCAAACCATATCAATGGGCTTTTCTAATTAACTGACCAGTTAGTGGTCCCAATAGAACTAGGTCACAGGGCTTCAATTTTAATTTTAAAAATTATAATGCTTAGCTTCTACTGGGGGCTTATCCTATGAAGGGCGTTGTGCAGGTAGGCATTCAACGTGAATAAGAGTAATGTGAAAACTAATAAATAACATTTATTGACTAGATATTCTTCTTTTTTTTTTTTTTTTTTTGAGGCGGAGTCTCGCTCTGTCGCCCGGACTGGAGTGCAGTGGCCAGATCTCAGCTCACTGCAAGCTCCGCCTCCTGGGTTTCCGCCATTCTCCTGCCTCAGCCTCCCAAGTAGCTGGGACTACAGGCGCCCGCCACCTCGCCCGGCTAGTTTTTTTGTATTTTTAGTAGAGACGGGGTTTCACCGTATTAGCCAGGATGGTCTCGATCTCCTGACCTCGTGATCCGCCCGTCTCGGCCTCCCAAAGTGCTGGGATTACAGGCTTGAGCCACCGCGCCCGGCCGATATTCTTCTTACGATTTGTAGCCCCTTCCTAGAATTACCTTGATGTTACAGATAAATCAGCCAAAATGTAGTGCCCTCCAGGGCCTTAGGCCACTCCTAAAGAGACTGGTAGACATATGGATTCAGAAGACTTGGGTTCAAATTATAATTCCACGACTGATACGCCTCAGACAAGTTGGCTGACCTCTTTGACTTCATGTTACTGCTTTGGTAAATCCAGGACAAATAATGTGCCCTGTACAAGGTTGCCGTCAGGATCATATGAGGGTGCCAAGGCTGGTGCTTAATAAATGACACTTCTTTCACTCTCCCCATATTCATGTGGAAAGGTAAATGTTATGTAAGATAAAAACAGGCAGGTGCTATGATGGAAGAAAAGAGAGGAATTCCTTTGGATTGACTGAACCAGGAAAGGCTTCCAAATCGCAGTCACATGAGTTGGACTCTGCACCTAGGGTGAATGTGGCAAACAGCCTCAAGAACAGTAAGAGCCTTGAATGGAAGTGGAAAAACACAGGCTATGGGGTGATGGGAAAGCATGGGTAATGGAAAGTAATGAGAGTGAAAAGGACAGCTTTGGACAGACAACAAAGGCCTTATAGGTCAGACCTAAATGATTATACTTGATCAGGAAGGCGTTTAAATGATCGACTTAGAGCTATGAAAGGGCAAGTAGTAAGGGTGGGAGGCGGGCTGCATGTCAAGGCTGAATTGTCTCCTTCCTTCTCCCCCTCTCCCTCCTGCCATTTATTTCTTCACTAAACCATCATCCAATCACCCATCCATCTACCCCACCCAACCCACTCACCCACCCAACCATCTATCCCACCCAACCCACCCACCCACCCACCCAACAATTCATCCACTCACCTAACCACCTAGTAATCCATCCATCCTATCATTCACCCAGCAGTCCATTCACTTACCCACCCTACCCATCTATCCATCTACTCATCCATCCATCCATCCATCCATCCATCCATCCATCCTACCATCCTCTCTTTATAAAGAAAACAGGAAATATAAGAGTTTCAGAGATAGAGAGATTCTTCTCCCTCTCTTTGTGGTAGGAATACTGCTCCTGTCACTACCATCACTACTAACATAGCACTTAGTAACAATTCTTTATATGGGTAGAGTTTTCTGCTGTTATGTAACTCATTCAAAGCACTATTTGATTTGAACCTCACAACAGTGATTTCAGAGTCAGGACAGGCATACCTACGTCTATTACATATAAGGACACACAACTTATCGCGTTTACCAGGACCTGGGTGGCATGACAAGGATTTGACATGAGGTCTTCAGATTTGAGATCTTCTCTGCCTTAGCTCATCCCTTACTTACCACCCATCATGATGGACCTATCAGGCTAAGGAAGAGGGGCCCTTTCTAAGTGTGAGTCCATCCACGGTGGCCACCAAACAGCCATCCCCAGTTTTAGGCCTCTATTCATGAATGGGAAGATGGCTGCTTATCATGCAAATATACACGGTGTCTGAATGCTGTGTGCACAGAAATGTCCCCATTCATAGAGTAGGAGACAGCTGGAAGTAATCTCAAATGCATTATGCATTGTGATTGCATTGGCAGAGGGGTAAGAAATGTTAAAGTTTTGTTACAATAATAATAACCATTGTGACAATACGATTTGTTTTACTGACGCCCATTTTTTGGCAGCTCTATCGTTATAAACACAGCATGTGACTGTACTTTAATGAGACTGTATAAACTTATGCTTGTTTATGAGGATATATTCATCAAGCCACTCTAGGTCCTTATTTTCTGGGGCACTTTTCTCTCCACAGCTGCAGCCATGTGACCTCCAGCTGCAAGGCCTAGTGTGGTCGTGGTATGCGGGGCCAGCGTATCTGAATGGAACAGCTCTGGTTTGGGAGGAGGGGGATCAACACTCTGGCCGCACATTCGAATCACTGTGTGAACTTTTAAAAAATACCCACACCTGGGAACTAATCCAAACAAGTTAAATCTGATTCTCTAAGGATAGGGGCCAGGCATGGGAAGTTTTTGAAAATTCCCTAGTTAATTCTAAAATGCAGCCAAGTCTAAGAACTACTGCTCTAGTTCAGTGCGTCTCAATCTACAATGTGCACACCAATTACCTGGGGATCTTTTCAAAATACAGATTCTGAAACAGGAGGTCTATGGCAGAGGATGGGGTAGAAAGGGGAAAGAGGTACGGGCCAGGAAGGTTTGCATTTCTCTGAAGGTCCCAGGGATGGTAAAGCAGCGGGCTCTTGACCACACTTTGAGTAGCAATGCTCTGACTAACCATTATGGATCTTCACATGGGGTTCCTCCTGGAATCCAGCGCTGACTATAACTGGATTAAAACACTCTGGTTCGTGTCTCTTGCTTCCCAGGAACTAATGGAAATTACAGCTGTGATTGACACTGACATTGAAAATACCGTGGAGAACATATCGTGGAAAGCTGGAGGTGGGCAAATGTTCTGACTTCTGAAAGAAGACAACACATGATTTAAGTGTCTGGCAAAATTCTGGGAGGAATCATTTAACAGATGGTTTACGGCACATGGAAAGGAAAGAGGTGGTCATGATGAGCCAGTTCAGGGATACTAGCAATAAGTCATGAGATTTACCTCCCTCCCTCCCTCTCTCTTTCCTTCTCTCCTTCCTTCCTTCCTTCCTTCCTTCCTTCCTTCCTTCCTTCCTTCCTTCCTTCCTTCTTTCCTTCCTTCCTTCCTTCCCTCCCTCCCTCTCTCCTTCCTTCCTTCCTTCCTTCCTACCCTCCCTCCCTCCCTCCCTTCCTTCCTTCCTTCCTTCCTTCCTCCCTGCCTTCTTCCTTCCCTTCCTCCCTCCCTGCCTTCATTCTTTCCTCTCCCTCTCTCTCTTTCTTTCTCTCTCTCTCTCTCTCTTTGAAATGGGGTCTCACTCTGTCAACCAGGCTGGAGTACAGAGGTATAATCACAGCTCACAGCAACCTCAACCTCCCAAGTTCAAGCAATCCTTCCTCCTTAGCCTCCTGAGTAGCTGGGACTACAGGTGTGCACCACCATGACTGGCTAATTAAAAATATATGTATTTTTAGAGATGGGGTCTCGTTATGTTGCCCAGGCTTCATGGGCTTTCTTGACAGTATTCATGGACAGGGAGGTCACTGGAAAGCTATTGTCATTTTATCTGTCTTGAAGAGATGTCACTGGAAGTAGGATTGAATTTATTGTGTTTAGCTGCATAGAGTGCTGCAAGAATGAAGTATTAATTACTAACTTGTATTTGGCTGCATACTTGCTCCAACCTCTGCATGCATCAGCTCATTAAACTGTCCTAACACCTATCACTTAAGTAGCAGCAAGACAATTTCAAGAATGGGGAAACTGACACTTAGAGACAAAAATAAAAACATTTCCCCAAACCTGCAGAGCTGGGAGAGCTGGAATAAAAATCAGGTCTGACGGAATCCAGAGTGTACTTGCTTTCCCATCCTGCTCCATGAGCAAATAAAGATGGGCGGTTGCCTTAACTGGAGAAAGAGGTGTCTCCCAAAAGAATGAGCTGCTGCACATAGGAGGAGAGATGCTTGCTCTTGGACCTGGGTCAGCAGGGCATGGAAATCCCACAGTGGAGATGCTGTGGAAACAATGACTGCAATGAGAACAACAGGACCATTTGTGCAGAGTTGCCTCGAAGGATTAGGTTAGAAACTGCAGGGCATTTAGCAGGGTACCTGGCACACAGTACGGGCTCTATATGTAAGAGCTGCTGCTATTTTTACAAGTGTTTGATTAACATGAATGGCTCAGTTCCTTCAACTCTAAGGTTCCATTCTCCTTGGCTTCGTGACAGTGGATATCGCACTACTGCTTTGGGGACTCACTCTCACCACCTGGTGGCTTTGCGAATTGTCACCTGGTTCACCCTCTCTTCTCTTCTCTGCCTCTGCCACTCATTGGCCTCATCCAAGGTCCAAATAAAGCCTTTCCTCCTTCCTAAAGCCTCATCTACCTGTGTCGGTCTCATCGATTCCTCTGATTGCTAACTGCCTGCAGGGTTTATCCTCCCACATGCAACCCACCACTCAGTGATGCTCTTTGAGTGGTGTCTGTTCTGCCATCCCTTCTTGTGTATTTATCTCTTCCTTTAGGGTGGATTGTAAGCTCCTTGGGGTCAGATCAGTCAGGCAATAATAGTCCTCAGCTTTGTGGATGGAAATTGTGCTTTAGGGTTTCTGAGGCCAGCATGGGAAGTGAAGAGGTGGAAGATTTAAAGTCTCTGGTGTGATCTCTTTTCTAAAGATCCACATTTCCATATAATGTCTGGATATCCAAATCTGATGCAAGTTTTCAAAAAGAATGGAGGAAGTTGGCAAGTCTGCAACTTTGTCCGCATGTTAGATCCTGGATCAAGTTATTTTAAAAGCATCTCATTTGCTTTGCTACATCCTCTGGAAGATGTCAACCAAGCTACTGCGTTCTAGCCTGATGCAGTCTGTCCTTGACTGAGGAAAGTTGGGGAGGGAGGAACTGTGGGAGCCTCTACAAACCAGGTTTTTCTATTGACAGCTTCAAGACGAAACACAACTGGCAGCACTGTGTAATGCAGCTACGTTCTGCAGGGTAGTGTCTGCTCCTCTGTGCCTGCTGTCTGGGCAGTCAGTACATCTTAAACAATTTCTACCACACATTACATGAGATGTTCTCACACTGTAGTCACCGGTATGCATATCAGGCATGAAAATTGCTGCACGTGGCTTGATGGAGTAGATCTTCGAAACGTGCATGGGCAGCATCAGTGTCGTTGTATGTTTAAGAACACTGCACTTAGACCTCCAACTGTCACCTGTCTTTAACGTTCACTTGCAAATCAATGACTTTGGTGCCTTTGGTTTTGCCACAGTTTCTGCTAATCCACCTAAGCTGGTTGATTGTCAGAAGCAATTCTGGTGGCTTTAAAAAGCATTTTACAACAAGTGTGGGCATCATCAGTATCAAGGAGAAGGCTCATCACACAGTAGATATAAAAGCACTTTCTAATTTAAAACACTATTCCAGGGCTTTTTTGCACACACCATGAAATACTGATATATTAAACATAAAATGACAATATATATCATGTTGTGCTAAACCACACTTCATCTTCTAAGTGATTCTTGCATTGCCAAGCAGTAGTGGGCACCAGAGATTTAGGTAAAAATCATGAGAGAAGTACTTAACATTAAGAATGTTCTACTCCCCATAGCTTTTTCTTTTCCTGCTAAGTAATGAAAGAACATTGCTATTTGACCTTAGCAGCTGGACATAAATGTAGGTAAGTGCTATGTAGACACCCAGACTTGCCTAACTTGCTGCCTGCTAAGGCTGCTATGGGTGCTGAGGATAAAGATATATTATTGGACTTACTACTAGCCTAGGACACTCCTTGTTCATGGAAGGAGTAACTTGCTGTTAGTCACTGCAATTCTGATAACCATCTAAGCAAGTGGCCTGTAGCAGCCAGGAAGGTGACATTCCATTGTGGTAATAAATAACCCCCAAATCTTTGTGTCTTAATAAAGGTTCATGTCACATTCACACTTAGGATTGCCAGATTTAGCAAATGAAAATAGGGTGCTCAGTTACACTTGAATTCCAGAGAAAAAATAATTTTGTTTTAGTGGAAGTATGTCTCACGCAATATTTGAAATTGCATGTTTACCTGAATTCTGTTGAACTGGGCATTCTGTATTTTATCAGGCAGTCCAACTCCTGTTGCATATCCACCAAGGCAGGGGGCTCTGCCCACCTGGAACCAGGTAAGAGTCTTGAAGAAGGGAGCTCTGGAGGGTCTCCACTGGCAACCCAATGATCTAGCCAAGAAAAAAACACATATGATTTTGCTTACAACTCATTGGCCAGAACTAGTTATGTGGCTTCACCCAAGTCCAAGGGGTCCAGGAAGTACAGAAAGTTCTGTGATGCACTGAGAAGCTGAGAGAAGAGCACTCAAGGAAATACACAAGCTGTTTGTGTCACTGACAGCAGGAAAGAAGGGGAAAGCCTTCTAGTAGAAACGGCATCTCCTTTTTGACCTTGCCCATTGTGGTCAGAAGAATAATATCCACCTGCCCCAACATATCTCCATCCTAATTCCCCAAACCTGTGGATATGTGACCTTGCATGGCAAAAGGGAATGTGTAGATGTGACTAAGCGAGGACCTTGAGATGATGGGGAGATGATCCTGGATTATCCTGGTGGACCGGATGTCATCACAAGGGTCCTTATCAGAGGGAGGCAGGAGAGCTAGAGAAAAAGCTCTGATGATGGAAGCAGAGATGGGAATGATGCAGCCTTTAGCCAAAGAGTGCAGGTAACCTTTAGAAGCTGGAAAAGACAAGGACCACATTCTCTCTTAGAGCTGCCGGAAGGAACACAACTCTGGGGACATGTTGATTTTAAGTCTTGTACTTAAAATGGACTTCTGACCTACAGAGCTGTAAGATAATACATTTGTGTTGTTAAGGCCACCAAGTTTGTAGTAATATGTTATATCAGCCATAGGAAACTAATATGTCCATCAAGAGAAATAGGAGACCAACTCTGATGGTGGATTTCTGGCATGGTGGCTCCAAAACCACAAACCAGGCACGGAACCAGGAAGCAAGAAACTCAGGCAGGGTAATTATGAACTGGTTCCAGGATGCAGTTTCCCCTCTGACAGAGTGAGGAGCAGACAGACAGGCACAGGAAGGGAGTGGGGCAGAGAGTGGCACTTGGCCTGCTGGGCTGCATTTATGTGTTGGGGTCACCTATATCTATTTTCCTGCTGCCATCCTTTAGAGGTGAGCAAAATATCATTAAAATTTGAACTTGTTTCAGTTCTGATAGAACTTTCTGAAAGTGTTGGATCCATGTTTGTCTAGAGTGTTACAGAGTAGACAATGGGCTCTGGGGCTGTTAGGGTGGCAGGTATGAATAAGAGTAGGAAATCCACTGAAGGAAATAAGGAGGCTCAGAAAGAATATTTGGGGCCTCTAGATCCATTATCGTGGTCCTAGATTTTGAGATTTAAGTTAATAAGGTGAAATATCTCATTTTTCTATGGTACTGTTTCAAGAGAAAAGCCAGTAATAGAGAGTGAAAGTAACTATGGCATTCAGGATGGTTATTACGGTGACTACCATGTGACCTGCCTCCTTCTATAGTCCCCAACCCAGACCCAGAGAGACACAAAGATGAATAAGAACATCACAAGGAGTTACGGTGCTTGGAACAAATATTTGGCATGGTATAAATATTTCGTGAGTAAGTGAATGCATGAAAAGCTTTTGAATGATTTTCATAAACTTTTATATCTCAGTTGAGATTTTATGTATCTAAATTTATCTGTAAAAGAAAGATGAAGGAACATTGTTGTATTTCATTTTCCATGCTTGTTCAGATAAACCACCCCTGCCCTATTATATTTGTAGAATCAATTGCCAAATGGTGATGTTCTGGAAAATCCAGTTTCGTTGTTTCAGCTTCTGACCAGGTCCATGCAAAGTTTAGAATCTTAATACCCCATTTTGACCTTTCGGTGCCTTGTGGCTTCAAATTCTTGGTTTGGGGTTAATTCTGCCTGTTTTTCTGTCCTCCTTTCTTTCCTCCTTTTTATTCCAGAACATCACTAAATTGTTCTTTTTCGCTGAGTACTAAATATACAGCCAGGCAGGGGGATGGTTGGGGAATGGTAAGAGGGAATGAAATGGAAGTGTTGACTTCCTTGCTCGTCTTAGAAGTTCCATCCGAAGGGCACTTTGGGGGATTTTCTCAGGGGCAAACTGCTGAACAAGAGGGAGTGACAGGTTGGCGGGCTGGACAAAGGGACAGGGGAAGGGGCCAGTGGGCAAGCAAAACGTGAGTCAGCAGAAACTTGGAGCTGGACGCAATGTCCCAAGTGCTGACCCAAGGCTGCCTCTGCACAGACATTAGTGGGGTTTCTCTTTGGAGGATATCAAAGCATGTGAGGACTTATTCACCTGGGTCATTTTCTTTCCTCCCAGTGCTCTTCTTCAAACCTTTTCCTGAAGGAATAACTATATCCTCCATTTCCACTGAGACTCAAGTTGAGTGAAAGTCACATTCTGGAAAGCTCTTTTGGCTACCCCTGGGTATGGGCAAGCTTACTCCTTGGAACTTCCACTCTATGTGCCCCTGGCATCCTCCCTACTATCCACTGTGCTTAGAGGGCTGTGAGTAGGGACAGTAGTAGTGAGTGTTGGCCTTTGGCAAGTGCTCCCCTGTCACACTCACACCTGTGGTCATGTCACCACCGTCAAAGGTGTTTGCTATTTGGTGGTTTGTTTTCTGGTTTGTTTTCTGGAAAGCAGTGAAATAAATAAGCTTTGCATCCAAAGGAAAATGAAAGTGCACCCAGGATGGAGAGGACCTTTAGGAGTGAAAATACACACACACACACACGTGTTCACACATACATATGTATATACACGCTCTCGTTTATCTGAGAAATCAGACCAGAGAGAATGGAGATAACTCTGTAACCCTAACCTGTACTGATATTGGCTGCTAAGACCAATATCCAGCTAATATTAAGTTGTTAGGACAGCATCTCCTAAAGACTGTTGACAGATATCACTAGGGCTTTGTATTCAAGAAACCATGGAGAATGTTGTTCAGAACAACGTTTTTTGGATTTCCTCACTGCAGACTTCTCAGAACCTTTAACATTCTAATGTGCCTCATAGGTTTCAAGAAGGAGTGTAGATGTAGCATGACCAAAATCCACGTGGCTGTATGATTCTTTTTTCAGGGAGCGTCTCAAAGTTCTGTTGTCCTTTGAAACAGTCATTGGGAACTTCTCTTCTCTTGTCATTTCTCTACTGGAAAGAACCCACAACTTTCATGAGCTGCAGGGAGTCCTGTGTCCACAGAAATTTATAATGGGGGGGCTTTCCTGGAATAAGGGCAGAGGTGGAGAAATATTTAGCAAATGCAGAGTCTAGGCATTTTGCTGAGCTAAAGTGAGATAATTGAAATCACACTAAAGTTCAAAAGCCTCATTTGTGTACACGAGTCTAGTGCCAATTTATCTACTACTACACTTGAATAATACACAATTTTATTCAGTACTAATAGTGTGGGTATAATTATATGTTTTTCACACATGTAGAATTAATGGCACTAAATATAAAATAAGTAATCTGGAAAATTAGTCTTTAGGAGTTTCATCTCATATTCAACACAAAAACACTAATGTATTTGAATATTTTTCTCCCGTAGGCAGGACAAGTAATATTTAAGAAACACTTAAATGAAGACAAATGTCCCCACCAGAACTTTTTATACAGTAAATTGGTTGAAGGTGTTATTTCATAATTATGTCAAATAAAAACTTGGGCAATTTAGTCCGGTGAGCACAGCTGTGTTATTAAAAAGTAATTTTTCCATTCCATGAAGTATACTCAACAAGCATTAAGCGAGGACTTACTATTTACAGGGAAGCATTGTCCTCAATGGCTAGAATGTGCAATGGTCAACTGCATACAGTTTGCCTGTTGGAAGCTTCCGATCTCATGGCGGGGTAACGTGGTGTGGAGGTGTGGGTTTGTGAGGCTGTCAGGCTTCTCTGATGAACAATTTCTGTTGCAAGTGACAGAACGCTGAATCCTGTGGCTTAAGTAATTGAGAAGGTGAAGGATAGACCTGACTTGAGGCGTGGCTGAACGCAGGCACTGAGGGTTTCAGGCAGGGCTTCGCTTCTTGCCCAGTCTCCAGGTTCTGCTATCTCTGTGCTTGCTCTGCTTTGCCCCAATGGTGGCAAAGTGGTTCTAGCAGGTCCCACCTCTTCGCTCTCAGTTTCAAGACACCAGGCTTCTCTTCTGGTAGCTTCTAACATTGTCTCAAAACTCTCTCTCATTGAACAGGCCTGGGTCACATGTCCATGCTCCAGCCAATGGCTGGAACCAGGGATCTGGTGAGCCCTGACTGGCTTAGACTTCAGAAAGCCCCACCTAAAACACCTCCACTGAAGATGGGGAGAAATAGGGATGTCCAAGGGGAGCTGGGTGCTCTTGTTGAGTGAAAGGAGTTCCTGTGTACACCAGTCTAGTGCCAATGTTGCAACCCAGTGTTCCATGTCCACCACAGATAGAGATGCAGACCTGGAAATAGACCATGACCTTGCAAAACACAGAAGAGGTGGTCTAATAGGGGCATAAGAATCCTGCTGGGAGCGGTTGGAGGACTGAATGATGGACCTGACTGTGCGGGAGTGTGCACACTGAAGGATTCAGAAGAACGTCGTTTGGGCGCCGTGGCTCACGCCAGTAAATCCCAGCACTTTGGGAGGCTGAGGTGGGTGGATCACGAGGTCAAGAGTTCGAGACTGGCCTGGCCAATATGGTGAAACCCCATCTCTACTAAAGATACAAAAATTAGCAGGGCGTGGTGGCGCACGCCTGTAGTCCCAGCTACTCGGGAGACTGAGGCAGAAGAATTGCTTGAACCCGGGAGGCCGAGGTTGCAGTGAGCTAATATTGTGCCACTGCACTCCAGCCTGGGTGGCAGAGCAAGACTCAGTCTCAAAAAAAAAAAAAAAAAAAGCAGAAGTGTGTCGGTGGTCTGAGAGAGGGGAAAGGACATGATTCTCTCATGAACAGTGCCAGGCAAATCACAGAGGCGTGACATTGAGTGTGGCGAAAGTCCGGAGAATTTCAGTGTGACTGGAATTCAGAGAGCCCAGAGAGATGGAGGAGGAGGCAAAGTGGCCAAGATTGTTCAGGGTTAGATCGTGGAAGGCCTTACATGTCATCAAAGGAGACTTCTTTTGCAAGCATCTGTAAGGTCTCTAGAAAAGGGACATATAAGTGCTGAGTGTAACTTCGCTAACTGCCTTGCATCCCATGACACTCACTAGAATCAGGTTTTTGTGATTAAGCATTTTCCTTGGAATCAAACTTGTGAAAAAAAGAAACTAAACTTATTTCTATTAAAGAATAATGTTAATTGGTGAGTGTATATAAAAGAGGGTTGTATGGCCCATTGACTTTATATAGATTGAAATGCTAAGTAGGCCCAAGCCAAGCCTCGGTGGGGAAGAGAGGGTTCGCACTCATCAGCTTTATGTCCTCTTTCCTGTTTACAGCCTACCCCTTACAGTGCTCCAGAACAAGATAAACAGCATTCCCCTTACTGCTTCCCAAAGAAAGAAAAAAGAAATAGCCCCAAATGCCACAACCCATTTCATTGCTGAGGAATGTGTTTTGCTCTGCAAACTCTGTTTTCTTCCTGACATATAGGACCAGAAAGAAAGTGACAGCCTTTGGAATTACATTGATAACAGAAGTCTCAGGTCCCAGCTCCCATGCTACCATTCATCCAGTCATTCATTCATTTCCCAAATATTTGTCAATGTCTACAGTATGTCTGGCATTGCTACAGGCACAGGAGATGCATTAATGAACCAAACCGACAAAGGCCCTGCTTTCAGGAAGCTGATATTCCAGTAAGGACAACAGACTATAACATATAAACACATGTGTTATGTGATGCTGGAATTTGTCATGTATGAAGGGAAAGGGCAGGGCAAGATACAGAGTATGGAGGGACCTGCTATTTTCCATGGGCATGGGAAGATCTCACAGAGGCCTGAATGCAGGGAAGGGGTAAGTTAGGCTGGGTTCTCCAGAGAAACAGAACCAATAGGGTGGAGAGAGAGAGAGAAAGAGAGAGAGAGAGAGAGAATAAGGAGTTGGCTCAAGTGACTGTGGAGGCTGACAAGTCCCAAGATCACGCGAGCTGGAGGCCCAGGAGAGTGGATATTTTAGTTGCAGCCCAAAAGCTGGCAGGCTTTATAAATCGTGCTGCTATAAAGACACATGCACACGTATGTTTATTGCGGCACTATTCACATTAGCAAAGACTTGGAATCAACCCAAATGTCCATCAGTGACAGACTGGATTAAGAAAATGTGGCACATATACACCATAGAATACTATGCAGCCATAAAAAACATGAGTTCGTGTCCTTTGTAGGGACATGGATGCAGCTGGAAACCACCATTCTCAGCAAACTATCGCAAGAACAGAAAACCGAACACTGCATGTTCTCACTCATAGGTGGGAATTGGACGATGAGATCACTTGGACACAGAGTGGGGAACATCACACACCAGGGCCTGTCGTGGGGTGGGGGGAGGGGGGAGGGATAGCATTAGGAGATATACCTAATCTAAGGTAAATGACGAGTTAACGGGGGTGCAGCACACCAACATGGCACATGTATACATATGTAACAAACCTGCAGGTTGTGCACGTGTACCCTAGAACTTAAAGTATTAAAAAAAAAAAAAAAAAGCTAGCAGGCTGGAGACCTAAGAGTGGATGTTTCCATCTGAGTCCAAAGTCTGGAAAAAACCAGTGTCTCATCTCAAGCACTCAGACAGGAGGAGTTTCCTCTTACACTTTTTATTCTATTCATGCCTTCAACAGATTGGACCAGGCCCACCTACATGAGGGAGGACAACCTGCTGTACTCACTCTACTGATGCA
The DNA here is from genome assembly GCF_009764315.1 of Trachypithecus francoisi. Lineage (NCBI taxonomy): Eukaryota > Metazoa > Chordata > Mammalia > Primates > Cercopithecidae > Trachypithecus > Trachypithecus francoisi. Next base: position 9,533,698 of record NW_022681468.1, on the reverse strand, counting down.
AAATGTGTGTCCCTAAGAATCTCATCCTGAAATAGCCTCACAAGTACATTCAGGATAATATCTGAGGAAATGTCTGGTCACCTGGTGACCCAGATGAATTGATGCATGTAATTAACCATTGCACAGGCAAGGCCTCCAGGCACGGAGCATTGCAGGCACAGGAGAGAGCAGAGGCAAAGGCTCTAGGGTGGTTCCCTGCTTGTTGTTTTTGAGGAGTGGCCTGGAGGTTGCTGTGTTGGAGAGCATCATGCCTCAAGGGTAGCGTGGTGGGAGGTGAGGTCTTAAAGGCACATACGGAGGTGCAGGTCAGGGAAGCCTCTTAGGTTTCAGAGAGACTTGACCCACGTTCTGCTTATGCCCCACTTGCCATGTTCAAACCTCCAGGGAACTTCCAATGCATGAGGTCATTTACTTACCTGGATGTTTGCCTTCCCCACCAGATCATGAACCTCAAGGAAATGGGGCAGAGAACGTGTTCATCTGTGTCTCCAGCCCCTTGTAGAATGCATAGTAGAAGTGTATTATGCATTGATTGAGTAAATGCAATAAGCCTGTCTTTTGACAGGAGGTATAAAATCTGAATGAAAAAAAAAAGTATGGACTTCATTTTTTTTTCAAAGGTTTTGCAATTGAATCCAATCTTTAGTCAACTAAATTCAACAAACATTTGTTGCTTACCTTCATTATGCAGGGCATTGTGCTGGATACTGGGGATTCAGAATGAAAAGCAAAAATAGACACACAATAAACAAACCATGCTATGCCAGTTGCTATACTGAGTGTTTTGCATGTTAACTCTTATTTGATTCTTGAAATAACCCTCCTTGAGGCAGGTTATATATAGATCTATGATGCCCATTATGTAATGGGGAGACTGAAGCCCAGAGAGGTTGAGGCAGGAGCTGGTCCAAAATCACCCCCAAAGAAGGCTGAATTCAAAATAGGATTGTTCTGATTCTAAAACCTTTCTGTATACTCCACCATGGTCAGGGACCTTGTGGTGGGATAGAGGAGAGGTGTGGGATGGAGGGAAATATTTGCCTGACTATAATATAAATCAGGCAATCATAAATGCAAAACTCGGGTCTAAATACATTGCTGGGATGACTCAAGGCAATCTGACTGATCACATATGGAAATTAATAGAACGTCTAGGTGGGGCCTTCTGGGTAGAAAAGTGATGAGGACCTGTGGGCACAGGAAGCAGCGTGAGTGGCCGGGGCACTCGGGATTTGGTTGTTTCTCTCTGCTCCTCTGGAGCCAGTTCCGTCTCAATCTCCCCATTCTCATCCTCTTCTTTTCTGAAGCAAACTTGTTGATTTTCCTTTGCACTGTTTCATTGGATTTTTAATCTCTTCCAAATTTTATTAAATAAAAAAACATTGCTTTTTGTTTCTGTAAAAATAAAAACTCACTGTGAAGATGTAAACAATATGGAAAAGCCAAGGAATTGAAACCCATTCCAAATCTCACCAGTGGATAAACCACTTCCGGTAGCTTGGTGAGGAATCACGTAAGATACAGGTAACATACACAGCTCTCCACAAACGTGGTTGTAGCATCTGTGCTCTTCCAGTCAGTTATGCAAGCCAGAAGCCAGGAGTCAGCTTGAATATGCCCTTCTCCCTCCTTTCCCATAAGTCCTATTGATTTGGCTAAATATTTCTTGAACGCATCCTCTTTTCTTTGTTTCCACCACTATCAACAGCAGCAGCCTACATTCCACTCTTGGGCCAAGCCCTTCGCTCCCGCATCTGACCATGCAGTGGACTCCTAATCGACTTCCCCACCCACTCCTTTCATCCTTGGGTCCATGCTGCATGCCGCAGGCTGGAAGTCTCTTCTAATTTCTTAAGTCTGGTCATGCCAGTTTTTCACATAACCCTGACATGCTGCCTCCAGCCTACCCTCTCAGCAGCTCGTCCTGCCACCTACCTCCACCCGATGACCCAAGACCCAGTCACCACTTTTTGCTGCTCCAGCTGCATTTCTTCTCTTGTGGTTTCTCAAAGACAGCCTGCTCCCCCAATTCATAGGTCCTTGGCACCACTCTCCCACTCGTTCCTTTCAACCAGTGACCTTGACTCCTGCACCAGACATTAATTAGCTCAAATGCCACCTCTTCCTGAAAGCCTTCCTGGACTTGACAACATAAAGCTCCCAACATTTATTTATTTATTTTTGAGACGGAGTTTTGCTCTTTCACCCAGGCTGGAGTGAAGTGGCACCATCTAGGCTCACTGCAACCTCTGCCTCCTGGGTTCAAGCGATTCTCCTGCCTCAGCCTCCTGAATAGCTGGGATTATAGGCGCTTGCCACCATGTCTGGCTAATTTTTGTATTTTAAGTAGAGATGGGATTTTACCATGTTGGCCAGGCTGATCTGGAACTCCTGACTTCAAGTAATCCACTCGCCTCAGCCTCCCAAAGTGCTGGGATAGCAGGAGTGAGTCACCATGCTCAGCCAACAAACTCCCAGTTTTTGAAAGTATGTGTTCACATCTATTTGTTCTTTGTAACACTTATGTAAGTTTATATATTTGTATGAAGATTTCATTGGCCACGAAACCATAATAAGCTCCTCCACATTCATTGTGTCCTTAACACCATGCACAAGGGCAGACGTGTGAACTGTTGCCCAGAAAATACGTGTTAAATAAACAACTAAACAAGTATTCTGTGGCTTCCCTATTCACTCATAAAATGTCATGAACATCTTTTCAAATCTGTGTGCGTGTGTGTGCATGTGTGCACGCAAATGGCTGCCCAAGATTTAACTGTTAGCACTACAGTCATTGACTTAACAGGCCATCTACTACCACTGGACTATTTCCAACTTTTCCCTGTGATCAACAACAGTGTAATTAATATTCTTTGGTGTGAAGTTTTTTTTTTTCTTTCAAATTTTGTATTCCTTTCCAGAGGACGCATTTCTAGAAGCCAATTTTCTTGGCCAGAGGATAGGGACGTCTTCTATTTTGATGTATTTGGTCCTCCAGGAAGGTTCTAGTGAGGTACACTACTCTGCTTCCAAATCTTCACCAAAAAACAAGTTTCCCTCATTCTTTTAAACTTGGTCAGTCTGAAAGCTGGGAAGGAAAATTTCTATTGTTTTTATTTGTATTTATTTGACTATTAGTGTGATTATTTAAATATTCTCTTAAAGGCTAATTGGTTTTCTTTATTTTGTGAGTTCCTTTGTTCTGTTTCTTTGACCAGTTTCCTACTGGGAAGTGTTTATTTTTCTTTTCTTATTGACTTTTAGGAGCTGTTTGCATGTTAGGAATATTACCTTTGTTTGTGATATGTGTTTTCTTTAATTTTTAAGTAGATAAATTTATTAGTCTTTTCGGTGATAATTTTAAAAAATAACATGATTGAAAGAGGCTTTTCTACTCAAAAGTTACGGGGGAAAAGAGAAAAGAAAAAAGGTTACCTTTTTGTGTTCCATTTTTTCCATTATTTATTCCCATCTGGAATGTCTTTTGGTGTAAAGAGTGTGGTGGGCCCTCTGCATGGCTCCTGGGGCAGCTATCCTACTGCCATCCAGAGGGGTCCGTTTTCTGCTTCCTTGGAGTAAAACTGCTTTCCTCACAGGCAGAAATCCGGTGTATGTCCTTGAGTCTATCTCTGAATCCTCAATGCTGCTCTACCCACTTGACTTCCATTCCTGGTTCAGTACCTCAGTTTTAATTACTGAAATCGCATCATAAAAAATGAGTGAAAATTCTTCCTCATTGCCCTTTCCCCTTTCTCCAGAATTATCTTTGCAATCCTTGAGTGTTTATACATACAGATACACTTAAGAACTATTTTGTCAAATTAAAAGCAAAATAGGTGGTGATTTTGATGGAAATAGTCTCACTTTTCAGAGGACTGTTTCACAAGAACCTCATTACAATTATCACCTGTTATGGAGTTGACAGGTTTCCCCTCTCCTCCCAAATTTATATGTTGAAGTCTGAACCCTGTGTAGCTCGGTGTGTGACTTTATTTGGATTTAGGGCCTTTGCAAAGATAATCAGGTTAAAATGAGGTCATCCAAGTGGATCCTAGTCCAATATGATTGATGTCCTCATGAAAAGGAGATATTTGGATACAGAGACACGCACACAGGAGAATGCCGTGTAAAGATGGAAGCAGAGATTGGGGTAATGCTTCTACAAATCAAGGAACTCCAAAGACTGCCAGCTACCACCAGAAGCTAGGAGAGAGGCATGGCACAGATCCTCCCTCACAGTCCCAGAGGGAACCAACCCTGTAGACACCTTGATCTCAAACTTCTGGCATCTGGAATTGTGAGGCATCTAGTCGCTGACACTTTGTTACAGTAACTCTAGCAAACCAATACAGCATCACTCATGCTTTCCTTCCTCCATGACTTTGAGGTTGCTAAGGGTGAGGGGTTGGATCCCCTTTATTTCCCAGCAGAGTGCCTGGCACATCACTGGTGCCTATTACACATTGCAGGAATGAGAATGGATTAATGAGTAGGAGGAAGTCCCATCACCATGAGGGTAAAGATTCAGGGCTGCTTCTCTTCCAAATTTCTTTTCCTCCTATGTGGCTACGGAAATGGAGGTGGCGCTCATTAGGGCTACTGGAGGTCTCTTTTTTTCCATTCATTCTTAGCCCTTGCTTGGGTTTCAATGGCTTGAGGGCATCTCATCCAAACTTCTGAGTGAACACTTTCATTTCCTGTCGTTGCAAGCATGCAATGGAGACTGAGACAGTGATGCTTTAGAGACTTTTACCATCATCCAGATACTGCAAGAAATGAGTTTCATGGAAGTAATTTCTTTCTGCATCTCTTTCACAAATCATCTCATTGAATTATTTGAGTTAAACACAGCTTGCAGTGTAAGAATGGATCTGTTTGGTAAGACTGTATTACAAATGGTAAAAATTATTTTTCTAATTATACCGTACCTCCAATGTATAAGATGTGATTCATGTATAATCATCGTTTTAATGTTTTATTCCTTCCACAGGAAAAAAAGTGATGGGAATAAAATATCAATATTCTCCTTAAAATTGACAGTTTGTACTGACATGTAATTTAAGTGAAAGATGAGATATCAATTAAAAGAGGGTGATACAACATTTTGTTCCTTTTTTCTCATTTTCTTTGTTGAGAGAGAGTAAAAGAGATGTTTGAACTTTTTATTTCCTCATTCAGTTAGAAAAAGCCAGTTTAATCTTGGTGTACATTAAAATGGATGTAAGAGTAGGAGACTATCTTTAAAAATACTTTTATTTACTGTATGATATATCATCCAAAAAATTGTAGTCCTTCAAGTTAAAGATTCATAACTTGGTGAATCTTTCCAGTCTATTTCATTCTCAAATGACAGTAATTTATAATAAATAAGCAAATAACATTTTAGTATGTTGGTCATTCCATAAAGGGCTCTGCAAGGCTTAAAGCTCCATATGTATCCAGGATATATCCAGGATATACCATGTGGATTAGACAGGGAGAATTTAGGGGCTTGGAAGTAAATGAAATTTTGGAGGTCATTTCCTGAAAGAATTCTCTGGGCCAACACTTCCCCACTTAATTTAGCTAGGGTGTTTAAAAATCACGTTAGTCTTAATTTGCTGGATCAAGTAGTGCAAAATGAGAGTTGTAACATATATATCCCGAGCAGACAGGAAATTTTTATTTCTGGAATTCATTTTGTTTAAATGTTAATTTTAGTTATACATTTTCCCTGGTGTCTAAATCAATTTCTGCTACAGCGGAAACTTAATACATGTTTTACAAATCAATGAAGAAATGAATGAGCAATGAGATGAATGATTGAATAAAAATGGATGGATGGATGGATGGATGGATGGATGGATGGATGGATGTGTGGATGGATATATGGGTGGATGGATTGGTGGGTGGATGAATGGGTGGATGGATGGATGAATGGATGAATGGATGGATGTATAAATGGATAGATGGATGCTGGATAGATAGGTGGATGGACAGGTATATGGATGGATGGATGGATGTGTGGATGGACAGATGGATGGATGAAAGTGTGGATGAAAGAATGGATGAACGAACAAATAGATGGATGAATGTGTGGATGAATGGATAGATGGATAAATGTGTGGATGGATAGATGGATGGATGAGTAGAGGAATGGATGGATGGATGCATAGATGGATGGATAGATGGGTGGATAGATGGATGGGTGGATACCTGAGTAGGTGGGTTGACTCATTAATGGATGGATTAATGTAGGGTTTGATGGTAGATGAATGGTGAAGTTCTCAAGTCCAGAGATAGAATAAGTAATTTTGCACAAGGCTTCCCCACCTTGGAGAAAGGTTGTCATATTTGGGTTTGAACAAAACAATGTGGTATGCAGAAAGAAAAGCTCCGAAAGTTTTTCCTGATCCACCTTCTCCTTCACCCCACTCCTCTCCTTTGGATCCGTTCTTTGTGCTTCAGGCTGCCCAGAGGCCTGAACTCTGCCATTGCCTCTGACTGGCTAAATGGTAACTCTCTGTTGTGACTTTTTCCTCCTCCAGGATCTGAGTTCCTGGAGAGCCAGACCCTTCTGCTTTAACCACTGTGTATTCCCTTTGCCTTGTCCAGTGCCTGGCATGCAGGCGTGGCTCAAAAGATAGTCCTGCAAAGCCTCAGGTAGATTCAGACAATGGAGAGTCCCTGTCCTGGCTTCCTCATTCACCAGCTCTCTCACTTTGGGTGAATCACTTGATTTATCTAATGTCCTGGAGATTCATCTACTTAAAACACTTTGTGCCTACCACACAGAAAGCTCAATAAATGTGATCTAGTTGTTTAAATAAATGCCATGTATTTTTACAGTGATGGCTGTGGTCTGGGAATAAATGTCCTTAAAGTCTTCCTGTCTGAACTTTATGTTTCAGGAAGCAGCATTGTGATTCCTTCTGTACTCCTTTCTTTTGGCAAGCAGTCTGCATGGCAGCATCCCTGATCTCATGAAGAGTCTGAGTGAGATCAAGACAGCAAAACAAACAGGAGAGAAGTGCTTCACCATACCACCATTGTTCTTCAGAATAAAATCCAGCACCTTCACACCAAGCGATTGCCAGAGATGAGGAAGTCACAATAAGGTTGTTTTTGAGACCGCTGGAATCAGATGGTTGAGTTTATATTCCAGTGTTGTCACTTTTAGGCTCCAGATCCTGGAGCCTCAGTGTCTCGTCTGCGCAAGGGGGCTAATAAAAGTCCCCACTTCATATGCCTGTTCATTGGACTAAATAAGCCTGTGCTTACTTACCTCATGCTAAATACTCAATAAATGTCAAAAGTTATGATGATGATGATGATGATGATGACAATGATAATTAGAGTTAATATTTAGTGAGCACTTTGAGACTCAAGTCTTAGAATAAGCTGGGATAAAATATATCTCCAGTGTAGGTCCTAACAGAATAAAGCCCTAACTTTGATGGGCACCCAGGTTTGCCTGCTGTCCTGGAAGCATTTGGAAATAACCATTATCATGCTGACATATCATTTTTTTTTTAGAGATGGAATCTTGCTGTATTGCCCAGGCTAAAGTACAGTGGCTATTCACAGGCATTATAATAGGGCACTACAGCCTTGAACTCTGGGGCTTAGGCAATACTCTTGCCTCAGCCTCCTGAGTAGCTGAGACTACAGGTACTGCCAGCATGCCCAGACAGACACATCTTTTGAGACATGTCAGGCTCATAGTAGGTGCTCAATAAATGTTAATTACTATCAGTAAGAGCAAGGTACAGGATTAATGATGAATAATATGGAGTCCCTGATAACAAAGAACTCAGACTGTGAGGGAGCTGAACCACATGCCCTTGTAAGATAACGTGCAGTTGAAAGCAGGCAGCGTCTTAAGAGAGAAATCTGGAAGAGGATCCTCTGGAGTTGGGATGGGGGTGACTTTCAGCTCATGGTATCAGAGAAGCTTCCTGGGTGGCATGAGGTTAGAGTTAGTCCTTGAAGGAAGGCGAAATTCTACAGAACAGAGTGGGAGGAAAGGACAGCGTGGGCAGAGGAAACATCAGGATTCACGGTGTGGTGACAGAGAAGTTCACACGTGTTGCCGACCTTGACTCTGTACTAGAATCAAAGCAATATAAGTTGGGTGTGGTGGCTCATGCCTGTAATCCCAGTAGGTTGGGAGGCTGAGGTGGGAGGATTGCTTGAACCCAGGAATCTGAGGCTGCCGTGAACTATGATGGAGCTATTGCACTCCAGCCTGGGGATCACAGAGTGAGACCCTGTCTCTCTAAGAAAAAAAGCAATATACAGTTTTTATGCACCACCCCATGCAAGGAGGAGATGTCTTGCAAATCACATACTAATGGGAAAAGTGACTTTTGCAATATGTGACAAAATATCAATTTACTTTATATATAAAGAGCTTGGAGAAATCAAGAAGAAAAAAGGACCACTAATATTTTATAACAATAATCAGAAACATGTAAATACAATATGCAGCCAGGGCCACTTTTTCCAGGCATGTGACCTAACAGCCGTGCAGGACTCTGTGCTTAGAAAGGTTCTGGGCTGGGGTTAACACTTTGCTGTGACCATCTTGAAATTCTTAATGATTTTTGAATAAGGGGTGGCCACGCTTTCATTTGGCTTGAGCCCTGCGTGTAATGTAGCCAGTTCTGTCTGCAGTGAAGATACACAGAGAGACAACGCGTATATATCAAGGAAGATCAACTTCAGTGTTAAGCAAGGGGATAATAATTGAATTTAAACTGCTAATTTATGTATATCAAATTGGTTAAACGATGTCACTGCAGACAAGGGCATCAATGAGACACCCAAGTTAGAAATTCTTGGTGGATTCTAAGTTCTCTCAGCATCCTGATCCACTCTCTACTTACCCATGGGCTTAGTTGAAGGTTTCCTATTCGCTGGGCTGCACCTTCTAAAACCACATCCTCATATTCTCTGACCACTGGAAAAGCCCTTTCATTTTCTAGCCACATCCTCATGTTTCTGGATTATTCTTCCCACAAACGCTATACCCCTGACTCCTTTCCTGCATACAGCCTATAGCTTTACTGCCTCCCCCAACCAGCCTCATAACTTGGGACCCTAACTCTGAGCCAAGATTCTGGGGCCCTGACATACTTAAGACCTCAAAATCAGGTCTGTCATTTACAATAAGAGACTATTTCCATCACCTTTGAGATTTGAAGCTTTGCACAAATGTATGAGGTTGGGACTCTTTCAGTTGCAACTGACAGAAAATAAAATAGTTTAAGGAGGCAAAAAAGAGAAAATGTATTGGCAATAGAAAAGCTCCCAAGATGTCAACTAGCCATCAGACACACACACACACACATTCTTACACACAAACATATATATACACACATATGCACACACAGATTACACACATATGCAAAAACACAGATATATACATATGCAGCCATACACACATACATGTAAATGTGGATATTCATTGCAAGATTGTTTATGGCATGAACAGCTTAAATATCCAACAGCAAGGGATATTTCCAATTAATTACTGAATATCTTTATCATCAAATATAACAGCTATTAAACATCAAGTTTTCAGAGGGTGATGATAGTTAATAATAATGATGAGGGCTAATGTTCTAACATTTATTGAGTACCTGTTATATGCCAGGCACTGTTCTAAGTACTTTGTTCAAAATAACTCCTTCAGCTTAGTATTTTTAAGAATATGTAAGGATGTGACAAAAGACTTACACTGTATTGCTTAGTGGAAAAAAAAAAACAACAGAATTGTTTTTACTCAAGATTTCAGGTTTACCATATGTATTTCTTGTATCTATTATACATGTATACAGAAAAATAAACCAACATATTTATTATATTAGGGAGATTATATCTGGGTGTTTAGATTGCAGGATATTTTGATTTTTTCTTTATTTTATTCTCTATTTTACAAATTATCTGTCATGTATATAAAGTAGATTATTTTTATGATTATTAGAAAGCTAAGCATTGTTGACATGGAAGTAGGATGAAGTTACTTGATTTGTTTTGGGATAACTGAAAAGAAGAAGAGAGAAATAAAATTGAATCCATGGCTTGGAACTAAAACACGGAGGGTCCAGAATGTCAGAGAACATTCTATTTTATTTGAAAAGCACTAGGGAGCCATTGAATGTTTGTGACAGAGGTAGTGACAAAGGCAGATTTAAAAGATCCTAAAGCTGACAGCATTGAGAATGCGGTCAAATCGAAAATATGAGTCAAGAGGGCCCGACAAAGGGACAGAGGCCTTAAGTTTAGTAATAGTAGGGAGAGTAGGGGGTCCTGGGGGTGCACGTGGTACGAGGAAACGGCATCCACAGGATCTGGCAACTAGTTAAACGAGGGAATTCAGAGAGCAGTCTTCTCGGTACGCAGTCAGTGCGTCTCCAACCACACGGGAATGATTCTCAGCGCGGCTGGTTTAAAAAAAGAGAAGAAGAGGAAGAAAAGAAAAAAGCAAGCAGGAGGCCAGGATGCTCTGAGGGGTTTACACAGGTGCAGGGTGGAATGGGGGCTGGTGAAGAAGCTTCAAGAGGGAGAGGAAGGCATGCAACTGATGGAGGGTTTTGATATCTTTTTCCTCTTTTTTGTCTGCTGCCTGCAGAAACTTCACAAAGCATCTTAGACTTCATATATTCCAAGTTCCAGTTTGGTTTTCTGTGGATGCCCACTGTAGACTCTTCAAAAGTTCTTCCATTAATACCACGTCTTAAAATCTGCTATGAGTGTTTAGTCCATACGGGCAGCTCAGTATTATTCTCAGCTTTGGGATATGGAACAGCAGTCACATTTTCACCCAAAGGAGAGTGATCACAATTTTGTGTTTGGGAATTTGGAAAGGAGGGGAAAAAAATGACTTTCTTCTCAGATGACTGTTTTTAGCAAACAACGAAGCAAACTTCACTCAATTATAAAAATGTAGAAATGCTTCACCCTTGACAGCAGAGGCTCAAGAAAACCACCATTCTCCCAGCTTTAAAAGGAGAGTCCTCTGCCCTGTCCCTAACGTGCAGTCTTGGGTTAGCTGCTTCACTATTCTGGGGCTTGTTTTTTGTGACCTATAGGATAAGACAACAGCAGTGTCTCCCCTCTGAATGGTTGTGAGGATTAAAACAGCCACCACTTGTAAAAGGCACAAAACTTACCTACACATAGTAAGCACCCAACAAATGCTAGTTCTTGCTGTTTGTTGTCATAACCATTATCATTTTTTCCAGCCTAATTTTTGCCTTCATCTACAAAGCCTTCTGTAAACACTCTAATTCAGATACTTTTCTTCATGCTGAACGGTTATCACACTTAATAAATCCCACCTATTTGGATTTGTCGTCCACTCTTAATCAATTTTTAATTAATGCACTTGAAGTCCTTGTCCAGATTACACTGAAAAGAGCACAGCCTTTGCAAACCCAAGTGGGCTTTCTGGATCGCACTGCCTGGTCCTTGGACTGAGCGCATCATTTACATTCTCCAAATTCCAGTTGCTTCAAAATGTGAAGAAGCCTCCCTCAAATAGCAGCACTGAGAGGATTAAATAAACTCAGGCTTCTTCAGCACCTGGCACGATGCCCCGACACAAAGAAAGGACTCACTAAATGTTTATTGAATTTTAAAATAATTATGATTGATGGCCACTAGTATCATCATTTTGAATATTATCCCTGAAAGCCCTAAACTCAAACGCTTCTTGGCACTGCAGATTCCGATAATTTATCCTTTCTATTAAAACTCCTAGCTGGGAGCAGAGACAGTGAGGTTGTCCCCATGTCCTTTCTGTATGGGGGCTTTGGGGATCTCCATGTTCTTTCCAAACATCTGTCAATTAATCTGCCTCTTCAAGTTCAGGGCAATGGGGTCCCAAGTCCTGCATGGCACCCAGCCTTTCTATCCCTGTGACCTTGAGCAAGTAACACCCTCTCTCTGAGATGGGATATTTACCCTTCCTTTTTTTTTTTAATCCTTTGGAAAGGATGTTATGAAAATTACAAACAGATTAGCACAGAAAATTACTTTATAAACTCTAAAGCACTGTGCCAAAAAGATGCTTGTTTTTATTCTGTATAGAGACAGAACTATTTTACTTTATAAGTGTCGGTGTGGGATTAGGGGCCATGAATATTTTTACACCTTTTCCATATGATTGTTGTTGTAAATGCACATTTTTGTTGTAGCATACTAGAGGAATGATTTATTAGTAAATTCTGACCTGATCTAATGAATTCATTCATCTATTCAGTAAACATTGGGAGAGCTTCTGTATATTCAGGGCACCCTGTTCAGTGCTGATGACACAGATATAAACAAGACAAGTTTCCCCACCCTTAAGAATTACAACGTTTCATTTGATAAGCTAAAAAAAAAAATGCCTTTTGTTGGTTCCAGTTTCGACACATTAGATTGCACCACTTTTTGTTTTTATTAAGATAAGGTGACCACCTGGGTTACTTCCTTACCTTGGCTGTGAATAACAAAGTCTGTCACATCCTTCTTGTTCAGAAACATCCCATCATAGCATGGCTTCATTCCACACTTTTAAGTGATGCCGTATTTGCGAACAGAACCTCCCCCAATAGTTATTCATGTAATTCTATTAATATGATCTCAATCACCATATGGCGGTGTAATAGCAATTATATTGTTGTAACCAGCCGACTTAGGAGAAAGGAGGCCATCTTCCCAGCCAAAGACTGCACCCTCATTATAAAGATCCCCCAAATAATGGTTTCTCAACTGCCTCCTCCGTGAGATTTATTTTTCCCAATTATTTAATCAGGATATTCTTGGTGGTACTCAAAAGACTAAGTGTTAAAAAGAGGTTGGAATATTTCTTTTCCTTTTTCCTATGTGAAATGCACAATGTTTGCAGTGTTGGCCTGAGCCTTGATAAATGCAAGGCTTGTACGGCATTTTTCGTTGTTGTTGTTAATTAGGGTGGCGTGTGCACAGCTCAATCTCTGTGGAAACAAAACATAAAACTTCGCTTAAACCAATGCAAAGCACATATATTTATTTTTGAGCTCCAAGCGCAAGTAGTTTCTCTCAGTTATAAAACTCCTGACAATGGTGTAAAAACGTGTAACACGGCACACTGCATTCCTCTCTAGGACTCTGTGTAAAAGAACTTCCTTTTCTCCCCCCAAAGAATTACATTCGGCACCACATGTCAAAACACAATTGTAATTGTGTAGCACAATATTTCATAAACCTGAAAATGTTTTAAAAACCCATTGTATTTCCGAAGCTTCCAAAGTGATTTTCTGGGTTAGCGTTTTTTTCTGTACTAAGCCTGCCTTTTTTTCCCCCCTTTCTTTCTGATTTCCATATTCCTCAATAATTATTAAGCATTCTTATCTCCCAGGCAGGCATCTCTGATGTAGACGCTGGTGATAGTAGCAGTGGCTGTAATTCTTGTGAATTACTATGTTTAAAAATCTTGTGTTAAAACATGTTACTAAGCTTCCTGAAGTCAGCAGATGGCCTCAAGAAAGGCTCGTTTTAATTTTTCAAGTACATAAGTATAATAATCCACACTAATGTATGCACATAACAATAAAGTGTGCTTGTTGGGCAATTATATTCACAGTTTCACGTGTATACCTGTAAGGATGGGCTCATCAATGTATAAATAGACATGCATGGACACAATATTCACATGATCAAAATAGGTGATCAAAATGGTTATATGTCAAAAATAATAAGAATAATAATAATTAAGAGCAGCACTAGAAAAAAAAGCTGAGGAATGGAAGAAACATCTCATTCACCAGAATGGAAAAGTTTGTGAAAGCCATTTAATGGAACTACATATCAAAACATTTTAACTTTTTCAAAGTTTTTAACATTAAACAATTAGGATGAAACGCAATTAGGCAGCACATTGTAGAGGATGGTCACTTTTTGCATGTCATGTGGCTTTAAAAACAAGTCAGATAAATGATGATGCCATTAAAACTGAACTAATTAAAGAAAGCTTCTTTTAAGAACTCATTAACTGCAACCTCATTTGCATAATGATGCATATTAATTAAGTTTTAATGAATCTGAATTTGCACCAAGCCTATTCATGTTGGCTTTGAAACAAATTGAACAAATTAGTTAAAAGCTTTTTGGAATCTACTTTTCACACCAAACAGGATATGAATGCAATCATCTCTACAAAAAAGAAATATTTTTCCTTTAATTTAATTCAAAGGTATGCAGGCCCATCTATTAATTATTTTTAAATGCAATAATTTTCACCTTTTCTTTGGAAAATCAACAATATTACTTATTCCTGAATGGGAAATATTAGAAATGTAAGTTGTGGGAGAAAATCATTACGGTCAATTTATTGGCAATAAGTTGGAGATATTTGACTTTAGGGTACATTTAGTTTATTTAATAGTGGGATTAAAAATTGAGGAGGTAATTTCTGGGCATTCTGAATGAATAGCTTCAATGCAGCAGCTAAAATGTGATGTCTAAAGGTGGCATATCTCATTTTTTGGGACATAGGCGGCAGCGTTATATTATGGTGTCACATTCATTTCTAAATCTGATCCTACGCCATCATAAATCTCCTAAGTAGCATGGAAAAAAATTAAACATTTACAGAACATGTGTTCTTTTCCTCTGAATTTGTGCAAATCCTAATTTTTTTTATACACAAGGAGCAGAATTCAATTTTAACAAGTTTGTGTTCGGCTCATAATAAAAACAAGAATTACAGCAGCAACACTATTGATTTGCTCATACTCCATTGTGTCTTCATCAAGAATGAAGAGATTTATGTAATTACTGCTCCATCTTTTGTTGTTTGAAAGCACTTTTTGTAAGTCAGCATATACAAAGGATGGAAACGCTTTTATTGTTGAGATTACAAGATCATTTCTCCCCCTTGTTAAAACGTTTTCTCCAATAGGTGTTTTGGTGAGGTCGACAATTAAGATGATGTTGTATTCTGGAAATGCACGTTTAAAAAATGTATTTACAGGTATTCCTTTGCAGTATTTTTTAAAAACCCATTTATCCCTTCACCTTTCTCTCTTTTTTATTCCTCCTCGGCTGTTTCAGTTTCCAGAGAAGCGATCGTCGGCACCAGGGCAAAGCCTGAGCAAATTCCCCGCAGCAAAGTACCGGGAATGCTTTTCAGATGTAGCGGGACAAAATAGCAATGCTCTAGATTATTCTCTTTTAATTACTTACTTTGCTCTTGTTGGAATTTACTTGTGCTTGGGTCAGTGATCACTTTTGACTCTTTTAGAGAAAAATAAAATTAAAATCACCTCTTCGGTTGCCCCACTTTCTCCTTGAGCTGGTCGAGCTTGCATCCTATTTAAACTACCTGCTCTGCACAGGGTCTTCCTTTAAGTAAATGCTTTTCCACTTTGGAAGCAAAGTCCAACGGCATTATAAAATACTGTGAGCTCCCTCATCACTTCCCTGAGCCAGGCATTTGTAGAAGCCATCCCAGACTCTCTCTTTTTTTTTTTTTTTTCCTACAAGAAAGAGGAATTGCTATTTATCAAAACAGGAAGCAGAAGCAATTCTAACGTGCAAAACAATTTTAAAAATATATTAATTCACAAATCATGTTTGGAGTGATTTTAAAATGTACTGCTCTCCCATTCCCCCCTTTTATTAGAATAATCCTGCATGTCTCTTCCCGCAGTAGAGTTGCTGTTACCACGCTGGGCTACAATGTACCCTGTGATGGGAGGCTCCACATAAGATGAAAGCCAGGAAGGGCAGTCTGGTGGGGGTCAGCTCTGAGTTGGGGACTGTTTGCTGTGTGATCCATTATGCTTTGAACGAAATATTGTTTCTGTATTTCCTCCTCTCATTTCTATTTTACTTTTTGAGCATGTTTGTCATTGGGAAAGCCAGGAAAGCTGTGGAATATTTTAAATACCATCTGATGTTCACAGAGAGAAATATGCTGCTTCTAGAGCACCCCCAGAAGAAAGGAATCTCTTTTCCCAAGTTTTAGGATTCTGGGTGTTCCAGGGAACAGGAGCACCACCATGGGAACCTATAATTAAAATAATAATAATAATAATAATAAAGGCCGTTGGAATCTTCCATGATGGTCTGTATTTAGGTAGGTAGATGTCCTTCCGGATAGCAGAGCTGGAGTGGGTGTCTGTCTCTACCGCCCCCTGGCTGCAGGACTGGGGGCAGGGGCAAGGGGGAGCACGGGGACGCTCCGACTTGTGTTCCCCGCCCTGGAGATGATTTTCATCTTTAATTTTTAAAGACTCAAAACAAAACAAAATAAGGCAGGGAAAAGGTTTCCAGTTGCAACGACTCTCCCCACCCCCTCCAAATGGCACCTCATCAAACCCATTTCCTTTCAAAAGTCTTTAGTAAGGTAGCCTTAAAAAAAATAAAAAGTGTAAATTTTGCGTGGAGAATTGGCTTCTTTGGGGGGAAATTTTGACAGAAAGCGCCTTCCTTGGGGGAGGTCAGGAGTCATTGGTATTAAACTAGACAAGCTGGTAGCGGAGTGTTAATGGCCACCGCAAGCAGATGTTCTGTAATTAGGGGAGATGTGAATGACAAGGCGGGAGAGGTACGGAACACGGGCGGGCTGGCACAAAGCAGCTGCCGCTACCGCTTCCCTGTCATGGATGTACACAAGTCAGACCAGCCCCCGTGAGGCTGCCGGCGCGGTGACAATTAGAAAAAAATTGTATTTGATTAAAATAAGTAATATATCATACAATGCAATTTCTTCCCCCTAAGAGAGAGGAAGACTGGCCCAGGTTCCACCTGCCAAAAGTAGACCCGAGTCCCACCAAATTTCAGAAATGAGGAGGTTGTGCTGGAACTGGCATTTCTGTCTTTTTTTGTGATTATTATTTTCTTAGCTGATGTTGAGCCTTTTTAAGAGGAGGGATGAATTCTCTTCATTCTCTCCCTTAGTCTTCACATTCAAGCAGTCTACAAAGCCTGTCTCTTCTATCTCCTAAATATTCTCTAAGTTCTCCCCTCTCTCTCCATCCCCATTGCCTGAGCCTCATCTTTTCTTCTAGAGTATTCCACAGCCTCCTTCTCTTGGTTTTCCTGCCACCCCGGAGCCTTTCTTCACTCCAATCCTCCTCTCTAAGCATGGGTGGGAGCCCCTTCTCCAGACAGTGCCAGAACCTTCTCATACCACTGAATTATTCTCTGGGCCCTAACACCTAGCACCGTGCCAGCCACATAGGAAGCCCTCAGGAAATGTGTTCATGCGAGTAAGTGACAGAACCAGTGCAAAATGTATCACCAGCATAGACCGAGGCGTCTCTCCATTGCCGGGTACCACGATAATGAATTTTGTGCCCCTTTATGCTAAAATTGAATTGTAAAATCAAAACATGTTCTTTGCTTACATAAACTGTGTTTTAGTGGCAGTGAAAGAGGGAAAAAATCAGTTTTCCAAAGGATTGTCTGATACCTGTGCTGTTTAGCCATTTAGTGGGAGCAGCACAAAGATGTGGTGAAGCCTGTTGACCTCCTCCCACCAGAAGGAGGCAGCCTGGCCTGCTGGAAAGAACTCTGGGCTTAAATTCAGAGGTTCTGGGGTGAGTCTCTGCAGACCTCAACTTCCCTGAGCCTCAATATATTTTTCCATGAAATGGGGTTAATAACACTAAACTCTCAAGGTTGTCAAGAGTCTGAAAACAGATCACAAGTGCTTTATTATGACCGAGTTGGCTTCATTTCGTCAAATGAGCTCCTGGGCTTTGCAGACTGTGAAGCATTATGCAGGAATTATTAAATTCCTCTGTGTCCTGGAAATCCAATAGGACTTGCTTATCCCATGTTCTTAATGTGAGGGAAGGAAACAAGGAGAGAAAACCTAATTAACTTTGACTGAGTACCTCTCCTGCCTTTGGTTCTCATTTTTCTCACTCCTTGGTGTAGGTCTCCTGAGCTCCATTAACAGGTGTGTGCAAACTAAGGCTCAGAGAGGTTGAGCAAGTCACTCAGGGCCACCCAGTCGGTCAGTGGGGCTGGGATGTGGGTCCTAGGCTGCCTGATAGCAAAACCAGCACTCTCTGTGATGTGAAGCTGCTGAGGGAGCCTCGGTGGGATGTCATCCGGTCCCTGTCCTTTGGGTGAGGAGCTGAGGTGTCACTGCCTGTCCTCAGAGATGAAAAGAAAATATCCCTGGGAACCATTTCAAAGCAGAGCACCAGTGAGAAGCATGGCCCCTATTCTATGCTGTCTTTGTCTCTTTTCCTGCCTCTGTGGGATCCTCCAGGTCTCCCACCTTAGTCTCTTGACTTCTCCCCAGCCCCTCTTCTCACCCCTCGCTTCCTCTTTATCTCTCTCTCCATCTCTCTCCCTTTATTTCTAATTTCCAAGCCTGCGAGCTATTACAGAAAGCATAATGACGGTTACACTTGTCTATAGCAATATTGCTGTCTAGCTTATTGCTTTGTAAAGTACTTCGGGAGCCTTGAAAATGAAAGGTGTTATGTAAAATGAAAATCGATTCTAATTCTAAATAAACATCATTGCTTCAAGTTTCCCTTGGATAGCATTGTTTCTTGCTCAGGAAAGACAATGGCTCAGAATTTCCTCCTAATGTTTAAAAGATGTATTTGGGCACGCCAGTGTCTTGGGGCTTGTCACGACAGGGCGAAGTCTGAATCATATCTCAATATATCCTCACAATTGTATTTAATTGCACCTGGTAAAATGTGTCTGTGTTCATTATTTATGAAGGGAAATTATTTTTGTCCATAGGAAAGGCTGATAGCACTTTTAGCTTATGTTCAGGTGATTAGTGATTAAGTGCAATTTGTTTCCCTGATATGTGTCTCTATCAGCAAACACCATTCAGAAATGGGTAAAGAAACTTTTTCTCAGCAGAAAAACAATCTCCACTTTAGGAAACTGTTTCCTCCTCCTTCGCTGGTAGAGCAATTTACAAGGACATGCACATCACAAAAAATGGAAGTTTGAATCATTTCTGTGCAGAAAGCTCATCATCCCAAATCAGAAATGTCATAAAAGTTAAAATGCCATAAGAATGTGTTCTCCAAGAAAGAAATAATTTTCTTTTCGTTGAGAACACTGGAGGACATAATATACTTCTTGAAATTCAAATTTTCATAGCAAATGCAATTTATCCCTCCCTTGCATCGTTCATCTTTCTTTAAGAAAAAGCAACTGAATATTATTCCTATTTTATATTTTTCCACAAAATTATCTTCCAAGTGCTTGTTTTCTTAAAAACTTGCATGCACGATGGGGAAAAGGAACAATTTCATCCTTGGGAACGTGCATTAGAAACTTCCAGCACTGGGAAGTACCAACGAGTTGGCTTGAATTTGCTGTGATAACTCAATCATAAGTCCATTTGCATCCACAGAAAGACCCAGGATGCCTGTGGGACTCGTGGCCTCAATTCATTTTTTTCCCTCTTTCAATTTTATGTCTGGTTAAGTAATTTGAAGTGTCTGCCAGTAGTTCAGGCCCTGCAAATGCTCCGAATATAAAAAGCTGAATAAAGGTGTCAGTGTTTGAATATGAATGTATTGCTAATACCTGTGCCCCTCTATCAAATAGGTTCTTTCTCACATACAAATCCAAAATATTATTATTTTTCCTCTTTACAAAGCTCTCCTTGTCCGATCAGTCATGTTTGAGCCTGTTAACTGGGTGACAAAATTGCTGGAGATTGATAGACTGTCATTGGAGATGTGGAAGGAACTTACAAGTGATGTAGACACAGCCTCGGATTTGGAGTGAAAGGCAGAGGGGAGCAGCACATTGGGGACAGGCACTATTAGCACACGAAGCCAGCAGAGACCACATTGAGCTTGTACAGCAAGTCAAAGCCTCTCTGAACCTCAATTTTCTTATCTTTAAAATGGGAGAAATGACTCTCCCTAGAAGGGCTGAGAGGGGTTAGAGAAAATATATAGAAAGAAGAGCCTCTGCTATGCAGGATTGACAACATTGATGACAGCACATGTTATGGGTAGAGTCTGAGCCCTGCAGTATTTGCTGGAACTTCCCAACAGAACCTCAGGGCACATGCGTGATACCTAGTTGTCCTCCACGTGTTGTCTCCTTCCTGTGTCAGAGCTTTTATCTCCGTTGTTCTCCTGAACTGGCATTTCTCCCAAGTGGCAGAGGCCACTCTTTGCCTCTCCTTTCTTAGTAACAGTCTGTCAATTTTTACCCGGGCACATTGCCCTCCAGAGTACAAAGCAACATGTTACAGCTTTTCTTGCAATAGATATGGCCAATGATATTTGAGGAGACACATAGAAAAGCCATGTAAAGGCCACTGGCTCAAGCCCAGAGGGAATGAGCTCTCCGATTTTCTTCTCTGCGGGCCTGGAACTCTTCCATGATGGCTGGAGTTCCAGAATCCACGTGGACCACAAGGTGACATTATATCAAGATGGTAGTAGAAACAGCTAGGAACCAATGATCTAGTGGTTGGCTTACAGCTGGAATTCTCCTATATGAAAGAACACACCTTTACATGTTTAAGTCACTGTGGCAGAGAATTTGTTTCTGGTAGCTGAACACAATCTTTTTTGTTTTGCTTATTTTGTTTTTGAGACGGAGCCTCACTCTGTCACCAGGCTGGAGTGCAGTGGTGCGATCTTAGCTCACTGCAACCTCCACCTCCCAGGTTCAAGTGATTCTCCTGCCTCAGCCTTCTGAGTAGCTGGGACTACAGGTGCACACCACCATGCCCAGCTGATTTTTGTATTTTTAGTAGAGATGGGTTCTCACCATGTTGGCCAGGATGGTCTCTATATTTTGACCTCATGATCTGCCCACCTCAGTCTCCCAAAGTGCTGGGATTACAGGCATGAGCCACCGGGCCTGGCCACTGAACACAATCTTAATCAGTATTTCTTACATGTCCACATTCTTTAAAGCCTGTTTCAAGTCCTTTCTTTTTCATGAATTCCTCCCAGGTGACTCTAGAATTGCTGCGATCTACATCTCTGGATTCTCACAATACTGGAATACGGTCTATGACTTTACTCTTCTCTCATTGCCTAGGTTTCTTATTCTTGGGCCGTCACTGAAATATCAAGATCTTCAGGGACAGAAGCCCTGTCTTAAAACTCATTTTATCACCCATAGTATTTAAGAATGTGATAACCAAATAATTTCTCTATGATGAAAGAAAATGTATTGAGCACTTGGAATATGCTTATATGTTACCTCATACTATCCCACTGTCCCCAGTATCTAATTGAGAAAACTGAGACTTAGAGAGACTTACGATATGGCCAAAGCCACATAGCTTCTAAGTGGCAAAGTGGGATCCTATTCCAGGCTTATTGAAGTCCAAGCACCACACCATTGCCTACACACACATGGAGTGACTTAAAAGAAAATCACACTGGTTTCTATTTTGTTCCTGGTTATGATTTTTACATGTTTATTGCAGAAATTTTAGAAAAATACATAATAATATAAAGAAAACAAATTAAAATCATCTTATGATATCCCACCATCTATACATCACTGTTAACATGTTACTTTTTTTCTTCCAGTATACATAACCTGTGAATCAGATAGTAAATATTCCTTCCCAAGTAGTTACTGTTGCAATCATATTTTATATAATAATAGCTAGCAGTTATAAATTACTGTCAGATACTATTCTATATGTTTTATGAAAATTACTTCATACAGTTCTCACAATAACTCTAGGAGATAGATTCTATTATCTCCTCTCAGATGAGAAAACTTAGGCAAAGAGAGGGAGAGTAATTAAAACAATGCATGTTCATTGTGAAAACAGAAATACTTACCACTTACTGGAGGCTAACTGAACAGCTGGAAGCCACGAAATCCTAGAAAAAGAAAGAGGACTAAGACAAAGCCCCTTCCCTCAAGGAGCTCCAATAAATGAGGAAGCCAAAAATAAAGACATTTACAGTATAATGTCACAAATGCTATTAGAGGTCTGCACAGGATCCTAAGAAAATAGAGAACAGGGGCATTGAAGACAAACAGGGGGAGTCAGAAAGTCTTCTTTCTTCCATTTCTAATTTTTTTCATTTGTAAATTTATCAATATATCTACTCTTCCATCCAATAATAGTTGATTGAACATTTATTAGGTACTAGGTATTATCCTGGAAATACAGTCGCAGAACTTGGGCTGCAGCCCATGTGTTCTGTCACCAGATCCCATGGTATTTGTTCTTGCTGTTGAACAGTGATGTTACAATCCTTTAAAACAAAACAAGGAATCTGAATGGGTTTTGGTATTGCATTCACCCAGGTGGAGTAAAGTCAGTAACTCAGCATGATGAAAGCACACACCAGGCTCATTAATTAAATACTCTGGTTAATAGAGAGTTCTCATATATGCCATGCATGAATTACCAGTTTTCAAAGAATTATAATACAACAAAATATACTGGAACCATACAGCTCATAATTTAATCTGCTTTCGATGTGACAGAAGTCACCTGAAGGGCTGTGTTTAAGAGTCATCAACTTTGGAATGTCACACCTGCATAAGGCAAGCCAGTGCAAAATTAACAGTTCTTGGCTCTTACTAAGCTGCTGTTCTTGAAAATAGAAAGCTCAAACCCACTACAAAACAAAAATAGATATAGCTTAACCAAATCTGCCATATAAAAAGGAGGGAAAAATATACCTCAGAATTGCAAGCACAAATATATCTTAACATTATTTTCAAAAAACCAGAGTCCTTATATGTGTATTTAGGGGCATGCTTAGAGAATGTATGTTCCTTGGGGGAGGTTATTGAAGGACATTTGGCAATCCAGAAGGTTTTTTTGGTTTCGTTTTGTTTTTAGAGAAAGCCTTTGTTTTTTAGGTTTTATTGCAAATTGCCTTTAATTGTAGTTGGACTTAATAGACGTGCTGGTTAGGGGGTTCTGGTGTTGCCTAAACTCTTGAAGACCTGGGGATGCTGGGATGTCTGAGAAGCACACAGGTTGGTGTGGATGTATGCTCTGAGTCAGCAGTGCCCAGTTTAGGTTTCATGAGCAATATGCTTTCCAGGCCAGGTGAATTAGGACACCACATCACAGAGTTCCCCTTTGGAAGACTCCAGTGCATGTTAGTCTAGTAAAGCCTCCGACAAGTCCTGTAGCAGAGAATCCCATTTTACTTCCCTTAGCTCAGAGTTTCTCAAGAATTCTGTTTTATCACGTTGCAGAGTAAGTATTCTGACAAATATGTTTTGAGTTGCTGGCTCAAACCCATCTGTTGTGAGGATATCTGGCTTGCTGTCTTCCAGCTGAGGGGGTTCAGAAACTGTCAACCATTCTTTCTTTCATTATTCAACATGCGTGCTCTGAGCACCTGGTCTGCATCTTGGAGAGTTCAGATCATTCATTACGTGGGTAACGTGGGCAGCCCTGAAGCCCAAGGCCTG
The DNA here is from genome assembly GCF_009764315.1 of Trachypithecus francoisi. NCBI lineage: Eukaryota > Metazoa > Chordata > Mammalia > Primates > Cercopithecidae > Trachypithecus > Trachypithecus francoisi. The sequence goes on along the minus strand of NW_022681468.1, from coordinate 9,510,322 downwards.
GAACAGCTATAGTGTGGGTTCTGATGCAGTAGATAGAACTACTTGAATAAGTTATAAGTAATGTTTAATCACTCTATATTTGAAACAACAGCAAATGAAATCCTGGCCCTTAATGTAGATTGCATGCTTTATTCTGTGAAGTAAACCTAGCCTTTCCTTTCTGGTGTTAGATGAGTCATCTGTTCATACAAAAGAGCTTGAAATTGTTTTGAATCTAGAATGTAACCATGGCTCATTCTCTGAGGTTTAGAGAAGTCAACAGAGTTCAGCACTGATTTTTTATTTTGCAAAATGAATGAGCTTCCAACGCTTCTTAATTGTGACTTGCTGAGTCTCTCACGACTTTCTGGAGGAACTGCTCCCTTCCTCATACCCACGTGAGATAAAAGCTTGTTTTTCTCCTCTGGTGAATCATTTGAGATGAGAAAGTGAAGACATTCATGAGGACAGGTGTCAGCAGCACTTGGAAGAGAAGCTGATGCCACTTGCAAACTCACTAGAGAGAAAGTGCTGGAAGAACAGGCCCTGCCTGCCTTCTTCATGCTTCATCCTCAGCACCTGGGACAGTACTGGGTGCCATAAACATTCAATGAGCATTTATTAAATTAGTGAGTGAATGAATGAACAAACAAACAATGAAACAGTGATTCTTCAAAAAGCTCTAACTATGGGAGTGTGCAGTAAGAAAGGCAGAGATAACAGTTTCTGGATTAGGTGTTGCCACAATAAAGCTGCATAGCAAGCCACCTCATAACTCAGTGGGTGACACTCATCGAGCATTTATTTATTTTGTTCCTTGGTTTGTAGATCAGCTGGCATGGGAAGAGGGATCTTGTTATCTTGTTATCAGGCTTTGGGTTGACTGGGCCTGGCTTTGAGCTTCAGGTGTGTCCAAACGTGTGTCACATGTCTGTCATTCTCCTTGGACCAGTGGCGGAGGACATGTTCTCCTGGCACTTGGCATGAGTTCAAATGCCATACTAACCCACATCCTAGAGGCCTCTATTTGAGGCATGTCTTCTAACATTCCATTAGCCAAAGCAAATCATATGGCCAAGCCCCGAATCAACGGGTTGGAGAAGCGTGACGGTGGGGGCTGGGGGAAGAAGAGAGGATATCGGCAGAGCAATAATGCTTCCACAAATGCATGTTTTTCAACATATATTTCTCTAAAGCTGGTAGAAAACGATCTCAAAACAGGTTTCAAGCTTTCTGGCTGGTCAAAGGGAATGAGGAAACATGTTAGGTATTGTATTCCCAGTGACCTCACACACATAAGCTGGAACTGCCATGTATTCTGAAGGTTCTAGAGAAATAAGCAATCAGCCATAGTTTGGTCTCATCATTGACAGCATTTTCTGATGTCCCAGTGTGCATACCTTTGGGCTGGATGCTGGTGGCATGTTGACCCCTCCATTCCCCTGACCCCTCACAGCCTTGCCTGCAGTTTTCTTAAGCAGTGAGGCTGTGACACTGTCCAGGAGAGCTGTCTGACAGATCCATAAGGAGCATCGTTGAGTCCATAGCTTCTGCCCCACTGGAAAGCTCTTTCATTCAGGTCCAAGGTAGAACAGCACCCGGCACTGTCCCAGGTGCCTAGGATGAAGCATGGAGAAGGCAGGCAGGGCCTGTTCTTCCAGTGCTTTCTCTCTAGTGGGTTTGCAAGTGGCATCAGCTTCTCTTCCAAGAATCTGCCAAGTCAGACATATCAGCAGCCTCTGCAGAGTGGCAGAGGCTCTGGGGCTTTCTAGAGACCAGGAGCAAAGAGGCCTGTTTCCCTGATGGCAGCATCTTCAGGATTACTAGAAAAGTGGAAAGGGGGACCAAGAGATTCAGGGTTAGAGAAATACCATGTGCACACTCAGCAGCAGAAATCTGAACATAAAGGAACTGTGGTCAAAATGACTGAGAATTACCTCAAAGTATGGCTCTACACCCCTGTGCAAAATAACACGCACAGGGTGCGCTCGAGTGAGGTTGCGTGCATAAAGGGTTGGGCGCGTTACCTGGCACAGGGGTAAAGCCTTAATCAAAGGTTTCTTTAGAAAACAAAAATTGCCGAGAGGAAGGTGCTCCCAGGCCCAGCAGAGAAAGGGTTTCATTAATATCATTTGGGAAGAGTGGTGATCAAAGACTAGAACCTAGAGAGCAAGGGATTGTAATTGTTGAATAGGGAGTTCTGCCGAAGGCTTTGCAGTCATTTTTCTGAGGATGTTTCACTGATTCCCTCTGCCACTTTCATGAAAACTTTGCCGAGATCATCCTTTAAAGATGAGAAGAGGAGGAAGACTCAGTGGACCCACTGTCACATAGGGTCAGGACGTGGGTGCCTGGAATGGGCGTGGCAGCAAGCCCTAGCCGAATGACTGTCCTTGGGCAAGGGCTGCTCTGGGGAACTCCCCAGGCCCTTCATAACCTGTTACCTTATTTGGGAACTACGTTTCAATGTGTTTTTCTCCACAGTGAGGCCAAGATTGCATTTCATTTGTTTTTGTACCACCACACCCAGCATGGTCCCTGGTGCTGCCCAGGCATTCATGACTTTTTCTTAAATATGGAATGAAAAACCCAGCAGGGGAAGAGCCACATCTTGCCTCCCTGTACAGGTTTATCTCCCTTTAATTTATCTCCTACATTCTAGCCAGGATGACTAGGAAGTTAGGCCACCTTTAAAGAGCTTGTGCATTAGTCATGAGACCTTGGACAAATCACATAACTGTTTTAGACCTTAGTTTCTTCACTAGTAAAATATGGAGGCCATGGGACTGCTGTAGTCAGTAAACGTAGTGAGGCATGCACAGTGCCTGGCGCATGACAAGAACTCAACACAGCAGCGCTCTGCATGCCTTTAAAGTAACATGCTAGTCAGCCACTGCCTCTCTCGAAACCCTTTCTCTTTATCTGCTGGAAATGGCTTCTTCTCCAATAATATCTATTCTCAGAAATCTTCCTTGATATTATCTTCCCTACATTTCAGCTTAATAGACCCTTTCTCTCTTGCTTCTACAGACCAGTGGAAGACATTGATGGTTGTCTATCTAGTATCCATTTTTTGTTCATCTTTATTGAAAACTTAGTTCTTCATACCCTCTTGCAGTTAAGGGTGATCATGTGACAAGAGTTCTTATCAGTACAGACAGAGTTTCTGGCAAGGTGTCCCTCCTTTCACCTTTTTCATTCCCCTTTCTTTCTGCCTAGAATGCAGGTGGATTATCTGTAGGCGAGGCAGCCTTCTTGCAACCAAGAGGCAAAATGCATGAGAATGGAAACTCACACACAAAGAATGACTTAGTAGAGGGTAGAAAGACAGCTGGATTCCTTAGGGTAGCACCAAGTCACTGTCCTATGCCTGGGTGGCCTGTTGGCAGACTTCATTTTTAATAATTTTCAGTTGGTTGTATTCTTGACTGATATGAATGTTCATTTGTATCTGTCTAGTCACCGTTGATTTCAGACTGCCAATATGTATTCATGTTTCAGTCACCCCAACTAAGTTGTGAGGGGCTGGCAGGCACAAAACTTGCCTTATTCATCTCTGTCTTTGGCACAGAACGATGTTAAATAAATGCTGTTTGTCAAGAGAACTGGATTCCTGGACACCAACGTTCATGGTAACGTACCCCTCCCCTCCCCTCCCTTCCCCTCCCCTCCCCTCCCCTCTCCTCCCCTCTCTTGTATCTCTCTGTCTCTCTTCCTATTTTCTTAGAAATTTACTCTTTGTCTATTTTGATGAAATGTTCTGAAAGAGGGAATATAACAAGTAAGTAAATAAATTGTCTTGGTTTGATGAAACACAGGAAAAGGGAGTTTTCTGATGTGTTGGTTGCATGACAAGCTTTATAAATGGTTTTGGATTTCCTGTAACTACCTCTACGGCACCCTGATTTGGCCTTTATTGGAGTAAGGTATTCTCTCTATTCTTGTGGCCTCATTGCAGATCTTTCTACTCAGTGGGAACCAGATATAAAAACCAATGCATTTAAAATGTGAGATATAGAAAGGAAACAGAGAACAGTTTCCGAGCTGGCTTCCATTGCCTTATAAATATAGCATAGTTACTTGAATTCCATAAGAATTAAACTCTGATCTTTTAAAATGCATGCAAATTCTTGCAGAATATATATGAAAAAGTCACTATAACTGTAGAGGCACTTCGACTCCCTTGATAAATGGGACTTCCAGACCACACTTTATTGAGTCTCTGATTTTTAATAATTTGAATCCTGCAAGATTTAATTCTGCATAATTCTGGCTGAAATCAGCTTTTGATTGAGTTGTAATGGCTCTGTTATTGTAAATATCTCTGCATGCTAATGTCGTGCTGGAATTCAATAATATTTAGATGAAATTTTTCGCCTTGAGCATTATGGAAGCAAGATTTAGAAATCGGGAAGTTTATGTCAAAATGACATCTATTTTGGGTAACCTGCAAAATTTTTAAATGCAGTAAATGGTCATCTCAAGATGTGATTTAAATAATTACGAATCCTAAATGTATACGTGTGGATCAATTATAATATGCATTGAATTAAATATATATATATTATTCATACATTTTATGAATAAAATATACAAAAACTCTTTAAATATATGTCTTTATTTAACCTTGCAATACTTCCTGAAATAGTTGCCAGTGACTCAGTGGAGGAAGTGGAAGTGAGACTGAGGCCCTCCTAGCCTGAGAGGTAGTGTGGGGCTGTGGAGGTGGTGTGGACTATGAGCCTTGGCACCACCATTGTCCCTACCTGCGAATCAACTTCGTGTTTTTGAGAAATTCACTGACATTCTGAGACTCAGCTTTACCTGCTGTAAAATCAAACAAATAATGTTTATTTCCTAATCAAATATCTCTCCATTAGACCAAGGGTATCTTGAAGAATGAGCCATTTCTTCGGCATTCCATTGTCTCACCACCCCACGTAGTGCCCGGCATGTATCCACACTCAAAGAGTATTTGTTTAACTAAACTGAAGGTTCAAAGGTGAAAATGCTACTTATTCAGTTTTCACAGCAACTTGTAAAATAAGAGCTATGATTATACCCCCTTTACAGAAGGTGAAATAGAAGAACAAATAAGTTGGCAAAGATTACACCAACTAGTAAGTGGAAGAAACAGGATTTGAACTCAGGCAGCCAGACATCAGGATCTAACCCTTGTGATGTGTGAAAGGTTGGTAAAAGAAAATCTTCAACCGAATTAAATTTGAGTTTAGTTGGGCAATGAACGATTCGCAATTCGGGCAGCCCCAGAATCTCAGCAGATTCAGAGATTCCAGTGCAGCCACATGGTGGAAGAAGATTTATAGGCAAAAAATAAAAAATAAAAAAATAAAAAGGGAAATGAAGCGTAGAAATCCGAAGTGAGGTATGCAATGGCTGGATTGGTTACAGCTTAGCGTTTGCCTTATTGGAACACAGTCTGAACATTCAGCAGTGTATGAATGGTTGAAGTATGACCACTGGGAATGACCAAGACTTAGCTATTGTTACAGGTGCATACTCCGAAGTTAGGTTTTCAATCTTTTCTACCTATTAAGCTAGGTTGCAGTTCGTCCACAAGGACTCAATTGTAGAAGTATGGAGTCCTTCTCGGGCCATATTTAGTCCACTTTAACAAGATGGACATAAATTCTTTGTTAGTTCTTCTTTCAAGAGGTAGACTCTAATTCTGCTCTGTCAGCTTGGACTGGAAGTGCCTTGAGGAAACTTGGTGAGAGCTTCCTGGGTGATGAGGAAAGCATTACTGGAGGCTGGAGGAAAGAGCCCCCAAGTTAAGTATTGGCAGACAGATGAGCAAAACTATTATTGGTGGCAATGTGGATCATGGGAAAGACACTGAAGGATGCTGTGCATCTGGCTAAAGGCATCTCCAGGCAGAAAGCTAAAAGCACCAACTGGCTTCTTCTAATGGCCTAGGATAAGGCACAAGAAGAGAGGGATGAACTAAAGAAAAATTGTTCCATTTTTGAGTAGAATTAGAGGAAATATCTACAGCTAGGACAATCTTTCTAGTCAGCAAAAAGTCCTCAATGTAAGAGGTGGGCTCAGGGCAAAGGCCAAATCCAGGGGCCTTTCTGTAACATATGGCTTCAGGGTAAAGATATTAAAGATGTGGCTCTAAGATGCACCAATCCTTCCCAGCCTTTTTTTTTTTTTTTTTTTGAAAAGTCAGTACAATTTAAGAATATATCTGGTAAGATTTCTAAAAGCATAGCCTAGTAGACTCTTCCAGCTGGACAAAAAGACTTCTATGAAGGTAGAGTCCCTCTTAGTGTCTCTCTGGGAAAGAAAGGTAAGTATGATTTTAATCTAATGGTGCAAACCTGATATGCTTTGGATGTTTATCCTCTCCAAATCTCATGGTGAAATGTGATCCCCAGTCTTGGAGGTGGGATCTAGGAAGAGGTGTTTGGGTCACGGGAGCAGATCCTTCATAAATGGCTTGGCGCCCTCCCCACAGTAATGAATTCACATGAGATCTGGTTGTTAAAACAAGTCTGGGACTTCTTTTCTCTTTCTTCCTCCCTTGCCACGCCTGCTCCCCTTCCCTTCTACCATGCCTAAAAGCTTCCTGAGGCCTCACCAGAAGCCAAGCCAATGCTGGTGCCATGCTTGTACAGTCTGCAGAACTGTGAGTCAGATAAATCTCTTTTCCTTATAAATTACACAGCCTTGAGAATTCCTTTATAGCAAAGGCAAATCAGACTAACACAAAACCCCAATGGGATCCATAGGAAACCCACCAAGTTTTATGATAATTGTATTGGTGGAAGCACTGCCAGTGTGGGGAAACAGCAACAGAGACACCATAAAAATGAAAAGCAGTCTTAGGATACCTCATCTTCTACTCACACAGGGCAGAAGCAGGCTAATAAGGCTACTTGATTGCAAATGGGAACCATTTCCTATGGAAAATAAAGAATGACCCAGAAGGGAGAGCCAAGAGCCATGAAGAATTATTTACAAGGAGCATTACTGGCCCCTACTCAAGGAACTGGCAACATGTGCCAGGATGGGTTTTGGAATTACTGTAGACCAGGAATTTCAAGGCACTCCTGATTTCCCCTGTTAGAGCAAGCGTACCATTTGCAATTATTCTATTTTTGTCTCAACACAATAGATTGGATGAGTGGAGGGCAGAGAGCTTTTCCCTTTAGTCCACAGATCATCAGACTGAAAAGAACTATGTTTGGGGAAATGTACCCAAGCAGCATCATGCACACCTGTACTTAATACAGACAATAAAATGTTACGCTCTAATGCGTTGCAAAATTGTAATGAGACTTCAGGGATCTTGGGAAGGGGAGAATATATTTTTGTGTGCGTGAGGTATGTAAATAATCTGTGACCAGATGGTAAACTGAGATGGACTAAAGATGGGTGTAAATTATTTGACAATTCTTCCATCCAGAGGAGGGATCTATTTTCCCTTGCCTTAAATCTGGGATGGACTGTGAATGCTTTGACCATTACAATATGGCAGACATGATGCTATGCCAGTTTCAGACCTACCCTTTATGGGACTGAAAGCATCCATCTAGGATTCTTGGAGCTCTGAACTTCCATGTACGAAGTCTGATTATTCTGCTGGAAAGACACACAGAGAGGCTCTAAGACTGCATGGAGAAGGTCCAGTCAAGCTCAGTCTTCCAGCTGTCCCTATCAAAGTGGCAAGCATGTGAGTATAGCTATATTGAACCCCCCCAGACCAGAGCAGCCTCCCACTAAATATCACCAAGTGACCCAGTTAACAGCCCATAGAGCAAAAAAATCATCATCCAAGCTCTGTCTGAATTCCTGACCCACAAAATAGTGAGGTAAATGAAATGGTTATTGTTTTAAGTCATTAAATTTTGTGGTGGAACGATAGAGAATGAGAATAATCACTGCTTTCCTTATATAAATTTAAATAATTATGATCATGATGATGATGATACTAATACTACTAAAAGTATCTTATACTTCTATGTTAATCCTCACCGAATAGCTAGATATAGATATAGTTATGGATATAGTGTTTATGCCAAGTGCAGCTATAATTTACTTTATAGCCACTGCAGTTGGAGATGGTGACAGTAAACAGTATTGATTATGGTCTAATATTACCATTGAGGGAGAATATTCTTTTACTTGCCAGAACTCCATGGTCCAAAACCCAGGTCTTGCTTCCAAGCTAGGATAAGACCCATCTTATTGACCAACTTTTGCCCTGTAGTGGGGTGCAGGCCACTTAATTGTCTTCTCTATCTCTTCTGTTAGACAGTGAGCTCCTTGAGGGCAGCTGTGCTTCTGCCTCAGTCTCCCTACTTTGCCCAATGCTAACCCTGAGCAGGGTGCAACTTGCATGCTGGCAAAATGCATGCATGAACTATGGGTGTTTGGAGGACTTCTCTATTTTTCTGCCATTTTGGGTCTCCCTCCAATTTCAATGGCAAGAAAAGCAGAATAGCACAATTTAAAAAGTTATTTTTACAAATCTCACGTTGATCATTTTCATGGAGAACAAATCTGGCATTTTATGCTGAGGGTAACAGAGAGAAATGATCGATAATGGCCCACCTTGGGCTTGAGACTTACTTTCACTCAGACCCAATCTCCCCATCTGTACATGGGAGAATAATAACACAGACCTCATGAGATTGTTGTAAAGATGTGAGGATTGGTGTGTGTGTGCAAAAACTCTTTATAGAGCAAACACTATGGAAAAGTGAGATTTTAAAAGCGTATTAATATATTTACTAGAGCTACTATTTTGAGATTCCTTGGAGTTTTCCAAAATGATATATGTATTAGTCCATTCTCACACTGCTATAAAGAACTACTTGAGACTGGGCAATTTATGAAGAAAAGAGGTTTAATTGAATTGACTCACAGTTCCACAGGCTTAACAGGAAGCATATTTGGGAAGCCTTAGGAAATTTACAATCATGCCATAAGATGAAGAGGAAGCAAGCATGTCTTTACGTATTGGAGCATGAGAGAGAAGGTGAAGGGTGGAGTGCCACACACCTTTCAACCATCAGACCTCGTGAGAATTTACTCACAAGAACAGCAAGGGGGAATTCCACCCCTGTGACCCAATCACCTCCCACCAGGCCCCTCCTCTGACACGTGGAGATTACAACTTGACGTGAGATTTGGGTGGGGATGCAGAGCCAAACCATACCAATATGTGAATGTCAACAGCTGAGAAAATAGTCAGAGTTTTGCTCAGTGCAGAAACAGTCCACGTGTAATATAAGACTTAACTGCAGTAAGCAAACCATTTGAGAGCATGTTCATGGCACCCAAACAAGCTCTTGGCTTTTACCGACAACTCAAGAGCACAGTTTGTTCCCTGGGCATTTTGTTTTGCACTTTTCTTTTTAATTTATGGTTTGTTATTAAACAATTACATTTGGAGATTGTTTAGCAGAGTGTGTTTGCATTTCTAATTGAACATTCTAATAATGATGTTTGTATTTTAGTTGGTTTTTAAAGGTTATTATAATTTCTATAAAGTTTCATACAATGTAGCAGCCAGAAAAGCTTTCATGGGAAAAATATAAATGTATTCACTTAGACATTGATGTTTTCTTGCAATGCTATTGGAAACAGCATTTTGCAAAACTGCAGCCAAATTTTCATCTTTGGAGCCGAAGGGAACCATGGTTCTTTTTCAATTGGCAAATCAGATTAGGAAGTAGAAGCAACCTGGGGTCTGTCTTGAGGATTCTGAGGCTATCTCTGGGCTCAGTGGGAAAGGGTTCAGTGATGGATTGGGAATGTCTGCCACAGTACACCCTCGAGAGGTGTGTGTGTGTGTGTGTGTTGAGGGGAGGGTTACCATCATGTCAGCCAATATTGGCCATACCTGATCTGGTACAATATCTACTCACTTCCTTCTCCCATCCTCCTTTTGACATGTGGAGAAGCACATTGATGAAAAGAGAAAGTGACTTGCTCAGGATCACACTGGTGAAACAAGATGGTGTCAGAACTTAAAGCCAGGAGATCTGTCACTAGGTAGAGTGCTCGTGAAACTCCCTTCCGTATCTTTTGTATGGCTGAAGGAGGGTCTTGTTTCACGATACCCCTTTTGTATGGTCTCCTGGGTATGTTTGTGGATAAGAAACTGATTTAGTTCATTACCTTCTCACTTTCTGATGATGAACAGGGCAAAAACACAACTTGTCAGGAGCTTTGAACAAGAGCGTTGGTAACTGATAAGATGACATCTGTGGTGGCCTAGAAGGCAAAAATGCTCAGGGAAAGCAACAACTAAAAATGTCCTATTTTCTCTTTATTTTCTGAATTCCCCATTGGTATGGCATTTTACTATAAAAAAAATTAGCTTAAATTGTTTATAACATAGCTGTAAAGTTCAACAGAAATTGTGTGGTCCAGTTAAGAAACATAGTATTGTGGTTTCAAATCGGATAATCCAGATTTGGGATGATTAGAAATAAAAGGTTTATGTTGGACACGGAAACTTTGAGCTGAGCATTCCCCATCAGCCAAAATCCCCAGAGATTTAACGCATGCCAGACTCAGTTCCATGCATTCTGGGGAACAGAGTGACAGCAAAGAGGTGGTCCCAACCTCAGGGAATATTATTGGATCAGAGAGAAACAGTAATGCATGAATCCTGGAAAGTTGGAAAAGTAAGAACTAAAGAAATGTTCACAGACCTGCTTTTCATAAAACCCAACCAAACCCCAAAAGACTTGCCACAGAGTGCAAAACTGCACTTTATGGCTCATGCATGTCAGCTACAATTTGAATCTCAAACTTGGGGCATAGGGCTGCTCTCTCTAATAGGTTATCACAGGACAGAGTTTAAAATACCACTTGAGTCATAACCTCATCCACTTAGAGCTCCAGAAAGGGTTCCCACGGCTGATCAGAGACCTGATTTGCAAATTACTATAAATTAATGTAGTTATAGCTGGGACGTGAATATATGCTTGGAAATGCTCGCATAGTGTATAACGTATGCTGTGTCTTAAGATGATAATAGTGGTAATTTCTAAGATGACTTTTCCTCTGGCTGGCACCTTTCACCCTGTGATCTTGAAGTCCTTTACAAACACTAATTAATTACATTAATTTTATCATAAAGCTTGCTCATTACTGTACTTTTATTATAAGCTCTTGCCAGCTCAGATTTAATGCAACGCCCTTATTGAAATTCTGCTCTTCGATATTGCTAAGGATCCACTCAGATATTATAGGTGCCTTTATAGGTTTTTTAATCATACAAATAACAATTAGAATAAAGGCTCTTTCCCTTCCATGTGGGAATGCACAAAAGCATATTTAAGCGGAGCCCAGACCAAACACCTTGACCATACCTAGGACTGCACGGTAGGTGCAGGATCAAGGTTGGTGCTGCGCAGGGGTGGATTGCAGCTGGAATACCGAAGTGAAGGATTGAGAGTGCTATCTGGTACTCTGGGCTAAGAAGGGTTCTGAGCCACATCCAGAACTGGCAAGAGCAAGAGCCCTGGCCATGTAGCCATGGACATGGGTGTGGGAACTGGGGGGTGTGAACTCTGAAGGTTTCCTTGTTGCTGTCCTTAGTATAGCAGTAAACATTGAGCTAAGATGCAGAAGATCTGGGTTCAGTTTCATTTTTCTTCTTACGAGGTATGTGACGTCACTCAATAACCTTACAGGACCTCTGTTTCTCTTTCTCTAAAATGGGTGTATGAATGCTGGTCTTGCTGTACCTACAGGGCTTTGAGGTGATGTGCTGATAAAATCATGCCTGTGCAGAGTATTTCCTCAACTGCAGAGTATTTGAAGAAGCCAGTTAAATAGCAGAAAACATACAGGCAATAGAGTGGAGATGCATGTGTTACAAAGTCAGACCAAGTGTCTCTCTCATTTACATTGTGGCTTTGGGCAAGTCATTCATTCTCCTGAAGCCTCAATCTTTTCTTGTATAAAATAGGGATAATGACATACTTGTATTACAGTCAATGCACCTGACTTGCAAATCTGTTCAGAGATTTAAGTGAAGCAAAAAGACAATAATGTGAATGATCATGATCACTGTCACATAGTAGGTGCTGAAGAATTAGCTAAAAATTATAAACTTAAGATAGCCCAAAAATATGCAAACAAAGAACTGTGAACAGAAATGCACCCAGATGATAAACTAAGTTTTTATTCAGGGGTAGCACTATAGTTATTATTGTTATTTTACTTTGACTTTCCAACATTTTCTCTAATGAATATGTATACATTTTAGAAATAGAAATCAAAAGCACTGTGTTGATTGCTGCACACATCTACAGATGTGATAAAATTGCATAGAAACACACACACGCACACACACACACACACACACACAGGTGAAATCCCAATAAGACCTGCAGAGTGTACCAATATCGATTTCCTTGTTTGACACATATGACAATTATGTGGGATGTTACCACCGGGGCAAGCAGGAGATGGGTGCACAGGGCTTCTCTGTGTTGTTTTTGCAACTTCCTGTAAGTGTATACTTATAAATAAAAGTTAAAACACACTTTTTATTTATCGAACTAATCTGAGAGGGATCAAACAGTAGCTGCTCAAATGTTAGTTCAATACGTGAATGGGTGGAGGGATGCATTCTTGACATTCCTACTTCTTTATTCATAAGTAAATTCCATCATGCTATAGACATGGTTGACACTACTCTTGTCTAATCATGAGCTTTTGGCTTGGGAACAAGACTCTCTCTGGAAGAATCATGGACACAATTTTGTAGGTGCCAACTATATCACCTTTGAGAACAGACATTTTGTCCATGGTGATGCCAGACTATGGTTACAATGGGTGTCACAGAAGCATTCTTATAGGCTTAAAAAATCATTCCCTGAGGCAGAGAGTGGTGGCTCACACCTGTATTCTCAGATACTTGGGAGACTGAGATTGGAGGATTGCTTGAGCCTGGGATGGCAAGGTTGCAGCAAGTCATGATCATGCCACTCCACTCCAGCCTGGGCGATACAGTGAGACCTTGCCAAAAACAAAAAAAGTCCTTCTCTGATTCTAAGTGTAGATAGAGCCAGAAGGGAGTGGATTGCCATCTGCTAGCACGTTGGATCTCAGTGCAGAATGGGAACAGAAAACCAACCGAGTCATTGCTTTGGATGTAACAGACCCTGAATGTAATAAAAATTGTGTTTGTATGTTTCATTAGATAAATAAAGCTGACTTTGAGGTTTTATTCAGTTCACCAAAAGTGAACTGAAACCAAGTTGACTGTACTTGTTGCAAAAAAGTAAATGCAACAGTGACTGTCAATTTTGAGTGTCTTCTGTAATAATTATATGCAGGAGCACTGCATATATAACGTCTTCTAATGTGGCCACGACCCTATGAGACACATACTCTAATCCAATCATGATCCTATGGAATGCATAATCTAATCTGATCATGGTTCTATTGCATATATATTCTAATCTGACTGTGGCCCTATGGTATACACATCCTTAACTCTGTTTCATAGAGAAATAAAATATCACTTAGAAGTTCAGTAACTGGAATTAGGGCAGGACGACTAGTCAAGTAATGCTTGCTGCTGTAACAAATGAACCTCAGAATATCAGTGGTTTAACACAGAAAGAGTTTATTTCTTGTTCACACAACAGTCCAATGTGAATGTCCAAGAGGTGCGTGGCTTCACATTTCCCACAAAGGGCTTCCAAGATAGCTGTGAGGGTTAATATTGAGTGTCAACTTGATTGGGTGGAAGGATCCAAAGTATTGATCCTGGGTGTGTCTGTGAGGGTGTTGCCAAAGGAGATTAACATTTGAGTCAGTGGACTGGGAAAGGCAGACCACCCTCAATCGGGGTGGGCACAATCTAATCAGCTGCCAGAGCAGCCAGGGTAAAAGCAGGCAGAGGAACGTGGCAAGACTAGACGGGCCCAACTCCAACACTGGGGATTACAATTCAGCATGAGATTTGGGTGGGGACACAAATCCAAATCATCTCAAACACTTAGCTGGCCTCAGTGACCTGAAACACAAAGGCCACTTCCACCCCTCTGAGATGCAGGTGAGAGAAAAACACAACCACTTCTGGCTTTTTGTTCCTGGGGTCGAGTGAACGTGGGCAGGGGAGGGACAGGAGGATGTGCTTTAGTCTTTGTTGTCAAGTCTACAATCAGCTAAATACATATGTAAATAAAATGAACATGCCAGGTAGTGTTTTTTGTTTGTTTATTTTCCTAGTAGCTTGCCCTGTTTCATAGGAATAAGCAGAGCTGTTATGGGTGAAGGGGCGGAGAGGAAGGGACTGCAAAGAGGGTGGGAAGCACGTGTATAACCCCACACACAGATTTCTTTCTTATCTGAGATGTCTTCCTCCATTCATCCCATTAGAAATCCCTGGGGAACTCCTAGGTCCCCAAAGAGCCCAGTGTGGGAAACACTGGCCTCTAAAGTCCCATCCCCGCCCATCTCTGTGGTTTATGTTCGTAACTATGAATTCTTCTTTGCTGAGCAGTCTGAATAAGGTAATGCACACTTCTCAATGTTTATCCTCAAGGACTAACTTAACTTTGGGTTTGTCCAGCCCTACACTTAAGCCTGGAGTGGCCATTAGTCGCACATCACTATTTAAATAAAAATTAACTAACATTAAATATAACTAGAAATTCTTTTCTCAACCCCGCTAGCCACACTGCAAGTGCTCCTAGATGGATATGGCTAGTGGCTCCATCTCAGCAGTGCAGACATAGACCATCACTGAAGAAAGTGCCACTGGGCAGAGCTGGCCAGTCCACTGAAATGGTCCTGCTGGTGTTAGAGGACGGATGTGATGATCACAGGATGCTCTTGTGTTCCCTTGATAGCTAAGAATTGATGAGTGAATCCAGAATTATTGTGCATGGAGTTTTGGTTTCATGGAATTTTCCATTAAGTAGGGGCAATTGTGGGTTAGTAAAATGAGAACCTGCCTAGTTATTCTAAAGTCTTGCCTGTTCAAAATTGAGAAGCATTCTACAAAGCACTCGACCAGTACTTCTCAAAATCGTCAGTCATGAGAAAACAAGGGAAGACTGGAAGCTATCACAGACCAGAGGGGAGGAAGAAGACGTGATGAATAAGTGTAATGTGGTACCCTGCATGGATCCTGGAACAGAAAAAGGACATTTGGGGAAAAATTGGCCAAGTCCAAGTAAAATGTGAGATTTAGTTAATAGTGCAGCAATAGTGGTCTCTACATTTTGACAAATGTACCATGTAATGCAAGACGTTAACAATAGGGGAAACTGGGTGAAGAAACTCTCTGTACTATTTTTGCAACTTTCCAATATATCTAAAATTATTCCAAAATAAATCAAGTTTTTTTTTAAATAGTGGATTTTAATTTCTGCCTCTGTCAGCTACCAGTGGTGGTGCCCTAAGCAAGTCTCTTTTCACCCTTCTGCTTCTCTTCTTTTTATCAGTAAAATATGAAGAATAGCATCTGCTTCATAACACCATATGAACTGATAAAAGCACTTGGAAAACTTGGAGGCAACATAGACGTTTGAGTATTGATTTTTTTATTATTATTATACTTTAAGTTCTAGGGTACAGGTGCACAATGTGCAGGTTTGTTACATATGTATATGCGTGCCATGTTGGTGTGCTGTACCCATTAACTCATCATTTACATTAGGTATATCTCCTAATGCTATCCCTTCCCCCTCCCCCCACCCCACAACAGGCCCTAGTGTGTGATGTTCCCATCCTGTGTCCAAGTGTTCTCATTGTGCTATGAGTGAGCACATGGGGTGTTTGGTTTTCTGTCCTTGCGATAGTTTGCTCAGAAGGATGGTTTCCAGCTTCATCCATGTCCCTACAAAGACAGAACTCATCCTTTTTATGGCTGCATAGTATTCCAAGGTGTATATGTGCCACATTCTTTTTTTTTTTTTTATTTTTTTATTTTTTTTTTTTTTTTTTTTTTTTTTTAAATTTTATTTTAAGTTTGGGTATACAGTGCAGAAAGTGCAGGTTTTTACTAGTACATGTGCCATGTGCCATTGTGGTTTGCTGCACCTATCACACGTCATCTGGGTTTTAAGCCCCACATGCATTAGGTATCCCTAATGCTCCCCTCCCCTTGCCCCTACCCCTGACAGGCCAGTGTGTGATGTTCCCCTCCTGTCCATGTGTTTTTCATTGTTCAGCTCCACTTACAAGTGAGACACGTGATGGATTTCAGTGTGCTGATATGATGGCTTTCAGCTTCATACATGTCCCTGCAAAGGCATGACTTTTTTTTTATTGATAGTATTCCATGGTGTATATGTGTCCAATTTTTCTTTATCCAGTCTATCATTGTGAATATTTGGGTTGGTTACAGTCTTTGGTCTTGTAAGTTGCAATAAACATACCGTTTGTATAGCAGAATGATTTCCTTAGGTGTATACCCATTGAGATTGCTGAGTCAAGTGGTATTCTGGTTCCAGATCCTATGATTGCCACAGTGTCTCCACAATGGTTCTAATTTCACTCCCCACCACTCCCTGTTTCTCCACAGCCTTGCAGCATGTGTTGTTTGCACTTTGTAATATCCTATTCTAACTGGTGTATAAGATATGTATCTCATGTGGTTTTGATTTCATTTCTCTAATGACAATGTGATGATCTTTTTTTCATATGATTGTTGCCACATAAATGTCTTCTTTTGAGAAGTGTCTGTTCATATCCTTTGACTTTTTGATAAGGTTTTTTTTTTTTTTTTTTTTTTTTTTTTCGTTTTTTATTATACTTTAAGTCTAGGGTACATGTGCATGACGTTTATATCATGTATAACTCCCAATGCAATCCCCCTCCTCCCCCCTCCCCATGATAGGCCCCATGTGTGATGTCCCCTTCCCGAGTCCAAGTGATCATTGTTCAGTTCCCACCTATGAGTGAGAACATGCGGTGTTTGGTTTCTCTTCTTGTGATAGTTTGCTAAGAATGATGGTTTCCAGCTGCATCCATGTCCCTACAAAGGATGCAAACTCATCCTTTTTTTGGCTGCATAGTATTCCATGGTGTATATGTGCCACATTTTTAATCGTCTGTCACAGATGGACATTGGGTTGATTCCAAGTCTTTGCTATTGTGAATAGTGCCGCAATAAACATACGTGTGCATGTTCTTTGTAGTAGAGTAATTGTAATCCTTTGGGTATATACCCAGAAGTGGGATGGCTGGGTCATATGGTACATCTAGTTCTAGATCCTTGAGGAATCGCCATACTGTTTCCATAATGGTTGAACTAGTTTACAATCCCACCAACAGTGTAAAAGTGTTCCTATTTCTCCACATCCTCTCCAACACCTGTTGTTTCCTGACTTCTTAATGATTGCCATTCTAACTGGTGTGAGATGGTATCTCATTGTAGTTTTGATTTGCATTTCTCTGATGGCGAGTGATGATGAGCATTTTTCATGTGTCTGTTGGCTGTATGGATGTCTTCTTTTGAGAAATGTCTGTTCATATCCTTTGCCCACTTTTTGATGGGGTTGTTTGTTTTTTTTTGTATATTTGTTGGGTTCTTTGTAGATTCTGGATATTAGCCCTTTGTCAGATGAGTAGGTTGCAAAAATTTTTTCCCATTCTGTAGGTTGCTGTTCACTCTGATGGTAGTTTCTTTAGCTGTGCAAAAGCTCTTTAGTTTAATTAGATCCCATGTGTCAATTTTTGCTTTTGCTGCCGTTGCTTTTGGTGTTTTAGACATGAAGTCCTTGCCCATGCCTATGTCCTGAATGGTACTACCTAGATTTTCTTCTAGGGTTCTTATGGTATTAGGTCTAACATTTAAGTCTCTAATCCATCTTGAATAATTTTCGTATAAGGGGTAAGGAAAGGATCCAGTTTCAGCTTTCTACTTATGGCTAGCCAATTTTCCCAGCACCATTTATTAAATAGGGAATCCTTTCCCATTTCTTGTTTCTCTCAGGTTTGTCAAAGATCAGATGGCTGTAGATGTGTGGTATTATTTCTGAGGACTCTGCTCTGTTCCATTGGTCTATATCTCTGTTGTGGTACCAGTACCATGCTGTTTTGGTTACTGTAGCCTTGTAGTATAGTTTGAAGTCAGGTAGCGTGACGCCTCCAGCTTTGTCCTTTTGACTTAGGATTGTCTTGGCAATGCGGGCTCTTTTTTGGTTCCATATGAACTTTAAAGCAGTTTTTTCCAATTCTGTGAAGAAAGTCATTGGTAGCTTGATGGGGATGGCATTAATCTATAAATCACCTTGGGCAGTATGGCCATTTTCACGATATTGATTCTTCCTATCCATGAGCATGGTATGTTCTTCCATTTGTTTGTGTCCTCTTTGATTTCACTGAGCAGTGGTTTGTAGTTCTCCTTGAAGAGGTCCTTTAAATCCCTTGTAAGCTGGATTCCTAGGTATTTTATTCTCTTTGAAGCAATTGTGAATGGAAGTTGATTCCTGATTTGCTCTCTGCTTGTCTGTTACTGGTGTATAAGAATGCTTGTGATTTTGCACATTAATTTTGTATCCTGAGACTTTGCTGAAGTTGCTTATCAGCTTAAGGAGATTTTGGGCTGAGACGATGGGGTTTTCTAAATATACAATCATGTCATCTGCAAACAGGGACAATTTGACTTCTTCTTTTCCTAACTGGATACCCTTGATTTCTTTCTCTTGCCTGATTGCCCTAGCCAGAACTTCCAACACTATGTTGAATAGGAGTGGTGAGAGAGGGCATCCCTGTCTTGTGCCAGTTTTCAAAGGGAATTTTTCCAGTTTTTTCCCATTCAGTATGATATTAGCTGTGGGTTTGTCATAAATAGCTCTTATTATTTTGAGGTACGTTCCATCAATACCAAATTATTGAGCGTTTTAGCATAAAGGGCTGTTGAATTTTGTCAAAAGCCTTTTCTGCATCTATTGAGATAATTATGTGGTTCTTGTCTTTGGTTCTGTTTATATGCTGGATTACGTTTATTGATTTGCGAATGTTGAACCAGCCTTGCATCCCAGGGATGAAGCCCACTTGATCATGGTGGATAAGCTTTTTGATGTGCTGCTGAATCCGGTTTGCCAGTATTTTATTGAGGATTTTTGCATCGATGTTCATCAGGGATATTGGTCTAAAATTCCCTTTTTTTGTTGTGTCTCTGCCAGGCTTTGGTATCAGGATGATGTTGGCCTCATAAAAAGAGTTAGGGAGGATTCCCTCTTTTTCTATTGATTGAAATAGTTTCAGAAGGAATGGTACCAGCTCCTCCTTGTACCTCTGGTAGAATTCAGCTGTGAATCCATCTGGTCCTGGACTTTTTTTGGTGGGTAGGCTATTAATTGTTGCCTCAATTTCAGAGCCTGCTATTGGTCTATTCAGGGATTCAACTTCTTCCTGTTTAGTCTGGGGAGGTGTAAGTGTCCAGGAAATTATCCATTTCTTCTAGATTTTCTAGTTGATTTGCGTAGAGGCATTATAGTATTCTCTGATGGTTGTTTGTATTTCTGTGGGGTCGGTGGTGATATCCCCTTTATCATTTTTATTGCGTCTATTTGATTCTTCTCTCTTTCTTCTTTATTAGTCTAGCTAGCGGTCTGTCAATTTTGTTTATCTTTTCAAAAAACCAACTCCTGGATTCATTGATTTTTTGGAGGGTTTTTGTGTCTCTATCTCCTTCAGTTCTGCTCTGATCTTAGTTATTTCTTGCCTTCTGCTAGCTTTTGAATGTGTTTGCTCTTGCCTCTCTAGTTCTTTTAATTGTGATGTTAGAGTGTCAATTTTAGATCTCTCCTGCTTTCTCTTGTGGGCATTTAGTGCTATAAATTTCCCTCTACACACTGCTTTAAATGTGTCCCAGAGATTCTGGTATGTTGTATGTTTGTTCTCATTGGTTTCAAAGAACATCTTTATTTCTGCTTTCATTTCGTTATGTACCCAGTAGTCATTCAGGAGCAGGTTGTTCAGTTTCCATGTAGTGAGCGGTTTGGATTGAGTTTCTTAGTCCTGAGTTCTAGTTTGATTGCACTGTGGTCTGAGAGACAGTTTGTTATAATTTCTGTTCTTGTACATTTGCTGAGGAGTGCTTTACTTCCAATTATGTGGTCAATTTTGGAATAAGTGCGATGTGGTGCTGAGAAGAATGTATATTCTGTTGATTTGGGGTGGAGAGTTCTATAGATGTCTATTAGGTCCGCTTGGTGCAGAGATGAGTTCAATTCCTGGATATCCTTGTTAACTTTCTGTCTCGTTGATCTGTCTAATGTTGACAGTGGAGTGTTGAAGTCTCCCATTATTATTGTATGGGAGTCTAAGTCTCTTTGTAGGTCTCTAAGGACTTGCTTTATGAATCTGGGTGCTCCTGTATTGGGTGCATAGATATTGGAGAGTTAGCTCTTCCTGTTGAATTGATCCCTTTACCATTATGTAATGGCCTTCTTTGTCTCTTTTGATCTTTGATGGTTTAAAGTCTGTTTTATCAGAGACTAGGATTGCAACCCCTGCTTTTTTTTGTTCTCCATTTGCTTGGTAGATCTTCCTCCATCCCTTTATTTTGAGCCTATGTATGTCTCTGCATGTGAGATGGTCTCCTGAATACAGCAGACTGATGGGTCTTGACTCTTGATCCAGTTTGCCAGTCTGTGTCTTTTAATTGGAGCATTTAGTCCATTGACATTTAAGGTTAATATTGTTATGTGTGAACTTGATCCTGTCATTATGATAGTAACTGGTTATTTTGCTCGTTAGTTGATGCAGTTTCTTCCTAGCCTCGATGGTCTTTACATTTTGGCATGTTTTTGCAATGGCTGGTACCGGTTGTTCCTTTCCATGTTTAGGGCTTCCTTCAGGGTCTCTTGTAAGGCAGGCCTGGTGGTGACAAAATCTCTAAGCATTTGCTTATCTGTAAAGGATTTTATTTCTCCTTCACTGATGAAGCTTAGTTTGGCTGGATATGAAATTCTGGGTTGAAAATTCTTTTCTTTAAGAACGTTGAATATTGGCCCCCACTCTCTTCTGGCTTGTAGAGTTTCTGCCGAGAGGTCTGCTGTTATTCTGATGGGCTTCCCTTTGGGTAACCCGACCTTTCTCTCTGGCTGCCCTTAAGATTTTTTCCTTCATTTCAACTTTGGTGAATCTGGCAATTATGTGTCTTGGAGTTGCTCTTCGGAGTATCTTGTGGCGTTCTCTGTATTTCCTGAATTTGAATGTTGCCTGCCCTACTAGGTTGGGGAAGTTCTCCTGGATGATATCCTGAAGAGTGTTTTCCAACTTGGTTCCATTTTCCCCCTCACTTTCAGGCACCCCAATCAGACGTAGATTTGGTCTTTTTACATAATCCCATACTTCTTGCAGGCTTGTTCATTTCTTTTTCTTCTTTTTTCTTTTGGTTTCTCTTCTCGCTTCATTTCATTCATTTGATCCTCAATCGCTGATACTCTTTCTTCCAGTTGATCGAGTCGGTTACCGAAGCTTGTGCATTTGTCACGTTTTCTCGTGTCATGGTTTTCATCTCTGTCATTTCGTTTATGATCTTCTCTGCATTAATTAGTCTAGCTGTCAATTCTTCCACTTTTTTTTCAAGATTTTTAGTTTCTTTGCGCTGGGTACGTAATTCCTCCTTTAGCTCTGAGAGTTTGATGGACTGAAGCCTTCTCTCTCATCTCGTCAAAGTCATCTCTGACCAGCTTTGATCCGTTGCTGGCGATGGGCTGCGCTCCTTTGCAGGGGGAGATGCGCTCTTATTTTTTGAATTTCCAGCTTTTCTGCCCTGCTTCTTCCCCATCTTTGTGGTTTTATCTGTCTCTGGACTTTGATGATGGTGACATACTGATGGGGTTTTGGTATAGGTGTCCTTCCTGTTTGATAGTTTTCCGTCTGACAGTCAGAAGGACTGTCTGTTGGTCTGTTAGAGATTGCTTGAGGTCCACTCCAGACCCTGTTTGCCTGGGTATCAGCAGCAGAGGTTGCCGAAGACAGAATATTGCTGAACAGCGAGTGTACCTGTCTGATTCTTTCTTTGGAAGTTTCCTCTCAGGGGTGATGCCACCCTGTGAGGTGTGGGTATCAGACTGCCCCTAGTGGGGGATGTCTCCCAGCTAGGCTACTCAGGGGTCAGGGACCCACCTGAGCAGGCAGTCTGTCCGTTCTCAGATCTCAACCTCCGCGTTAGGAGATCCACGGCTCTCCCCAAAGCTGTCAGACAGAGTCGTTCGGGTCTGCAGCGGCCCCGCTCTTTCCCCTAATGGACTGCAGCTGTGCGCTGTCCGCAGAGGTAGAGTCTACAGAGACAGGCAGGCTTCCTTGAGCTGCTGTGAGCTCCACCCAGTTCGAGCTTCCCAGCGGCTTTGTTTACCTACTTAAGCCTCAGCAATGGCGGGCGCCCCCCCCCCAGCCTCGCTGCTGCCTTGCGGATAGATCGCCGCAGACGGCTGTGTTAGCAGTGAGGGAGGCTCCGTGGGCGTGGGACCCTCCCGGCCAGTGTGGGATATATTCTCCTGGTGTGCCTGTTTCCTTAAAGCGCAGTATTGGGGTGGGAGTTACCCGATTTTCCAGGTGTTGTGTGTCTCAGTTCCCCTGGCTAGGAAAAGGGATTTCCTTCCCCCTTGCGCTTCCAGGTGAGGCGATGCCTCGCCCTGCTTCAGCTCACGCTGGTCAGGCTGCAGCAGCTGCCCCGCACCGATTGTCCGGCACTCCCTAGAGAGATGACCCCAGTACCTCAGTTGAAAATGCAGAAATCACCGGTCTTCTGTGTCGCTCGCGCTGGGAGTTGGAGACTGGAGCTGTTCCTATTCGGCCATCTTGCTCCGCCCCATGCCACATTTTCTTAATCCAGGCTATCATTGATGAACATTTGGGTTGGTTCCAAGTCTTTGCTATTGTAAATAGTGACACAATAAACATACGTGTGCATGTGTCTTTATAGCAGCCTGATTTATAATCCTTTGGGTATATACCCAGTAATGGGATGGCTGGGTCAAATGGTATTTCTAGTTCTAGATCCTTGAGGTATCACCACACTGTTTTCCACAATAGTTGAACTAGTTTACAGTCCCACTAACAGTGTAAAAGTGTTCCTATTTCTCCACATCTTCTCCAGCACCTGTTGTTTCCTGACTTTTTAATGATCGCCATTCTGATTGGTGTGAGATGATATCTCATGGTGGTTTTGATTTGCAAAAAGCAATGGCAACAAAAGCCAAAATTGACAAATGGGATCTAATTAAACTAAAGAGCTTCTGCACAGCGAAATAAACTACCATCAGAGTGAACAGGCAACCTACAGAATGGGAGAAAATTTTTACAACCTACCCATCTGACAAAGGGCTAATATCCAGAATCTACAAAGAACTTAAACAAATTTACAAGAAAAAAGTCAAACAACCCCATCAAAAGGTGGGCGAAGGGTATGAGTATTGTTAACATGATAGGTGATGCCATGGTTTTACTCTGATGCTAAGAGTGTGTTGAGCTCTGTGAGGTTATATGGCTTGATTCTTGCCCTTGGGGAGCTTCCCACACATTTAATAGGGACTTTGAAGCTACAGGAGGCACAGGAGGAAAGCAGTTGAGCTCACTGAGCACCTCCCTTGTGCCACACACTGGGCCAGATCCTCTTCCCTGTGTGATCTCATAAGAACCCTCCAGACTCCATGTGGTAGATGCTGTTCCTGTTGGCCGGGGAGGCTCTGCAGCTCCAAAAGAGAAGTGGCTCCACCCTCTTTCCTAGTTTGCCCCGTGACACCTCACCCCGCTCCCTTCATGGCCACCCTTATGACCAGCTTCTCATGACATCTTTGTCCAATTCTGTTCCTGGAGAGTGGGAGGGGACACGTTCTCTTGAGGGAAGAGCATGGAGGTTGGAGCCAGTGTTTGTGTCCAATGTCCTCCATCTGTGAGTTGTGTCATGTGCCCTTGGGCCCAATTTCACTGACCTTCCCATCTCCTATCCTGTCAATGAGGCTGTCATCAGTGTCCCTTTTCTCAGATTACTCCTAGAAAGAGTGTTACTTTCCACAAGAAATGCCCTCAGGCACAGAGAGTCCTCCAGGTGGGAGCTCTTGAGTTCAGGAGGATCATTCTTGCTCACCTTCAAATCCCATTGCCTTCTTACTTCTGTTGATTCAGACATGCCCTGTCCTCCAAAAGGAATTTCTCCAAACTTTATCCTGTGATTGATACCTAAGGAATTTCAAAACTCTTCAATAGCATCCCTGGATCACATTTCACCCCAGAGAATGTGTGCATGTATGTTACATGTGGCAGTGGCCTATGTGTGTGAGTGTATGTGTGTGTGTATACACATACATGCTATCTTAAAAAAATGTGCCTGAAAGCAGACATCTGTGGAGCAGTAGCATTGAACACTGTAGAGAATGTGGGCTCAGGCCTTACTGCCCATGTGCATTGGTCGTGGGACCTTGAGCAGGTCCTTGCGCTTCCTCAACTCCCATTTCCTGTTGTATACAATGGTGACTGCTATGTTCTAAGACTGCTGGGCCATTAGGCTGATCTCTTGATAGATTCTGTCTGCAGTGGGGCTTCTGGCACAGCACTGCAGGGGAGATTAATAAGAAGGGATCTCCACCCTCTGATTTTACTCTCAGCCAGGTCCACCCACGGCAGGCCAAGGAAAGACAATGCTGTTTCCTAAAGTGTTGCGTTTCATCTGACTCTCTCCTGAAAAGGCTGCTGGGGCGAATGTCTGGGTAAGAGTGGTGCCAAGGGAAGGTCCAGTCTTCACTGGATGGGCTGCAAAGGGCCCTGGACAGGAAGGGAACCCAGCTGTGTTCTTGAGCCATATCAGGGTTCCTAATCTCTTGGTTACACTGCCTCTCTGAAAGTGAAGACAAAGGAGGCTGAGAAAAGATTAGAGGCAGATTGCAAAGTCGTCTAGACCATATTAGGATCTTCCTTCTGGTGCCAATGAGAAAGATCCCAACATTTCTTGTGACCCAGAAGTGATCTTCGTAGAACTGTTTTTGAAAAAGTTTAACTGACTGCAATGAGGAAGATAGATTGGTGGCTGCTCAAATATAAGCTTATAATAATAATAATAAATTCTTGGTTTTGTTTAATAACTACAATTGTGCCTGAAGTCACCTCCCTATGAAACAGCAAATGTAAAAGAGCTTTGTAAAAGTGAAGAAGGTTATATTGATGCAAGGTTATTATTAATATGGTATTAGGTTATTGCTTCATTTGGGGACAATTTGTTTGTTCTTGGAAGACTTTGAATAGAGGAAGGGTTTCTCCATTGTTTAGCATTTGCTATTAGGGATGAAATTAAACTGGTTTAAATTTAAGCTCTTGTTCCCATTTTAATGTCTTATGTAATACCGGGATTTTTTTGTTTACAATTTATTCCTGTTTCTGCAGGTGCTCCATGGGGTAGGATCCTGCACCTGAGAACGATAGCATTAATTTTGACAAAAAGGGTTTAAAAATATAAATGTCAGCGTCTCCGGCGTAGTGAAGGTGGCAATGGATGACAGAAGGGCATTCTAGGGTGGTGCTCCAAAATAGAATTCCAGATGCCTCCTGAGTGTTCCCAGAGTGCAGGCAGTCGTGCTGGCCTCATTTGCTCAGCCAAAGTATTCTGTTATTTAGAAACTTCCTGTGAGGCTGGATGGTGTGGTGCAGGGTCAAGCAGACTGATAATTATCTTTGCTGCCTTCTAATTGAATGGCTCTGGACAAGCCTCCTAACTTCCCTGAGTCTCAGTTTCCCCAGCTACAAAATTGAAAGACGGGAATAAGTTAAATTCATTAATAGTTTCAAAAAATAAAAATAAAAGACAAGCTCCATGAGGGCAGGGACTGCCTTATTTTTGTTCTCTTTTCATCCCTATGCCCATTCCGTGAAGAGTTCACAGCCCTGGGGATCACCTGCACATCACGTTGATGCTGGTTTCCAGGGAAAACTTCCCAGCCCATCGGATACTGACATGGGATACTGACACGGAAGCTTCTTGGCTGGCTCCAGTTGATCTAGGTAAAGACTTAAAATCATGACCCCTATTATGTCTCCCCAACACACATGGACCTAGCTCTCTGCCTGTCAGCCCTGCTGTCTTCATCTTGCTCCCAGCAGCCCTCCCTGGACTCCTGTGCCACCCGGGAGCCACCGTCCCTATGTGCATGTAGAAGACAAGGAAGTCTTCACCCACCAAGCCTGAAAGTCATACCCATTGCTTCACTTGCATGCTGGTTGGAATTTATGCAGGTGGACATCACTACCTACAACAGTAGTTGACAAATGTCATTTCACTCGATGGCTAGGACGCGTTTTGGCAAACAACTAGCACTCTGTTTTTATGCGGCAGATAAAGACATATCAGACTGGGAAGAAACAAAGGCTTAATGAACTTACAGACCCACCTGACTGGGGGTGCCTCACAATCATGGTGGAAGGTGAAAGACACATCTCACATGGCAGCAGATAAGAGTACTTGTGCAGGGAAATTCCTCCTTATATAAATATCTGATCTTGTGAGACTTATTCTCTTTTTCTTTTCTTTTCTTATCTTTTTCTTTTCTTTTTTTTTTTTTTTTTTTTTTTGAGATGGTGTCTTGCTCTGTCTCCAGGCTGGAGTGCTATACACAATCTCGGCCCACTGCAACCTCCACCTCCTGGGTTCAAGCAACTCTCCTGCTTCAGCCTCCCGAGTAACTGGGACTACAGGTGTGCACCACCACTCCCAGCTAATTTTTGTATTTTTAGTAGAGACAGGGTTTCACCATGTTAGCCAGGGTGGTCTTCATCTCTTGACCTTGTGATCTGCCCACCTCGGCATCCCACAATACTGGGATTAGCCAGTTGGCATGAACCACCGCACCTGGCCATAGACTTATTCTCTGTCACAAGAACAATATAGGAAAGACCTGACCCCATGATTCAATTACCTCCCACTGCGTCCCTCCCACAACACATGGGAATTCAAGATGAGATTTGGGTGGGGACACAGCCAAACCATATCCCACTCTCACTACAGATTGGCACCATCATCTTTAAAAAATGTTCTCTCTGGTAGATGTCATTTTTTATCTCTTATTGAAATGTCAACTTACAGTTCCCTTGTTACCACAGAGATTCGTAATTTGAACATTATTTACCATTCATGTATCTTCTCGTGGGATTTGCCTGTTTATGACAGCTGTCCCTTTAAAAAAAGTTAGCTTAATTGCTTTTCCACATTAATTTGAAGATTTGTTTTCTTTTGTTTTGGCATTACAGATATTGATACTTGTTTGGTTATGTGTTTTCAAGGATCTTCTGAATTGTGCTTTATCTTTTGTGCTTTGCCCAGGATGCTTTTCTCTTCAATAGAGAGCCCCTCCACCACCTCAATCCATGCTGTGCACTCCGGCCCTGCAGGGCATCCTTGGCCTTTGCAGCCTGGTGTGCTCCTTTCTGCCACCAGCTTTCACACACATGGCTCCTTCTGCCCAGAATGCCTTCCTTCTCCTCACTTGGCCTGGTTGAACCTTACCTATTTGCCAGATCTCAGCTTAAATGTCGTTTCCAGAGGGAAGTCCTCCATGCCTCCCTATTCCCCACCCAAATCTAGGTCAGGTTCCTTAGTTACCTGCTCTCTTGGAACCATGATTTCAGAGCCCTGTCTCAGTTAATAATTGTAGATTTGACTGGGTTTCTGTTGTTTAGAATGGTGTCTGCAACTAGGAAGCATAAATATTTCTTAGGTGAATAAATACAGATTGAGTATCGCTTATCCAAAATGCTTGGAATCAGAAGTTTTTCAAATTTCAGATTTTTTCAGATTTTGGATGCATTATATTTACCAGTGGAACATCCCAAATCCCAGAATCTGAAATCTGAAATGCTCCAGTGAGCATTTCTGTTGAACATCATGTCAGTGCTCAAAAAGCTTGATTTTGGAGTATTTTGGATTCTGGATTTTTAGATTTGGAATGCTCAACCTGCATATGTCTCTTAGCACCTCAAGAACACAGACATAGTGTATGTTTAGTAATCTTTATCACCATCACACAACACGGTGCTGGTGCCTTGTCCTCATAGAGATTCAATGAGTATCTAATGAACAAGCAAATCTCATTTTTAGTATATCTGATATACTCGGGCACTCCAGAATATTTTTTAAATGAATGAATGTATGACTATATAATATCCTACAAAGCTCAGATTGTAGTAGGAGCACAATATATATATGTGTCCCCCCAGTCTTTCTTAAGTGAGTATGGCCTCTCCTGACTCACTGTTACATTAGAACATATTGTAACAGCAAATAACACTTTTTCAGTGTGTATATGTCTTAGGTACCAGGCCATATTAATCAGGATAATGCATGATAGATGCTGTAACAGACAAGCCCAAATTGTGGCTTAATTCAATAAAAATGGTTTAGTATGTGCATACACACACAATTTCCCATTCATTTCACAGTTCTACATAGGCCAGGTGGCTTTCTTGGTTGTCTTCCTAACCGGTGACTTAGGGGTCTGGATCTTCTCCAGTGCACGGCCCTGATGTATAGAAGGAAGAGAGAAAGTAAGCTAAAGCTCCAGTGGGAGATTCTAAAACCCAGACATAGCCTTGCATACATCTCCTGGGACAACTGTCTATTAGCTGGAACTAGTCACATGGCCACAATATAAGTGCAAGGGAAGCTGGGAATTGTAGTCTTCTTGTACCAGAAAACAGAGAAAGGATCAGGGAGTGTCCAGCCAGACTGTGCCAACAAACTAAAATCTGTTTAGAAAAAACAGAACCTTTTCCTCTGCAACTCCCTTTCCCCCTGAGTAGCACGACCCCGTGAAGAAACTGAGGGCTTTGGGATTAAAGAGAAAGGAGTTTGAATTTTACTTCCCCGCTCCCTACTGCAGATGATTTTGTGAACTTGGTAAGTCTTTTGATCCTTACAAGCACTACCCAGGTCAGGCTAAATAGGACTCAGATTTGGGTCTTGTTTATACCCATCCACAGGATCTTAGTTTGAGCTAGGTGGCTTATAAAATACAATAATTTATTTCTCACAGTTCTGGAGGCAGGAAAGTCCAAGATTCAGGCATTGGCAGATTTGGTGTCTGGTGTGGGCCTGCTTCCCTGCTTCTTAGGAGGTGACTTCTTGCTGTGTTCTTACAGGGTGGAGGGATCAAGGGTCTCTCTGGGTCCCCTTTTAGAAGGGCACTAATACCCTCCATAGGGGCAGATCCCTGATGACCTATTCACCTCCCAACAATGCCACCTCCCAATATCATCAACTTGGAGGCCATTTCAACATATGAGTTCTGGAGGAACACAAACATTCACATGGGTGCAAGTGCCTTTTCCTGGTCTCAGCTAGGCCGACTGCACAGGGCTTAATGGGAACGCCGGCCTACACAACATGCTCCCATTGTGCCATTTTAAACCGGCTGTGTTGAGAGGAGCTCATCCGACAATGCACATGAATTATCTTTGCTTCTTTTCTGCTACCATAAAATGCCTGGAAACCAGACCTTCCCCAAATTCCAGCTTGATGACAGGCCCCATTCTTTTTCTGTTTGTTGACATTGTATGGCTTGTTTTCTACCAGCGCAGCCATTGTGGCTGGCTCCCCTGGGGTCGGACATTTTATTTTCCTTTGGCAAAGCTTCCTCCATTCTTTTCCCCACTGTAAGAGCCTGGCAAAAAACAGGCTTCAGTAAAATGGCCATCAGATCACTGTGTGCCTTGGCCCTGCTTGGCTATTTGTCTCTGGGGCACCTGTCAATTCAATTAAACAAGGTCAAAGCTGTGTTGGCTAAATGTATTATCACCACTTAAAAAATTTTTCACCTTATAGTAAGAAGTGGTAAGGGCATGAATTATAATTTGATTTCAAATCTCAATAACATACAAATACATAAAAATATAAACACGTCACCCTTCCACCCATACATACACACACAAAGAAAATAAACTGGAAGAAAACATGCCAAAAAATTTATAGCTGTTATCTCTCAGTAGTGGGGGTTTTGTTTATTTTATTTGCTTATCTATATTTTTCTATATTTTGCACATTTTCCAAAGTGGGCTATTATTATTTAAAGTCTCAGCAGAAAATACATGTCTTTCTCAAAGATTAACTGAAGAGCGCTTAGTGAAGCGGCTGTTGATAGGGCTCAGGGTTAAGGTTGCTGTATTTGTCCTGAGAGGTGAAATAATACGACAGAAACAGCAACAACAAAACACCCAAATCTTGGGCCGGCTGTGGTAGCTTATGCCTGTAATCCCAGCACTTTGGGAGCCTGAGGAGGGCAGATCACTTGAGGTTAGGAGTTCAAAACCAGCCTGGCCAACATGGTGAGACCCCCGTCTCCACTAAAAATACAAAAATTAGCAGGGCATGGTGGCACATGCCTGTAATCCCAGCTACTCGGGAGGCTGAGGCAGAAGAAATGCTTGAATCCTGCAGGTGGAGGTTGCAGTGAGCCGAGATCGTGCCACTGCACTCCAGCCTGGGCGACAGAGTGAGACTCCCTCTCAAAAAAACAAAAACAAAACAAAAAACACCCAAATCTCAGCTGAGTTCTTGCTCATGATATACATGTTTAGTAAATAGTCTATGTTCTTCTTCACATTCTTTTTTTTTTTTTTTTTTTGCCTTCTCTCTGTGGTATTGACTAATGGAACACCCTCTCTCTGGAATGTTGCTGGTCGTTGTGAAAAAAAGAGAAAGAGAACTCTGGTAGGAGCACAATATGTATGTATTCCTATATTGGCAAAGATGCTCCAAGCATATTCATATGGTCCTGCTGGATGATGAAGAAATCAGGAAGTATGCTCCTTCCTAGTATCAAGCAGAAAGAACCCGAACGTTGGGCAAAACAGCCCGAATAACCAGCAAGAAAATAGCAAGAGACAATGACACATTTTGTGACTAGCAATAGTGGGAAGCTGTTGGTACCTTTGAGTCTGAACATGTTCCTGGAGCCTAGCAGGGAAGTGACCTCCATAGCATGTGGTAGTGAAGCACAGTGACTGCCAAGCCAAGGCTGTCAGGGAAGAGGGGAGTCACCTACTTCTCTTTCCTTCTGCAATCTGATCTTCCGATGATGCGTCCCTTTAAGAGAACCTGATCGGAATCCAGGGGACATGGAAACCTAGGTAACATAATCAATATGATCAGCCTTCTTGCACACCTGACAGGGCAGAAAAAGTAGAGTGGATCTGGAGGGACAAAAGATAAACAGTACAAGCTATTATTAGTTGTAATCAGAAAATGAGGTGTTATTTATATAAAAATAAAACTCAGCAGACTAGAAACCAAGCAGCATCAGTGAACTCATTTGTACAGCCACGATTCTGAGCTAACCCTATGCTCAGCTTCAGGAATGCGGAAATGTTATCAGACATGGCCTGGCCTTTTGAGGAGTCACAGGCACCCTGAAGAAGAGAGACATGTAACCAACAACTAAAACACGGGTAGTGGGTTCTATCTTAGAAATGTGGAAAGGGGCCAGCCACGGTGGCTCACATTTGTAATCCCAACGTTCTGGAAGGCTAAGGCAGGCAAATCACTTGAGGTCAGGAGTTCAAGATCAGCCTGGCCAACATGGTGAAACCCTGTCCATACTAACAATACAAAAATGAGCCGAGTGTGGTGGCGTGTGCCTGTAATAGCAGCTTCTCAGGAGGCTGAGGCAAGAGAATCACTTGAACCTGGGAGGTGAAGGTCTCAGCTGAGATTGTACCACTGCACTCCAGCCTGGGTGACAGAGCGAGACTCTGTCTCAAAAAATTAGAAAATTAAAAATTAAAAAAAGTTAGGAAATGTGGACTGGGTCCTTTGAGAGTCCTTTGTAGTGATATGTCTGTTCATGTCAAGGTGTATCAGGGTAAACCCACTTCCCTTTCTGACATTCGGATTTCCTGTCTGCAGAGAAAGCCTCGTTACTTCCAGGCTCAAAGCCATGACCCACCCCAAAACACCCCATTCCTTGTCCTAAGAAGGCAAAGTACTGCATGCATCTCTAGATTTGAATATTTGCTGAGATTAATCTGAGATTGTGCATTCCCTTGATCCTGATTCATTTCAGCTCATCCTGATTTGGAGAGGGTTTGGAGGTCATGGCCCTGTGCTTATTTGCTTATGTGTCCACATAGGCATGTGTGTGTAAATGCACACATACCAACCCATACACAGTTCCTCTTTACCGCTGCTCCTCCTCCACTTAGCAAACATGAAACACATCTTTCTGACACATTATAGAAAAGGCTGGGAGGGGCTGGTTTTACTACATTAACTGAAGATGTGCTTGTGATGAATTATGAATGACCTAACATGTCTTAAATCATAAAGAAATCCAATTTAAGTTTCTACACACAGTTCAAAGTCTGCATTTAATCTATACTTTGCTCAAATCTATTGTGCATCTCAGTAGGTTTTGCACAGAGAAATGAGAAGCAAAATGTTGGGGTTTTGCATCAAGCAGATATTGACTAATACTTTTTGTTGCTTTTCATAGAGAAAGACCTCTTTTTCATTTTCCTCTTTCTATCTCTGTGTGTATGTTTAATATCCAGTAGCAATAAATAGCACATCAGCCCAAGAGAAGAAACCAACTGCTATCTTTCATTCATTTCCACTGATGGTATGGATCTAGAAGACTCCTAGGAGGGAACAAAGAATTCAGTGCCTTTCTATTGGCATATGTTCATTTCAACAGAAACCCTTCTGTTTTAACTGTGTCTATTAAAGCTTCTTTTTTTGTGAGGGATTGGAGTGGGGAACAGTTTCCAGCACTTAGAATTTAGTAAAGAAAAGAGCAGTCATTCATAAATTCCATGTATGAAGTGTTTGGCTTTTTTAGTAGTTAAATTCTTATGTTGAGATAATTGCAGATTCACAAATATAGATGCAAATACACGTACACACATGGAGTCTCTCTGTATTATATACGATACAATATATAAATACAATGTATAACATATACATATATTATTATATATTATATATTACACACATAGCATATTACGTACAATTATATATCATATATAAATATATATCATGGCCAGGCATGGTGGCTCACGCCTGTAATCCCAGCACTTGGCTATTGGGAGGCCAAGGCGGGTGGATCACCTGAGGTCAGGAGCTCAAGACCAGCCTGACCAACATGATGAAACTCCGTTTCTACTGAAAATACAAAAAATTAGCCGGGCATAGTGGCGGGCACCTGTAATCTCAGCTACTCGGGAGACTGAGGCAGGAGAATTGCTTGAATCCGGGAGGCGGAGGTTGCAATGATCTGAGATCATGCCATTGCACTCCAGACTGGGCAACAAGAGTGAAACTCTGTCTCAAAAATAAATAAATAAATAAAGATAAATATATATTATGTATGTTATATATATTTATGTAGTATACAAATTATGTAATATAAACTATATATTATATATAACATATATTATGTATATATTATATACAGAAACTCAATGTATCCTTTAGCCAGTTTCCTGACACGGCTAGGCAAAGAGTTCTTGGATTTAATTAAAAAATGTAATATATAAAAGGAAAAATTGATAAATTATTACTCTTCAAAATTATAAAATTTTGTTTCATGAAAGACTCCATTAAGAGGATGAAAAGAAGAGCTATAGACTGGGAAAAAATATTTGCAAACCACATATCTAATTACATAGAGAAACTTCATGTACACTTTAGCCAGTTTCCTGACACGGTAACATCTTGCAAACTACGGTACAATATTACCAACCGGGTTTTTGGCTTTCATATGACCTACAGATTGTATTGAGATTCCCCATTTCATTTGTACTCATTTTTGTGTACATACGTGTATGCTTTGTTCTATTTTGGCAACACGTGTGGGTGTGTATATCTACCACTACAGTCAAGACCTAGAACAATCCATCATCACAACAATTCTGTATTGCCATTTTGTAGCTACATCCATTCCCACGACCTTCTGCCATTTCTGCTGTCCCTAACACTTGGTAACTACTAATCTCTTCCCCATTTCTATAATATGTTTATTTCAAGAACATTGTGTAAATGAATTTCTACTGTATGTAACCTTTGAAAATGGGCTTTTTTCACTTAGTGTAATTCCTTGGAGAGTCATCCAAGCTGTTGCATGTATCAATAGTTTGCTCCATTTTATTGTTTAATAGTATTCCATGATGATATTGATGTATCACAGTTTATTTAAACATTCACTTATTGAAGGGCAATGGAGTACTTTTTTGGCTATTAAGAATAAAATTGCTGTAAATATGTTTGTGTCCATTTTTGTGTCAACATATATTTTCGACTGGGTGCAGTGGCTCACGCCTGTAATCCCAGCACTTTGGGAGGCCAAGGTGGGTAGATCACGAGGTCAGGAGATCAAGACCATCCTGGCTAACACAGTGAAACCCTGTCTCTACTAAAAATACAGAAAATAAAATTAGCCAGGCATGGTGGCGGGCACCTGTAGTCCCAGCTACTTGGGAGGCTGAGGCAAGGGAATGGCGTGAACCTGGGAGGTAGAGCTTGCAGTGAGCCAAGATCATGCCACTACACTACACCCTGGGCAACAGAGCGAGACTGTGTCTCAAAAAAAAAAAAAAGGTGTTTTCACTTTTGTGAGATAAATGCCCAAGAGTATAATTGTACAGTAATTGCATATTTGGTTTTATTTTATTTTATTTTTTATTTTTTTATTTTTATTTTTATTATTTTTTTTTTGAGACAGTCTCGCTCTATCGCCCGGGCTGGAGTGCAGTGGCCGGATCTCAGCTCACTGCAAGCTCCGCCTCCCGGGTTTATGCCATTCTCCTGCCTCAGCCTCCCGA
Source organism: Trachypithecus francoisi (assembly GCF_009764315.1). Classification (NCBI taxonomy): domain Eukaryota; kingdom Metazoa; phylum Chordata; class Mammalia; order Primates; family Cercopithecidae; genus Trachypithecus; species Trachypithecus francoisi. The sequence continues at coordinate 9,475,576 of NW_022681468.1, read as the reverse complement.
GTAGCTGCCGCCACCTCGCCCGGCTAGTTTTTTGTATTTTTTTTTTTTAGTAGAGACGGGGTTTCACCGTATTAGCCAGGATGGTCTCAATCTCCTGACCTCGTGATCCGCCCGTCTCGGCCTCCCAAAGTGCTGGGATTACAGGCTTGAGCCACTGCGCCCGGCCGCATATTTGGTTTTATAAGAACCTGCCAAACTATTGTCCAGAATGTGTGTTCCATTTTACATTCTCATCAGCAATACCTGAATGATTCTGTTTCTCCACATTCTTGCCAGCATTTGATGTTGTCACTGTTTTTTATTTTAGTCATTCTTGTAGGTGTGTAGTGATAGCTCACTGTGGCTTTGATTTGCATTTCCCTAATGACTAATGATGTTGGACATCTTTTGATGTTCAATATAAAACATTCTCTTGGGTGATATGCCTGTTCATGTCTTTTATCTGTTTTCTGGCTGGATTTTTTTTCTTTTTTACTGTTGAATTTTGAAAATTAAAAATTAAAAATTTCTAGATATGTCTAGTTTTTTATTGGATATGTGGTTTGCAAATGTTTTCTCCCAGTCTATAGCTTTTCTTTTCATCCTCTTAATGGGGTCTTTCATGAAGCAAAAGTTTATAATTTTGATGAATATAATTTATCGATTTTTCCTATTATATATTACACTTTTGCATTAAATCTAAGAACTCTTTGCCTAATCCTGGATCCTGAAGACATTCTCTTTCTTTTTTTTTTCCCTAAAAGTTTTACAGTTTCTCATGTTTACATTTATGTCCATAACACATTTTGAGTTGATCTTTGTATAATCTGTGAAGTTTTCTTCTGCCTCTGGCCATCCAATAGCTGCAGCACTGTCTATCAAGAATCCTCCCTCCACTGAATTGCATTTGCACCTTTGACAAAAACCACTGGGCATATTTGTATGGGCTGATTTCTGGGTCTCTAGTCTGTTCCATTGGTCAGTGTAGCCGTTCCTCAGACTATATCACACTGTCTGGATCACTCCAGCTACATGGTTAGGTTGAATATGGAGTGGAGTGATTCCTCCCTCTTCGTTCTTTTTCAAGGTTGTTTTAGGTATTCTTGGGCCTGTGCCTTTCTACATAAATTGGGAATTAGCTTGTCTATGTCTAAAAAAATCTATATGAGGTGTTTTTATGTGAGAAATGAGAAGCTCACACAACCATGAGGAGGACTGGGGGCGTGAGGGCAGCAGTGCCATCTTGGACGTCTCACAGAACTGCTGAAGATAAGGCTTATGCAGGACTTGTCCAGAGACTGTTAAAAACCTCAAGAGTCTCAGCAAAGCTCCTACTAATGTCCTCAGTTGGCTGCATTGAAGTAAGTGACATCTCAAGAAATCAACCTGGACCTACCTGGACCTCCAGGCCACCTGTTTCTGCAACTGCTTCTAGGGAGCAATGGCCTTTTGCTCTCCTGCCTTCTTAGGGGCTGACTTGAACCGGGGACCAGCACAGAAGGATGTTCTCCCAGAGGTTCAGAGAAGACCCTGGAAGAGGTGGGAGGGGGTCCAGTGTTGACACCTCATGGTTTTACAGTTAGGGCTAGAGATCTTGTGAATGAATTGCAAGGTCTCTGCATGGTGGATAAAAATAATTCTTCCTTTAAGAGTTAATCTCACAGAGCACAGTTTGCCGAGGGATAGAGGTATCTGGGAGTTAATTCCTAAATTCCAAGGAGTAGGCTCTCCATGTATGGATTCAATCAGTGTCTCAGTGGAAAGGTGTATCCATCAGCTAAGGAAGTGGCACAGTTCCCAGTGTAGCCGTCCAGAGAGGTGGGTGAGCTGGTCATTGCCGTGATGTCAGAAATGCTGTGAGAAAGGAGACTAGGCATGCAGGGCATGTGTGTAGGGAGGAAGTGGGCCGGAGGATGCACCTAGCCCTGTCTTTGTGCACTGGGGAGATGTTGCAGGAGAAGAAAGTTCTCTCCTGGGATCCCAAGGTGCACTGGAGTAAGCAGGTGAACAGGGCATGTAGAACCAAGTATAGAAGGGAGCATCTTCCATTCTCTCTGAGTGAGAGATTTTCCTGGAACCAAGGAGAAAGGCTGGGATATGGGTACACTAATAGGCCAGAGTGCAGATGCCAACACTCTTGTATCAGCTCCTACAGTGACATGAGGAGCTGTGTGACAATCCCAGACTTCCAAGAAAAAGCAAGAGTAAGTTGATTATTTCGGTTCCTTTCTGTACCTGAGTTCTATGAACCAAGCACTATGTGTTTTCAAAACAGCCAGTAGCTTATGTAATATAGCACTTCTCCCTGCCAACCCCCAGAACCCACCAGCACCCTTTACAGTTCGAGTGAAGACTGAGGAGTCTCCTTTGACAAAAAAAAAAAAAAATTGCAGATTGCACTTGTTTTATCCAAATGAAATATTTCTTTATCATGTACAGCTCTCACATGAATGACACGTCAGTTCCAATTTGTGACAGAGAGCTAAGCTAATCTGGCTCCAGCCCTTGCAAGGCCACTCAGAACACATCCCGGAAAATAATAATGCAATTGTTCAAGTGTCACTGCAGCAGGGCTGGGAGGTAGGCTGTCTGTGACTTGTGCCCCCATGTGGCAAAACTGTCCAAGGTCTGTGTTACGCAAAATGTGCTGGGCAGTGGGACAGCTTTGTGTGGTGGTTATAATTTTTTCCTGGAGGTAGATGTGTCCTTCAAGAACCATTCAGGTTGGGGGCCTTCAGCTCCATGGTCTCAAGATGTTCCTCAGTGGTCAACCCAAGGTCATGGCCTCAGGTGGTTCTTCATGGTCTCAGGATGTTTCCTAGTAGTCCAGCCAAGGTTATGGTCTCAGACCATTCTTTGTGGTCTCAGGGTGTTCCTCAGTGGTCAAGCCAAGGTCATGGTCTCAGGTTCCTCCTGATAGTCTAAAAGTGTTCCACGGTGGTCAAGCCAAGATCACAAAACCAAAGTAAGGGAGAAATAAAAATCCTGGAATGTGAAAAAGTTAGAGACAGTCATGGACTCTTCTCCAGGGCTTCCCAATCCTTCTGAGATGGTCACTGTGACCCATCACTGCCCTAAGATGACCCTGCCACTGTTCATCCATTCATTTAGTTAAGGAGTATTTACCTCTCCTACTTTGGGAGTTGGACTGTTCTTGACTCCTCTGTGCATACCCTACATTTATTTTAGACTCCATATCAACCCACACTGACTCACATTGACCCTTCTCATTCTCCTGCATCCCTACTGCCTTAATTTAAGTCCTCATCTCTTACCTCACCTATTTTCAGAGCCTTCTGACAAGTCTTCTTGCCTTGACTCTCACTCCCAGGCACCTGCTAGGCATGCCCAAAACATTTTTTGAACGCATGCATGGGTCAGCCTTCAGCCTAGGACCTATAGCTCTATGTTCTTGTGGAAGATACAGACCTGCAAGATGTAAATGCACAAATAAATTAATTTCAAATTACAAATTAAACAAATGCTGGGCTGAGATGGAAAGGGAGCAGCTATAGTAGCTAGGGGTCAGGGGACCTCTCCAAGAAGGTGATATTTAAATGGAGATGAGAATGTAGAGAAAGGAGGGTGAAACTTGAGCCAGCAACATAGAGACTAGGAGCTCCAAGTGGTGGATTGGCTATTGAAAAGACTCCTTCCGGTGACCTGAATGACAAATCACTAACGAACATTAGTATTGCACTCTGTAACATGCCATAGCTCCTTTCCCCATGATCCCTCTCCCAGAGAAGTTTTGATGTATTTTGGGTCATTATTGAGAACATTTGTCATTTTGGGTGCTCAGGGTAGAAACATTGTTTTGGTTTAGGGGAATCACAAGGAAGGAGGGGAGTCAGAGCCGTGTCTCCCTTTTTACAGCTAGAGTGGAAAATATATCCCTTCTCCTTTCACTTGGCTTATGGGAGCTAAGCAGATATTCATGCTCAAAGGTAAGGTGAACTCATTTATCCTTAGCAATTGATATGATTTAGTTTTGTCCCCACCCAAATCTCATCTTGAATTCCCACAAGTTGTGGGAAGGACCTGATAGGAGGTAATTGAATCATGGGGGCCGGTCTTTCCCATGCTGTTCGCATGACAGTGAATAAGTCACATAAGATCTGATGGCTTTATAAGTCAGAGATTCCCTGCACAAGCTCTCTCTTTGCCTGCTGCCATCCATGTAAGACGTGACTTGCTCCTCTTTGCCTTCCACCATGATTGTGAGGCCTTCCCAGCCATGTGGAACTGTAAGTCTATTTAAAGCTATTTTTCTTCCCAGTCTCAAATACTTGAGACTGTCTTTATCAGCAGTGTGAAAATGAGCTAATACAGCAACTGTGAGCCCGGTGGCATAGAAGTGAGGGTGCAGTGGCTCAGGTATTCCAAGAAGACAATTATGGTGAAAGGTCATTGGCTATGTCCTCCTTCTGAAGCTCTTGCCTGAGCCTGGTTTTTCTGGCTTCTTATTAATTCCATGAGCCTCTCTCTCCTCTTCTAATAAGTTCTTAACTTGCTCAAGTTTGAGCAAGTTTGAGAAAACATTAAGAGGTGATGTTAATGATAATTAACAACTATAAACTCTGACCAGTTGAGTGGCTTGGGGATGGGGAATTGAGAAGGGGCTACGCATTCGGATCTGGAAGGGTATCTGCAGTGTGTCAGGGAAAGGAACAGGAATATGGAAGTGGCAGAAAGTCAGAGCTTTAAAATGTAATCCCTCTAGGAATTTACAGAAATTCTTGAGAAGGAAGACATCAAGGACTCAGAACAGGGTGCATAGATATTGCCTAGATTGCAAGAAAGTTGATTTATCCTAGATAACATCTGGATTCCAAATAAATGTTTAAGAGTGGAGGAATAAATTAATGGAGGAATGAATGAATGAACCTATGAATTATACAGCCCACACAATCTTGACAGTCAGTGACAGAGATTAATTTCAAATCACAAAGAAAACAAATGCGCTGAGATGAAAAGGGAGAAACTATATTAGCTAGGGGTCAGGGGACCTCTCTAAGGAGGTGATATTTAAATGAAGATGAGAGTACAGAAAAGAGAGGTGAAACTAGAGCCAGCAACTAATCAAACCTCATTGAAAACAGTTGTTTTGGTGAAATGAGTCAGTGGAGGAAAGACGAGGGAGCAGAATGTGGAAAGAGAAGGGTCAAGAATTAAAGAATTGTGTAATTTGATGTCCATCTCTCCCCTCAGAAGCAGTCCAGAGAGGTGATGCAGCTGCTGGGTTATTGGTCACCAGGGCTGTTGGACACCTGTGTGGAGGATCTGGGAGAAGCATTTTGCTCCAAACTTGCTCCTTTCCTGCCAGGTAAGTTATGCAAACCAGAATCTCCAAATGACCCTGTCTCTCTTGCCCCTCAAAGTTGGACTACCATATCCTTTCTTGGGTTTTCAATTTGGTTTAACAAATGCAGTAAGATGCAGAAATTATGAGTGTAAAGGATGAAGAATTTCTGCTCTTGTACACACTGCGTAAACACCACCCAGATCAAAATATCAAATGTTTCTATGTCTCTAGAAAGTTCCCTGCTCCCCTTCTGGATTACCTCAGCCTTCAGTTTACTGATTCTAATTTTTGTCAACATTGATTAGTTTTGTAGCATCACCTCTTAATGTTTTCATGGCCCTAGAAAGTTTCTTGCTCCCCTTCTTGATTACCTCAGCCCTCAGTTTACCGATTCTAATTTTTCTCACCATTGATTAGTTTTGCACCATCACCTCTTAACGTTTTCTCAAAATATTGAATCTCTCCATCTGTATCACCAGCTTCCTAGGCCAAGCAACTATTTCTCACTCTGGGCCATTGCATTGCCTCCCAGATGCTCCCTTGCCTCCTCTACTCATTTCGATTGCTGTGCTGCAGCAGGAGTCACTTTATCTGCTAAAAACTCTTCATCAGCTCTCCAGAAAAGCCTTCCATATCCTACAAGTTGCCATCCACCCACACCGACCAACCTCCTCTTGAGCCTTTCTCATTTTGCTTCCTGAATCTTACCCACCTATGTTAACCTTGAACTCTTCCTCTAGAGCACCCACACTAATTTATGCTCACACCTGCCTAAACTCTGAGCTCCACTGCCATTTCCTCAGGAAAAGCGACCTATACCTCCTTAATATGTCAAATTCCCACATCACCATTGCGTAACTTCTGCTCCCTTCCTTTGTAGCCCTTGTTCCAGTGGTGATTTTATAATCATTTGTGTGATGATTTCATTTATTTATTGTCCATCTTCCCCACTGGACTGTAAAGTGAGGGCCTGGGTCCAGTTCCACTCCTCACTGTATCAGTTCTCCATGCACTCTACCATATTTGGTTCAAAGAGTGTGCTCAGTAAACACAGTTGAATGAATAAAGGGAGGGAGGAATGAATGACTGAACATGGTTAGATTCTGGCCTTTATCAGTGGCATAGCAATACTGCCAATTGTCAACCTATGGTGCGTGGACCACTTCCCAGGTACCCAATCTCCTTCCATTTCCTTCTGCACACACTTACTGAATGCTTCTCTGAGCCAGGTTCTCTGTTAAGACAAGGAGATGTGGCGCCTGCCTTTAGGAAACTCAGTATGAGAAAGCCAACAATGACAACACTATATGGCAGGAGTTATCATACAGGTCTGAGAGCCCACCACAGAAGCACAGAGGAGGAAACCCTCACTCTGTGGGGAGGGCCAGGAGAGGAGCTCTAAGAATGAGCAGGAATTCACCTGATAAGAATACTGGAAGTGGTGCTTAAGTGGCGGGAACACCATGGGCAAATGCATGGAGGGTGGAAATGCATGCCGAGTTTCAGCTCCAGCAAATGGTTTGGCTACATCTCAGCTTGGGTTAAGGACAAGATAATAAGAGTGTCATATACAGAATAGGTGCTTGGAAAATCTTGACAGAACTCCATTAAAAGGTACTCCAGCCTTCTCTACTTGACATTACTATTCAGCTTGTGGTTTATTTAACATTTGCTTTTTGTGAACTTTGGTTAGTTTTGATATTGCTGGAATTGGCGGTGAAAGGTGTTATAATACTTTCCACCTCAAAGACCGGGAATGGGAGTGCAGAGATCCAGATGACTCCTTGAGTTACACGGTGGACCATCACCTGAAGGCAAGACCTCATCCTGGTGAGGAGGACTTCAATGGCCCTTGTTCTCCACCATCATGTGGGCAGCGTCTGGGCTGTTGGACCAATCTTGTGAGGATAAAAACCTTCGCAAAAAGTGGCTGAATATTCATGGAGTGCTTGATAATTAATGAAAGGATTCATGTACAACTTAGTTGATGTAAGAGAAAAATAAGCGGTGGGCACATCTACCTAAGGAAAGAACAGAAATCTGAACAGGATTCCCAAGACATAGTTGGAGGGAATTAGACTCTGTGCCTCACGTGGATGACCTCATGAAGGATTTTGATGTAAATGTATCGTGGGGACTGAGCAGTGACTCAGCTAGTGGTTCAAGAAATCGAAGTTTGAACGTCAGCCTTGACACAGGCAGTGCAACCCCTAGGATACGTGACCTCTCTACTGTGAGGCTCAGTGTTTACCTGTGAACAATGGGAATACTTAGAATCTGCGTCATAGATTATTGTTTATGTAAAACCTACTTTATCACATTGTCCACTGAACTGTCTGGCATAATCACTGTTCTGCAAATAGTAGCTGCTCCTCATAGAGATCTTTCACCTCCTTGATTAGACATATTCCTAGGTATTTAATTTTTGTGTTGGCCACTGTTAATGGGATTGTGTTCTTGATTTGGCTGTCAGTTGGAATGTTGTTGGTGTACAGAAATGCTGTTGATCTTTGTACATTGATTTTGTATTCCTAAGGGTTCATTAAAGCTCAGAGTTTTCTCCAGCTGGTGGTAGAAGGGGAAGTCAGAGTGATTCCAAGCAAGAAGGATCCCACCCTTGGTTGCTGGCTCTGAGATGTGGCAGAAGTCCACAGGTGAGCCACTGAAACCAACCTCCAGTTGCTGAGAGCTGTTCCAGTCTGACAGTCAGTAAGGGAGCGGGGACTTAAATCCTGCAACTGCAAGGAACTAAATTCTGACAGAGTTTGAAAGCATATTTTTCCCTAGAACCTTCGATAAGAGCCTGGCCAAGGCTGATACCTTGGTGTCAGTCTTTTGAGTCTCTAATAGGAGAACCCAGTGGAGCCCACCTAGGCTCCTGACCTGCAGAACTGTGAGCTAATAAATGGTTATTGTTTTAAGCTATTTCGTCTGTGCTAATTTGTTACACCACACAGAAAATTAACACATTCAGATAAACCACAAGCCAAAACATTCCCATTTTACAAATGAGGAAACTGAGACCCAGTAGGATTGGTCATCTTGCCCAGCATCATGCTGTCTATGGCAGGGTATGGACTTGAACTGTATTCTGCTAAACTCCCAGTGTATCACTCTGCTGTGCCACACAGCCATGTGTATTTAAATAGAATAGCTCTGTGGTATATATTTCTTATTCAAATTATTCAACCATTTGATTGTTAGTTATTTAAATATGCAGAAATTACTCACAATAATAGCGAAAGGAGCATGCAATATTATTACCTTTGTTGGCACTTAATAGGTAACATGAAACTAAGCTTTCTCATTACTTAATTATGTGACGGTGAGTCTAGGAGGCCTCAGCCCACAGGCCTGGTGTCTTTGGCTCTCCTGGCAGATGCAAAGGTGACAGGCTGTGGCTTATTGATCGTAGGCCATAGATTTGGCCTAACTTGCATTATGGCGTAATAGCACCTAGTAAATTGTAAAGGAATGGCAAAAGCTAAATGATGATCACATGTAAGCTATTAATGTAATTGTGTTCTTAAAGCTGCCTTCCTTAATTTACTCGAGTGGTGATTTCAGATTGAATTGGAGTCACAGCCCAGGAATAATTCATCCCCAGGCCTCACCCTGCATTTGAGTCAACAGCACAAGACACACATGGTGCTTGCTGCTTTATTGTTGAAATCCCATAATCTATGAGGCATTCATGGTCATGAAGTAGCTCGTTATTAAAATATAATATTATGTTCACGTGTGATTATTATTTTAATTCAGTGCTCTGTTGACTTATACAAGGTGGCCCACATTCTTTTAGCCTCTACTCTCCATTCTCCTACAGTAAAGTTAATTTATACCAAGATGATAAAAAATTTGATTTATTTTACAACAGATCAGTAATTGTGCTCTACAAATAAGTTCGTAATGATAATCAACAGCATTTTCAACATAATTTAATTTGTCTTCTCCCGAGAGGTAGTTAAATGCAGTAATAATAACACCAGTGTTATGGACTCTGCAGCAGTTAATCATGGTCTGAATATGCAGACAGCCCCAATATTGTATTGACAGAAATTAAATTAACCATCAGCTTGGGCAATCAGTGGCTATACAGCTATTAAAAGCAATAAAGGCAACAAACCCCAACCATTGCCAATTACATTTTGACATATACAAGGAAAAGGACAGATGCTTTTCATTTGAGATTTTTATTTCAGTGAAAATAAGACAGGAGAATAGCACCTTGAACTTACCAAGAGCTTCTTCTCCAAGGTGTGTTGAGCATGAGACGCATTCCCATTGGTGTTCTCTACTGATTGTCATCTGTTTGTTAAAAGATAAAATAAAATTCAGTGGCCGGGAGTCATAGTTTGTAAAATTTTAAGACATTTCTCTGATCTACTTTGCCTTTCAGTGCCCCTAACACACACAGTTCCCTACTTTTTCATCCTAGCACTGTGGCATCGACATAAGCACATTATGAGGACTGAGTTTTAAGGGGTAGGGTAAGCAGGGGAATAAGAAAAGAAGACGAAACCTAATATTTTTGAGGTTATAAAGACTCAGATTTAACAAACCCAATGATACTTTGATAAAAGAGCATTTCAGCATTATCTGGGGGAGATTCTGAGCTGGTTTAATTCAGTCCAAGACAAAATAGGGGCATGAGGTAGTAGGACTTCTTTCCTTCTTTCTTATATTGTTCTCTCCTTTTTTACTTCTTTCTTCTTCCTTTTGTGTCTAGCATGCCACCCACTTTCTTGGGGAAGCTTTCAATCAACCTCAGTCTTTTAGTCTGGAAGTTTTCCATATAGGGTTAGTTATATAGGGGTCCTGACTTAGCCATGGAGCCCAGATGGGCTTACCCCTACTGAATGGTTGATGGACACCATATTGTAGTTGATGGGAGGAGGTTCTTGCTAGACGTTGGTTGCAAGGGTGATCAATAAGTCTTCTGGACACTGGCATTGGGCATCGTACTCTTAAAGACTGGACCATCCGTGGACCTGGTCATGACTCCCATGAAACTCTCTGGTATAGGAACAGATGGCATTTCGAGTTGGGGCTAGGTAGGGTCTAAATGCCAACTCTGTCTACATCGCCTCCCTGAGTCCTATTATTCTAGGTCCCCTTGGACCTCTCCTTCCCTGTCACCTGCTGTCTCTCCCCGCTCTCCAGTTTGGAGAATATTTGAGGTTGGCTAAGATGCTTGACTTTCATGGTAGACAAAATATTGACCTCCTCTTCCCACAAAATGACGTCCACACCCTAATACTCAGAACCTGTGAATATATTATCTTACATGGCAATGACACTCTACAGATGTGATTAAAGATCTTGAGATGAGGGGAAATATCCTGGATTACCTAGGTAAGCCCAATGTAATCACAATGGCCTTTAGAAAAGAGAGGGAGGAGGTTCAGAGAGAAGAAAGTGACATCGCAATGGAAGCAGAGGGTGCAAAGGAGATAGGGTGACGGTCAGAGTCAGAGAGAGATTTGAAGATGCTACACTGCTAACTTTGTGAGCCAAGGAATGAAAGTGGTCTCTAGAAGCTGAAGAAGACCAAGAAGTGGGGATTCCCATTTGGCCTCCAGAGGGAGCACACCCCTCCTGATATCTTGATTGCAGCGCAGTGCAATCCACATGAGACTTCTGACCTCCCAAATGAGAAGATACTACATTTGCACTATTTTAAGCCACTAAGTTTGTGGTAATTTATTGCAGGCACAGTAGGAAATGAACACACTTCTTTATCTTTTAAAAAAACCTGTTGCTTGTAAAATATATTATGTAGACTGAGTTCTTTGTATGTTAGATTTTTTAAACCCCAAAACTCAGGTGTTTTGCGAGTCCACAGTGTTGACTTTTGAAACATGCTAGTGTTCTGTCTGCTTTTCTGCCATGCCATGTGATCCTTCTTCCGAGGCAATGGAAGTCACTGAAGGATGGTAGAAAGGACAAAGAGAACAAGGAGAGCAAAGACAAAAGAACAAAGAGAACAAGAAAAAGAACATTCAATCAACCTCTCAAATTGTTGTTCTGGCAGTTCTGGCAGGACCCATACATGATGGGTCCTGAAGGCACCATGTCCCAGCCTACCCTCCTGGCCGTGCATAATGCAGGGCCTTGCCCTTCTCCAAAGTGTGGAGAAATGGTTTGGGTAGGACACAGGCAGCGTAACCAATTCAGCTCAGTTTTCCTGGAACTTTCCCATTTCAGTGCTGCAAGTCTTGTGTGCCATAGCTTTCTTCATCCAGGGCAAGGGAGGAGTTACTCACCCAAGCCACAGGTCATAAAAACCACAGCTGGGAGGCTGTCAGGGCTGCCAGAGTCACCAATCACCTGGCATTGTTGTCCTCAAGCTGTGTCCCAAAGAACCTTAGAAAGTCCACTCACCTTTCTCAGGGACCACAGGGGAGGTATGAGAGAGTGTGTGGCAAGGACATAGCTTCGGGCTCTATATTCCTGCTTTAAGCAGTGACTCTGCTGTATTAGGCTACATTTTGAACAATGACTTTTGGCTAATAACCATGCAAAACAAGGCACAATTAGACCTGAAGAAAACTGATATAGCCTGTGACCATTATAGAGAGGAAAAATGTGAGACCTGGAGAGGGGCAGTGATTCCGGAAGCACCAGGGCTAGAGCTCAGCTGTTCGCACTTCACATTCATGCTCCTTTCGCAGCTCGCGTCCTTGCCTTATACGCCATGTTCCTATACCTCTGCTCCAGCTCTGCATTCCTGATGGTGCTTTAGCCAGTAAATCCTGCTCTTAGGCAATGATCCATGAATACACAAGAAACAAGGACCTTGGCTCCTTGGAGCCTGCAGGAAGCAGAATGGTTACCTCTTAGAAACATAAATTGTGTTTCTGGGAGTATTAAACCTATTTCATTCACACTTTTGCCACCACTTAAGATCATGGAGCTAGGTCTGGCAGAAAAGAGAGAAAGTGTCCTTGGAAAATATTTTTCAAAAGCGCAGTCCGCTATCCACTGAAGGTATAATGCAGAGAGATACATCCCTGCCCTCAAGGGGATTGTAATCTAAAGGAATATTGATGCCAATAAATGAGCGATGACAACAGGATAGCCACATTCTGGGCAGCAGAAGTCAAAGGTGGCTTCGGAGTCCAGAGGAAGGGAAGGGATCCAACCTGGTACTAGGGCTGGCAGGGGAGGTCATGGAAGATTTCTCAGAGGAAGCTCAGACTAAAGACTTAGAAAAGGTAAACCAGGCAAGAAAGATCATCATCCACTTTGATTCCCACAACTGGCCTGGGAGGGAAAGGCTCTTCAGTAAGAGAAAGTAAAAGAAATTTTCTTTTAATAGACAAGCAAATTGGGACCCAGAGAATTTGCTTCAAGTCTCTGAATTTGGTGGTTGTGGACTCTGATCGGAACATGGACTTATTCATTACAAATCCAATGCTCTTTCCACTTTGGGAGAGGTAGGGCTTGGCACTGCCTTTTCACAAGGGCATAGGATGGGCAAAAAAGAAAGATGGCGGCATCTTTGATTCCTTGAGGATCAAGCAGATAGCCTTTGAATGGGAGCTGACTTTACTCTTCAAACCAACTTCCCCTTCTTTGAGGATGAGCCCAGGGCTCTGCTGATGGAATTCAGATTTCAAATGGAATTGGGTATTTCTTGACCCAATCTGATATTATTAGGAGGGTCCTATCATCTCTTATACTGCCTGGATTTACTAAAGGGAGTACATCAAAATAAGCCCAACACCCAATCTATTTCAACAAATACCACTTTTACTTTATTATATATATTTATGTAACTAAAGAAATTAGCTACACGTTACGATTTCATTTGAGTTTCTAAAGAATCTTTGACTTAAAAAATTGTTACGACTTCAATTCTAGGCATTGCTGTTCTATGGAGGTTAAAACACTATCTGAAAAATGACCATAACATGGACATTTCATTTAGAAATGGGAATTTGAGGGATTTATAACCTCTGGATTTATGAGCATTAAGAAAAATACCACAGCCAGCAGAACCTATATAGTTTACAGTTGATATCAGACCGGAGATTTAACATGTGAATCAGCTTGGGGTTGTGAGTGGAAGAATATAATCTTCTATCTTCCTTTTGAAAAGCCATGTGGACTTGACATTAAATCATTTCAGCTTCTTGAAAGAACAATCAACTAAAACCTCAAAGAAAATAAAAATGTTAGTGACATTTATGCAATTATCGGTCAAACTCAGTTTGATCTTCAATTTAAGAGATTGCTCGGATTCATATATTACAGAGACATGACAATAGTGCAAGTATTTATCAGTAATAAAGTGCATTTTAAGACCACATATTGGCCCCTTAAGAATATCTATAGAGCATAACGTGAGGGGCCAGCATCAGAGAGGCAGCTTCCTATTTATTGTCCCTGGGCTTGCACTAATAAAGAAGTCAAGTTATAGAGGTAATGTCATGAATTGATCCAGGAAAATATTTTCTAGATTTTAGAGACCAGAAAGATCAAGGATCATAACTCTTCTTTTTAGTGGATAAAAATAAATGAAGCTCAAAGCAGACAGATGTCACGTCTAGGGGCTGCACAGACAGTTCAGGGAAATGATGTCAAGGATAGTTTTGTGGCACTGCTCACTGTGATATGACATTTAGGAAAACTTATGGACAATAATAAAATAATAAATAATAAAATAGTAATAAAATAATCTTACTTTGTGTTTCTAGTTACTCCTAAGCACCTACCAGTGTGCCTGACTGTGTTGGGCTGAGCCCAGAGGATGTAGAGACGATGTCAACAGCGCAACAGCAGCCCTGAGGTCAAGGAGGCCTTTATATAACCACAAAACAGAAAAAAAACATCTATTGTGCATCTGGTTGGGGGGCAGAGTTCAATGAAATGAGGGAAAGTCTGTATATTTGGAGATAATGAAGTATGGTAAATGCAAGGGCAATGCAGGTCAGCAGGTTTTAAGATGAACCTAAGAACAGGGTGGGGGTTTGAAAGGGGTCTCAGGAGCAGATGTTCCTGTGGAAAGACCTGAGAGGTGAAAAGCACACAGTTATCAAACTAGAGAGGTGAGTTTAGGAAGAACCCACTCTGCTCCTAGGGAAAGCAGAGGAGATGTAAAAAGAATGACACTGGCAAGTGTAGGAATTAATACCAGTGGTCCTGGATTGCAATGCTGGTGTTTGGATTCATGTATTTGATCAGGTCTGCAGACTATAGCTTAGGGCACAAATCTGACCTGCCACCTGGTTTTATAAATAAAGTTTTATTGGAACACAGACATGCCCATTAATTTACATACTGTCTATGGCTGTTGTCACAGTACAACAGCAGCACTGAGCAGTTGTGACACAGACTGTGCCCAGCAAAGCCTAAAATATTTGCCACTCTGCCCTTTAAGGAAATGTTTGCTGGCCCCTTTCTTAGTCACTGGGAGGGCAGGGGCAAATTTTGAGTGAAAAGAATAATCTGGGCTTATCTAAGGTGAACTGGATGGGGAAGGCTCAGAGACCATTTCCCCATTACTCTTTCTTCTCTGCTTCTTTGCCTATCAGTGGTGTGCTGGTCAATGTTTAACAACTAGCTCTTTGTGGAGGAAGAAAAATCCACCAAACCTGAAGTACAGAGTTTGCCAATTTCTGTGGTGTAAATACTTTCACTGTGGCTGATCTCAAACTAGCAGGTGAAATCACTGAAGGCAGAGTCGGTAAAAGAGATGTGCACAGCCTGCTCTGGAGGACCGTATGAGCTGAGTCCAACACACCCTACCTGGCATCCCCTATAGAGAGGAACAGTAATTCACTAGCAATCCTGGAAAGTCTCATGTACAATAGAGCCACAGAAAGCCACTTGCTTCCTGTCTGGCATGAGCACTAGCCCTTCAGACACTTTCTGGTCAGACAACCTGTCAGCAGCTGCAGAATTTGACCCTGGCGAATGCAGCAAAAGAGCCATGTGCTGGAAGCCTGTGGGAGAGAGAGGTCACAGGAATGATGCAAAGGCTGAATAACCACTTTTCTGGAAAGATGCTGCAAATCTAGGTATCTAGGGAGGAGGTCCTAGGCAGGACACTGGGGATGCTGGGGATCTAGGCAGCAGGAGCCACGTGGCTTTGCAAAAAGAAGGTTGTGTAGAAGGTGATATTCTTCTACTCAGAACCCCAAGCTGATCATGTTTTTTGTGTAAGAAAGTCACTACATGGTGCTGACACAAGCTGGCAGGTGAGAACCTTGGTGTGGGGCCTCATTTGCTCAGCGCCTGCTTGACAGACACACCAAGCTAAGCACTATCAATACATTCACTTAAATCCTCTGTGTAACATCTGATATAAAATGCTTACTGTGGACCAGGCACAGTGCTGGACACTGGGATATGAATATAAGTAAAAAGAAAAACAAAAAAACAAATGCTACCCTCCAAACCTTGACATGTCGGGAAAAGAGGGGTGAATATTCCAGTAACTGCAGTTCAGTCTGGTGGATAGTTAAAGGTGTACACCCTGTGGTACTGCCAACCTGGAGCCACTGTCATCTGAGTTCGTGTCCTCACAGAAATGCCTTTAAAGAGCTACATTTTCTTGCCACATTTTCATCAAGGCTTTTACTACAGGATCATATAAAACAAAGATGAGAAGATGTATTTCTGCATTTTTTGGTGAAACCTCTGTTGAAGATAGTATTCATTGACTTGCCTGGTGTGTAAAAGTTCCTACAATACATTCTTCTAAGAGTTTAGTGCTAGGAAAAAAAAATTCCTGTCCTGTCAAATGCTTTGCTGAAACTTTTGTCAGATCATGAGACTTTGTGACTTACTCTGCTTCTCTTTTTGCTTCAATTGCTAGGAAATTCCCACTTAGTTAGATTGAGAACATCACCACCATAATCATACTTGTTGATATGGCTTGGCTGTGTCCCCACTTAAATCTTATCTTGAATTGTAGCTCCTGTAATTCCCACATGTCATGGGAGGGGCCCAGTAGGAGGTAATTGAATCGTAGAAGTGAGTCTTTTCCATGCTGTTTTCATGATAGTAAATAAGTCTTGTGAGATCTGATGGTTTCATAAATAGTAGTTCCCCTGCATACACTCTCTTGCCTGCCACCATGGAAGATGTGACTTTCTTCTCTTTCACCTTCTGCGATGATTGTGAATCCTCCCTAGCCATGTGGAACTGTGAATCAATTAAACCTCTTTCCTTTATAAATTACCCAGTCTTGAGTATGTTTTTATTGCCAGAGTGACAATAGGCTGGGCGTAGTGGCTTACGCCTGTAATCTCAACAGTTTCAGAGGCTGACAAGGGTGGGTCAGGAGATCAGGAGTTCAAGACCAATCTGGCCAATATGGTAAAACCCCATCTCTATTAAAAATACAAAAATTAGCCAGACTTGTTGATGTGAGCCTGTAGTCCCAGCTACTCAGGAGGCTGAGGCAGAAGAATTGCTTCAACCTGGGAGGCGGAGGTTGCAGTGAGCTGAGATCACCCCACTGCATTCCAGCCTGGGTGACAGAATGAGATTCCATAAAAAAAAAAAACTAGAGTGAGAACAGACTAATACACTTGTTCTAGATTTTAGTTCAATTCTTTGTTCTCTGTATTACCAACTTTATTTCTGGTCCTCTTCTATCTGAGGCTTTTAAAATAAACTGATTGAAATTATTTCTGGAGCCAGTTAAATTATATATAACAATGTTAATAGCTATTATATATAATAAAGATCATGGCATCATTTTCTGAGAGTCAATATTTGATCTGATGTGACTCTGATATTTTTAGAACTGGACAGTCTTATTGTTCAACAAATTTAAGTGAAATCTCTGTAAAGTTACGTAATGGAAGTATACACGTGTTCTTGCCAAAAATCATTGTTGTCCCATTCCCCCCTCTCTGTAATTAATCAAGTTATTCTCCAGGTGGCTTGACTGGACGTGCTGCTCCCAAGTCCCTCCTTCCATCAGAGTCCCTGGGAACATATATTTCAGTACTGGACCCTCACCTGGGGCCCCACTTGCCTCACCTCTTGTGAATCTGTCATTCTGACCCCCCGGGTTTTCCTGGTCGCTCTACTGTTGTTCACCACTCCATCTCTCCAACTGCCAGTACTGCGCCTGGTCCAGAATTCACAAGAGACAAACAGGCTAGCTCTGCTTCCCACCCGTTTTCTCATCAAGGTTCAAGCAGGAAGAGTCTAAGAAACTTTTCAAGTATTTAGGAATTTGCATGGGATGAATGAGGTTCAAACTGGCTGAACGTGTGGCAGGAATTCTACTTTCAGGGTGGACAGGGGAATTTATTGCGTTAGATAAAATTCAGTTCAAGAAGCCACAAGAAACCTCACAGTGGACATGAAAGGTGGCCTGCAGTTTGAATGGCTTTTTAGGGACCTAAAGGAGATGTTGTCTGAAGACATCAAAAACAAACTGAGACATAGATCTGCGTGAACTGTCGTTTTTCTCCTTTCTTCCTCCTCAGCCACATTTTAATACTTCCTCTGTTAAGGTCACTTGTCTCATCTTTCCTTTGCAAGATATTTCCCAATGAAGGATGAAGAAGGGCTGATGCATGACATGGAAAATTACTTTTCTGGTGACTGAACTGGCTGTAGATTTTCTTCCTGCCATACTGGTGTCCGCCCCCTACCTGCAGGTTGATTTGTTAGATGTGGGGCCTCTTCTAGGTGAAGGAGAAATAGGTAGAAAGTTGTCATAAAACTGCAGGTCACTGTGGCTTCTCTGGTTACCTCACTCTGAAATGAAAAACTGGATTACTATCTCAAAATGGCAAGTCCCCCTCTAAAATATTAAACATATATGCACACGTGTACACAGACATAAATAAAAGGCACTCATTGCTCATCTAAGCCAGAGACGCTACTAATATATAACCAACCAGGAGATTTTTCCAGGTGATATTTCCTTACTTGCAAACATTCACCCATATATTACTGCAATGATGGCAGAAGCCACATTACCAGCAGTTTTATTTTCCATAACAGTTACCCAGAGAAGTTTCTGCCTTGCTGAATGGCAGGTTTGCATGCACGGACATAAGACCATGGCTGATACTCTGTTATGTCATCCATCTTCACTTATAAGGAAAGATAGAGTATTTCTCTGGTCTCTCTATCACTGGTGAGTTTTCCTCCCTTCCCCCTCTATAAGGATATGTGTCATAACAGAGATCAGCTTCTAGGTAATTTCTCTTTCTCTGTGCAGAAGATATGAATACTGCCAATTGCAGAAAAGAAGTTGGTAGGAAGAGGGCAGAAGATTCCACTTGCCACCTGTTTGTTGGAAAACAAAGAGCATGGAGAACTGCCTTATCTCCTCAAGCAGCAATCAAACTTGATTTCCTTTAATGGTATCCTTATTTTCATAGATAGCAGCTCAGCTGAGCTAGACCATATTCCTTAATCACTTATCAGACTCTTTTCCCCCAACAACGCTTTTACCTCTCATCTATTACCTCCTCCAATTTTCTCCTTGGTCAGGTATCGTTTTCACTCTGCATCTCTCCTTGTGTTCTCTCCCTTGTCTCTGAGTAAGGGGTGTATTCCTACTTTCCATGCCAAAGTCTTGTCCTTGTGCTACTGATACAGACCCTTCATCTTTCTCTAGGAACTTGCTTCATTGGGGTAAGCCCATTCTCTCCAACACATGCAGCTTCCCTGAATTGCTGATTGAAGGGTTCTAGCTGGCAACTCCAATTAGCCATGCCTAAGGCATCACTAGCTCACCTTCCCATCTCAATAATCAACATATACTCACTCACCTCTTTCACTCATCATCTTAATTTACCTTCCGAAGGAGCAGTTGACGTCCTCCTCCTTCATATGCTCTCTTTTCCTGGCTTCTGGAACATCACCTTCTCCTCCTTTTTCCTGGGGCAACCTTTGTTTATTTTACTGGCTCCTCATTCTCTGTCTGCCCCTTAAGTCAGTGTTTCATGTCAGCTAAGAATGTATTCAGTAACAGAATGTCCAACTCTCAATGACTTAAACAAAGAGGAGGAAGAAGATGTCTGAAGGTGAGCAGAGGCTGGCATTGCTTTGCAGTTTAGTGATGCCATCTTGGACTCCTTAGTGGGCTGGCTTCTATTCTTATGCTATCTACCTCTTGACTATCAAATGGCTGCCACCTTAAATCTCATGTCCTCACAGCAGCATCCAAGGCAGGATGGAAGTACAGGTGCAAAAACCATATCTTTTTATGGTTTTCTCAGAAGCCCCAGCAGAACTTCTCTTGTGTCTTGTTGGATAGAACTGTGTCACAGGTCAATCTGCTCACCTCCACTTGTAAGAGAGGCTAGAAAGTGGTTGTCTAGCAAATGGAAATGGGATTGCCATAAGAATCAATCAAGATGCATTCCCTGGGGCTGGAAGAAGGGCTCATCTTTTTATAAATCAAAGGGCCACTATGTGTAATGGGTTGAATTTTGTCCCCCAAAGAGCTATGTCCACATCTTAACCTTCTACCTGTGGGGTAGGTATCAATGTGATCTTAAAAGGAGATAGGATCTTTGTAGATGTAACCAAGTTATGGACCTCAAGAAGAATTATCCCGAATTTAGACACACTTTAAACCTAATGACAGATTATTTATTTATTTATTTTTAGACAGAGTTTCACTCTGTCACCCAGGTTGGAGTGCAGTGGTGCGATCTCGGCAACCTCTGCATCCTGGGTTCATGCCGTTCTCCTGCCTCAGCCTCCTGAGTAGCTGGGACTGCAGGTGCCCACCACCACGCCCGGCTACTTTTTTTTTTTTGTATTTTTAGTAGAGATGGGGTTTCACTGTGTTAGCCAGAGTGGTCTTGATCTCCTGACCTCGTGATCTTCCCGCCTCAGCCTCCCAAAGTGCTGGGATTACAGACATGAGCCACCGCCCCCGGCCGACTGATGTTTTTATAAGAAAAAAGAAAAGGATGTTTGAGACACAAATAGACACAGAGAAGAGACATCAGGTTGGAGACCATGTGAAGATGGTGGCAGAGACTGCAGCAACATAGCAGCAAGCCAAGGATTGCCAGGAGGCCCTTGAAGCCAGGAGGTGCAAGGAAGGACCTTCACCCAGAGCCTGTGGAAGGAGTGTAGCCTTGATTTTGTAGTCAATGCCTTGATTTTGGACTTAAGGTCTCTAGAACTGTGAGAATAAATTCCTGTTATTTTAAGCCACCAACTTTGTGCTATAGCAGACTGGGAAACTAACAGACCATTCTACTCACTGAAGCAAACATTGAAGTTCTGTGAACAGGGAAGACAGAGTAGACGAGGAATGGTTGGTGGACAATTAGTGAATAGTTGCATGTCAGAGGCACGCCCTGCTACTCTGTCCTTGAATATTTTGTTTCACAACAAACTTTCGCTGGTTGACCTCATCCATTTCCATGACCTCAGCTTTCACCTTCAAGCCAGAGACTGCCAAGTCCCTGCCTCTACCTCTCGCTTTTCACATGAGCTCCAGACCCACCTTTCATTTATGACTGACTCCAGCAAATTATCGGATGGTCTCATGGGCATCCCAAACTCACAAAGTCTTGAACCAACCGAACTTCTTTCCTGAAACCAATTCTTTTTGTTTCACCCACCCCATTGCCTACACACATATTGATGCCTCAACCTCCACCTTATAATAGAGAATTTTTAAGTTGGCTTTCGTATCTAGTCTTGAAACTGTATTTGCCAAGAAATGAAATTTTTAGAGAAGAGGTGTGCATCACCAAACTTTATAAAACATTTTGTTGTTATCCCTGGAAGGCCTTTCTTGCCTGATGTTCATTCGGCCACAAAATCCTTCAGAATTCTGCTATTTGAATCTCTCGTGGGCTGCTCCTTCCTCACCACCCTCACTGACTGGGGTGAGGCTGAGACAAGAGGGTGCAATGCATGACTCACTGAAAGGTCAGCCTTGGGATACCAAGAGGCCATCATGACAATGTCATATATACAGTGTTTTAGCAACTGTCAAAACTTGGGGTGTTAAATATCTTTAGTGACTCAAAGTTGAAACAAAAATGCCTCACTTCTTTTAAGAAGTCCATTTAATTAAAAAGTATCATAAATCATTGTGCTGGTGTTTTCTAAGAAAAAAAAAAGGATCTTAAGTATACTAGGTGAGTTACTGAAACCCCAAACAACTTGTTACCATTTGCAACTACTTAACAGTGTGAACCAGGATTTTTCTCTCCTGTACAGATTCCAGGTCTCAAAGTCTGTATGCACTTCTAACATGGCTTCATCACCCTGTCATTAACTGTACAGGTGTTGTTTCTGCCTATTAATCTCACTCCCTTGAGGTAAAGGCCATGCAATGTGTTCATGCTTATCCTTTGGTTATTCGTTCAGGGATTACAGAATACTGATGGAGCCCTTACTATGATGAAATAATGACAACAAGATGCAGAAGCTTACAGCTTTATAGAAGGATGAACATATTTTAGCAAACATAACACTGTGCTACATATGATTAACCGAGTGTGGGAAGTGGGGCCCTTCCAGTGATGGTTAGGGGAATAGAAATGGGGATAGATGAGATCTAACCTTGCCTTGGGAATAAGGGAAGACTCCTGAGGGAGGAATCTAAGGCAGACTTGAGGACAAGAAAGAGTTAGCCAGGGACAAGCCATTTATGATTTCTCTTTACATTCCCTAGCATCTATTACATGTCTGGTGTATAGCAGAGGATCAACAACGCTTACTATTCAGATGGATGGGTGGGTGGATGAGTGAACAGATAGACGGATGGATGGATAACTTGATAAATGAATGCATGAGAGAATAGATGGGAGAATGGGTGGATGGATAGATAGATAGATAGATAGATAGATAGATAGATAGATAGATAGGTGGATAGTTGGGTATCTGAATAAATCAGTAGACCGAAGGATGGGTGAAGAAATGAATGGATGGGAGAATGGATGAATGGAAGGATGGGCGGATATATGGATGATGAATCAATTACTAGCCTTGACAGTTTTCAGTGGAGGATATTGCTATTTGAAAAATGATTTTCTGGTCGTTATATTATACAAGTCTCAATTACTCCAGGTATTGAGTATTATTCCTGTTAATTTGGACAATGTTTTAATAAAGAAAAGAAAGAAAGGTACTATTCATTTCATAACCATATTTTGAATCCCGAGTTCTGGATTAGTTGCTAAGATACTCAAGGGGCTTGCCTATGGGCGAAATTATTATAGTGCAAAGTGATAAATGCTGTGGGTACAGGTAGTCATGCAAGAAGGGAAGCAGGAGTCTCTGACTTTCCCAGCCAGATCAGTCCCCCTGATGCGGGTTCCGTAGGTACACCTAGGTACTTTCTGCTTCAGAAGTCTTTTTACAGTCGTGTGCTATTATTTTGGTTAGCATCTACCTTTCCTTGTGGATTTTAAGCTCCATGAGGAAAGGAACTGTGTCTGGTTTTGCTCACTATTTAATTTCCAGCTCTTATCACAGTGTCTGACAGATGACAAAGTTTCAACAAATAAAAAACGATTGGTTGATAGAATGAATAAAATAAATGAACAGCTTCCCAGAGCAGATAAACTGTGTTCTTGAAGGATCAAGAGATCCACTGTTCAGGTTGACAGGGCTGGAAAAGACTTTCCTAGCAGAAGGAGAGGGAGGCGCAAATATTCAGAGGGGAAAGTCCACAGTGAACTCAGGGAGGTACAAGCCACTCCTTCTGTCTGGACCACAAGGGCAGAAGTGGGTGATGCAGGGTCCTTCTGGATACAAAGTGAAAGAAAAATGGGGAAGGATATCAGATTATCACAGAGCCGCCCATCACAGTAGGAGAGGTCATCCCCTCTTGTGAGACCTTGGAGACAAAGCCCTGGACCTCTCCAGGCTTCAGCTGTCCCAGCTGCACATTGAGAGATTGGACTCATCACTTCTGAGGTCCTGCAGCATTAAGCATGCTCGACCTAAAAATGAAAGCCCGTTCTGTTTGGCGATCCCACTAACATCCCCCTGAAGCACCGCCCTTGTGGATAATGGTTCTTTTAAAGCCACTCAGTGCTGTATTGACAGAAATTAAATTAGCCATCAGTGCGGGCAATCAGTGGCTATGGGGCTGTTAGAGGTAATAAAGGCAATGCTCTCAAACCATAGTCAATTAAGCTGTGACACAGCCCTGAAAGGGGACAGCTGCTTTGGATTGAAAGGGTGGCTATGAGGCCTGCCTCCCACCCTGAAGGCACAGGCTCAAACTTCGCCTGGAGGCTGTTATTTCTAATTGGGACAGGCACCGTAGGGCTGATGTGACTCTGGGGACACTGCCCTTTGGAGGAAAGCTAAAGGCCAGGTGACTTTAGGGGTTTTGAAATGGACTCCAGAGCCTGGGGGAATAGCAGGGGCCAGACAAGCTCATAGACTTTCTCCAATCAAGTAGCTGAGGCCAGCAGGGAAAGCCCTGACGTGGCATCAGGGAGCCTGCTTTGACACTGCTGCTGTGCCCCAGGTTTGCTAGCACTTCGGAAATGGTGGTCACCTCTCTGACCCTCAGGCTCCTTGTCTCCCCGATGAGCATGATGAAAACTGGGTCACCAGCATGCTTTAATGATTTTGAGATAACTTATGCTGGGTACCCAGCTCAGTGGGGGCTCCATGAATGTTACTTTCCTTCCCACAATGAGGGCCAGAGCCAGGCATGGACTCCAGGCCTCTGAAAACAGGCCCAGTGCTGCTTCTATCCCATCATGCCAGTTCTAGGTCAGAGGCCTGACCTTCTTTCTTTGCAGCTTCAGGGATTACCCAGGCTCTCTCCGTGTCAAGGGAGGCAGTGGTGGAAAGGGGAGATGCAAGAGCTGAGGCAACTGAAGTCTCAACTCTCTTGTTCCTAGGTGTATGGCAGGACATGCAAGAGGACTCCTGAGACCCTCAGTTTTCTCCTTTATCCAAGGGTTTGTGATTCTTCCTATCTATGAGGATGGAATGTTTTTCCATTTGTTTGTGTCCTCTCTTATTTCCTTGAGCAGTGGTTTATAGTTATCCTTAAAGAGGTCCTTCACATCCTTTGTTAGCTGTATTCCCAAGTATTTTATTCTCTTTGTAGCATTTGTGAATGGGAGCTCACTCATGATTTGGCTCTCTGCTTGCCTTTTGTTGGTATAAAGGAAAGCTTGTGATTTTTGCATATTGATTTTTTATTCTGAATCAATATCGTAAAAATGGCCATACTGTCCAAAGTAAATTATAGATTCAATGCTATTCCCATCAAACTACCATTGACATTCTTCACATAATTTGAAAAAAACATTTTAAATTTCATATGGAGTCAAAGAAGTCCCCATATAGCCAAGACAATCCTAATTTGGGCAAAGTATCATCATCATCATTATTATTATTATTATTAAAGACAGTGCCTTACTCAATCATCCAGGGTGGAGTGCAGTGGTGTGGTCACAGCTCACTGCCGTCTCAAATTCTTGGGCTGAAGCAATTCTTCTGCCTTAGCCTCCTGAGTAGCTAGGACTACAGACACAAGTCACTGCACTCAGATAATTTTTAAAATATATATATATATATATTTTGAGACGGAGTCTTGCTCTGTCGCCCAGGCTGGAGTGCAGTGGCCGGATCTCAGCTCACTGCAAGCTCCACCCCCCGGGTTCATGCTATTCTCCTGCCTCAGCCTCCGGAGTAGCTGGGACTACAGGCGCCCGCCACATCGCCCGGCTAGTTTTTTTGTATTTTTTAGTAGAGACGGGGTTTCACCGTGTCAGCCAGGATGGTCTGGATCTCCTGACCTCGTGATCCGCCTGTCTCAGCCTCCCAAAGTGCTGGGATTACAGGCTTGAGCCACCGCGCCTGGCCTAAATATATTTTGAAGAGAAAGAATCTTGCTATGTTGCCAAGGCTGGTCTAGAACTCTTCGGCTTAAGTGATCCTCCTGCCTCATCCTCCCAAAATACTGGGTTTACAGGCATGAACCACTGTGCCCCAACAAGGCAAAAATATTATTAATGCCTCTCTTCCACCACTAGAAGGTAATAGCCAAGATAATAATAATGATAATAGTATTAATATGAATAGTGATAACTATGGGCCAGGCACTATTCTAAATTCTTTAGATGTGTTAGCTTGTTTCATTCTTGCAATAGAGAGTTACTACTACTATGCACTTTTTACAGTACAGGAAATTTGCTGAAAAATGCACAAATAGTTAAGTAGCAGAGTAAGGCAGAGTCTGTGCTCTGAATCATCACGGTTTTCTATCTCATTGAAGTCTTCATATCACGTACCTGCACACTCACGCACACACATATACCTGCCTCCGGGACGCCTTCTGGATGCCCTGGGTGTGGTTCACCCTTGCTTTCCTGTTGCTTCCACCTCCTTCAGAAGCACAAGGCACAATGACGGCATGGCAGGAGTTACAATCATTGGGCTTGGGTCTTGACTCAGGCCATAGCGCACGTGTGTGATCTTGGGCAAGTTATTTACCATCTCTGAGTCTTGGTTTCCCCATGTGAAAAAATGAGGTTGCTCACAGTTGTTGTGAGCCTTATAAAAATTTAAATGCAAAGGCTGCACAGGACACAGTGTCCAGTGCATAGGAAACCCCCTGTAGATGGTAGTCATTGTGAGGATGCTGTTGGTGTTGTTGCAATTTCAACACAGTACACCATTGAAACTTCCTTCAAATATTTGCCCTCAGGACCTAGGATAAGACCTAGCCTTTAGCAGGCACTTAATTAAAGGTTTGCTGGATGGAATTTAATATCTCCTGGTGAACTCAAGGAATCTTTTAATGCCTCATTCAAGGCGTATGACCATTCTTTTCAAAAGACAAGCTTGGGTTGGTAGTTTCCTTTATAAATGAATGTTAACAACAGTTGAAAATATGTGTTCAATATATTTTTTGTGCTGCCAGTCTTAGTCATCTTTTAATTAAAAGTACTTTTTATTGAATGTTAAACTGTCAAGATTGTCTTTGTGTGAAGAGTGGGGAGGTTGCTATGGAGAGGATCATGTTGCTATGTGACTCTTGTGTCAGAACCGGAATCAAAATGGTAATGGTCATGTCAATTCTGATATATATAAAAAAGGATCCTCAACAGCTTCATTAAAGAGGGGAACTTTTATTTCTTCCTTTCTTGTCATTGTGCCAAGCATAACAGAAGGGGAAATATTGAATTTTGTAAAGAGGCAGACAATGGGGCCAGCTGCGTGCACTGTTAATGGCGAGAAAGTTCACACCAGTTTGCTGGAAGAGTCATGGATGGTCCCTTTTCTCCAGATTGGCTGCTCCGTGGGAGGACTTTTTAATTTTATTTTTTATTTATCTCATTTTTCATTTTTAAACAATTTCTTCTTGTTGGAACGTGAGAACATTTTGGCTTTGACCCAACATCCTAGATGAGTTAGGGACAATGTCCTTCAGACCTCCCTGTTGGACTCAGCCTGTCTAAGCTCAGGCCCAAGGTGTTGCTCAGGTCCTGTAGACTATAAAGAAGGGTAGACTCACCTTGACTGTTCCTAGGCAGCTCACCTCTGGACAGCACAAGAACCTTGCCTCCAGCATTTGAACTTTTATTTTGAACAGGCAGATGGACAGACATGGTCATTGCCATGTTCCAGGGCCCTTTGCTCTGCCAAGACCCTGGGCATCCCTCTTACTTTCCAGTCAGTGCATCTTGGCTGACACTCTTCCCTTCCCCAGGAATACTCTTCCTTTTCTGTGTCTTCTAGCTTCTTCTTCTTTTTTTTTTTTTCCTTCATCAAAATCCAGCTTTAGCTTTTAATTATTCTTTGAAGCCAAGTGTAATGGTCAAGTGTATAGGCTCTGAAGGCAGAAACATGATCAAGTTTGTATCACCATGGAGTAGCTGAGGGATGTGGGTAAATTCAGCAACCTCTCTGTGCTGGGATGTCCTAAGTTCCTATGAAAGAAGGTGGGGTTGTAATCTCTTTTTTCTCATTTCCTGGCCCAGCAGGCCTCAGCTCATGTGCTGTAGATCTCTGAGCACTGTCAGTTTTTGTTGCTACAGTTTCTCAGGGGTGGGTTTTTACTAGTAAGGGAATCAGAGACTAGCTCAACAGGTCAACTGGTGTCATGTATGGGAAGATATTTTTTGTTCTGAAAACTGGCCTTCAATGGCACCACATCTGAGAGAGCCTTCTCTCTTTTGAAGAGTATTTTGCTTTCAGTTTACTTCTCAGAACAGCAGCATCTCCTGGTTGAAATCACTGGAAACACTATTCCTTTTTCAGTGGTTTATAATCATGTTTCTGTACTGACTGGCTGAATGGTTAGCTAATCAAGTACAACTTTACTCAGCTCTTACTCTATACTGAGCACACATGTAGACCTTGTAGGCTACAAAATAAACGTAAAAATGGGTTCTACATATTTTGGAACTTAAGCCCAGCAGAGCAGATGTTATGGATTGAATTCTGTGCTCCTCAAAAATGTTGAAGTCCTGACCCTTGGTAATGGAGAATATAAATTATTTGGAAATAGTCTTTGCAGATGATCAGGTTACGATGACATCATTAGGGCCCTAATTAAATATGACTTGTGTCCTTATAAAAAGACACACAGACAAATGCACATTGCAAGAAGCCATGTGCAGATGAAGGCAGAGCTCCGGGTGATGCGTTTACAGGCCAAGAAACACCCAAAATTGCCAACGACCACCAGAAACTGGGAGAGGGGCCTGGCGCAGATCCTCCCTCACAGCCTCAGAAGGAGCCAACCCTGTGGACACCTGGATCTCAGACTTCTAGCCTCCAGGACCGTGGGGAAAAAAGCTGCATATTGTTTGAGCCACTCAGTTTGTTATACCAGCCCTAGGAGATGGAGCCAGGAGATAAGACTGTTAGCACAGCAAATCCTGATGTAAGGTGGCAACTGTTAAACACCTTGTGGAATCAAGTGTTCTGAGAGGAGGGGAGGCAACAGATGACCCCCAGGGAGGCTTCCTGGAGGAGGTGACAACATACTGGGCTTCGAAAGTTGGATAGGATTTGTGGATCCAATTAAGATAAGTAAGCAACAATGAGGAAAGGGCCCCAAGTTGGGGAGGGCCCCAGGTCAGGGAGAACAATGAATAATTGTGAGAAATGGCTAATCAAAAACAAAGATCTCCTTCTGCAGGCACAATGATCTTGTTCTGCAGGTAGCCCCCTCCAGCAGGACCCCATAAAACTTCCCTCCAGCCCTTGTCTCTTTGCAGACGGCCCCTTCTCTGCTGGGCTGCCTGTTGCCACCTTGCAACATATTTTCCTACTTTCTCTAAAAAATCTACCTTTCTCTACCTATAACCGTCTTAGCAAATTCTTTAGTGCCCAGGAAGCTGGCCCTAGCTGCACTTGCAACAGGATTGAGATATGTAGAGATGATGGGTGGTGCTGAGTAGGATGGGGAGAAAACTTGAGAAAAATGTTAGCACTAAGGATGTTTGTGCTAGGCCTTTTATATGCTTTTTTTTTTTTTTTTCTGATGGAATTGCTTTCTTCCACATTTAGTTGTCAAATGAAGCACTGGTGCCTCATCATAAAATAAACTGCCCCTTTTCATCCTTGGGATTCCCTGATGCAAATGAGGACTCCCTTACTGTGAGGGTTTTGATTTGGAAAGGGATGCTATTGCAACAAAAAGGTGATGGCATATGCAGACATTTCAGGGCCAAGTCCACGGACGTGTCAGTTCCTCTAGAAATTCTACTTTGGTAAGAATTATTAGAGATTTGAGCTGACGGGGGGCTTCCGCAACTAAATGTTTCCGTGGCTCATTCTCGCCAGGGACAACATGTGCTGCCCCGCGCTTCAGGACAGAAGTTTCTGAAGAGATTTCCAAATGCCAGCATGTTTGAATTATTAAATGTTAAAATCATTGCGTGTATGTGGGGGAGCGGGGGAGCGGGGGTTGGGGTTAAAGGATTCTCCATATAATTCTAAAAATCAGAGTCAATATTGGTTCATTAATTGTGATCAATGTACCGCACTAATTTTACAATGTTACAGATGGGATATGGGGTACCCAGGAACTTTCCTCACTATCTTTGCAATGTTTCTGTAAATCTACATCTGTTCTAAAACACAAATTTCATTTTAAAAAGCCAAAGCGTACACAGATCATCGTCTCATCCCCACTTCCCACCCACACCTACCCTTCAGCCAAGCCATAGTGCCCTCCAGCCTTCCATCGTGTGATGTCTAGTTTATCTGGGTAATTCTGCCTTATGCTTGAAGGCTGTGCTGTTGGTGTGAGTTACCTGCATGCTTACCTGTGCAGGCTGTGTGTGTGTGAGTGGCATGTCTCTATATTATGCTGGTTATGTTAATTGTGCCTATTTGGTTGCCATCACTTCTGTGTGCCAGGCCACTGTGTGGTTACGCACAGGCAGGCAAATGCTCTCATGTGTAGAAATGCATGCCAGTGTGCTGGGGTGCTTTCAGGGTTGTGTGTGATGCTGTGTACTAGGGGTGTGAGCTTAGTCTTGTGTGTGCTTGTGGCTTGAAGTGTGTGTGTTTCCTGTGTCTGTGTGCAGGGTGAGTGGGGGTGGAGAGGCTGTGTAGAATGTTGTCAATATGCATGTTTGGATGTGTCTGTGGGCTGTGTGGGCTTGGTGTGTGTGTGTGTGTGTGTGTGTGTGTGTATTTGTGTTAGAAAGATGTTAGTCCATTCCCAGGCTTAGCTTATGTCCTTCAGAGCACCACACTCCCATTTTCCAAATGCTTCCAAGCTTCATCCACACTGAAAATTGCAATTTCATCTTTCCCCTCTTGCTCACCCTTTTGGCTTCTGCATTCCCTTTTCCTCTCTCCTGTCCATGACATCATCCAACTCTCAATGAGAAAAAGAGGAAATTTTTAAAAAATGCCTTCCCTGGCAACCGAAATACCTTTAAGTGTAGCGTAATTACCACCACTCTGCCCCCTTCCCTCCCCCGCTGGGACAATTCCACCAACCCTACAACATACACTTAAATCTTCAACTTCTCAGAGACACTACACGCAGATGGGAAAGATTTGATTAAAATTGCAGTGCTTTAGGTTCAACTTCACTTATTAAGAAAAAAAAAAAAAAACAGATCGGGTGCTGGACTTTTTTTCCCCTTCCCAGAGAAATAACTAGGCCACGGTAATTACTCAGGGCCCCGCTGCGTGCCCTCAATGGCTCCCCGGCGATATTTTCCTGCTACCTGTCTTTGTAGAGATGTTGACATCAACATGAATGACAACGGTGCCAGCACGAGGTGCTCCTCTCTCCTCCTCTCTCCTTCCTCTCCCTCTTTTTTCCTTTCTCTTTCTCTCTTTCTCCTCTCTGTTTTCCCCTTCTTTTATTTTCTTTCCTTTCCTTTTTCTTTCTTTCTTTCTTCTTTTATTGGTTCATTTTTTCTAAGTCTTCCAAAAGGACAGGTGAGTTGGAAAGAAAAGTAGGTGCATTCTCTGTCCCCACGGTGAGTTGAGTCTTCGTGTTCCTGTGGAGGAAGCTCTCCTGCCTTGCCGTTGCCTTCTTGTGCCTCTGGGGCTGCTGCTCCCTGAAGGGGGATGCAGGCCAGCCTAGGGCTGAAATGTCCCCTCCCCCAGCCTCAGGGCTACAGTGCCCTCCTCCTCCAGGAAGTCTTCCTGCAGGCCCCTCACTCCTGGAACTCCCTCAGAGCTTTCAGGATCCCTGCGTGCCTGTGGGATAGCACTCCGGGCTGTTACTCAGTTATTTCTGAGCATGTCTTCTCTCTAGCCTGATAGCTCTCCCAGGGCAGACATTCTCACCACTCATTTCCGAATCCCCGTGTTGTCTGCACACAGTGGGTCCAACTTCTACACTTACGCTCAGCAGCTACAGTGTCCAGTGCCTACAATATTTTTTGGGAACCACTAAAATGCTTTAGGTTTTTAAAAATAAAAAGGAAAAATCATATTATAATACTAATGAATAATATAACTAGTAATATAATACAAATAAAGTCCTAACATATATTTTTCTATATTTTCTGATGGAGGAAGGGGCTCAGGGAGCCTAAAGTGTCTAAGGCCCAGGAATATCCTGTCAGCGTTTGCGGACCAGCTGTGTGCACACCGTCTCTCAGAATTGATCTTCCAGAACAGGAAGATCTGATTAGGCAGCAGGACCCTCCACAAAGGCTTCAGAAGCTTTCTCGACACCCAATCAGAACCCTCCACACAGACTTCAGAAGCTTTCCCCACACCCAATCAGAACTCTCCACGCAGGCTTCAGCCGCCTTCTCCGCACAGGACCAACCCACCAGAACTGACAGCCGATTAGACCTAGTTCACATCTTTTGGTCTGTGAAGATTCATTTGTTTCATTATTTCAGATTCAGCTCATCAGCTTTGGTTTGATGTTGCACTTGAAAGACAAGAAGAAGCTGTGACAGTTCCGGGTCTGGGGTCAGAAAATGTGTGTTCCAGGCCTGGGGTTGTGGCTGGCCTGCCTGTGAGCCTGGGGGTGGCACTTTGACTCTCTGGGGTCAGTTTCCTCATCTGTGGAATGGGCACCATTGCCTCATGTTTCACGCCATGTTACTCTGTGGGTCAGGCTAGAGGAGCACAAGAGGCCCTCACTTAGCGCCAGCAATGGCTTCTTCATGATTTGTCAAAATGCAAGCAGTGGGGACAGCTCACAGTGGAATCGGGAGAAAAGTTCAGCAAACAGAACCTGAGAGAAATGTGACCACCCCGTCTGGGTTCCTGCCTCGCCTGGCTGAGGTACTACTGGCCTCCTTGGCTGGGCCAAGGAGGACCAAACAGCCCGGTGGCCCCCGACTCCCAAGAAAGCTGGCTTGGTGGACACTAGCCTCCTTGTTTACAGGGTGCAGGCCAGGATTCCACATGACGAAGAGGAAGATTATCACAGCACGGGGGAACAGCAGCTGCGCTATCCTCCCTGTGGGCCTCTGACTGGCTGTGCAGCCGTGGGGAAGTTGCTTGTCTTCTCTGATTCTCTGCCTCTTTATTCACTGACTTGTTCAACAGATGAATACTGAGCACTGGACTGGGCCTCCGGGGAGGTGGCTCTAAGTCAGTTCTCCAGGAGGCAGAGCTCGGTAGGTGGCTGGGGTCATATTCAGCTCTGAACTCCACGGTTCAGTGCGTGCCTCTAACCCCAGGAAGCTCTGATTTTCTCCAGACGGTCCAAAGTTGGTTTTCCTCTCCTCTCTGCCTGGAGCACTCTCTCTGCTTTCTCAGCATGAATTTCAAATGTCAAGCTCCTGAAGTTGCATTATGTACACCACTTGCATTTGGGTTAGAAAATGAGCCCAATTAACACAGTGGTGTTTAGCTGGGAGAAGGGAGGCTGATTTGCTGATTGTTGGCAGCTCCAGGTTGGTGAAGGGCACTCGGATGAGACAGCGCCAAAGGGCCTCTCTTCTTCTGAGCAGGACCAGGTGGAATGGCCCGGACGTCTCAGGAGGTTAAGGCAGCCTCACACAACAGCAATTACTTGATGAAAACCTTCTTGGGTCTGGAGAACAAAATTTGAAAAATCATGAGTTGGGCTGGGCGCTGTGACTCACGCTTGCAATCCCAGCACTTTGAGAGGCTGAGGTGGGTGGATCACCGGAGGTTGGGAGTTCGACAGCAGCCTGACCAACATGGAGAAACCCCATCTCTACTAAAAATACAAAATTACCCGGGCATGGTGGCACATGCCTGTAATCCCAGCTACTTGGGAAGCTGAGGCAGGAGAATTGCTTGAACCCGGGAGGCAGAGGTTGTGATGAGCCAAGATTGTACCATTGCATTCCAGCCTGGGCAACAAGAATAAAACAGTCTCAAAAAAAAAAAAAAAAAAGAAAGAAAGAAGAAAGAAAGAAAGAAGAAAGAAAGAAAGAAAAAGGAAAGAAAAGAAAACTCAAAATGATCATCTGTCTCCAGTTTCCACCCATTTTTCTTGCTTTCCAATGAGGTCTGATTAATGCCACATCTTTATCCAGCAGGCAAAGAGATAAAAATCAATGATGAGTTGAAGCCAAATGATGTTAATTGAACATTATCTCAGATCCTCCTAGCCATTTTCTGGGTTAGGTGGACATTATGATCCTTGTTTTAGTGAACAAGAAATGGAAACAGAGAGGTT
Organism: Trachypithecus francoisi; assembly: GCF_009764315.1. Taxonomy (NCBI): domain Eukaryota; kingdom Metazoa; phylum Chordata; class Mammalia; order Primates; family Cercopithecidae; genus Trachypithecus; species Trachypithecus francoisi. The sequence continues at coordinate 9,442,259 of NW_022681468.1, read as the reverse complement.
AAGTGACTCACCCATGGTCACACAGCCCTGAAATGGCTGAGCTCAATCAACTTCAAACTCAGGTAGGTCTAGAGTGTTTGCCTTCTATAAGAAGGCTGGTTATCACAATTAAATTATCCTCTGCCATGATGGTCATTATCAATTGAGCATTTTATATCTAAATTTCATGGGGTTGGGCTGATAGGCATTGTCTATACACAGTGCTCCTTGGCAACGTGGAATGACCTACTTTTTTTCTACTTTGCAGAGATCCACATTGATATGTGACAATTTCCTTTTTTTTCTTTTTCTTTTGTGTGTGTGTGTGTGTGTGTTAGGACTGCAACACTACTAATGACAATTCTGAAAAATATAACAACAAGAAACTCCATTCTTAATATCCAAGCCAGCCCCTTCAACAAAATTATTTTCACTTTCACATCGTTTTTCTAATATTTCATGTAATTGTGATTGTATCACACTGTTTCTTTCGAATTTGACTTTTTATTACTTAAATTTTTATCATTAACTTTTCCTCATGTTTTTACATACTCTTGATTTACTTTTAGGAGCTGGATAATACTTCATTTGGAGATTATTGTGTATTATTAATCAGTTTCCTCAGTGTTGGAGTTTAAACTTACTTTAACTTGCATTTCTTTCATTACTACAATGAAAAGATATTTTTTCCTGCTTACTATTTGTATTTGTATTTTATTTTTTTGGAAGTCTGCCCTTCACTCTTACCCAGTTATTTATTGGAATCATTTATTTCTAACCAGTTACACACAGTGATTTATGTATACAGTTTATTTATTATATACAGGAAAATAGTAGTCTTTTCTGTTGTGAGTTCTTCCAGCACGTCAAAGCTCAGAATGCTTGCAATCCTCCAGAATTCTGATCATTTAATTTTTAGACAATATTTAGATTAAGATAATTTTTTTAAGAGATGAGGCTTTACTTTGTCATCCAGGCTGGAGTGCAGTGGCACGATTATAGCTCACTGAAGCCTGAAACTCCTGGGCTCAAGTGATCCTCCTGCCTTGGCCTCCCAAACCACTGGGATTGCAAGTGTGAGTCACTGTGCCTGGTCTAAATTTTTTTTGTATTTAAATCTATCTATCAGAATCTATTCTGTATTATAGAATACAATTTGAATCTAAATAGATTTTTCTCTGAAATCAATAAGCAATTATTTAAAATGATTTTACTAAATAAGCATTCCCTTTTTACTTTCTCATTTCTGATTCACTCAATAAATATTTGTTAATTGTGAATATATGCCAGGCCCCTGCTTGGTCCTAGCAATATACTGAGACAGGATAGAATCTTCAGCACCCTCACCAGCTATCTGGGCTCCTCACTTTGTCCCAGTGATTGGGATGTCAAGTCTTTCTGTTCTTACCACACCTTTTCAGTAAGTGTCATTTTAGAATATGTTTTAACATGTGGTAAGGCAAGATGTGGTTTCAAATACTACTTAGGAGAAGTATAACTGTCTTTTTCTGTATAAATCTCATCATCTTTGCATCTGACTTCTAGTAACACTGCTGTGTGACCATTTTCCATGGCGTTCCCCAGTCGTTATCATTTCAATAAGCACTAGTTCTCTGGAGCATGATGCTATACCAGGTATGAGAATCATGGATTCTTAGAGTTAAGAGACCTCAAGGAACACCTGTCATGGGACTTTCATGTGCACCTTTTCTGCATGTGCTTCCCCAACTCAAAAAGGATCTACCGCTGGTGCAGAAACTTGTGGCTAGGAATGACCCATCTAGTCTAATGTTTCAGCCGGGTTTGTTTCCTTTTTCCAATGATCCTGCCAAGCAGCTGCCCATTCTGTGCTTGGACACTTAAGGATGAGGTACTCATTTCCTGTTTTTGTTGCCTTCCCAGTTAAAGCTCTGAGAAGATGGAAAGCTTGCTTTGTGTCTCTGAAAAAGAAGGTTCCGAGTGGGAGAATGAACTTGGCTCTATAGTTTTGAGCTCTGAGCCCTTGGGCATCCAAGGGCTGTCCAGCAAATAAAAATGCCCATTTGAGTCACTAAAGACCCCTTTTTTCCCTGAGAAAGGAAGAGCTATCATTAAACCGCCAAGAAGCAACATTTATCAGATTTATCAGAGATGTTTGACCCTCCATTCATCTGGCTGAGTTTCCTCAACTTAGTCATGAGCTGTAAGCTCCGCACTGGGGAGCTGAGAATCACCATTCCAAGAGACTTTCTGCAAGCCAGAACCAAAATGCATCTTCTTTCTTGATTTTTCTTTCTTTGTTTTAAAATTTTTGGTGGGTGTTTTCATTTCCCCTTTTTATTCAAGTTTGCTATATGTTTTGACTTTTTATTTTGGACAAAACGAGTGACCACAGAGAACAAAATTGGAATGGACTATTTTTTTCTTCAAAAATAATAATCAAGAGAGAGCAAGATAAAGAAATGAAAAAAAAAATTCCTTCTGGATTTGGTTCCAGCTTTGGTAAAGTTTCAGGCCTGTGCTTATTTTAGCCAAACCATTTGTCCCATCCCTATTTATACAACAGGATGCGGAACAAGTTGTTCTTGCCTCATGTCCTGCTGCCTGTCAAAAAGAAATCTGCCTTGGAGGAAAAGCCAATTAACTCAAACGTCTTTCATTTGGATGTGTTTCACTCTTGCCTGGAGTCTAATCAACTCAGAGCTATAGGGCCTGGGCAGGTGCAGGGCAGAGCCCAGCAGGACCACATGGAGGGGAAAAACTTAGAGGTGGATCTGGAATTGAGGTTCTTTCTCTTACCAACTCTGCAAACTTAGTTAATTTGCCTGTCTCTGCTTTCTCCTCTGATTTGTAGAAATCATAGCAGTCATAATAGCCACTACTCAGTACTGCAGAATGATATTAAAACAATAATAACAATAACAACAACAGTAATCTGCCGGGCACTGTGCTAAGTCATCTCTATGTATTACTATGTATTATCTAATTTAATCTTCATTACAACTGGAGAGAGAGTATTATTATTATCCGAAGTTTATAAATTAAAAGTCAAGCTGCTCAACTTGTTTCTGTCTTCCAGGTCTCCATGACACCTTGACATTCACAGAGTTATCATATGGAGACTTCATCACCCATCAAGAATACTCACATATGGCAAGTCAATTGAGTCCCAGGAGGTTAAGCGATGTCCCTCAGGCACCAACACCAATACCCAATTGCAAGTGTCTTTAGTTGACTCCTATGTCATTTGGGATGATGCTAATCGCCCTAACAAACCACAACCTTTCAGTGGCCAGCATAATAGAAGTTTATTTTGTGATTACACATCAGATTGGTGTGAGTGTTTGTGTCTGTCTCCCTCCACTTGGTGATTCAGGGATTCAGCCTCCTTCCACCCGGAGACCCTGCTGTCCTCTGCCCAGTTGGTGGTTAGGAGGACACCCTGGAGAAGGTGCACAGGCTTCTTAACCGCTACTTACGTATCACTGAAAGCAACTGACCACATGGACACACCTAGATGCAAAGGAGCCTGGGCAGTGGAGTCCCTGGCTGGGCAGTGGCTTCTCGATGACAGCTCTCCACACTGGAAAAAAGAGCTCACATTCTGGAAAACATGCCTCTGCCATGACACCTCATCCAGTTTTATTCTCCTGTATCACAGAAAGTTGAGGCAGGAAGATTCAGCATCTGGTCCTTCTTCTGAGTAAAGTTAAAGTGCCACAGGTTGCACATTAATTGACTTGGAGATTTGGGACAAACTCTGTACAGACTTCACTGCAGGCACCATAGAAGATTTCAGGGCACTCTCTGACAAGCAAGATGCACTCCTGCTCTCCACAAATTATCTTCAGCCTGTGTCCTGGAAGCCCCGACCTGTGTCTTTCCTTCGTGTCACATTTTATGTTACCCAGTTTTTGCTTTTTAGAATTTTACATGAGCATAATAATGAAGTGCATGCTTCCCACATCTGCTTCACCTCTGCTCGCCTTGGGCCCAAATATTTCAAGACTGGGATCATTACTTTGGATAGGAGAAGTGTAACTTGGATGAATACAATAAATACAAAACTCATTTTCATTTGCAGAGAGAGGGAAAAGGGAGAGAAAAAAATAAACATTAACTTTGGGAACAGGCCAGATGCGGTGGCTCACACCTGTAATCCCAGCACTTTGGGAGGCTGAGGCGGGCAGATCACCTGAGGTCAGGAGTTCAAGACAAGCCTGGCCAACATGGTGAAACTCGATCTCTACTGAAAATACAAAAATTAGCAGGGTGTCGTGCTGCGCACCTGTAGTCCCAGCTACTCAGGAGGCTGAGGCAGGAGAATTGCTTAAATCCAGGAGGTGGAGGTTGTAATGAGCTGAGATCATACCACTACACTCCAGCCTGAGTGAAAGAGTGAGACTCCATCTCAAACAACAACAACCACAACGAAACCTTGGGAACAAAGATAGACACACATGCACGTGCAACTGAAGCAAGCTGAGGGGAAAGCATCATTTTGTTAAAAAAAAAAAATATAGAGGCATTTTGTATTCCACAGTCAATATGCAGGACTTATAGCCACTCATTGGATCAAAGCATGAACTAGTTTGGGAAAATTCTAAAATCTGTGCCAAAGAGAGAGAGAGAAAGAGAGAGAAAGAGCACTTTTAAGTTACTTACTAATATCTTAGAGTTCCTAAATTTTAGAGCTGGTTGGAAACTCAGGATTCTCTCAACCATTGCTCTTTTGTTACAGGTGAGGATACTGAGTCAGAACTTTGCCATCTCTGCTTCTAAAACCCTCTCCTCTAGCCATTTGCCACTTGGCTGCCAGATCTACCTTTCTAAATTAGTAAATATTAATATCTGACAAAGTTGCTTCCTCATCTGAAATCTTTCCAATTGCCATCACCCACCAGAAAAAAAAGCTGATATTTGTCCGTCAACTCAACCCTGTCCCCCGCTGGAGTTTCCTCAGGCCGCCCTGCTGAACTGCCTCTGGCTGTCCTCATCCACCCACCACAGTGACTCACACCCACAGGAAGGTCTCTGTGCTTGGCACTTCCCTTGTTTCTACTTTTCCTTTGTCTGCTCCAGCAAACAGAAAAAATTCTCTTCTCTGGATTCCTACAATGCCTCTTGTCTAACCCTAGCCCAGTGCTTACCAGAGGGTACCAGAAAATAGCTGTAATGAATGTGTGTGTGATGGTTTACCCCTCTAAGGCTTTCAGGCTGCCTGATACTCTCTTCACATGATGATCCCCTTAATAGATTGTGGGATCTGGAAGGCAAAGGCTGTGTTTCATTGGTTTATTATCAGTCTATTCCCCAGGTCTGGTGTAATGGACGCTTTATAGTAGGGGGGTGCAAAAACCACCTGTGCACCTGTTGGCTATGGTTGGGCTAAGGTGACATTCTTGCTAAGCCCCTTGAATTTCCTTTGCATGGATATCTGCATGGCTGGCTCCCTTACCACTTTGGGATTTGAAATGCTACCCACCAGAGTGGGCTTTCTTGACCTCATAACCCAAAATAACACCCATCACTCTATTTCCTTATCCTGTTTTGCTTTCTTTATAGCATTATTATTATTATTATTATTATTGCCATCTGATCGAGTAAGTCTGCATTTCCTTGCTGACTTATCACCTGTCTCACCATCACTGGACATGAGTGTCACAGGAGTGGGCCCTGTTTGTTTTCTTCACTCTTAAATCTTTTATTCCTAGAACAGTGCCTGGCACATAGTAAGTGGGTCAAGTGTTATTGGATGAATCATACAACCATTAGGTGTTTTAATCCATTATGCTTTCCCAGACAGACCTCATGGTTTTTCTTAAAAAAAAAAAAAAAAAAGACTAAAATCTTTCTCAAAAAATGCCAAAGTCTCAGAAATAGAAAAACAAGAACAGTTAAAAATAAACAATTAAGCCAAAACCTCCCCAACCTGCAGTGATTCATTAGAGTACAGTCAACATGCATCCTTTGAAATCTTAAGATGCACGTGCTGCAAAAAGCAACAAGGAAGAAACAGCAGATTTCTCTGTTTTACTTTTATATACCAACTTGCTAGTTAACAGTGGGAGCAATCAATAAACTTTAATAGGATGCTATTACTTTAGGGTTGTAGTAAACTGAAGAATAAAGAATAATAGCTTTTCAACCTTTTATCAGTCTGGGGAGCTAATTTAATATGCACAGAAAATGCATTACAATAATTTTTATAACTATGCAGTCCAGACCTCTCTAAAGATTTTCCAGGAACTAAGTAATGTGCAAAGAATCCAACCCGAATATATAGTACAAAAACCATGGCTACAATAAGAGGGAAGCCCGTACTAATTCTATATATATATTTTTTAAAACCCTGGATGTTTATATGAAAAATGCCACTGGGCTCTGAACTGGCACGAGACACTCATTGCTGTTATGTTTTGTGTGTTGTGTTTTTTCAGCCAGTCGTCCCTTAATGAAGTGGACTGATCATTCTCATTTGGAATCATTCAGACTGTAGACAAATATGCTAAAGCTTTAAGTATATAATTTTTAACCTCTTAGAAAGGTTGAATGATGTGTTATGAAACTATTACTGTGCACAGTTCAAATTCAATGCGTCACAAAGGAGCTCCATTAATCCTAATTTAACATGCATCTGCTCACAATTTGGTAGAGGAAATAGGCCAAGAAGTGAAGAAACAGCCCGTGATCATGCACAAGAAAAAGCTTTTCGTCCATGTCCAGGGACCTGGGCAATTGCTTGACTCTCTTAGAACTCTGAACCTGCAGGAATATTGCAGGCACATCTTATCTTTTCCCTCTTCCTACTGACCTTCCCTGGCCAGTTCTCCACTCTGCAGAGTGATCGTTCCATACTGCAAACCAAATCTACTTTATACCTGTGACCTGTGACCACCTGAGATCTACAGCAGTAAGTCCAGGGTTAAGTGCCCCAGATAGCAGGCTGGGAATAGCATGAGTAAAACAAGCCACTCATCCTGGGTGCAAAATTGAAGACAATACTGAACAACTGAGTCATCAAGGTAAATAATATTTGAATGTTCTTTAAAAAATTCAAAGTTAATGCAAAAAAAATCTGTCATGCACAAAAATCCATCACGCACAAAAGATCAAAATTTTAAATCAATATGGGATCAGAAAAGCTCAGCTATAACGGAGCCCAAGGCAAAAGGAAAAACAAGTGAGACCGAGTCTGTCTTTATTTAAAATTTTGATCTTTTGTTCACTGTGGATTTTTTGCATTAACTTTGTTTTTTTTAGTGCATTCAAATATTAATCTTGGTTACAGTTTTTCAATGCCCCCTCAAATTCTGTACCCAAGGCGAATGTCTCATCTGCCTCATCATAGTTCTAGACCTGCCAAATAGAATTAGAACCTTCTGCCTCTGCAGTCCTATAGTCCTTTGTTCATTTTGTCCTATGACACCAGCCGAATTGGATTGCAGGTGTGTCTCCACCCTTACCCTGGGAGGATGGTTATTATCTCATTTGCTTGCATCTCCCCACAAGACATCCTCAACAAGTATGAATCATGTTGATTGAAACATGTAGAGTGCAGAGGAGGGATTCAAAGTTTTTACCCTAGCCTCATCCCAACCACTCCTTCTTCTGACCCACTTCCCACTCTCGTTCCCAGCCTCACTGAACTTTTCAGTGTTTCTTGATTTTTCCCAGTGGCAGACTCTTATGTTCTCTTTCTTCTGTTTTCTCACTTTGGAACTCCTTCCCCTTTCTCCCTTGCCATGTATATGGGTGAAAGCCCGAGAGCTGGTGACAGGTGGCCTGGGGGAGCTCCCTGATTCACTCAGCCTCTCTGTGCTTCAGTTCCCTCACCTGTAAAATGGAGCAAGAACAGTGTCTATGTGGTAGGATTTTTGAGAATTAAATACATGAATGTATGTGAAGCCTTTAGCACAAAGCTGATGGGTGGTAAGTGATAGGAACTAATCAGGTATGATGCAATAGCTGGAACTAGAACTAGAGGCTGTTTTCACACCTTGGTCTGAAGGGCAAGAAAAGGGAGCAGTTTCCCAGACCCAGACAGAGTGCTGTGTGGGGAAGACTGTGGCTGCATATCCAACCCACAGCGTCCTAGGGAAGAAGTTCCCGTCCTTGCCCTGCTTTTGCTTTCACATCTCTTGCTGTGCCCCCTTAACTAGATCTGGGACCAGGGTACAGGGGCCTCACACAGGCAATCTACAGAGGTTAGACTAACAGGCTCAGTGCAGGGTAAAAAGGGCTGGCCAGTGGATTTGGGGTCGAGGAGAGCAAGAGGAAGAGAGGCAGTCCAGTAGCTTTGCCAGGGAGTCAGCAAACATTGTTCCATTAGGTTGGTGCAAAAGTAATTGCGGTTTTTGCCATTAAAAGTATTAGTAAATAAGACAAAGTAAGGGGCAATGACTTTGTCTCCTGTATGGCGATCCCAAATGAACCCGACTTCCTGTGCAGCAGAAGCTTCTTTCCATCCCGCCAGGCACTCCCTGGGTCTCTCCATTGTGCAGAGAGGCTGGGGAAAATGTCTTTGGTGCCCTGATTGGTCTGGGGGGACCAATAAGGTCTTGTTTCTCTTGAGAGGAAACTTGCTCATGGGAGCAGGTTTCCCCAAGCCCTATTGGCTCTGATGATAATAGGCTTGTGTGTGCTACTGAATTAGTCTGTGCCCGTCCAACCATCTTTAGCTTACGTTAATCACACCCTTTTACTCAAAACAATACAACTCTGATCTACATCAATTTAAGCCTGTGTTGTTTAGACAAAGAGATTAATATAACTCCAAAAAGCATAACCTTTGGCCATAGAGGTGTCTTAAGATAATGAGTTTGATTCAGTAGGTTGGCTTTGCGGAAAGGTATGTTTTAGAAGAAGATATCTATTTGTAGATGCTAAATCAGCAGGAAAAGAAATCCACCCAGACAAACAAGTTCTAGTCGTACACATGCAGGTATAAAGGAGGTTAAGGCAGCGCGATTTAGAGCTGATGGTTAGGAAATGCAGATCTTTTCTCCCTTGGAAAATCCAGCTGACTCTGACAAAGGAACAAAATACAAAATAAAATCAAGCAAAGGCAATTACAGCTATCGCACAAGTCTGAAGTAGATGGTTTATGAAAAGTGTTGCTCAAGATATAATCCTTTCTGCTCTTAGGGGAACAGGGGAGTGACTTCATGGAGGGTATCTAGGAACAGAGAAGCCATGGCAGTGTGGTGTAATGCAAGGAGCACTGGATAGGAGTCCTTACTACTAGGTTGTGTTTTCGTTGAATACTTGAGTGCTCCTATGGACTACCCATTATGCTGGGTGCTGAGGATGGACTGATGAGTGGATTGTGGTCCCTGCTTTCAAGCAGCTGGCAGTCTCCTGGAGGACAGGAACCCATCAAAAGAAATGTCCCTGCCTTGGTGAGGCTGTGGGCAAGACGAGCACAGTTGCCTGGGAGCTAAAGATCAAGACACTGAGTCCACCCCCCAGGACTTCAGCCAAAGCTTCTGAGAACGTGTAAGCTCTGAGCTGGGTCTTAAAAGATACAGAGAAGATCTCCTGACGGGAAGGTGTAGAAAGGAACTTTAGGCAGAGAGTGAGCAAAAGTATGAAACAGCAAATCGTGAAAGAAACGTCTTAGCCACTCTTCTGAACTCCCAGAGCGTAAACTTTGAGATTAGGAATGGGTGAGGACCATGGTCCCTAAATTAAGGTGCTTGGAGACTGTTGTTCAAACCATGAAAACAGGAAGGGCTGTAAGCACAGGGAGTGGTCAACATTGTTTCTGGAATCACTGTGGTTACCACCAATTAACAGTGAAGCCCTGGTTATTTCACTTATCAAACCTCAGATTGCTCATCTGAAATGAGTGCGTTGGTTACCCGGGTCTGTGAAAGTCCTTTTCAGCCTATACTAATAATGTTTTTTTATTCTGTGTTTTTCATATTTTTTCTATCTTGGATACTTGACTCTGGAGAGACTGCCCCTCCTATGGTTGGTTAAGTCCCAGAGAGAGCAAGTAACTTACCCGTGGAGCAGGCTTTCATGTGCAAACCAACCAATCGGAGCTCACGCTCCCAACCACCTCCTTTATTCAGCACTTACCCTCCTGGTCACTATTCCCCTGCCCTAATCATCTGGCTGGGTACTAAATAACTAAGGGTAGCCTCCATGCCCCACAGCCCACTTTATTCAAACAAGTCACTCCTAAACCTGTTTAGCCTACCTTGCCATTCTTCCAGAGAACACCGCAGTAAAGATTCTTGCCTGTGTTGTCTCTCCCACCCCTCCCTCCACCTCCTGACCAGCCCCTGGCTACCTCATAGGCCCCCCAACCATGTTGTGGTGCATCCCTTCCTCTTAGGGTCTGTGAGTATAGCAAGCTACCTTTCAATAACAATGATCTCCTGATCTGCCTTCTGCATATATAAATAAGAATAAAACCTATATGTTCAAACACAGCAGTGTTCCTTAATCACAAATTGGGCCCCAGGCCGGGCAAGTGGGGCTGAAACACAACCTTGGGCCAAAACCTGGACTGTGTGTGTCAGCCCAGTGGTGTGTGTACGTGTGTGTGTTTTCAGTTTGCACAAAGGTGCCCTGCAAGCTCGTGTGGCCCCTGGGCAAGTCATTTCACCTCTTTGAATCTCAGTTTTCTCATTTGCAAAATGTGAGCATTGGTCTAAATGTGGAATGTGTTTTCCAGATTTGAGATTCTCTAACCTTCCTCTCTGTAGGAACTTAAACAAATCTGTTCCCCAAGTTCCCCATCTATCAGGCGGGTATAATTTTCCCTAATTCCATCTTTCCTTGTCCTACAGATACTGAGTGGGAGAAGCTATCTGAAGCTGCTTTGTAAACTGTAAACTCCTGTGCCAAGGGGGGGTCTGCTATTAGCGGTATTGTTGGGTATGAGCCTGTCCCTGGCTGTAGGTGGGTGAGGCTTTCAGGGCAGTGGTATATGATTTAGCAAATTATCTCTTCAATGTGCTACAGAGTCCACCAGGAGTTTGCTCACTGCAGGATGAGGGAACAATAAGGCCTCGCTGTATTCAGTAACAGTGGTTTAATTATCATGATTATCTCACATTTGTATAAAGTCTTTGCTTTCAGGATCTCAAAGTACTTTATAAACATTAAGCCTCTTGGTCCCCCAAGGGGAGATACTAAATTGATACACGAGCTTGCAGGTCTCTCCACTTCCTGGCTCAAAAGTGGTTTTCTCCCATCCAGGTGAGGATGAAACAGAATCTGACATGCACTGTGCAATGTTCAGCATCAGAGGTTTAGGGTGTATGTGTGATGGGCCAAGCTGAAGAATATTGACAATGGGAATAGTCACCATTTATTGAGAGACAATTATGTACAAGACTAGACCCCAGACTTGCATTAGATGGTGTCATGGCAGTAATTACCCCCTCACTGTATAGGTGAGGAAACTACAGTTCAGAGAAGTTGAGCTGCATACCCAAGGTCACACAACCAGGGAAACTAGACATATGTAGGTGTGACTTGGATACAGATCTGTAGGTCTCTCTGAGACCAAAATCACCACTCTGCACCATACTCAGCTGCCCTCCAGGGCAATGCTTGCTTTGAGTCAATGCCCTTTATTTTGCACTCATGGAATGTGACTGTGTTTCTCTCACCTTGGCCTTGAGATTCGGCTGCATAGAGTAGGAGGAGGTGACCTTTTCAAGAGGCGGCAGTGAGCAACTCTGTGCTGACTCACCCAGGGGAGCCAGAGCCACACCTCTGCCCAACCTCTGCTGCCGATGCTCCAGTTACTATCGGGGTGTACATGTCACCCCTCACATTAGTCAGATTGCACTGCTATGACAAAACACTGTGGACTGGTGGCTTATAAAAAACAGGTGTTTATTTCTCATAGTTCTGGAGGCTGGAAATTCAAGATCAAGGTGCCAGCATGGGCCAGTTCTGGTGAGGGCTCTCCTTCAGTGTGCAGACTGCCGTCTTCTTGTTATAGTCTCACATGTGGGAAAAAGGGCTACAGAGCTCTCCAGGGTCCCTTTATTCAGTGCACTGATCGCATTCATGAGGCTCCATGCTCTTAACGTAATCACTTCCTAAAGGCTCCACTTTCAAATACCGTCACCTTGGGGGCTGGAATTTCAATATATAAATTTTGAGGGGGACACTTTCAGTCCATTGGACCTTTAAACTTAGCAGTTTAGAGCCACCATTTTATGACGTTCACACATTCTGTTGGTTAAGAATTTGGAAAAGGAGACCAGCTAGGCCAATCTCCTATGCCTCAGCCAGGGAGACTTAAGCAGCAGTGGTGACTCAAAGGCCCAGGTCTGAAATCATCTGGAAGCGTCTTAATTCACATGCCTGGCACCTGGGGTTGCTGATGAGACAATGTACACACAGCCTCTTCATGTGGCCTGGGCTTCCTTACAGCATGGCTGCCTGAGGATATGGAGGCTTCTCACATGGCCACTCTGGGCTCCAAGCACGACTGTTCTATAGAGAACAAAGTGGAAGCAATGTGTTTGCTGTTATGTTTGTTTGTTCTTGAAGTCACACATGGTCACATCTGTTGTCTTCTATTAGCTACAGTGAATCACTAAGATTAGCCTAAACTATTAGGTTGGTGCAAAAGTAATGGCAAAACCATAATTATTTTTGCACCAACCTGATAGACTATCTGGGTGCCCACTGGACCACACTCCCTTCAAAGGCTGTAGGAGAAGAGTCCTCCCTGATGTCTTCCAGCTTCTGGTAGTTCCAGGCATTCCCTGGCCTGGAGACATATTCATTTATTTATGTGTCTCACTGAATTATGAGTCCTGGAGGACAAGGAATATGTCTAATATATGTTTGAATTTCCAAAACCTGATTTTAGATCTAGCACCATAGAGGGTGACCAGTGAAGATTTGAAGCATAAATGAGTCAATGAATGCATCGGTGAATGAATGTATAGTTGGGGATGATCTCTCTTCATGGACAGCCAAGTTGCTAATCATTTGGACTCCTTTCTACATGAGTGGAGTTTTCTTGTCCTTTGTTTTCGAGGAAATGAACCTTATTTGTGATTTGTATTTTGATAGCCTGATAAGGATTTTCTGAATTGCTGGAGGGCTGTAGGCGTTGACGAGCTCACAGGTGTCTTTTAGCACTAACATGATGTATTTTCTTTTTGCTATTTGATCCTGTGATCTGCTTCCAAGACTAATGGGTTGCTTTTTGGATTAACTGTATTAATCAGTGTGCTGTAGAGATGTGATTGCTGTAAGCATCTTTCATCAGGAGGAAGGCGAATGAAGAACTCGGGTCTTCAGAAAATACGTCCATGTGGCTGTTGTCCTGGGTCATGTAACAGGTGCGTTTGCATAGATTGCATCTTCATAAACATCCATTTTATGCCATCATGGTTTAAGTTCAAAAAGAATTTCATTGGCAAAGTGATTAGCTGCAGGGGGCAAAAATCATCCCAGTGAATACTGTTTTTCCCTTTGATACATCTCCAAATTGATGTTTCCATCTCATTGTTTTTGTATTTGTTTTTTAACTTTATCTAAAGATTTTTTTAAAATGAGAATTATTTTACAAAAGGCAAACTCTCACCACTTTTCTTATGTAAAGCTGATGTGACAATGCAAGTGTCAACAAGAGGGCAAGATCCGTCTCAGGGAAATCTTGAAACCTCTAAGTGGAATTTGCATAAAATAGTTCTGGTATTATTATTCACTATTCTTTCCCTGACAGATATGTCAAGGCCTTGAAACCTAAAAGAACAATTATGCTATTGTATCTCTCAGAGGATTCAAGGGGTGTGTCTTTGGTGGAAAAAGTGCTATTAGAGCTTTGAAAGCCGTTAAAAGGCAACCCAAGGGACTCTTTAGCTAGTCATTTTATAAAGAATGCCTCTGCTTTAAGTGTCTTAAAGTACGTTTATTCAACTCTTACTTTCGGCTTTAAAAAAACCTGCTAATAATTAATGTCTGTACATTTTTTTAAACGTTTGCATTAGCTATAAATAAAAACTTCAGATGGAGTCATCATTAAGTTTAACTATGATTCTTGTGCGATGGGACCTGTATCTTTGTCAAATGCCTTGCAACAAATTACCTGTAAAATTATTTTTTTATTTAGCTAGCATAGTGGAAGCCATTGCCATTGCCAATGATGGAGCAAATCAGGAACTAATCAGTAAATTCTTTCCCTGCACAAGCTGGCTTAACTTAACGTGTCTGAACGTTAAAAAACGAAACATTGATAAGGCATGTCTCGTTGCAGCTGGATGGGGTGCGGTAGGCAGTGATCCGACTTTAATTTCCTCTGAAACCTGCTGATTATGTTATTCTCTGGTTCGGCTGGGTTTCCCTGGAAAAAGGCAATGCCAACTTTTGATGAGAATAGTTTTGAAATTCAAGAAAGACACAGAAAGGCACAAAATGCTTCTGTCACTTAAGGTGATAAAGCCAGTACTGAAAATGAATGAACCAGGAAAAACTTCAGTCAAAATGCTGCGAAGACTGTGCGGTCAGGGAAATTTTGATTCCAGTGACCAAGAACTAATATTCACTGGCATGGATGAGTGCTCTGTGTTTTTAACAAGCGGTAAAGTGGTGCTCATTTTGTATACGCTAAAGAATCCCAAGATGATGTTCATTTATTTTCATGTGTGTGTTCTTTCACTTCATAGTTTTTGGGAATGAGAGGTGCCCTTGAATCCATCTACTTGGACGTGCTGTTTTGTGGATAAGAAAAGGAAGGTCCAGGACGGGTAAACTGAGTCCAGTTATCCAGCAATGAAGGACGGAAGAGACCTGTGTAGACTGTGAATACCCCCAATATCCATGTCGCCTCTTCCATAGTTACAAAATTCTGGCAAACACAAGGGTAACCTTAATAATGAGCACATTTCCCACAGTCCTGTGTGGCTATGCAAAGCCATGTGCTAAGGGTCTGGCCTACTAGATAAAAGCAAAAGTGACCTATAAAATTCCTGGAAAACTCCAGTTTTCTCTTCCACTAGCGCAGGACCAGCCACTTTGGAAATGGAGGTATATACAGAGTATAGCAACACAGAAGAAGACTGACTCTATAGGGCGCCATCCCAATCTTGGCCTGCCTGCCTCCATATAGGTGAGAGAAATATAGCTCTGATTGCTTAGGTCATTGTAATTTTGGGTCTAGTTCCTTGCATCCATACTTTATCTTAAACAAACGTAGTCACTACTGAAAGTGCTCCAGGTCGGGTGCAGTGGCTCATGTCTGTAATCCCAGCACTTTGGGAGGCTAAGGCAAGCAGATAACTTGAGGTCAGGAGTTTGAGGCCAGCCTGATCAACATGGTGAAACCCCATTTGTACTAAAAATACAAAAAAAAAAAAAAAAATTAGCCAGGCATGGTGGTGCATGCCTGTAGTCCTAGCTACCTGGGAGGCTGAGGTAGGAGAATGGCTTGAATCCAGGAGGCGAAGGTTGCAGTGAGCCGAGATTGTGCCACTGCACTCCAGTCTGGGCGACAGAGCAAGACTCCACCTCAAAAAAAAGAAAAGAAAAGTGCTCCTTTGGCTCCAAGCAGTGTGCTGAATAGGTTACTTCTGTCAGCCTTTTCCAAGCATGGTGGCAACACAGCTAGAATCTAGTGGTCTTAAGCACCCTACTGGATGCTGTTCTCCCAATGGACAATGGTGTCATTTACCAGGAATCTCAAGCACCCAGCAGAATCTGACACTCAGAAAGTGCTCAATCAAATTTTATAAGAGATCAATGAATGGATAACACTATATATAAGGATTCTAGATTGTCTCTCTGCTATACCACATGGTACCCTGTGGAGAAGGGTATAAGTCTAAGCTTGAAATTTTGGCCTGATCCATATCTCAATGTATTGTTTGATGACAAAGTGATTCATTAAAACCTTGTGGATTTGTCTCTTGCTCGTTCTCTTTTCTTTTTCCTTTCTGGTATTGTTGTATCTCAATATGATATAAACAGAGCATAAATCTTGGCTTTTGCCAACTGCTATTTGGTTGGAATTGCCTGTATTGTCTTGACATATGTTGGAGTCTTTAAATTAACAGAGAAAAGAATTGATTTTAAAAATGGCATTTGCGTTAAGAGTTATAAATGGGCAATTTTGGAAGCATGAAGACAGACATGGAAAGTTATGCACAAATACTACAATTAGCATAGCCGTGGGGTCTTGACTCCACGAAATATACAGTCTTGTACATTCCTCAGGAACATATGCTGTGTAAAGTATATATGTGGCATCATTTTCATATCCAAGACTCACAGTGAGCCAGAGGGTCACTTCCAACCTGGACAAGCTACAAAATCTCAGATTCTTGGTGGATTTCAGGCATGTTTTCCCCCCTTACGTCTTGAGTTTTCAAATGCCTTTGTAATGGTTTTGGGCAGACCTTATTTTTATATGTGATTAATGGCTGGCTCTTTTCTGGATCCCAGCTCAAGAAAATCTCACCGTACCCACAGGGTGAAAAGCACTGCCAGGATCCCAGAATCATTAGGTCTAGAACCTGGACTACCTATCTTCAGTTGCTTGGCACCTCCATTTTCTCAACTCCCTTAGCTGTTGACCTCTGTTTGTCTCTTAAAGTTACTGATGGCTTGATTCATCTCCTGGCTCAAGAGTTTCCTTGATCCTGACAAATCAATTCTTCACTCAGTTATTCATTTAACTATTGTCTACCCTCTACTCACAGGTATTGTGCCGAGCAGGAGAGAGGAAGATGAATAAGACCTAATTCCTTCCCTTAGGAGAGCTCACAGACTAGTAAGGATGCAGACAAGGAAAGAGGTGATTCCAATATGATGGAGTGAGGCTGGCCAAGGGGAGCAAAGGAAGGCTTGGAGACCTTGTAGGAGTTAGCCAGGGAAAGAGGAGATGGCCAGGGTGAAGGAAAGAGAAAGGCAAGAGATTCTGAGTAGGGCACTTCAGAAAAATTTTAAGATGGCATCAGAACATGCTGGAAAGTCAGAAAGGAAACTTTAGAAGGAATACAAATATGAATGTATAGACATGGGTTTCCAAACATTTAGAAAGCTGTGTCTGTTTTTTATTATTATTATTATTACTAGTAGTGTTAGAAGTAGTAATAGTAACATGTATCCAATATAAGAAACTCATAAGGCTGGCTGCGGTGGTTCACATCTTTAATCCCAGCACTTTGGTATGCTGAGGCAGGTAGATCACCTGAGGTCAGGAGTTCAAGACCAGCCTGACCAACGGGGAGAAACCCTGTCTCTACTAAAAATACAAAATTAGCCAGGCGTGGTGAAACATGCCTGTAATCCAAGCTACTTGGGAGGCTGAGGCGGGAGAATTGCTTGAACCTGGAAGGCAGAGGTTGCGGTGAGCCAAGAAAAGAATAAAAAGAAAAAAAAGTCGTATTTTCAGAGCAGAGTCCTGATGGCTGTTCTGAGTAGACACCATATCGATCTCTGGCTATAGGTTTAACATCTGTAGGTGGATGAAGGGTGGCCAGACTCAATGACACGCCCACTGGTAAACTAGTTTGTTGCTTCCTTTTTTGATCATACAATTCTAGAAACATATTCCTATTTCAAAGACATCAGTAAATTAGGATACAAATCACACAGCAATGCAAGGGCTTACTTTTCGTGATTCTTGCTACGCACAACCCAAATATGAGAAATTCCGTACATTTTCACCATCACAAGCATTAGAAATAATAACAATAACGACAATAAATGCTTGTGTAGCTTTCCCCACTTGCCAAGCACCATTTCAGGGCTTTTATTACTCACTTAGGCTTCTCTACAGCTCTATAAGATTGATACCATTGCTATTCCCATTTTTAAAGGTGAGGAAACTAAGGTGGAGGCATTAAGGTCACTTCACTGAATTCACACAGTAAGTGAGGGAACCAGGATTTGAACCCAGGGCTCCCGAGTACAGAGGGCAAGCTCCAATTCCCTCAGTGCTGCTGAAGAAAGATGTTGTAATCTTTTGCTTTATCTCCATTTTACAGGCTAGGACACTAAGCCCAGCAACACTGGATAATAATCACCCCCTGGTCATGCATTTGGCAGTGCTGTAGCTAGAATGGTCCTTTTGCTCCCTCCAAAATTTAGGCTTTTTGAAATGCAAAACTCTACATTAATGTTACAAATTACCTGGGCAGCTTTTATTTTGGGGAATGGGAGTATGTCAACAGGTGGTTGACATTTTTCACCTGAAAAGTCTGGGGATTTGTCATTGTGTGGGTGTCGTCCGCCCTCTGCCATCCCTTTTCACTCTCTGACTCATCTCCAAGTCTCTCTTTCTATTCCTAGCCTCTTTCTTCTCCCCAGTTCCCCTCCACCACACGACTCTGAAGATGTCAGCCATCAGATTTGCTTCCCTTCCTGTTTCCCAATGTCTCCTTGACCCCGGAAAGCTCCCCGAAGCTCAGCCTCAGCTCACCTTCTCCTGTGACTGTCCCGCCCACTCCTGTGCCAGCAGGAGTCTGCAGAGCCCCACTCAAGCTGTCCAAGTTAAACTTTAAGCAGTACCAGTCAGACAATGAACTGTGGCATGATGGGAAATTTAAGTTATCAAAAGAACTTTTAAGTAGTCTGCAGTGCAAGCTGAAGTTGAACTTGCTGGGTGAATAAAAAGTAGCAAGGTAGACAGTACATGGGCAATGCATTGAGTCGAAGCATTCCAAAAGATAGGAGAAACTTTAAAAACGGTTTTAGGAGTAAGATTTAGCAACCTGGGGATATGGGATAAAAAAAAGCAACTGCACATGGTTGGGTAGAGAAAACCCTCACTGAGTCCAGACACCTTGATTCTAGGATAATTTCTCCTCCTACCTAATTAGGTAACATTTGGAGACATTCCTAAATTGTATTATTTTTAGTTTCACTGACCTTAAGAAAACCCTCCTTATAAAAATATTTTAATGCGAATTTTGCAGTTTTTCTTGTACTCTAAAATCTATGGATACTCAAAGTTGAAAATTTAAAATCAATTGAAAAGGAGAAAGAAGAAAGAGACCCCTCTGTAAAGACCACCATGCATTTAGTATTTTAGACCCACCATGCATGTATTTTAGTCTAATTTTCTACGTGAAGTAATTTGTGGTTTGAGCTGCTTAATGCACATGAAGACATGCAGTATGTATCACATGCATTTGGTCCAGGGTATTGCAAACTCTTCCGACACGTACTTTTAAGACCTCAAAGCAGTTTACCTGCAAGCT
Source organism: Trachypithecus francoisi (assembly GCF_009764315.1). NCBI lineage: Eukaryota > Metazoa > Chordata > Mammalia > Primates > Cercopithecidae > Trachypithecus > Trachypithecus francoisi. The sequence continues at coordinate 9,423,111 of NW_022681468.1, read as the reverse complement.
GTGACATTTATGCTATTTCTTTTCTTTCCACTTATTCCAACAGCACTGCTTCTGCACAGCCTCCCAATTTGGGAAGAAACAGTAGCACGTCCAGAAGGGAGTTGGGGGAGACAGTGAAGGGACAGTTCACCGTGTAAGAGACGGCAACACAGCCAGTGACTAGCAACTGTGGGGGCTGTTACCTACTGGGCCTGAAGGGGTGGTGGAGCAGGCAGTAGCCAGAGTTTGAAGAAAGCTAAAACCACAAGGAGGGGAGAGGGCAGTCCCACAAGAGGAAGCCCAAGGCTGCAGTCTGCACCCATGGAGTCCTCATGAGGACAATTTTGACCGCCTTTGTCCTGATTCCTCTCTCCATTGTGGCTCAAAACCAGCCCAAGGATTCATTAGCTATTTGGAAAATTTATCAAAACAACAAAAATCAGGTTCAAAGGTGAGTGCAGAGAACAGCTGTAATTCTGTCTCTCCAGAGTTCTTGTCTTCCCTCTTTTTCCTTCAAACAAGCCACTGCATTGCTCTCCCATTTTCCTTTGTAAAAATGGTGTGTGAAAGAGGGTTATTGCAGCAGGGATTAAATATGAAAACAGTTGCTCCAGACAAGGCCCTCCAGAAATGCACCCTGGAGTTTCTTCAAGAGAAGATTCTACATGCAGAGGTGGAGCAGAAGCAATGATGCTCAGGACATGGCCCTGGACTACTTGCCCCACGTCTGTGGGATCCTGAGTATGAACCAGCATTTTAACAAGTTCTTCCATCTCTCAAGCTTCTCCAGCACAGCTAATGTGAAAGCCACTGAACTGGAGGTCAAGAGAGGAGAGATCCTCCGAGACATACAAGGCAACCTCACTTGACCCCAGCCGGGTGACCAGGGGTCCTTGTTCACATAGGACAGAATCCCGAGATGCGGGACTTTCAGTGTTAAAACCAGGAAGGTTCCAGGCAAACCAGGAAGCGTTGGTCACCCTAACTCCAAGTTTGCTAAGAGTAACAAATCCACAATGTCATGTCAAGCTCTTCTGTCTTTATCATATCTTTAGGGAACCTATGGTTAGCCTGGGTCTTGTGACGTCACAAGACTTAGGTGAGATGAGGTGTGGTGTGAATCTCTGCATTCCAGTAGAGGAAACTGACACCTGAGGAGATTTAGGAACTCACCTGAGGTAGGATCAACTAGGCCTAGTTTTCACCTGGATCTGGATCTAGTCAATCAGGTGGGCTCAAACTTAACTCCAACACCAACAGCCAGTTCCCACAAGATGGAATTCTAGTGAGCAAGTCTGTCTACACTGGAACAAGATTTTCTTGTGGTTTCTTTTCAACACCAGAATTTCCAAATTCTCTGAATATAGGAGGTGCTCTATAAATATTTGTTGGCTCAACAAATGGAGGAAAAACTCAATGAAGGCTCATTCAAAATACACATGGGTGGTTATTTTTCCATATCGCTTCTCTGCTCTGCTTTAAACTCCGTGAATGTGGGATTATGCCTGTCTGCCTGTCATGGTACCCGTATCTACAAGAACATCAGGGACAGCGTGGTTACACAATACAGGCTTGCTAGATTTGTTGACTTGAAAGCAAAGTGTAGGCTTTAGGCCAAAGAAGTTGATTTTGGCCACCTGGAACACACAACAGAAAGTGCTCTTGAGGCAAAGTCCGTGGCACTATAATAGTTTACCCTGATGGGAACTGCTTAGAGCTTAGGACAACAAAACCCTGTTCTGAGGCTGGATTTTCATGTGCAATGCTGAGATGTTCTGAAGGATGCCAGGCAGAGATTCTTACAAGGAAAAAGAGTGTCCAGCTTCTTTAACTTACAATTCTTGGCCCGTCTCCTGGGTGCAGCTGAGCCATTGACTCTTGGCCGCTCATGGCAGTTGGAATTCCTTGAAAACAAATCTGATTTCAGAGGAGAGAACATTTCACAACTGATGTCCAAACATTTTCCAAACAAATTTGATCTTGTTCATTTTCCAGGAGAGGTGCTGGGACTTCCATCACCTCTCTCCTTTTGGTCCCCATCTCTGGGGCAGAGGCCAAGCTCTCAGCATCTCAGCAGAGTCAGGAACTTGAATTAATGCTATTTCTGGCTGAAAAATGATTTGGTGGCATCAAGCCCAGTTATGATGTTGAAATACAGAAGTGGATGAATACAAAACATGATGCATAGACTTTAAAGGAGAGAGGCTGGAGTTAGGCAAGGAGACATCTCCAGCTAAACACCATGGTCTCTGCGGACAAAGCATCAGCTGGCATGTTCAGAGTTGGAGAATTACTACAAATGGCATCCTCCCAGTGTGAATGATTCCTACCACTCTCAAAGTCAGACTACAAACAAAGATAAAATAATGCAGAATTTTTTTTCTGCCAAGACTGGAAAACTTGTGTTTTGCCATGAAACCAAGGGGAGTTCTGATTACATCTAGTGATACAAAATAAAATTATATGGGTCCGATGGCCCACACCTGTAATCCTAGCATTTTGAGAAGCTGAGGCAGGAGGACTGCTTGAGACCAGGAGTTTGAGACCAGCCTGGGTAACATAGAATGATCTTGTCCTGCCAAAAATACAAAATTATACAAAAAATGTAAAACTGAGTATGATGGCTCATACCTGTAGTCCTAGCTATATGGGAGGCTGAGGCAGGAGGATTGCTTGAGCTCAGGAGTTTAAGGCTGCAGCGAGCCATGACTGCACCACTGAATACTAGCCTGGGTGACAGAGAGAGACCTGACTTGGATTTGGTTGCTGCCCGTGTCTGAATTTTTTGGGGTGAGGGAAAGCTTCATATGGCATTGAGCTCGCTTCTAATAAGTTGGAGCTGTCTTCAGGTCCCTAGATATGGTATTGTTAAATCACAGGCAATAACTACTTTTTTTTAACCTTTGCTGGGTCAAGAGCCCCTTTGGAATATAAACACAAAATTTTATCTAAAGGTCTGAATTTCTGTTCCCCACATGCAGGTCTCTGAGCCTCTAGACAGAGACCTTGCCCATCTTTGAGCATCGTTCACTTGGTGTCATTTACTTCCCCATTGGCTCTTGGACCTCAGTTTCCCCACCTGTGAAGTGAAGGTGTTGGACCTGATGATCTAATGTCCCATCAGCAGTGAGTAGATTCTGTGGCTGGAGGTCCATGGGTCTGTGGGTTGGAAAGGCTGAGAGTGGCTTAGGGGAATAAGACCAGACTGAGCTGGTGGGATTTTGGTCCAGAGATGCCAGCTGAAGAATTTCCCCAGACGGCAGCAGCACCAAAAATAACTTGCATTTATGTTCTTGCCACCTGATTGAGAGAAGACTCTGGAATCACAGGAAAAAAACACCAAAAAAAAAACATTTGTAGTGCCACAGCTTGATAAATGCAGGGTACTCCGTCTCTTGCCAACTCTGTCAGTGCTTCCTCACTGTTTGCCTCCCAGCAACACTCAAGGGCAATCATTCTCCTCTATGAAGCTGGCCGGGATCTGAGTTCTCTGTGATTAAGGCATGGGCTCTCTGGGCTGCCTCCATCTGAGCAGTGGCCACCCCCAGGCTGGGCCTTGAAGCTGCCCCCACGGACATGCTCTGGCTTTGGACATGCTGGAGTCTGGAGTCAGTTTACTCTGGGTCAAGGCTCCTTTTATATCTGCTGTGTTCAGAACAAAATGGGTCATTCCACCTTTTTTCTTGGTTTTTCCCTAAGGATGAGAGTCGTTTTACACCGGTATTCGCTTGCTTGAGAAACATTTCATTAAAAAAAAAAAAAGTTGGCTGCACACACGTATACACAAATGAGTAAAATGGAGGAAATCTGAATATGGTCAGCAGGTTGTATGAATTTCCTGGGTGTGTTATGATGTTAGAGTTATGCAGGACACTGCACTGGGGGAGGGCACGCTGGATCTCTTTGTATTACTCCTTACAACTGCATCCTAATCTCCAATGATCTCCAAAGAAAAAGTTTAATTGAAAAGTGGTTGGTACTGACTATATGGTCCCAAGAATCACATTGTGGTTTTTATTAAGGTCAGGATATAAATGAATTAAATGCATTTGACAAACAGGTGGAACTTGTTTGCAGGGAACTTCCACAGCAGGGTTGACTTATATAACGTATGTTCTGGAGTTTTTTTTGTTTTAATTTGGGGGAGAATTATAACCTTTTTGATTAAATCTTATGAGCCCTTTCCCCTTACAGGTATGTGTGTGTATATGTGTGTGAACCCGTGCGTGTGTGCACACACACTCACACATGCTCATACTTGCAGAGGTGGGTCATCAGTAGAGTCCACAAAAGCACACCCACAGAAGAGAGAAGAACAGTGCAAGGGAAATCTGGGCACCCCCAGCAATCTTAGTGCCCTGTCCCCAAGTGGAATAACTTGGCTTTTATTGGTTTCATATTTTGGATATTTGTTTAAGGTTTCAATTTGGAAAAGGGGTTTCTCTGCTTTAAAAGCAATTTAAAATCCACTGGTGCATTAGAAAAAAATGAGCAGAGGATAAGATATGGGGGACAGGACCTGCCTATAAGACCCTGGTCTGAGATTTACTAGCTACATAATTTTCCTCATTAAGCGTCAGTTTCCTGCTCTCCAAATCAGTTTTGGAAAGTGAGTAGGAAGGAACCCTGCTTCACAGGTGTGCTGTGTGGATTTAGTGCCTGTTCTGCCTCCAGTGTAAAGTCTGGTCTGTTGTTTCGTTGGCACTGGACAAAGCTTTGCTATTAGCCAGAGGAGGTCTAGGAGGTCAGTCAAGGGGCATCGCCTCTGCTTTTCTGAAGTTGGCCCACCAGTTCCTGTCCTTCTCCACCAGAGGGGAAGGAATCTGTGACCCAGCCCAGATCCTCTGTTCTTTCTTTCTGCTGCCAAGAAAAATAAAATGCTGACAAGCAGGGGAAAAAAATAACACTTGCAAAACTTTCCCTACTCTTGGGGAATTTACTTTGAAATTTCTGCCGGATAGAGTAATTAGTAAACTTGCTCTTAATAGTGTTGTGAAGATGTAATTTTTTCACACCTTCCCTGACTTTGACACTGCGGCTTTTGAAACTTCATTTTGCACTGTGCCTCATTGTTCTTTAATCTGCTGCACTCTGCATTGAGTATCACGGAAATTTCGCACTTACCATGTCAATAACATCTGGCAAAATTGCCACCTATTAAGAGTAAGTGTTCTTTTTTCTCCGGTGAGAAATGTGATGGTGTATTATATTGGTTTCCCTTGAGAGGCTAAGGAGACAATTTTAAAGCAGACAAATGCATTAAAGAAATAACCTGAACTCTAAGAAAAGGTTACGGAAAGTCAGAAACTTTTCCCCCCTTGTTCTTGGTTTATTTATTTATTTATTTATTTATGGGGAGGAGGGAGTACAAGCAGCTGCCTCACGAGGTGAAGGCACTTTTTGCCTGCAATGATGCACCCCTCTGTGTCGGAATGGGCTGCTTCTGCTGTCTCCTCTGGAGCTGTATTTCTCCATCCAGCTCTAAACTAAATCGGAGCACTTCCTCACCTAAGCCCTTTGTAGGGCAGACCTGCTGGGGGTGGCACCAGGATCCTGCTCCTCTCAGCCATAGTGAGAAAGGCAATGAGTCAGGCTCAACCACCTATTTGCTGGGTAGCATCAGGCATGTCATTGAACTTTCAGAACCTCTGTCTCCTCCTCTGGACAATGAGATCATCACAACTGCCCTTTAGCACTGGCCTGAGGATGGGATGTGTTTACGGGGGGGCCCCCCCGCAGGCGAGCAGAGCCTGGAACTGTTGCATCATTAACTCTCCAGTGCTTCTCTGTAGGTGTTTACTGAGAAGGCCAGATTTCCTCTCTCCATGGCTTAGCACTTGAGACTCGCAGACACCTGTGATCCATGAATTCAAATCCCCAAATTACGCATCAAAACGTCCCAGTGTGACTCCAGCAGGAAAGGGATCATCCTACCTCCCCTCTCCCTACACCTCTGGCTCATGACCCCAGCAAGAGCGCCACCAAACAGAACAGCCTCACATTCTATCAGCTGCTCACTAATCACACAGAAAGAAGAAGGAGACCTTCGCAAATAACCCCACATCTCCCACTAGGAGACATTCTCTGCCACTGGCATGTTGTCACCTGCCTGGCTACTTTTTGAGTCTGAGGACGGGTTGGTGTGGCATGGGCTCCGCTCCCAGCATGCTCTGAGACAGAGGCAGGCAGGTGCACTGACATCATCCCGGGGACAGCTGAGCAGTACTGAGCACCTGGTGTATGTCAGGTCCCGTTCTCAGTGTATCCACTCGTGGGAATTTCACAACCACTATTAGGAGACAGGAAGTCCTGTTGTCCCCATTCCACAGATGGGAAAATGCAGTCACATAACCGTTGAGAGTTTTGCCTGAGTTCTCGCTAAGCAATTGCAGAGTAAAGATCACAGGCCCTGGCCTGGCATCTGAGGCTCACAGCACGGTCCCTTTCCCTTTCTGACTTGCCACCCACACCTTTCCCACGTAGGACCTGTAATCATAACAGTTTCCTGAATATTCGTGTTTTGTCCCTTTGTGTCATTTTCACATATGTGATTTCCTTTGCCTAAAATCCCTTCCTTGGCTCTACTAACTGTCTCATTCATTCATTCATCAATTTTTTTTTTTTTTTTGGAGATAGGGTTTCACCCTATCACCCAGGCTGGATTGCAGTAGTGCCATCTCAGCTCACAGTAGCCTCTACTTCTGGGGCTAAAGTGATCCTCTCACCTCAGCCTTCTGAGTAGCTGGGACCACAGGTTCATACCACCATACTCGGTTAATTTTTATTCGACTTTTGGTAGAGATGAGGTCTTGCTATGTCACCCAGGCTGGTTTCAAACTCCTGGGCTCAAGCAATCCTCCTGCCTCAGACTCTCAAAGAGCTGGGATCACAGGTGTGAGCCACCACATGTGGCCCCATTTATTTTTTTATTCAATGAAGCTGTGTAGAAAGATGTGGATGAGCAGGGATGTGTTAATTAACCTCTGTGCACCCAGTGTCCCCAGTCTCTGCACTTCACTTTTATGGAATATCGAATTCAGTGACATAAACCAAACTTCCATTAAGGTCCTAGGACTCAATTAGTTCAGAAGTCACAATTTGGCAGCCTATGAGCCACAAATGCACTACAGGTATCTATTTGTGAGCCCTCATAGGTTGTTTAAATATTTGAATAAGGTGCTGACATATACAGATATGGAGATGTTACAAGACAAACCTAGAGTTTTAACTTCTACTGAATACATTGAGAGCTGTGGCAACCCAGAGCCTGCATTTGTATATGGAAACTCTTGGTCCGGTTATATGGAGCAGGCAGTCTACATGCAGCTGCAGTCCCCAGCCCTCCCCGATGTCTTGCACCTGTTTTTTTTGTTTGTTTGTTTTTGTTTTTTCTTATTTAAGATAACAGTTTGGCCCTTGAAGGAGGTGTATGAGTTTACAGCCATTACAAAAAGTTATTTTAAATCCTCTAAGCAATCTTTTTCTTATACACGATCATATGTTGAACATACCTGCGTGGCGGCAGGTCTGTGCCAAATGCCAGGGATGCACAAACAAATGAGCACAATGTTTGTCTTAGATGGCATCTCCTCCAGGCAGCCTTCCCTGATACACCTTACTAAATTGGCGGCCCGGGCCAGATCCTCCTCAGAATCCCAGCTTACCTACCCTAACAATGATCACTGTTAAAATTAAAATTAAAATTGCCAGTGTACGTGTTTGATCCACGCGGTAGACTGTGCAGTCTTTAATCACGGCAGCTGTGTCTTACTTATCTTTGAATTTCCAGCCCCATACACAGGACCTGGTAGAGAGGTGGTTTCTGGTCCTGTTTATCTCATAAATGGATGCAGGAACGGATGAACAAAACTGAACCTACTGGACCCTCAACCATGCATCTCTGAACCAAAAGACTAAGTGAGTAATGCTGTAAGTGGCTGCTCTAAAATTCGGATTCCCACTTGAAAACCATCAATATTTAGATGACTGTATTTTCTTTCCAAAAGCCCGCAATATTTTATGTCCTGATAATATTTACTGTTGTCCTCAGAGATAACTAATTGGATTTGCCATCCAGCCCACAGGGAACACTATGGGGAATTGTCCCTCATTACTCACATTGGAAGGTGATAGCTCACTCCCCAAACTTATATGGCTGTGATTTGGGGAAGACTGAAATGCTGCGGGAAGGAATAATGTCCCTGCTGTCACCCTGGTCTTTCCTTTGCATTTACCACTTGGACAGAGCCATTTGCATCTTAATTGAACCTGCATTAAAATTTCAAGTTTATGTACTGCTGGTGATAAACAAAGAGGTTCCAGAAACAGCCCTTAAGCTGTGGAAGCTCATCCCCCTTGTTTTCTGAGGGACACCCTCCTCAGTGACCTCCACAGCTCAGAGGTGACCCATCTCTTGTGCTCCCAAAGCCACTGGTACATTCTTCATGGCAGGATTTCATTTGAAATGAAAGCCAGGAGCAAGAACAGCGTTTCGTGAGATGCAAATATAGAATTAATGGGTTCTCTTCACTCCTTTCTCTTTGTCTTGTCTTCTCTTCCATCCCGAATTTTCATCCTTGTTCATTTACCTTCCTAGAATTATTCTAAGCTTATAAGTTTTTTCTTCTTTCTCTTTAGGGAAATAAATAAAATGTAATGCATTATATTGAAGTAGTTCCTTTATTCTGTCTCCCCCACTGAACTTCATGTCTCTGAGAGTATGGATTGTGTCATAGTTTGCTTACATTTTCCAATGTGTCTAGCATGGTGTGACACTGTGATCAACAAAAGAGGAAAGAAAGAGAGAGAGAGAGAGGGAGAAAGAAAGAAAGAAAGAAAGAAAGAAAGAAAGAAAAAGAAAAAGAAAAGAAAAAGAAAAAGAAAAAAAGAAAAGAAAAAGAAAGAAAGAGAGAGAAAGGGAAGGAAGAAGGAAGGAAGGAAGGAAGGAAGGAAGGAAGGAAGGAAGGGTGAGTGACAGAAATCTCACTTTTGCCATTGATTAAGATCTCTGTACAAGTCAAAGATTGCTCCAGTCTTACTGCATCTATTATTTCATTTAATCATTACAACTCTATGTATGTAGCAGACATTCTTATTGTTACTATTATTGTTATTATTTCTACTATTACTTTTGTTATTTTATGGGTAAGGAAACTGAAGTGCAGAGAAGTTAGATGACTTTCCCAAGGTCAATAAGTTATGGAGACAAGATGAAACTGTGGATGCCCAACTCCAGAGCACATACACAAAAATCAATGCTTACTATAGAAATGTTAGGAACCCGGCCGGGCGCGGTGGCTCAAGCCTGTAATCCCAGCACTTTGGGAGGCCGAGACGGGCGGATCACGAGGTCAGGAGATCGAGACCATCCTGGCTAACACGGTGAAACCCCGTCTCTACTAAAAATACAAAAACTAGCCGGGCGAGGTGGCGGGCGCCTGTAGTCCCAGCTACTCGGGGGGCTGAGGCAGGAGAATGGCGTGAACCTGGGAGGCGGAGCTTGCAGCGAGCTGAGATCTAGCCACTGCACTCCAGTCTGGGCGACGGAGCGAGACTCCGCCTCAAAAAAAAAAAAAAAAAAGAAATGTTAGGACCCATCCTTTGTGTGTGTGTGTGTGTGTGTGTGTGTGTATGTCTAATGTAATTGGTTGTAACTTGAATTTTGTAAACTCAGGAGATGGGATTATCTCTGACTCCAAAATCAGATCTATTCTGCCTCCACTCGCTTTGATGTCACCAAACGTAGTGGACAAGCTATTGGGGCTGGGAATGACCAAACCCAGGGCATTCTAATGCAGGGGCCTTGTGGGATGTGGCTTACTGAGCTCCAGGATCCACATTTTTCTGATACCTTTTTCTCAGGTGTTCCATGCCCTCTCTGCCTGTTGAATTTCCCTGAACTCCTGCAAAGATCTATTGGGGTTGGAGTTTGGTCTCTGGGGGCAGGCTGGGTATTCCCACAGCCTAGAAATTCATGTGGTCAAACTCCCATGGGAGAAGATGTAGGAAAAAAAAACCCAACAACCAACTTTATTCACATTTGAAGATGGAAGTACCCTTTGACCACTAAAATAAAACTTTCACAAACAACAGTTGGCTAGGTGAAAGCATGGTTCTGCATATCTTTAGATACTGAGGGTTATGAAAGGCAGAATTCTAAGATGTATCTCAAGATTCCTGTCCTCCTGGCATACATACACACCCTATAAACTTCCTTCCTCTTGAATGGGACAGAGCCTGTGAATACAATGAATGCTGCTTCACTGAGGAGGTTACACTGCTAAATGCAGGAATTTTACAGGCATAATTAACATTCTCAATTAGTTGACTTAAGGTTAGTCAAAAGGGAGATGGTCCTAGGTATGCCTTACATGATCCTGTGAACTTTTAAAAAGAGAGATTCTCCTGCTGCCCTGGAAGAATCTTCTTGCCATTTTGTGATGGATCTATGGATGAGAGCAGAGGACAAAGACATGAGCAGAACCCCACAACCACAAGGAACTGAATTCTGTCAACAACCAATGAGCTTGAAAGGGAAATCTGAGCCTTAGATGAGATCACAGTTCTGGCTGACAATGGCACCTTGAGTTTAGCTTGGCAAGACCAAGAAAAGGACCCATCAAGCTGGTAGCAGACTGCTCACTGAGGGAAACTGTGAGTAATTAATTAATTTGTATTGTTTTAAGCTGGTAAATTTGTGGTCATTTGTTGCATAGCAATGAAAAAGAAATTGAGATACTGTGGTCTGAATGTTGGTGTCTGTATTAGTCTGTTTTCACACTGCTATAAGGAAAAACCTGAGACTGTGTAATTTATAAAGGAAGGAGGTTTAATTGACTCACAATTCCATGTAGCTGGGAAGGCCTCAGGAAGCTTTCAATCATGGTGGAAGATGAAGGGGAAGCAAGGCACATCTTACGTGGCAGCAGGAGAGAGAGGGAGGTGGGGGAGGACTGTCAAACACTTTAAAACCACCACCAGATCTCATGAGGACGCGCCATCATGAGAACAGCGTGGGGGAAACTCCCCCATGATCCAATCACTTCCCACCAGGTCCCTCCCCTGAAACACAGGGATTATAATTCAAGATGAGATGTGGGTGGGGACACAGACCCAAATCATGTCAGTGTGTCAGTGTTTCCTCCAAATTCATATATTGGAACCTAATACCCAGCATGATGGTATTAAGAGGTGGGAGTATTTGGGAAATGATTAAGTTATGAAGGCTCCACTCTCATGAATGGAATTTGTGCCCTTATAAAAGAGACTGGAGAGAGCCCCTTACCTCTATCTCTCATGTAAGGACACAGTGCTTACTCCCCTCTCTTCTACCATGTGAGATTGCAGCAAGAAGGCACAGTCTCTGAAGCACAGAGCAATCCTTCACCAGACACTGAATCTTCTGATGCCTTGGTCTTAGACTTTCCAGTGTCCAGAATCATGAGCAATAAATTTATGCTATTTATAAATTACTCAGTCTAAAATATTTTGTTGCAGCAGCCTAAATGGACTAAGAAATCAGGGATGTATCAGTTTAGTTGTTGCAACAACAATGCTGTGTAACAAGCGACCATGAAATCTTATGGTTTACAACAAGAAGCATTTACTGCTCATGCATCTGTGGTTCATTCAGGAATCAGCTGGGTGGCACTGCTTCTCATCACAGGTCTGGGTTGGCTGGGACAGCCCCACTCCTTTCCTCCAGGCTGTGCATGTTCTTCTCTTGGTAGTAGCAGAAGAGTCAAGAAACAAGCAGAAATATAGGAAGCTTCTTGGGCCCAGGCTCAGAACTGGCATGCTGTCACTTTTGCCCCTACAATATCAGCCAAAGTAAATCTGATGGCCAAGATCAAAGTCAAGTCCCTTCTACCCTTGAGGAGGTCATGGGACAGGCATGGAAGCAGGGAGCAGTGAAGAATTTAAGCCAATAATGCCATCTAGCAGAGCAAAGGAATGACAACAGTGGTAGGCATATTTATTGGTGATGATAAACAGGACCCATGGCCCCCAGACCTGTCATCTCAAACAACAAACATGATGGAAAAGTTCATTTTGCTAGGACAGGATTCAGTTAACACCAGTGCAATTCACTTATAAGACACCTCCTTCCACCTCCTTAACAACCCAATTCTAATTTACAATTGAAGGTAGGAATTTGACCTTTAAGGAGCATATGTGCCACACCTTCTGCCTGAATTGCGTAAGGATTCTTTGTGTTGGAAAAGCCCTGAGGTCGTCCAGGGAGGTGCCACAAAGATGCCCCATCCAGAGACAGTGAGGGCACTGGCTGTTCTTCAAAGTCAAGGAGGCCACATATGAGTGTTTACTCTGATGTCTTTGGATGAGGACAGGCAAGTCCAGGGTGGTTCATCCAAATGGTATCTTTATTTGTTTTTTTTTTTTTTTTTTTTTTTTTGAGACGGAAACACTTATTGAACACATAGCAAGCATAGGGCAGTGGAGGGCACTTCCATCCCACCACTCCTAGGGGTGGAAGTGCAAATAAAATATGGTGGGCGTCCTTGAGGGATCACATTCTGAGGAGGAAGATGGTCTTCGAAATAATCAATTACCACATAGAGTGGTGGACACCAGAGAACTCTGTGCTGGGTCAACTCAAAGACAGAAGGATGGGATGGTCAGGAAAGGTTTCATGGAGAGACACAAGGGGTCTTGGTCTTGAAAGAGAAATAGTCTCTAAGAGGGGAGGTTGAGGAGAGTGGGTCTTCATTAGCAAAGAGAACAATGTCTACAGACATTCTTTGTATTTTGGAGATCACAGGCTCCCCAGAGAATCTGTTGAAAACTCTAGATTCTCTCCTAGGATCCATGCCTGTGAACATCAATGTTTGCCTACAGTTTCAGAGTTTCTCAAGTTGCCAACAAGCTCATTCTCTTCTGAGAGGCCCTTAAAGTTTCTATTCACTCCACATTCCTCTCGGGAGAGACTTGTCTAGCCTGGGAGCCCCTGAGAAGATCCTGGGACCACCGCGCCCAGAGTTTCCTTGCATCCAGAAGAGTCAGTATCATGCCATCTCCTGATTGGCTGTGGTTTGCCCACACCTGAGGGGATGCTGGCCCCAGTGCCAGGTATTTCTAGGAGCCCTGAAGTGTGAGGCAGGGTGTGCTCTGGAGTGTCTCTGCCGAGGCATGTCAGCCAGGGAGATGTGGGGGTGGCAGCCTCCTCCACAAACGCTATGTCACCTCCTGAGGGACACGGGGTTGACTCTCCACGCACTAGCTCAGGGGAGTACACCATTCTGTCAGTCAAAGGTGCCTTCATTTGTATCCTGCGATTACTTTTCTCTTAATTTGTCTTAGTTCCTCTCTCTCTGTCTGACTGCTGATGGTTCAGTTTCTGCCAAGCAGGAGAGAAGAGCCTGAAATGAACCCAGAACTTCTGCAATGTAAGGCAGGAATATAATTTAACAGGTCTCTGAAGATTCCTGACAGCAGGCCTAGTACTGGGCTATGCTCCATGAAAGGTATGAGAGGTGAGTTTCCTGGATTGCAATGCTTACCTAGGTCTGCTCTGGAATTGTCGTTGGCTCCCCTGTACCACACAGAACATGTTTGGTCATGGAAATTTTTTATTCTCCGTAGCACAGAAGAGATCAGGCTCACTATTAACAAAAACAACAGCAGCAAAGAATTTTTAAAGGCTGTGGAAGGTAACAGTGAAAGGAACAAGAGGAGTTATAAAACTCGATAAACATTCCAAGCTTATGCTCATTTTAAAGCCACGTGCTGCTCCCAGCCTGGGACTCTGACTTCTGATCTCCACTTGCCAGGGTCTCTCTTGTCACTGGGGTGTCACCTCCAATGCCACCACTCCCTTACAAGGAAATCTAAATTTATCCTAACTATCCAACTACTCTCAACCAAATCATGCTGCATCATTTCCCTCTTTGCACCTACTGAAAACTCAGATGATCTTGTTCTTTTATATCTTTGCATTTTTGTTCTCTCTCTTCTTCCAAAGAGAACACAAGCCCATTTTGTAGCACCAATGCCTGCAACAGACACACAGTAATTATTTACTGGAAAAAAGTGCCTGGGCATTCTGGTTTGCTTTCTGGGATGCAGAGGCCTCAGACCAGCCTTGAAGATTCTCTGATTTTTAATTTCTCAGTACTCACCTCCCTTCTTCTTCATTCGATCCCCTCTTTTCAACATCTATTTCCCCTCAATACACAATTTTGCAAATGTTCACACACACAAAGACACACACAAACCCACACAAACGTACATAAGCACATTCATACAAGCACATAAATACATATAAAACACACTCATACAAGTGAACACACACAATTGCACACAACCAAACAGCACGTATAAACACACACACATGCACTCATACAGACAAGGAAGTCATCACTACTTCAATCAGGAATTACGTCAAGGAGCGATTTCCCCACAGGAGCCTAAGATGCGGAAGGTGATGGATGAGTGGTAGGTGGGTGGGGCTTTGGGGTGGAGGTGGAGGAGTGGTCTTTCTTGCAGAGCCAATGGGTCAGGGACTCTTGGAGACAAAACCAACCTCAACTTCTTTAGTTTCACTGTTCCTAATGGTAACTTAAATTCTCAAAATGTTAAAAAAATAAAAGATAGAAATATCTTCTAAGACTCATGCAAGCCGCGCTATGTTTTTATGAGTGGGAGAGGCAGGGCTAAAGCTTGATGAACAGTAGTGTTTTAGATTAACTTCTGAACTTTATAGGAGCTGTAATGATCTGTTTATCTGTCTTCGCCAGCCTCATGATAGCCAACTAGAGGGTCAAGACTTGAGCCTTTAACATGCCATTATGCATCTCGGAAAGACTTCTGCCAGCGTCATTATTGCTTAATTGTACCTTCTCTTTCTTTGAGTGACTTTATTAGGCCATAAGAGAAGCCTTAAGTGCTCGTTGGTGATAGAGAGTCCTGCCCGTGCGACCGCTGCTGCCCTGACAGTTAGCGTGATGGGCAGGAACCAAGGATGTCTCCTGGCTGAGAGAAGCCAGCGGAGTCTAAATCCCTTTTGCAATTTGGTAGAAAAACTTGCTTTTCTGTTGTCTTGTTGGTTTTCAGCATGGTCATTTCTAGTGCCCTCGTTCAGGTTTTCCATCTCCTATGAGATCTTCCTAAGTTTTTTCTACATATCCATTGCTTTCCTGGGTGGTGGGATGGTGTCTGGAACAAGGTCTGAATGGGTGGTATACATTATCACACCTGTCTGTGCCTCAGTTTCTCTACCCACAAAAGCAGGATAGTGACCTCTAATTTTTCTTTTCTGTAGGCCCTTCAGATGATTGAAAGAAATCACTGGTGGGAAAATGCTTTGCAAACTGTGGAATAGAACCTTGTGGGTTAAATTTTGATGAAGGTAAAAACAGCATGGCCTCTTTTCTGTTATCTGTGTGTTTATCCTCCCCGCCCCAATAGTGGATCACAGTTCTGCCTTTTTCTACTTTCCTGGAACCTTTACACACAGAGCCTTACAGCTTGCATGTCCAGCTTTTCCAGGTTGATTGCACCACATTGATTATCCCATCACATGTTTGACTGTCCTTCCCTATTGGACCCAGTGGTCCCTGAGGGCAAAGTTTGAGCCTCCCTTACCCCTGAATCCTCAGGGCCCAGCAGGGGCCTGGAGTTCACAAGGTGCATGTTTCTGTCGTCACAGAGCAACCCACATGCATTTGCATATTTGATGTGGGGGAGTGAGATCGGGGAGATCTGGTCACCTTGGGGGCACCCACTCTGTGCAAGGCCCTTGGCTGGGTGGCTTATGTCATTGTCTCCTTGCAAGTGATCTCTTTCATTTTGCAGAGGAGGAGACTGTGCCTGAGGGCTATGAAGCACCTTTTCCAGGGGTGAGCACCTCTGTGGCTGTCTTCTGAGCAACACCTTCATTGAGACACCTGCCTTCCTGCCTCCCCTGTGAGCATTTCTCACAGCCCCTAGAGCTCATCCTGTCCAAAAGTGAGCAGGTGGTCTGTACAGTCCATTGCCTCCAGCTTTTCCTGCCACCTTAAATGGAATCTCCATCCACCTGCATTTGTGGCAGGCTCCCCACCTTTGGTCCCCATTACAGGTGCATGAGTCCACCCACTTCTCATTACCTGCCTAGATGCCGCCATCAGTCACCTGAGCTCCATATCTCTTCGCTTCCTCTCTTGCCACTCATGAATCCCTTACTCATACTGCAGTGATGGCTTCAGAATATACATCAGGTGAAGTTCCTTCCTTGACCAAATAAAACTATTTGTAGATTTCTCGTTCTTCCCACAGATTGCTCTCCCTGATCTGTCTCCCATTCTAGCCTCCTCCCATGTCGTCCTTCAACCTGTTAGCCAGCCTCGCTGGTCCTCTCTCCCTTCTCTGAAGGTGCCTTGTTTCTTTACCAATTGCCCTGTCCTTTGACCAGGCACAGTGGCTCATGTCAGTAATCCCAGCACTTTGGGGGGCTGAGTCGGGCAGATCACCTGAGGTCAGGAGTTTGAGACTAGACTGGCCAACATGTGAAACCCTGTCTCTACTAAAAATATAAAAATTAGCTGGGTGTGGTGGTGTGCACCTATAGTCCCAGCTACTTGGGAGGCTGAGACACAAGAATAGCTTGAACCTGGGAAGCGGAGGTTGCAATGAGCTGAGATTGAGCCACTGCACTCCAGCTTGGGTGATAGAGTGAGACTCTGTCTGAAAAAACAAAATTGCCCTCCTCCCTGATGCAGCTCTCATGACTCTTCAGGGTGATTTCTCCAGCAGCAATATTGGAATTATTAACAGGAAAGACTTTTTAAGCGCGATGCAAAATCCAGAAGTTCAAAAAGTAGATTGATGGAGTTTTCTTTCTACACATTTGTAACTCCTGTCATGCAACCTATGTGATATATGTCAGACTAGTTTCTTTCATATATAAAGAGCTCCTGCAAATCGTTAATATTGCAAAACAATCTGATGGAAAAATACTGAAAGAACTTTAGTAGACGATTGGCAAAAAGCAAACAAATTACTTTTAAAATAGATTCTCAATATGTTTGTAATAAGGAAAATGCAAATGGCAATGGCAGAATGGAAAAATGGACCTTGTAGATGTGATACGTGTGAGTGGTCAGTTAGTGCATCCGCTTTGCAAAACAAATTGGGGATTTGTGTCGAACTTGCCATGATTCATACTCTTTAACCTGGCAGTTCCACTTTAGCACTTTAGCTTTTTGAGGTGCTTACAGAAATTCACAAAAATATGATTTTTTTGGCTTTGTTTAGGACAGTGATTAACTGGAAATGATCTAACTTACATTTGTAGATTAAATAAAATGTCAAATATTCTTACAATGCAATGCCATGCGGCCACTAAAAGAAAAAAGCAGATCTATCTGCAGACATGAAATGATCTCTAAGATGCATCTTTAATTAAAAAAAGAAAAGTACAGGCCGGATGTGGTGGCTCACACCTGTAATCCCGGCACTTTGGGAGGCTGAGGCGGTTGGATCACCTGAGGTCAGGAGTTGGAGACCAGCCTGGACAACATGATGAAACCCCGTTTCTACCAAAAATATAAAAATTAACCAGGCGTGGTGGCACATGTCTGTAATCTCAGCTACTCAGGAGGCTGAGGCAGGAGAATCGCTTGAGCCTGGGAGGTGGAGGTTGCAGTGAGCCGAGATTGTGTGACTGCACTCCAGCCTGGGCAACAGAGAGTGACTCTGTCTCAAAAAAAAAGTGTACAGAGCGGTGTGCCCAGTATATTACCACTCATTAATGGAAAATGCTATTGCTTTTTTGAAGGAAAAATGGTAGTGATAGGGTGCACTTCACTTTAGTATTGCCGATTTTTCTTTTAAACAATATATGTGATTCACCTATTTAAACAAAAAAATTGGTATTAATTTTATAATAATATAGTGAATGATGTAAATCTATATTGTTTATATATGTAAATGTATTTCTATAACTACATAAAATAATTTATCATTATATTATACACTGTACCTATAACAGGACATAACTTGGCTATGCTATGTTACGGGCTATGGTTATAGTATGACGTACAGCTGTGGCTAATATTAAATGCCATAGCCATAGTCATGTCATATTTTAGGTACATATATGTTAATAATAACATAAATATATAACAACAGTTATGTAAATATTTACATTTATATTCTAAACAGATAAAAACTGGAAGAAAATACAATGAAAAGTTAATTTTGATTTGCTCTGGGTGGTGAAACTATAAGTCGCTTTTTTAAAAATGTTTTTGTATGTATATGTTTTAAAATCTGAATTGTAATTATTTGTGTATATGTGAGTATATATATATATGTATGTATGCATGTGTGTGTACACATATAATCAGCATAGATTATGTAGGCTGTTTAGTTTTCATGTTTAGTTTTCTTCTGCCTGTTTTTAAAAAAACTAATAATATAATTATACTTAATTACATAAATACACTGTAACATTTCTATCTGCCAAAGCAATATTAATTGTTTCCTCTGGGTGCCCCATTGCTCTGGAGGTAGCCAGAATGTACCTTAACACTACCATTTTACAGATGAGTAAACTAAGTTTCGATCCAGTTCCATGGAAGGTATGAGTCACAGCCAGGGACTGTTGGCCAGCTTGGTTTTAGGTTGTTGACCGACTGGGTTCCAGGGAGCAGTAAGGACTCTGGAGATCTGGAGACTGCCAGCCTCTCATTCCACATGTGCCCTGTTGCAAGGCCCTCCAAGGAGCCCTGCCATTTCCAGGAGTACTAGGAGGAGGATAAAGGGATGCCCACAGCGGGCACATTAAGGATCTGTTGCTTTTTTCTTCTCTCCCACTGCATTAATGTAGTTTTTAAAAATCATCATCGTAGATTGGGAAATACATGAATGTATTGCATGTGAGTGTAATGAAAAACTGGAGAACACACCAGTCTTTTTAAAAATTCTTTGTTGCATAGTTTTTTATCTTCTTTTTGTAAACTGAATAAAACGTCTCGAGTCTCTGAAACAGCTTCCCATTGGACCTGTGCAGGTCACATTTATGTGTAATTCTTGAACGGGTGGTTGAGCCTGCGTTTTGGCATTTACCCTTCCCAAATACCTCCAGGAGGAAGCTTCATCTCTAGCCTCCGATAACGTGACTCTCGTGCTCAAAGCTGTCTGCTGGCTTGCATCTCACTGGGTGTAAAAGCCGAAGTCCTTGCCATGACCTTCGAGCTCCTGCGTGATCTCCCCCACCTCCGCCTCCCTCTGATTTGATCATTCTGCTCCAAACACATGTCCCCCCTGCTCTTCCTGAACACACCGAGCAGGCTCTGCCCTAGGCTTTGAACTTGCTTTTCCCTCTACTTGGATCTCTTTTCCCCCAGAGGGACATGTGGCTTCTTCCCTTGCTCCTTTTTGTCCTTACTGAAACCTCCCCTATTGTATGAGTGCTTTCTTAACCTCCGTGTGCACAGTACTAACACACCACACCACCTTGAGACTCCACAGGACTCCATATTTCCTTTCGTGATTTATCTTTTCCCATAGTGTGTAATCCCCATGTGGCATGGTGGATATTATCTCCCGCCCCACCAAAGGCTGGACTGGAAACCTCACGAGGACAGGGATGGTATCTTCTGTGCTCATTGCCAGCATGCAGGATTGTACAGAGGATGGAGGTAGTCAGGGATGCCAAATTCATTTGAAATTATTTGGTGCTGTGCCAGAAGGAGTGATTATTCTCACTATTTGGCTTCCTCTGACCTCTGAACTCCTGCTGGAATGATCTGGACTGCTCAGTTTGGCATTTTAATTATATATTGTCTCATGTTACAACTTAAAGGGTTCTAATTTTACATATTTGCTTATATGGTAAACATGCATTCAGCTTCACCTTTGTATACCAAGCGCCTCAGAAACCTGAAATCAGTCCTTAAGACCAAAGAACAGATAACAGGCTGATAGCAGGCTGATTTTGTTTTTTTATCTTCCACTTCATACCTAGGACAGTGCGAGTGAAGAGTCAGCCCTCAAGAAAACAGAACAAAAAAGCAAGTCACTGGGCTGTGCACATTTAGTAAGCTCCACTGGTACCAAATGCTTGTAGGTTAATGAATTAGGAACATCAGTTTTCTTGGTGCAAATATGCTCCCAGCTTAGTTAAGAGGTTCTTCAGTTTGAATTTGTTTGGATGAAAACAAGATGGTTCCAAATTTCTGTGTAAATCTGAAACCAGACAAGTTTCACACAGTTGCACATTTCAAAAAAAAAAAAAGTTCTGCTCCCGTTTGGTAAGTATTCTGTGTATCTGAAAGAAGAAGAAGAAGAAGAAAAAAAAAAAAAAAAACCCTTGTAGTTTCCAATTGCAAAATGAGTCTTTATTTCCTCTCCAAAACCCTTTATGTGCCGTGAGTTGGTGAGTGTAAACCGGCTTCCTGGTGTGTGTGTGCAGCCCTAGGATGACACAAGTCACGTTTGTGACATGTCGGCTCTGGGAAATGCTGTGGAACCTGTCAGAACAATCCGCTCCACATAAATACAAAATGCTCCTTCTCACCCATGTTGCCACGAACCTTTATTCAGGTCTTCAAACCCAGCTAGGCCTATATGAACAGCGTATGTTCGGAGCTTCTCCTATACACACAAACACACACACACATACACACATATCTTTATCTTTCTGTCATTCTCTGCGTTAACTACATTCTTAAAACCTGGAGGTATGCCAATCTTTTTTTTTTTTTCAAAGAGGAAAAAAATCAAAAGTTTTTGGTAATTGAAATTCATGACAAATTACAGACAGTTTTCTTTCTTTCTTTTTTAGAACAACGTGTTCTTAGAAAAGTGTCTACTTACTGAAATGAAAAAGCGTGGAAGCTGTGTGCACCGTTGGACGTGGTTTGGTGACTCATGGCTGCCCTGGGCTGACAAGGACCAGTGTTTGACCTCTATGTCATGGGAAGAGGAGTGTTGGATGTTAGGTGGTGGTGTGGTATCAGAGAAAATCGGTGGGTTTTTTGTTTTGCACCTGTGTTCTTTTGCTGTAAGCAAGGTGGGCTCAGGTAAAGCTGGTATAGGTGAACAAGGGGTCCCCGGGTTTAATTGATTAATTATTCCAGTAGCACCATATATTCTGTTCACAGCCAAATGGGGTGGCCCCCTCCAATTTATCCCTCAGGCAGATTTCAAGAAAACGCTGCATTCCAATATAATTGATGATTACATATCCGAGAAAAGGTTTTCGTGTTTTTATTTTGTTCAAGTGTTTGCTTTGGGACTGATATTACCATTGCTTTTAATAAACTCGTTTGATAAATTTTCTCTCCAGAAGAGACTTTTTTTGTTGTTGTTTTCAAGGCCACACAAAGAATATAACTTTGGTTTATCAATGGAAACCTTCTAGCTACTGGTTAATTCATTACTGCACAGTACAATTTTAAAAGTCACCGACAATGTGGTTCTTTGTCTTTAATTTCTTTGCATGTGTGACTGTGTGTGCATATGTCAGCACCTTTTTACCTTAAAGAGATATGCGAATCCCCATGAATTATTATACTTTCACTTGCTTTTGTGCCCACTTAAATGTATAGGTAAATATGTGTAAATTTGGGAAAAATATACTTTCTCCACTGTTCGAATTTCTTTCCTCAGAACTTTCTTAAGACTACAGCAGAGATGCTGGGGGCGCTGGGATCTGGGTGACAGAATTGAGGCACGTACCTTGGGTGCAAAATTTACTGGAGTACCAGAAAGCCAGTAATTAAGAAAAATGATAATTTGATGCAACGTTTAAAAAAATAAAATGAATGCCCCAAAATTCACAATGAACAAAATAGTCACATTTTAAATAAAGGCAGGATCTGATCCTGTCCACTGATTTTTAGAAGAGTGAGATGTATGTGCAGGCTTCTGATATCTCAAAGACAATTTTGGGAAACATCTTGCAAAGAATCTGTCATCACGGATTTTTATTTTAGGAGAAGATGTTACCTATCACCACGCGGGTAAGTTCTGACAAGCGAATTTCTCCCCCTTTGTTCTTGCGGTTACCCCATAGAAGCTTCAGCATTCCTAGACAACACTGTTTTCCAGTCCTGGACAAATACTTTTTATTTCTGAAAGCATCTCGCAGGGGGAGCTAGGGAGTAACACACTGCTCAAAGACGCTCTTTATAAAGGGACTTTTTGTGTTGTTGCTGGATTTTGATAGCAACTTTTGAGTAGGGCCGAGCAGCCTTTGCAGGAATGGGTGGATGGCGGCTAAGGTCATTGTCAAGGACTTGGGATCAATTAGTATGCAGATCAGAGCCAAGGAGTTCAAAGGTATTGTTCCAATTCAATCACATTAGCCAGGGCAGAGATGAACAAACAGCACGACCTTAATCACCAAGCCTTACCCATTCACTGGGTATGTGTGTGTGTGAGAGAGAGACGTACTAGGGTCTGGCCAACTATGTGAAGGTGTGAGGAAGCTGACCCCCAAGCATTATTATTTATGAAATGTAATACGTACATTTCCTTCCGTGTGTATCTGAGGGAGGATTTAATTGAAGGTGAACAAACTGGCTCTGTATTTCAACGCATGCCTTCACACACTCCCAGACACACTAAAATGCCTTGCAAAAAACACAAAATCTCACTAGTATAATGCCAAGGTAAGTTCTTTTTCCTCTTACTCGGAGACAAGGCTATTCAAAATGTGCACAATTCTTTCAAGTCCCCCAAGTGAGAGGACTTGAAATTCCACATTCTAAAATACAATCTCTGCAGTCTAAATATACCTTTCAACTGTGTGGTTAGAGCTATCATGGAGATAAATGAGGAAATTCTGAATTTTTAAAACATCACAGGAAGGAGGATTTTTCCCCCATCTCTGTCTCCTCAAAGAAAACCCAATTATTTTCCTGATTTGCCAATGTTATGCATTGGAATGTGGGCAAACCAATAGCCACTACGCATTGCCCGTGTCCTTAAAACATACAGCACGGAAGGGTAGGGACACAGATGTATAGTGTAAATATGCAGGTTCCATCTATAATTATATCTACAGCACACATGAGATACTTTTATGGTTTGGGTGGAAATGAGGAACGACACGGGGATTAGCCTTTGACAAAATGTGACATTTAAACAGGTTCACCTGGTTCTGAAACCCTTTGCCCTCCGAGTCGCTGTTTATCTGCGTTCGCATGTAAGTTTGCTGCATCAATTTGGATAAACATTTGCTAAACCCAACAATGACTTCTATTGGAGTGGATTACCCCGGGAAGCTGTAGGCTGCACTGGGGGAGAACGCCGCCTCGGTATCTTCATTTCCATCTAAAATCAAACATGATCCGGTAACTAAGGTTTTCCGAATCCAGTCTCTGCCCCCACCTCCGGCCCTGGGAAGACGGTTAATCATAGCTGGCGAAGATGAAAGACGCACAGGGAAACGCAACTCTAGCAGGCAAAGCTGCACCCCAGGGGGTCATGAATGCTGGGGGAGGAACCATGATTCCTTGATGCAATAACATATTGAGACACTTTGGCTTTACACTCGCTATCAAGTAAATATAGGACATCTCACCCATGAAGGGTGATTATTGCTCCTGAAAGGAGGAAATGACTTATTAAGGTCTTGTTCAGGAGCAAAAGAAAGATAAGAATCATTATTGATAGAGAGAAACAATCTGGGATTTTCCCTATAAAAATATATTTCCCCTTAAGACTATTTTGGCAGTGTGGTTATTATTATTATCGTTATTATTCATATTGGTCTCAAATTGACTGTGCTTTCAAAGCAGTTCTAATAAGTGGAGGTTTCAAAAGATAACTTTTCCCATTGCATCTCCCGTCATATATTGTTAGTAGCACTTTAATCTGTAATGCAATTAAAGACATTTTAAAATGTAAATCTGTTACCCAGTCCCATAAAAATATTCATTCACTGTTTGGTATTTTATTTGAAAATATTAAGCCACTAAAACAAAACAAAACAGAACACCCAATCCTTAAAACCAAACGTTTACCCAATTATTCACAGAGGTATCATTTCTCCTTTGATCCTACTATTGTTTTCCCTGAATTTTGGTTCAAGACAGACATTTTCGTCTTCTTTTCTCTTTCCCCTAAACAAGGTCATAGATTTTTTTCCCCCTAAATGAAGACCAGAGCCCCCAGTGCAAGATTAAGTAAGTCCTTACAGTGTTATAAAAGTGAGTGCTTCTTTCCTATAATAGAAGGTGTTTAAAAGGTTCGCTACAGCTTTAAACAGAATTACAATTTACTTCTTTCAAGTGTCCAGGCCATAAATTCTTCTCAATTCCCTCTCTCTCTCCTTGTCGGAATTAATGAGATCAGATCTGATCAGGGCGCTGATGTGTTCAGCGCCAAATCACACAACAGCGCGCGCACCGTAATGGAATTTGCATCTAATGCATACATAAATCAAACATCTTTCTGGACATTTTCATATGCATAATGTCATTTCATCCAGTTCTCTCTGTGCAGAGGGGGAGATTTTTCTCTCTGAGAGAATGACTTTCTTTAATGCTTTCATTTTATTTTCGCTGACTGCAGTCCGGGAGAATGCGCTCGGTCGGAGAATCTTTCGGGGCGCGGTTGACAGTTCCTTTTCCAAGAGGGGTCCTTCACATTTATCATGCCTCTTCCTCGGGGGCTTTGTTATGCAAATGTGGCTGAAATTGATAATTCCAAAGTGCTTCATTTCGGCTCCTCGGCGGTTGGAGATGGTAGATAAAAAGAAACTGACAAGACACACTGATTGCCCTCAATGCATGTAACTCTCTTGCTAACAAGGCTGGATATTGTTAAAAATTCCTATTGTTATGAGGGTGGCGCTTCCATTATGCAGGCCTTGCAAATTTCCGATTTGAATATTAACCCTTTAATCACCCCACTCCTCAGCCCCCTCCAAAAAAAAAAAAAAATTGCCATCAAATGGCTTCAGAACCCCAAACATCAAATTATTCTTCTATTATAGTGAACAGCTGGGGTACATTGAAAACACTTCATTAATCATTTGTTCCCAAGGTAAACTTTACATTTATTTTCAAATACAAAGAAAAGGGGTTATCTTAAGCAAAGGGGAGCCTCCCCCCAAGTTCTAAGTAAAGATGTTGGAACCTCGTCACCCTGAGTTTTCACAAAGGGCTGGAAATTAATAATTGAGAACAACAGTTTGTAAAAGGAACCTGGCCTTTCCCCCAGCCCCTCCTCCTCATCTGCAAATGGAAAGATCAGTATTTTCACTTGGCCATGCTTCCGCTTTCCTGTTCAGACCAAAGAAGGCCTCAGGGAGGGGATATGTGTCTTCTGTCACCAGAGTTAAGTTTATTTTACCTGTTTGACCAGGCGAAGGGGGAAAAAAAATCTCCCAGTGCCCTTCTCTTAGTAAAGAGGGGATGCAGAAATCTGAATACCATTTCCAAGGAAGAATTGCAAATTGAGGCAGCTCTGGGCATTAGCATAGCAATTAGGTGCCGGCAGCAAACTGGGATTGTAAGGAGGTGCTGCGGGCCTTGGGCTGTGGCTGCTACCGGGGTCAAGACGCCTGCTCGGAGGAATGGGGTATTTCTGCACAGAATCAAGGCCTGGCCTTGCAAAAATACCAAGACCAGAATCTGGACTGGAAGGCCTCCCTTTTCCAAACATACACATGCACAATTACAATTTCCCAGAAAGTGATCAGACCCATTCATGGCGTCTCCGAATGAAAAACAGAAACTTAACAGGAATTCGCCTGTCAGCTAATTAGAATTTGGCGACCAGAATTTCTTAGCAGCTTTCTCATGGTGGCTGCATCTCCAGAAATGTCCACCAGGTAATTGACCTCACTGTTAAACCTTGGAACCATTTAGAATTATGTTTTCATTTGAAAATGTTGCTAGGTTAGGGAAAGAAAACGTGCAGGTTGGTGAATTAGGCTTAATGTTGTTATCTCTCAAGTGAAGCTCCTGAGCCTGGAAAAGAAAGCATCACCGAGGTTAGAGGCTAGAATTGCCCTGCTGGTGTGCTGTGCCCAACGCCCATCAGAGGCTGCATCAAAGGGCTTCACCTTCTCAGTTGTGCAGCGGCGCAGAGCAGCACCTGCCGAATTATGGCAAATAAAAGGGACGCCAGATCCAACAGGCCCCTCTCACTTGCTGCTCTAAAGAGGTGGTGCTCTGTCTGGCTGTTTGTGAAGTGCTGCCTGCCTTCCGTCCACACGCTTGGGGCTGTCGTCCAGACACATGTGGAAACACTACGGGGGGCACACAGACAGGGACATTGCAAATGTTCTCAGGGACAACAAAGCCGTGCGCAGACCCTCTGCACACACGACCCAGGTGACTGCTGAGGAGACCTGGTCTCTCTCCTTGGCAGCCTTCACCTGCAGGTCAGTGCAGGTGTGAAGGCAAATTACACCACTCTAAAAGATTGTTTACAAATGCATTGTTTTGTGTAGAAGCTAATTTTGATAAAGTGGTGAAGTTAAGAGATCATTCTCATATATATAGTGTCCATTGGACCCACCAACTTGTCTCCTGTCTTCACCACGTGTTTTTGATATTTTACGCTAGCTGCTGATATCAGGAGCTCGGCCCCACATTTTCATAGCTAAGACTGCAGCCCACACTCCCTAAACTTAGTGTGAGTCATTAAATCAGCAGGTTACAGTCAAAGTTGCAGTCAAAACAATGCTTATTCATTAATATCTGTTATGCTAATCAGCACCGATAATTGCGAAGGTAGCTAAGCGCTTACCCCTCACCTGAAGAATCAACTAGCTTTTAGA
Organism: Trachypithecus francoisi; assembly: GCF_009764315.1. Lineage (NCBI taxonomy): Eukaryota > Metazoa > Chordata > Mammalia > Primates > Cercopithecidae > Trachypithecus > Trachypithecus francoisi. The sequence goes on along the minus strand of NW_022681468.1, from coordinate 9,396,389 downwards.
AGCTTACTCTCTCCTAGGAAAAGAGAAGCCTTATCTTTAGTTCACAAGAAGCTTTTAGGATGCAAGATTTAAAGATGTGCCTCTATGCATTTAATGTCTATTTTATTTTCAATTACACTTTGTGGTGAATCTGAATACCTAACGTTATCTATAGATTGCGTGATATCTCTGGGCACTTGAAAGTGAGTTTTTCTGAGTCTATTTGGTTTGTGAGTATTTTTTTTTTTCATCTACTGGCAGAATGGTGCCCCCCCACTCTCCACCCCAGGCTCTTCTTAAAAAGAAAACTTGGTAGTTTGCTCCCATCCGTGCATTGACTAATGCTCAGCAGGCACTGGGTTGTAGTGATCTAGGGAAGGGGGTGTGGGCACAGGCCAGGATGTGGGCATCCCGGGTCTTCACAGCCTCTGCCAGGATGAGGGGCCCGGGACGCGACTTTGTGTGCACAGAGGAAAGGTGTAGGAATGCCCGTGCTCGCTGGCATTTAATTTACCAGTTGCCTCTGTGCTAGGGCTTTGGCAGATTCTACTGGAATCTGAAAGACAGCCTGTCATGCCGAGGGCCTGCTGCCGACTGCTGAAATTGAGAACTTGGCAGATATGCAAACAGTAACTGGGTTTGAGTTGTTTTGATTACAAGTTAAACAGAGAGTCATTGGCAGGGCCAACGTATATCTGCCGAGGTTCTCACTCTCTCTCTCTCTCTCTCTCTTCTCCCCTTTCTTCTTCTTCTTTCATTTTCTTTCTTCCTCTTGGCCAAATGCGTGAAAGTAACTGGTAATTTCTGCAGAATCCAGTAACACTTTGGCTTTGCAGAGCTGGGATATTGTGGGAGAAGGAGAAAGGGTCAGTTTCTGTCCCTTTGGACTTACTTTATATTGTGTTGAAAATGAGATTGGCCAGATAAAATTTAGCCCTGAATTCCAAGCCTTCAACACGTTCAAAATTTCCCCTCTAGGTGAAATTTTCAAGGACAGAGCCCCATTATTCTTTCTAAATTTTACATTATTTAGAGATGCATATGGAAAAACATGCATAAAGAGAACATTTGAGAAAGTCTTTTAAAAATAAGTCATACTTCCAATATTTGCCCAGAGAGAAACAGAAAGAGAGAAGGTCCACTTTAGCTGCACTGTTTCTCTGGTTTGATCCAGGTTTGGGCCCTCAGCATGTGTCTGCCTAGTTGCACCATGCATGTTTGGGACGGTGAGCATTTACTCTTATCGGATGTCTTGCCTCCCTGGTGACTGTGTGTAGGGGAAAAAAAGAAATCAAGAAAAGAAAAGTAAGAAATTTCAACTGACATCACACAGGTGAATTAAAGGCCTTTAACCACATTTCCCCATTGTCAAAGGCCCCTTTCCATTTCAGCCAGGGGTTTGCACAATGCTCTGTTCTGGACTGAGCTGCTCTTGCAGTTTTAAGGTGAAATTTATCAATTTTGGAAAGAGGGCAAGGACAACATCTAATTGTTGCTGCCATTGTCTTAAACTGGCTGCTGGAGGCAGATTTCCAAGAGGCTGTTTCACGTGGCAACAAACACATTTGATTTATAGAAATGAGACTCTTTTCTTTTCCCCACAAGTAGAAAGCTGAAACTCTGAACACCGTGACAGAGTTCTTGGAAAGAGCCCAAATATATCAAATCAGACTTAAAAAAAAAATCCACCAATTTGACCATAAAAATACTTTATTGAAAAATGTAAAAAAAAAAAAAAAAAAAAAGGTCCAAAAAAACACACCACCTCACTGGGTTCAATAATGTGTCTCTAAAGAAACCGAGTTCTGAAAGGGCCTCATTTGGACAAAGTTAATTACCGCACAATAATTGCATTTTAAATTCAGTTTCTTTCTAGATGCAGTGAATTTTAAAGCTCATGATTAGGGAAAAAAGTAAGTTCCTCTGCCTACAACTTGTTAATTGCCTTTGTCAAAAACTGATGTCCCAAGACTTCCTCTCCCCTTGAAGAAATTAAACTTCTGAGTTGGTGGCAACACAGTCTCTGCAGACAGGGATGAGTTTGCAGCTTCTGATCTGAAGAGCTCAGCACTGCACATGGCCACGAGGCCAGGTGGACTCCCAGCATCATGCTAGAGCCCCGCTCATGTGCCGCATGGACTGGGGACAGAAAGGCAAAGGACAATCACTTTAGTCGAGCGTGTCCATCTTAGTCACTCTTTTCTACATGAACTCTGGTTTCATTCTCCTTGGAAACCTATGCATTGATGCTCCTGTTTTTGTGGGTTTTTTAAAACTATTTTTATTTTGGAAAAACACATAACCAAATTGCCATCTTAACCATTTTTAAGTGTACAACTTGGTGTTATTAAGTAAATTTATAATGTTGTATAACTAGCTCCAAAATTTGTACCTAGCTCCAAAATTTTCCATCACCCCAAACAGAAATGGTACATCTTATTAAGCAGTAACTCCCTAGTCTCCCTTCCCTTCAGCCTCTGGTGGCCTCTGGTCTCGCTTCTGTCTCTGGAATTTGCCTATACTTCGTGGTGAATGGAATCACACAACTGTGTTCTTTGGGTCTGGCTTGTTTTACTTAGCACGTTTTCAGGTTTCGAACATGTCATTGCCTATGTCAGAATTCCGCTTGTTGCTGAGTGACATTCCATTGCATAGTAGACTGTCTTTTGTTTATCTGTTCACCAGCTGATGGGTACTTGAACTGCGCCTATCTTTTGGCTACTGTGCTGCTATGAGCATTGGTGTACAAGCGTCCGCTTGGGTCTCTGTTTTCAACTCTATGGGGTCTATTCAGAGGAGTGGAATTTCTGGGTCCTGTGTTTAACTTTTTGAGGAATGTGAGATTTTATTTACAGAAAAGGGCACTGGGGCTCAGACAAGTTCAATAACTGGTCTATTCTGTATAAGTAGCCAGTTGGAGAACTAAGACGTTGAGCCAGAGTGTGAACTCAGTATCTGTTTTCCATTCTGCTTGCTTCCCAAAGTTAAAACCTTCCTTCCTGACCCTGGAGAGGACACCTGTCAGCTGTAAGGTGAAAAGCTGACCCTTGAGCCTGCTGTCCTGTGACAGCTGCATCAATGGTCTATAAATCACTTCCCCTCCATACTTTCTAGCTCCATTTGGGCAAACTACGGGGCTTCCTTGAACCTCCAGTCATCTGCAACAGGGGTAAGAGGATGTCCTGCTGATATGGTGGTATCTGTATATTACATACAGACTCAGCCACATGCACTGAGTTTTAAATAAGTAGCTTGTGGCCGGGCGTGGTGGCTCACGTCTGTAATTCCAGCACTTTGGGAGGCCGAGGCGGGCGGATCACGAGGTCAGGAGATCGAGATCATCCTGGCTAACATGGTGAAACCACATCTCTAGTAAAACATGCAAAAATTAGCCAGGCGAGGTGGCATGAGCCTATAGTCCCAGCCACTCGGGAGGCTGAGGCAGGAGAATCGCTTGAACTCAGGAGGAGGAGTTTGCAGTGAGCTGAGACTGTACCACTCCATTCCAGCCTGGATAACGAGAGCAAAAAATAAATAAAAATAAATGATTGGGGATTTCCAGTCCTCACTGCTGACTCCTTTTTCTAGGTCCCTGATGAAACTCTTCTTTCTTTTCTTTTTTTGAGATGGAGTCTGGCTCTGTCGTCTAGGCAGGAGTGCAGTGGCTCCATCTCAGCACACTGCAACCTCTTCCTCCCGGGTTCAAGTGATTCTCCTGCCTCAGCCTCCCAGGTAGCTAGGATTACAGGTGCCCACCACTACGACTGCTAGTTTTTGTACTTTTAGTAGAGATGGGGTTTCACCATGTTGGCCAGGCTGGTCTCGAACTCCTGACCTCGGATGCTCTGCCCACCTTGGCCTCCCAAAGTGCTGGGATTACAGGTGTGAGCCACCACACCTGGCCTGAAACTCTTCTCTCTAATGAGCACAAATCCCAGAGGCTCCTGAAAACATCCACTGTTCTATTCTTGTCTGTTTCTTATATGTTTTCTGTGTGTGGAGCTGAAGAGATCTTTAGAATTGTGAGTCGGTGTATATGAACAACTAGAGAGTGTGCACTTTATAACAAATGTCCTAAATGCTTAAAAGTTATTCTGTACTGATTGAACATGGAAAGCATCCAGGGAGATTAATGTTATGGGCTCTTTTTATGGGGGTAACATTTCAAAAGCCTGCCTTTGGACTGGTTTCATCAGATTTCATTGGTACCTTTGTCTTAATCACTCACTGATTTAAGGTAGAAATTTAATTTAATTTAAAACTTTTTTTACTCTAATCTCTTATGAAATTAATCTGTTCTTTCAGTTCAGGAGTTCGTACAATGGCTATTTTTATCATTTTAGAATCTGTTAACCAAAGTCAAACGTTTTTAATTTTCCATTTCACACGTTGAAAATCAGTATCAGAAAACAAGTACCGAAATTGTATTTGTTTGGAAACCAACTCATTCTTTTCAGAAAGTAACATTAAACGCAGCCAATTTTCACACGAGGTGATTATTAAAACTTAAGAATCATTTGAAGTTGGCATTCCCCTGGGATGCTGAGGACTTTTCTGTTTTTCGAGACTAAAAGCCTCTGTTAAAGGTAAACTTCCTTTAATCAGTGAAAGCATCTTTGTTACATAACAAATTCAAATCTTTCTTTTTTTAGGCTTGTAATTTGTTTTTCCCACTTCATTTTTATTACTATTTGTTTCCCCAGTCCATTTTCTCTATGTCTCTTGCTCAAACCAAAATGAATTTCCAGCTTCCTTCCAACTTACCCTGGATTACTTAGGGCTTTCTCAGTTTTAATGCTGAAAGCCTCAAGCCCAGGAACCCCCTGAATCCCAGGTAAAGTGGGACAGCAGCCTTTCTACTCCTTGACCCTTCTTTCAAACCCTTAAACATACAAATAATTGCTCCAAGATTCATTAGTAAGCAGGTCTTACTAATACGCCAGTGGACTGGTTAAGCTGTCTATGAGTGAAAAACATTAGTTCAACCATGCAGTCAGAGTTTATCATTACGGCTCTGATATATTAATAACAGTGAGGACTTCATGTTATTGATTTGACCGAAGGGCTATGTTTGGCTGTGTTTGTGTACTTTTCTTTGGGCATATTCACAATGTGCATAATAAAGCAAATGCATTGTAATAGGCTTGTACCATAGTGTATTGTGTATCAGGTGCAATTCCTGCATTAGGAAAACACATTGCTAAATGCCTGAGCAAGACACTGGGTGGAAATAAACCTGTGTGCAGTTGGAAATACCACACTAAGTCTCAACATCCTGGTTGTTTCACACTTTTTCTTTTTTCTTTAAATATGCCAAAGAGGCTAGTCTGTATTATGGACCAATGGCCTACAAAATTGCTTTTTGCAAAATGAAGCCCTTTAAAGCTTCATAAATTCATATAAAGAGTCATTTGAAATATACCAATGTTTACATGTCTGTCAATTTACTTGTTACAGGCTTTGTGAAGACTATTTACCAAGAGTGTTAAATTTCTCCCCCTTTAAAAATGTTAAAACATTTTGATTTGAAAAAGTGGGTTCCTAATCATGAAAATTTTAAAAATCTTTGAACTGCTCAGGCTCCCGCAATAAAGAAGTGCACTGGGAGAAAAAGACAGACAGATACAAAGTGAGAAAGAATGATTATTTCCTTAGTGGCAATAAAACCGCATGAATTAGGGGTACGTACATTCTGAGTGATTTATAACACTTGAAATTTATTTAAAAAATGGTTTCATGTAAGAAAATAACAAAAGCTGGTTGTTATTCATAGAATGGATAAAAGAGCATGAATCTAAATTTGGTTCCGAACAGCTGTCTCTTAAAAGGATCTTATTATACCATTTATTTAAATTATTTTAAAAAATTTTTCTTTTAGACAGTGCACTTAATCCTGCAAAGTGGCGGTATATATTTGTTTATATTTTAACTTAATCAGCATTCCCCTCCTTCTCAGTTTCTCTGTTGGTGTAACTCTTGGTCTCAACTTATCAAGAAGGCATTTAATAACTACACTTATTTTTCACTTGTCTTATGTTATTAACTCTTTGTAACAAGTTCAAAGACCATCGATTGAAGAGGGGTTTGTTAATCTGAGGCTAAAAATACCTTGTAAATTGCATAAACTTAGCAATTATATATTTTTCCTCAGATGAAAAAAAATCAGAATTTATTAGAAAACAGCCTAAATGGATGTCACTTTTGGCTTTAAAAGCATTAAGAATGACTTTAATGCCTCTCCAGCTCCTTTAACATTTACGTACACATGTAGGATAAACAGTTAGAAAGCAACAGAGCACCTTGTTGTTATATTAATAAAATATACTTTAATCATAATGATTAGAAAGAAAAGCAATACAGCACATTTGGAATATAAGCTCATTTAGAGCAGAGGGCAATATAGTTTTATGAATTAAAAACCAAATCAAATAATTCAATTAATTTCAAGCTACCAACTTAGATTCAAAAGCCAAATGTCACCGACAGCTATAGAGAGAACACTTCTGATGGGCTACATGTGGTTCACAAGGACAGTCGACAGCATCCTCTGTATGGGTCTTTGACCCCATGCGGTGACACTCCTGAAGCTTGTCTGAGTTTACACCTATTGCATGGGAACGGTAGCTCAAACTTGACCATGGGTATATTACACATACTCAGCAATCTCTAATTTCTCCTAAGGAGGCAGCCAGGCATAGAAGGAGGTGCTAGGGTTTGGAACTGCACAAGACCTGAGTAACCACAGGGCCTGAAGGACTCAATTTGTTTAGGACTCTCCTCATCTATAAAATGGGACTGATTTTAGAGTGGGTCCAAGAGATGCATGTCCATGTGAATTATGAGAACATAGGTGGTTCCATATGAAATATGAAGGTTCACCATGTCTTAATTTGAAATCACGCCAATCAGAATACAGATGAAGTGAAGGATTTCGACTTTGTCCTGTCAAGAGAATTGTACATTGTATGGATGTCACAGCTACATTGCACTTCCTTCTTAGTCTGGACAAATGACATGCCTGCCACCTTTGTCAGGATTACCTACATCATGTGAGTTTTGAACCTGGTAAGTTCATCAGGAATGAGGACCTTCAGAGATCTTTTTGGGAAAGCGGGAACTTCCAGTATTGTCAAGAATGCCTGTGACATTGTTTGCAGGACACCTGGCACTCCGCAGGGCCTCAGGCACCCAGCGTCTCCATGGATCACCTGAGTATCACTCTTAGGAATCGGTGCCGAGGCTTCCACATGAAAGATGTAGGGTTTCTGTCCCTATCAGGCAAACATAAAATTTGTTTCCTTTCAAAGGATGAGAACATTGCTGTTTATTTAAGGTATGAACCTAGAAGCAGAGTGTGAAGAATTTCATGCTTTCTGTAGTAAATGAGAATGAATGATTATTTTCTATTTCATTATAGTTTTTTTAATAATTAGAAAAATTAAAAAGTTTAAATATGAGCATTTTCCAAAGTCTAGTTTCTATTAATAACTTCTTTTTAAACTGAATAAATGATTTGTCATGCCTTGCACAGAAATTGCACAAATTAAATCAAATTTAATTAGAAAGAATGACAATTTCAGTGTGTTAAAGATAGCTAATTGGGGCTGGGCATGGTGGCTCATGCCTGTAATGCCAGCACTTTGGGAGGTCGAGGCAGGTGGATCATTGAGGTCAGGAGTTCAAGATCAGCCTGGCCAACATGATGAAACTCAGTCTCTACTAAAAATACAAAAATTAACTGGGCGTGGTGGCACGTGCCTGTAATCCCAGCGATTAGGGAGGCTGAGGCAGGAGAATTGCTTGAACCCAGGAGGCGGAGGTTGCGGTGAGCTGAGACCGCACCACTGCACTCCAGCCTGGGTAAAGAAGCAAGACTGCATCTCAAAAAAAAAAGGAAGAAAAGAAAAGAAAAGAGGACAGTTAACTGGTGCTATAAGATTAGATCCAGTTGGTTGTAATTTGGGGACAAATATTAAAGATCTAAGATATAGTTTCCAGACTTGAATTTCACAATATAATTTTCATCATCACATATACCAGGACCTGAAAATAATATTGAAATTTCTTGTCTAAAACTTGTGAGGGATGTATATGTACTGATTCTATCTAGATTTCTAGGCTGAAACATACCAAAGCTGAAATTTTCAAGGTTGATTACGTTGGAAGCTTGAGGCTGGGTTGGAGCAGGTGAGGGCTTTTAAAACAAAAACAGAGGAAACAAAATTGTAGACACATTTTTGAGAGGATATGTTTTTGTGTCAGTGATGCATGTTTGGAAAGAGAGAGGGAAAAAAGGGACAGAGATAGAGAGGGAGAGGCAATGCTACAGACCTCAAGAATCAAATTATTTTTAAATTTGCACGCTGCAAATATTCTTCATTATAAGAAATGTTTCCGGGTTGTGCCTGATGCCAGTGTGCATTTCTTCTTGTTATTATAACCCTTGTCTTCACCTGTGATATGTTAGATTATCTCGGAATGTTAATGCTTGGAATACCACAGGAAAAATACTTGGAAAGTACTTATAAAGTAAATAAGCTTTAATTAAATATCATTGTCAAGCATTAATCATTATAGTGCTACTCCCTATGGAAATAACGGTGGATATTCAATTTGTTTTGATTACGCATGAGTTTTAACAGAAGCCTGGTTTGCTGTATTCCTCACAACAAGTCTGCTTGCGTCTGAGTCCGGGAGCCGGTAAAGAGAGAGCCTTCTGTTAGGGTTCTGAACAAAAATCGGTTAGTTTTTACTGTGTGCAGGGAAGTGATAAATGTTTTGGAAAACAGGAAGAGTATCTCTATACCACACCTCCATCAGATCTAAAGTGAGCTCTGCCTCTGTTGTCCACACTGCCTCATGTACAGGTGCTAATATTTTTATGCTAAGCAGTGAGATTGGGAACTTTTCATCAGAATCTGAAAGAGGCACAAACATGCTGCCAGTTGTCAGTGACAGCTAGAATCTTTTTTGGGGAACTCCTACTCCCTGAATTTCCCAGGTAATTTTTAGGTGAAAATGGCAATCAATTCTAGACAAATTCAGATCACCCCTGCGAATGGCACTGGAGTCTTCCTTTATAAATCCCCTCTTTCATCTCCCCCTTACCCAAGGGTGTTTTCTAATAAACATTCCATGCTAAAAAAAAGAAAAAAACAAACCTCTGAAACCTATTGATAATGGAAGTGAGGGTAGAGTTCAAAGTGTAGCAGTGGGGCAAGGAAAAGGGAATAGCATTTATTCAGCACCTACTACGTGTCGTCAGGCACCAGAAGGTGGGAGGTTAAGGGTCTTACATTCAAAGTGACATAGTCGGTAAGTGGTTTCCTAAAGTGACACCTCAACTGTTTTGACTTCAAACTAATGCTCTTTCCTCTAAAGCGTTTGTTTTCCTTTACAATGAAGGTTTGTTTTTATAACAATTGAGGTAAATTCAGTGTTTAGCTAGGGAAAAGAAATGATGAAGAATAATGTAAAATTGGTTAAATAACAGAAACTTATCAGACATACAGGGGATAGATCTCCAGCTTCCCCGACAGGGCCCCCCTGCACTCTCCTGCCTTCATTTTGTGGAAGTCGACCTCATCCCCAGGTCAGGAAGGCACCTGCTTAGTGATGAGCCCTATGCTAGATTCTGGAAAGGAGCGGGGGACGTAGAGATGAACAAGAGCTCTCCTTTTCCTCAAGAAGTCCACACTCTCTCTTTAGGAGAGAAGGGTATGCCATTCATTGATTCATTTATTTTTTAAGCATACACTGAATACCAAATATTGTTGCTCCATGGGATTGGGCATAGTTCCTATGTTTAAAGGCAAGTGAAAAAAACATTTGGGTCAGTAGAATATGACAATCAGGTGTGACCCAGGCCTTGAGAGTGGGAAGGATGAGAGTTATGGGGGATCCACCCAGCCATCTTGGAAGGATGGGGTGGGATAAGGAACACCTCCTGGCTGAGCACAGTGGTGCACACCTATGGTCCCAGGACTTTGGGAGGCTGAGGCAGGCGAATTGCTTAAGACTAGGAGTTTGAGACCAACCTGGGCAACACGGTGAAACCCCGTCTCTACTAAGAATACAAAAATGAGCTGGGTGTGGTGGTGCATGCTTGTAATCCTAGCTACTCGGGTCACTGAGACAGGAGAATCACTTGAACCAGGAAGGCGGAGGTGGCAGTGAGCTGAGATGGCGCCATTGCACTCCAGCCTGGGTGTCAGAGTGAGACTCTGTCTGAAAAAACAAAAAAGAAATATTTCCTGGAAGAAGTGCTTAGGAATTGACCTGATAAGATAAGGAGAACCATAATGACAGGGAGGAGAAAGGTGATTTGGAGTGGTTTGGGAACCCGTCCATAGTTCCAAAAGGCTGAAGTTAGGTATTTTGAGGTTTGAGAGGTACCCAACATACCATCACAGCCCCTGCTGGGGAATGTTTTATGTTATTGTATAGTTTCTGGGGCTGCAGTGAAGCAATTTGGTCTGGAGAGGGGCATGGTCAGTGGTACATTGGAGACCTGTTGTTCCATTGGGGGTTGGAATGGAATGAATTAGTGAGGAGTTGCTATGGCTGAATTGTGTCTTTCCCACCAAATGCATATGTTGACGCCCTTAACCCCCAGTGAGTCAGAATGTGAGTGTTTTTGGAGATGGAATCTTTAAAAAACTAATTAAGTTTTGGAAGGCCGAGGTGGATGGATCATGAGGTCAGGAGATCGAGACCATCCTGGCTAACATGGTGAAACCCCGTCTCTACTAAAAATATAAAAAATTAGCCAGGCGTGGTGGCGGGCACCTGTAGTCCCAGCTACTTGGGAGGCTGAGGCAGGAGAATGGCGTGAACCAGGGAGGCGGAGCTTGCAGTGAGCCGAGATCACACCACTGCACTCCAGCCTGAGTGACAGAGCAAGACTCTGTCTCAAAAAACAAAAAACAAAAAACAAAAAAACTAATTAAGTTAAAACGAGGTTGTTAGAGTGGGCCCTGAGCTGGTATGACTGCTATCTTTAGAAGCAGCGGTGCTTAGGATACGGCCTCACACCGACTGAGGAGCCCCCGTGTGAGGTCACAGCCAGAAGGCAGCACCTACAAGCTAACCCTGCTGACACCTTGACCTCTGACTTCTAGCCTCCAGAACTGTGACATAATACATTTCTGTGAAGCCACCTAGTGAGTAGTACTTTGTTGTGGTAACCCAAAATAAATACGAGGGTCAATGCAGGGACCCTGGAGTCCAGGTAGGAGTCTTTTGCTGGAGTGGTCCTGATGCAGGACGATGTCGGCCCAGAAGAGAGGGGTGGCACATGAAACAAGAAGAAGGGAGAGATGTAGGCTGTGGAACAGACAGAAGAGGATGTGGCCAGTGAGTGGATGTAGGTAATGAGGGAGGCAGGAAATCTAAGACGATGCAGGTTTGGGGATGGGGTGATTTGGGTAACCCCATTCACAGAAGGCAGAATCATGGGCTGATCGATCAGATAACTGATCAAAGGCAGGGAGCAGGAGAATAAAGTCCTGTAGGAGACAAGAAGGAGGATTCAGATGTGTGTTGCTTCTAGACCCTGATTCTTTTCAAGGGTAGTCTCTGGACCTTCTTATCCATTTCCAGCTCCTAGCCCATGGACAGTGAGACGGGAGAGGTGAGTCAATGCCCCACTGCCCACCATGCTTTTGTAATGCTCCCTGCTCACCTGTTCCGTGCTTTAGCCTCTGCACCTTCACGTGAAATGTGGACAATGAACTGAAAGGACATTCTGGGCCCCTTTCCTAGAGCCAAGCAAAATCTTCTGTGGTCCCCATGTGTTTATGTGCTGACCACCTGGATTGACAGTGGAATCTCACCTCGTTTTTCCCCATTTGGGGATTGTCTTCCTCTACAATTCTTTCCTATATATATCAGCAATACAAATACACTCAGAGCAAAGTCTGTGGCTATATTTCTGTCGTATTTGCAGCAGGCGCAACCCTTGTTAGTTAATTGCAGAACTGAGCTGATTGCCACAGTTTATCTGGCATTCTTACCAACATTGGTTCATTTCAGTGACCCACTGTTTTTTAGACTTAATCAGAATGGCTTTAAACTTGGCTTCACCGTTCTTCTTAGGGAGCTCTTTATTGTTTCCTCCTTGGAATTCCCGGAGCACTTTGAAAGTTCTCTGTAGCATCCCTCATCTTGTTTTCTGATAAATGGGTGTTTTTCATCTTTCTCTTTTTGAGGACAGAGACCACACTTTTATTTATCCTCCGCTCTTGGCAGAGCAAGAAGACTTCAAAAAGTATTTAACTGAACAGAACTGGATCAACCAAATGAAGCCATATTGTCATGCTTGCCCAGTAGAATTCCAGCTGACACTCTTCTTTCATTGTTGGTTCATTCACTGACACTAAACATATGCTGGGCCCCAGCCAGGCAAGGACAAACAAAATTACATATCATACAGTCCCGTCCCTGCCTTCAGCAAGCTTCCAGTCTAGAAGCCCATGAAAACTCTTATTTGAGGTGCATATCAGTCAGCTGCTATAACAAAATACCACCAGGTGGCTTAAACAACAGGTAGTTATTTTTTCACAGTTCTAGAGGCTAGCAGTATGAGATCAAGATGCCAGCAAATTATATTTCTGGTGAGGCCTCTCTTATTGGCGTGTAGACTGCCACCTTTCTGTTGTGTTACCAGGTCCTTCCTCTATGTGGTTCTGGAGGGAGAAAGAGAAAAAGAGAGAGAGAGAGTGAGCTGGCTTTCTGCTGTCTCGTTCTTTTCTTGGAAGGCCACCAGTCCTATCAGATTAAGGTCCCACATTTATGACCTTCCTTAGCCTTTATTAGTTCTTTACTTGCTTTATCTCCAAATACAATCACATTGGGGACCAGAGCTTCAACATATTAATTTTGGAAGTAGGGCAAAATTCGGTCACTAACAATGTGTTTCTCATTCTTCTTCCTGACAACCCATAGAAGTGGATGCTCTTACTGTCTTCTTTTTTGAGACCTGGAAGTTTAAGTTGAGTCCCAGAGCTGTTGGGAGGCAGAGCTGAGCTTCTAACTACAAGGCCAAGACTCATAATTCCTCCTTCCTGCTGAATGCTGCGGGCCCCTGAGTCAATGGGCCATGGTCAAAAGTTTGCAGCATCTCTTGTCTATTACTATGTATTTTGTTTAATCAAATGTAATGAGGTTTGTGGAAGCAGTAAACTGAAGTTATTTTCAAGTAGGAACTGTATTTAGCACTGTTAATTGAATCAGTCTAGTTAGTTAGAATAGAACAGTGGCTGTTTGTCCCATAATAAGGAAATTGAGTTTCTCAAAAAACAGCTAATTCATGTCCTGTTACACTGTAGATCACACCACAGGCTGAGGACCGAGAGTCCCCCACAGTCTAGCCTCAGCTCTGCCTGGACTGCAGTGTGGCTCTGTGCAAAGTCATGGCATCCTCAGTGTCTTTAGGCCTGATTGGCAGGAGGAGTGACCAAGGGAAACTTGTCTGTCCAGTGGAGCGGGGTGTACATGATTCATTGACTCTTCTCTGGGCCATTCTACAGGTGGGCTATTGTTCTGATTTTACAAATGGAAAAACCAAGTCTCAGAGGGATTAAGTAACCAGATGAGTGAGATTGTAGACATAGAAGCATGTGGAAGACTCTCTGTATCTCATGTTTTACCCATCTGATAACTGCACCCCAATGTCACCCTTTAGGGGACATTCATACAATAAAAATAGTTGCAAACACTTGTCTACTTCTACGGACATAGAGAGTCTAATTCCCCCATCCTTGAATTTGGCTGGCCTTAGGGACTTACTTGACCTTCAGAATGCAGTAAGTGATGTTCTGGGGCCATGAGAAGCCTTGTTTCTTCTGCCCTGGACTCTTGTAACCCAGGTGCCATGTTGCATTTTTTTGAGGTGAGAAACGCTATGTTCTCAAATGGCAGAAGGGCAAAAAGGGGGTAAATTCCCTCTGTCAGGTGTCTTTCTAAGAGCAACTAATCCTACTCAATGTGGTGGAGCCTTTGTGACTCAGTCACCTCCCAACAGCCATACTTCCCAATATTGTTGCATTGGAGATTAAGTTGCAGCATGAATTTTGGAGAAGATGCTATCATTAAAACCTCAGCAAGTGCCAAGAGGTTCACCAGCTAGCTGTACTTAGATGCGTTTGTGAAGCTTTAGATCCATAGTCCCACGGCCCACCCCTGGAGAATGAGGTTTCCAGGTGGGGACCTGCAGAAAATGACCCCGGAGCTCTGATGGCCAGACACAACCAGGAGCCCCTGGTCTTCTTCTCGCAGCACCTGTCCATCAATATCCTTTGCAAGTTCCCAGCTCCTCTTGAGGATGGGCACCATTTCTTTAGTAATTTTCCCCTAGCTTGCTGCCCAGCCTAGCACAGTCTGCCATCCTTCCATGGGTGTCTCAGGAATATCTAACAGCTGTCAGGTGAAAGAATGACTGTGTTGATTTCCTTGTTTCCTAAGAGGACCATTTGACCAGGGGTTCTACCTCGCAAGACCCATTATGTTGAGCTGGCATTCTTTAATCTGCTGGGCCCACATGGAAAGTGTCTGTAGGCACCCAGCAGCAGGACATCCTGGTGATGAAGGCAGAGGCTGGTGGGCAGGCACCCTGAGCTCAAGCGCTAGCTCCTCGTGAAGGAAAGGGACAGCTTTGGGCAAGTGGGTGACACTCTCCAGACCTCTGTTTCCTGCTAGGAGAAAAGGGTTTAACAACACTGTCTCCCTCAGGGTGCCATGAGGATTAAGGTAATCCTGCAACACCTGGACAAAGACCACCGTTTAGTAAACTGATGGTAGCAATAGTTTCCACGTTGACACTTCAGAGCTGCACAGACAATGACTATGCTTCCAGTTTGTCCCCAGAAAAAAATTTTTCTTTCTCATTCCATTCTTCATCTGATCTGATCATTGTTCTTAAGTGTTCTGCAAGACCCTCCAGGATGAGCCTTTTCCTATAGAATTGAGACATTAGAGCCCAGGCCAGACAAGGGCAGGGTTGCTGGTGAAAGAGCCATGTGGTACCTAAGGGAGGTAGTGTGGAGTGATCACAGCCAGGTGGCCCCTAGGACGGGAGGGCCCAACCTCCATTCCTCAGCTTCCTACCGACATGTGCAAATCCCAAACGCTTGGGTGGGAAACCGGAGGTAGAGACCAGACTTCTGGCAGCCCAAGATGCTGGAATTCATTGGTATTTAAAAACACTTCCTTGCCCTTTTTCATTATACAGTCTAACATTTAAAGACTCCAAAATCACTACTGATTAGTACAATGCAACTTGGAGAGCTTGGAAGAGGTGTTGGAAAAAAACACCGCACTAAGAAGTCATAGTCTGAGTTGATGCAGCTTGTAAATAGAGAATTTTTCACAAACCACTTGAACCTCTTGGCCTGGCCTCTTTGGTGAAGAATTGCAGGTTGCTGGTGAGAAGTGCCATTCTCTGTTGCCTGAGCCGTGCAGTTTGGCACTCTGGAGTTGCATGCGGACATTCAATTTTGTATTGTCTCGGATGCTTCTCCAAGGGCTTACTTTGTGTCTGTTGTCTCCTCAGCTCCAATATAGATGAGTGCGTTCTGTCCTGCTTCTACAGCCCCTTACAGTGCCTGGCCTTGGTCTAGCAACATAGTAGGTGCTTTAAAAGTACTGGATGAGGCCAGGCACGGTGGCTCACACCTGTAATCCCAGCACTTTGGGAGGCCAAAGCGGGCACTTTGCCTGAGCTCAGGAGTTCACGACCAGCCTGGGCAACATGGTGAAACCCTGTCTCTAATAAAATACAAAAAAATTAGGCGGGTGTGGCACCACCATGCTCAGCTAATTTTTGTATTTTTAGTAGAGATGTGGTTTCTCCATGTTGGCCAGGCTGCTCTTGAACTCCTGACCTCATGATCCGCCCAAAGTGCTGGGATTACAGGCATGATCCACTGCGCCTGGCCTGTCTTTAACTTCTTACTTTACTCTAAAGGAAACTCCTGGGAATCCATGGAACAAGAGAGAGAATGAACTTTTAAAATACGTTTACATACTGTATGACTACATTACTGAACATTTTGTAGAACAGAGGGGAAAAGATCGCTCGTAAAGCCACAGCTGAGACAATTGTTGTTGGTCCCGGTGTCTTTTCTGAGGTTCCTTCACCTGTGTGCTATTTCATGCTGTTGTAATTGTGTGTGTTTTAGTGTCCCTCGAGTCCCCTTCACATCACGATGCTGTGGTTTAGACTTGTGAAGTGATGGCTTTGTCCTAGATGGTGTGATTTAACATAAGCAGGTGGGGTTTGAGTGACACTTGTGGGTGTTGGAGCCCCGTGAGTGACTGTGAGCGAGTCGTTTTCCTCTCTGAGCCTCAGTTTAGTGATTCATAACATTGGAGCAGCAGCCCATTGTTGCTTTTCTGGAGGAGCTGCGCAGATATGGGGCTCCAGTGAGAAGACCCTACCAATGGGGGGCAGGCTTCGTAGGGGCCACACTGTGGAGTGGCCTTTATGAAACCCTTTAAGAGACACGTAAGAGGGGGGAAAAAAACAACTCCTCCTCCAAAACAAGAGCAAAATGCACACAAACTTCAGGGAGTAGAAACAGAAGGATTCCAGTTCCAAGGTGGATCCAGGACTGAATAATAATGGATCCCAAACCTTTCCTTTTCATTCTTCTTCCCTCCATTCATTATTTTAACCCTTTTTCCATCTCTCCTTTCATTATCAGCTTTTTGTACCAAATCATTTCCCTCTTAACATTCTAACCTGAGAATAGCCATCGTAGAGATCTGTTCGGCCAGAATAAAAATGTGAGAAGCTTATATTTTTAAAGTTGTGCTCCCTGGTTTTAAAAACTACGTTTCTATCACTAAGTAATAGGGGGGCCACTGGTGCTTCCATGGCAAGATTAGAGAAGAAGGACGTTTTTTCAAGGCATTTCTACATGGGATCTGTTGAGAAAGGGCAATGACAATTAGTTCCATCAAGGCATCAACCAATCAATCAATATCAAGTTAAATGGTCGACTATGGTGTCGGGCTGGCAGAGAAGATCTCTAATTGGATTTTGTTTTGTTTTGTTTGGGGACAGAGTTTCGCTCTTGTTGCCCAGGCTGGAGTGCAATGGCATGATCTCGGCTCACTGCAACCTCTGCCTCCAGGGTGCAAGTGATTTCCCTGCCTCAGCCTCCTGAATAGCTGAGATTACAGGTGCCTGCCACCATGCCCGGCTAATTTTTTATATTTTTAGTAGAGATGGGATTTCACCATGTTGGCCAGGCTGATCTCAAACTCCTGATCTCAGGTCATCCACTGCCTCGGCTTCCCAAAATGTTGGGATGACAGACATAAGCCACTGCGCCAGGCCTCCAATTGGATTTTAAATGCAGTGGCTTTAATCCCTTAAATTCATATTTATTTGGACCAGTTACTCCACATACATGCAATGGGCTTAGACTATTCCCTGGGGCAGGACTAGAACTCAGTAAATATTAGCTGTTATTATAATTGCCATTATTATTATTACTGTTTTTATTGTCTTCTTTCACAGAACATTTTGAGTCTGCATAAAGCAAAGGACGCACATGGCAATGTAGGAAGGAGTTGTGTAAATCTTTTTCTTTATGAAGTGTCATTAAAAGATGCCATTGACAGTATTGGCAGCTTCATTAAGAAGTCTGTTGACGATGGTAATAAGGCTGGCACATTTGGGATTCAGATTGACACTTCTCAAGACAGTGGCAGAATTTGGGCTGGCACAGCAATGCCAGAATGTGGCTCAGGTTCTGGGAAGGATTGGGTGTCTTCTAAGGGAGCTAGGTCTGGATGGAGAGGCCCTCGCCTGGGGTGGGGGGTCTAGGGCCCCAGCGTCTGCTTAGTTAATTATTTTCTGTCAAGGGACTTTGTGCTCATCACTCCACTTCTCTGGGACTCAGTTTCCCAAGCAGTAGGAGAGTTTGCTCCACGATGAATTCACCCACATGTATCTGAGTCCTGGAGGTTCTGTCATGCCACAGGTAGCAAAAAACCAGGCTTTTAGCAGAAGGTGTTGGCATAATATCAAATTTATGTTGTAGATTGTTGACACTGGAGATAGGTGAAGAATGGATTGGAGAGGGCAAGAAGAGACACTAGGAAAGATTCGCCATCACCCTGGCAAAAGATGATGGAAGTGAACCAAGACAGATGCTGAGGATGGTGGGGGAGGGAGGTAGGCATCACCTCCACCCCCAGGACAAGAACCCCCTTCCCCATGAAGAATATTCTGCATCACACATGAACTTGAAGAAGAAGAAGCAAAGCTTAACAGAAAATAAGCAACCAAGGACCATTTGAACCTCCACGTTGGGTGAGATAGATGTGTGATAATGCAGACTCCTGGGGCATTCCCTTCTATAACCTGTGAGTGGCCCAGGGCACCGTAGGCCTGTCAACCAGGCTACCTCTGAACTGTCCTTCCAAATCCTGAATATGGTTTCGAACTGTACCTCCTTCCTCCCTGCATCTCTCCTCCCTCCCCCTTTTCTTTCCATTTGGCCTTTCAAGCAATAATCATTGCACATCTTCTTTGTGCCAGACACTGGACTTTGTGCAGAACCAACAAATGAACATCTAGCTAGTTTGGTGCTCCTTGGGTCACTGATTGAGAACCACTGGTTGGGTCCATCTTTAACATACTCGTTTCAGTGCAACATCTGCAAATATAAAGTAGCAAATGGCCTTACAAGTCAATAAGTATAATTCTGTTACAACAACATTTGATTTTTAAGTGAAGCACAATCACTAATAGTGGTGTTAAAGACTGATCCCTGTTCATCCTTCTGCCACCAGGATGTCTGTCAGTCAGCCTGAGGTTGCTTCTTGGTCCTTTTTCTGATTCAAATGTGAATGTGCTTTGGGAATAGGCTTGTACTCAAAATGTAAATAGGTGTTTTACTCTCCCTCTTAAAGCTATTACTGTGTCGATTGATGTCTTGCTATAGTTAAGGGTCTGTTGGCATTTACATTAAGGAGTCTTATTTTCCAAGGCTTAAAATGCCATTAAAATCTGTTCAACTTGGTTGTTCAAATGACCAAATTATCCAAATTTCTTCTAAAAATCTATTTGGTTCTTTATTCATTGGGGAGAATATGCACACCATTGTAGATTCTTGGCTCCAGAAGACTTGCAGTGTTTCCAAGACTAACAAGCTGACATTTTTCATTCCTAAACCACATGTCTTTGGTCATTTTGACTTTTCTTTGTAAAAGTCCCTCATATTTATAGGGAGGCTTCTGTTAATTTAGGCAGTCATTAGGGTTATATTGGGGTAATTTCAGCATACACTGTGCATTTCGCTTTTTGAAGAGGTAGAAAAAAGTGGGAAGATGTGTTATCCGTTACTGTATGCTGGGAACTCTGTGCGCATTTAAATATTATCTCATTTAAACCACATAATAGCCTTTGGAGGTAGGAGCTCTAATCTCTCTTTTACAATGGAGGAGACTGAGGTTCTGAAACTTAATAATGATGTGGGAACTGTAGTTCAAGATGAGGATTAAAGCCCATGGCCTTTGCATTCTACCAGTGCCTCATCATCAAACACCTTTGAAACTGAGCCCTGTGGTGTGTGCTTGCAGTCTTAGTTACTTGGGAGGCTGAAGGGAGAAGACTACTTGAGGCCAGCAGTTCCAGGCTGCAGGACCCTATGATTGCACTTATATTAAAAAAAAAATCTTTGTGATGGTTGTGCTAATCATCAAAGGTCAGTCAAAACACAAAATCAGGTCAAAAATGTTAAGAGGTTACACTCATTCTAGGAGTTTTGACAGAATTAAACCATCTTCCAAAAGTTGGGCATACTGTTAGGAAAGCAACCTCCCTCTCTCCCTCTTTCCCTCCCTTCCCTTCTCCTTTCAGCACATATTCATTGAGCATGTACTGTAATAAGCCTTATTATCATCACACCTAAATGATTATATTAGTTTCTGCAATAATTTGCAATTAATAATTTCTGCTTCAGAGCTGTCACTCACATGATTTTTTTCTGCATATGAGGTCCCATGTAACCTCTGTCGATTCTTTAAAGCTAAGTGACTATTCTGGTTTGCCTGGGACTATTTCAGTTTACTGTATAATGATCAGTGGTGCCCTCTTTCATGTTCCAAATGTCCTAGTTTACATAATAGTCTATATGATCACCCTATGATGGGGCTACATCTAGTCTTAGCTACTCAGTAAGGCTTTTACTGAGAATCCATTCCACTAATCTTAGGGGAGATTTTTCCATCTCTCTTCACTTTTCTGGTCAATCCTTCTGGTCAATTAGATATTCTCTAAATATTGTGCTTCCATTTCTTTATATTGATACTGTCTTTTGTTCTGTATCCTTGGTAACCTCTACGATAGGGATAGAGGATGTTCTAAAACTATTTGTATAATTAATAAGTGATATGGTTTGGCTCTGTGTCCCCATCCAAATCTCATCTTGCAGCTTCCGTAATTCCCATGTGTTGTAGGAGGGACCTGATGGGAGATGATTGAATCATGGGAGCAGGTCTTTCCCATGCTGCTCTTGTGACAGTGAATGGGCCTGGCAAGATCCGATGGTTTTAAAAACAGGGGTTTCTCTACACAAGCTCTCTCTTTGCCTGCTGTCATTCATGTAAGACATGACTTGCTCCTTCTTGCCTTCCGCCATGATTGTGAGGCCTCCCCAGTCATGTGGAACTGTAAGTCCAATAAACCTCCTTCTTTTGTAAATTGCCCAGTCTCGGGTATGTCTTTATCAGCAGCATGAAAACGGACTAATACAATGAGCAGGTGAATTAATTGGGAAGAACATTATCTTCCCCTCCCTCACTTTGGTCCTTTCCAACACTTTTCTTTCTCGAAGGCCCAGCTGTAAGCCCTTTTCTGCAAGAGGCCTTCGAGAATTCCCCCATATTAGTCAATTCCATTCTCTCTTCATCTGTTTGGGTGCTTATCCTAAAATATGATTGAAAAGAATAGCACATATGTTTCTTCTGTCATCCCTCCTGGTGCCTAGCACATGTGATGTTCAAGTATAAAGTGAGAAGTGAATGAAGGTCTTCCTGAAGCACACTTCCTCATTGTGGTTTTCCTGATGAGCTGGGCACCTTAGGGAACTTTCAGACTGAGGCAGGCTAAGATGTAACAATCATTTTAAATAACAATAATTTCATTAAAACATTGATTGTAAAACCCTAGCAGGTAGTAAACTGCACTAATTAGTTCAGTCACAGGAACTGGCTAGAGATGTGCATTCTAATATACATTTTTTTCTCGCCCAAAACTTAGGTGCATATTTGTTGAGTTGCTCTATCTTTTAGGTCAGGGGTAGGTGGGTTAGTGGCTGTAATAACTGGGAAGGCTCTCTGAAGCTGCTGGTTTAGTGGTTGGAAGCATGGAATTAGACATATGTATTAATTACCTACCGCTGCATAACAAATTATCCCTAAGCTTTGCAACTTCAAACAGCACACATTTTCTATCTGACAGTGCTTATGGGTTGGGAATCTGGGTGTGGCTTAGCTGGTTGCCTCTAGTTCAGGCTGCAGCCAAGGTGTTTGCTGGGGCTCCAATCATTTCAAGGCTCGACTGGGGACATTCTTTTTCCAAGCTCACTCATATGGCTGTTGGTAAGATTCAGTTCCTCATGGACTAGTGGACCAAGAACCTCAGGTTATCACTGGTTTTTGGCCACAGACATTAGTACATTTCCAACAGGGCTACCCACAACATGGCAGTTCTCTTTGCTCATTATGAGGAGAGGGACTGAGAGAGAGAGAGAGAGAGAGAGAAGGAGAGAGAGATAGAGAGAGAGAAGAGAGAGAGAGAGAGAAAGAGAGAGAGACTGAGACCACAGGACTTTTTGGAACCCAATAACAGAAGGGACATCTGTTGTTTCTTCAGTTTTCTATTTCTGACAAGTGAGTCCTTAAGTTCAACTCTAGCTCATATTCAAGGGCTGAGTATTACACAGGGTGAGAACACTGGGGAACTGAGGGGAATGAGGTGATCTTAGAGGCTGTCCACCACAACAGTCCTGGGTCAAATCCTGGTTCTTCTTTCAGTCTATATATGTCTTTAAAGAAGTTACATAACTTTTTTGAGGATCAAATTCCTCATTGATCAATTAATGTCCACTTTGGATGATGGTTAATAGGCTGGAAATAATGTATGTTCTTGATAATGGGTAGTTAGTATGACTATTGCTGTAATTAATCTTGGTGAATGTTGGGGACTTTGGATTCTCAATCCTCTGTCCGAGGGAACACAAGCTCCCCATGGACTCTGTGCCGTCTGTTGAGAACAATATCATAGTTTCAAGCTTACCTGATTTTAAGTTTCTTCCTGGTCGTGAGTAAGTTCCTCTGTGTACTATTCTTTCCTGTGGAAAGTGGTTCGTGGCAATGATTCTGTAATTATGTCATTATTTTAAACAACGACATCCGCCACAAACTGAGGGAATGTGTGTATTCCTGGGAATGTTTCCCACATTTTTCTCTTGCTACCCACTGTCCACATTCTCTCTCCTCTCCCCTCCTGTTGGAGGTCACAGCATCTGATAGCTGCTGCTTGTGAAGAGGAACTCTTCCCACAGGGAGTAAGTGCTACTAGGCAGTGTCCCCAGCACCTGACAAATGTAATTCCCAGTTGCTTGAATGAATGAGCAATTTGAGTGAATGGGCCACCATCATCTCTGATGGAGGATCTTTGCAGCAGCCTCTTTGTGGCCCTCTCTTTTCCATCCTGTACATCCTGTTCCATGCCCCATGCTCTGCCACAGTCACTTCTGAATAACACAAATGTGGCTGGGGACATCCTCCATGAGTCTACTTATTGAGCTCATTCATCCAATGACTGCTTTTGGGTGCTGACTATAGGGCTGCTATGATGAACATGAACAGATGTGGTCTCTGCCCTCATAGGAAGGCGAGTGCAATGAGGCAAGTGCAATGAGGGACAATTGCATTGTGTTCTTAGGGCATGAGTACAGCATGACCTGACTTAGTCTGTTGGGTCAGGGAAGACTTGACTGTGTAGGTGAGTGGGAGAGGGGCAGAGAGAAGAAAGAACTTTCCAGGCAGAGGGACCAGAGGACAGAGCACTCAAAGGTCCTGAGATAAGACGGTGGTAACTAGTCAGTAAATATTCACTGCCTGCCCCTCCCTCACTGGCCTACACAGTTTACTGAAGAGCCTGCTCTCTATTGCCTTGAATTTGGGCTTGGCCATGTGACTTGCTTTGCCTAGTGGAATGTTAATGGATGTGACATGAGCAAAGCCTTGGCATGCGCCTTCTTGGAGAAGTTTACCTTCTTGTGCCTCTGCCATTGACGTGGAAAGAAGACATCCTGGGTAGCCCACTGGTCCAGAACGAGGAGAGACACATGGAGTTGAGCCACACAGCAAACACTAACCTGACTGCACCTTGAAGTGTAGCCATCCTGCCAACGTGAAACCGTGCAGTCCTATAGTGTGATAATATTTGCTTATGGTGTATGCGACTCAATTTTGGGTGGGATAGTATTAGGCACTGGCAGAGGGCTAGGGAGGCTGGGGTTGGGGGTCACAATTCAGAAAGTGGTATAAGATGCAGCTGGAGAGGTGCAAGGACTGGCTCATACCGGGCTTTGCAGGTCAGGATGAGGGTTCGGATCTTTCCTCCTAATGTGCTGGCCAGCTAGGGAAAGTTTAGGCAGGGGAGCAAGCTGCTGGTCACACTTGTGAGAACATACTGAACAGAGTAAGAGCTGCTGTTTTAGAAATCTGCCCCTTTTCACGGGGTGTAACCTTTGACTGGGAAGTGTCCCCCACCCCTTTTCCTGTCCTCACGACTCCTATAGCTATGTTTTTTAGGCTGACCTCAAATGTTTATTTTCTATGAAGTCTCACAACAGGTGTGTTTATTATTCTTTTTCTTTGGTTTCCCATGCCACTTCGCTTTGAGTTTTATCAGGACTCGTACCCAACATTGTCGCAGGCCTATTTCTACCCTAGATCGGAACCTCTTCAGGAGCAGAGCTCACATCTTGGGCATCTCTGCATCCTTGTGAATCCTTTCCTATGTCTTCAGCCCTCTGGATCCCTGTGGACAGGATCTATCTGGTAAGTCGCAGGCACTCTTTCAATATATCCTTGATAAATGAATGAACAACTCTACTACCTTTCATTGTTAATTATCATCTGGCCAACAATTAAACCTATCTGTCCTTGGCTTCCTCATCTGTGAAATGGGGATAATAATGGTGACCATCTTCTTGGCTTGCTATAAGGACAAACAGTTTAGTATTCACTGAGCAGTCCCTGGCAATCGGTAGACACTCAACAAGGTTAGCTAGTATAAGTGCGTTGGCTAATTTCATAATTATTTTCAAGATTTTGGGCAATATTGTAATTTTCTTTAGATTAGGAACTGCTGTGGGATCTTAATCCTTTGTTCATTCAGGAATTCAGCAAACGTGTGAAATGAACAATATATGTTAGATGTTTTGAGAGGTACAGTGGTACCAGGGAGACAGGGAGAACATATTTTGCCCTCAAGAAGTTTGATTATCTGGGGATAAGTACTTAAATTTAGAGAGGGGTTTCCTTCTTTCTAGTGTGCCTGTTGACAAATCGAAGAGTGATCATAGTATTTCTCTCTACTGGAATCCCAAATGTGTTCTGGGACTACCCGGAACGATTGGAGATCCAGAAGTCACATTCGAAGACCACTGTCTGAGACTCACTGAACTGGCCTACAACCTGGGACTTCTCCATTAAACCTTCCAAAGCCTAACAAGAAGACCTGGCTTATAAGGTATTGACCAAACTATTTAGCAGTTTTTGCAAGCACACTTTTGTATGTTGCCCATTCCATCCATCTCCAATATGAATGACCACATGTCCCTTCATTAAGTCCTCAGTGGATGTACGCACTTCCATCATTCATTCACTCATTGCAAAGGTAGGTTTATGGGATTTTTTTTTTTTTTTTTTTTTGAGACGGAGTCTCACTCTGTCACCCAGGCTGGAGTGCAGTGGCGTGATCTCGGCTCACTGTAACCTCCGCCTTCCGGGTTTAAGCAATTCTCCTTTCTCAGCCTCCTGAGTAGTTGAAACTACAGGCACCTGCCACCACACCCGGCTAATTTTTGTATTTTTTGTAGAGACGGGGTTTCACCACATTGACCAGGCTGGTCTCGAACTCCTGACCTCAGGTGATCCAAGGTGCTGGGCCTCCCAAGGTGCTGGGATTACAGACGTGAGCCACCGTGCCCAACAGAGACTTTTATTAAATAAACAACATGGTGCAGTTGTGAGGGTGGCTGAAATTGAGTCCTTGCTCTGTGGCATCATCTCAGTTACTTATTTTCTTTGATCTTCAATTTCAATTTCCTGAGCAACAAAATGTGGAAGTAATGTTTCATAAGACTATCAGGTGAATCGAGTGTGAGGCCAAAGAGAAGGCCCCGCATAGCATAAGGAGCCAAAAAGTGGGTTTAATGAACAGTAATCCTTCCTGTTCATTCCTTCCTTTTAACCATTTAGGCATTTTACTTTGCACAGTGAGGAGCAGGTGAGGGTGGGAACCTGAACCAGGGTCTCAGAAGCTTATGCAAAATCCAGCACATGGAAGGTGTTCAAGGATTATTTATCAAATCAAAGAGTGAATGAACCCATGATGGAAGGAATGAACACACAGCCTGAACACTCAAGAAACTTCCAGACCCTTGGGTAGAAAGCATGGCATTGCCAAGGGAGCTCTGACATATCACAGTGGGTTTCAGTCCAGGCGAGGCGAATGGGTATAGAAGGACTCCCAGAATGCAGGCATGTTGAAGAGGAAGCAGGGGT
Source organism: Trachypithecus francoisi (assembly GCF_009764315.1). Lineage (NCBI taxonomy): Eukaryota > Metazoa > Chordata > Mammalia > Primates > Cercopithecidae > Trachypithecus > Trachypithecus francoisi. The sequence continues at coordinate 9,370,592 of NW_022681468.1, read as the reverse complement.
GCTTTAGGCTTAGGGGCTGGCAGGAGCAAAGGCATCGAGGCTGTGATGTGCCCAGCACAGGACAGCAGCATAGCAGGTTAATGGGAGGATGCCAAGGAGCAAGATGGGAGCTCTAGGAGGAGAGACTCGGACTGCCAGGCTAAAGGTCTGGGATCAGTCTGGTGACAGTGAGGGGCAGCTGGAATCCAGGCCAACTTCGGGAGGTGCCCCCGCGCAGCCGCCACCGCCGCCGCCGTGTGGGCCATAAGCATGGAGGGTCACCCTTGGTTTCTCATACCGGAGGGAGGGCCTCCTGCTTCCCATTCCTGAGCACCTCCCTCTCCCATTACTAACATATCACCCACCTCCATTTGGGATTTGAAAAATTCGAAAATATCTTATTCACACCTATGCATGTCACTTCTCAACTTGAAGTCTAACATGCTTCCCAATTTACATATAATTCATTTGACTCGTGTAAACTGCATTAACAAAAAAAGGAGCAATGCGATAAATTACTAGTGACAGAGGCCAGCCTGAATCGCAATTATTTTTATAAGCCCCTGGTAAGCAATGATGTTCTGTTTTTACAGCGCATAATATATCCCAGCATTATTGAAATGCCAGCAGCGTCCACGGAGCACATCTGTGCTAACCGGTCATGCAGGTAGCAGGGCCATGAGAAAGTACAGTGGCTGGAGAGGCCCGGTCCTGCTCCGTGGCCTTGTCACCATCATAGCCTGGTCCTCTACGGTCCCTTCCAACAGAAGCGAGTTGGAGTGGAAAGGACGCATGGAGATTGCAGCCGGATGGGCTTGGATTCTGATCGCCTTGTTATCTTTCTAGTTGTAAAAATTGAGCACACCTCTTCGTCTCTCCTGACACTGGAGTTTCTGGTCTATAAAGTGGGAATAAAAATAGGGGTAGCTCTCCTGTATTGTATAAGGGAAGAAGGAGAGGCATGGAACATCTAAACTAACAATGATACAAAGTAATATTTTATTTATTTATTTATTTATTTATGTTTTGAGACAGGGTCTTGCTCAGTTGCCCAGGCTGGAGTGCAGTGGTACAATCATGGCTCACAGCAGCCTCAACCTCTCAAGTAGCTAGCTGGGACTACAGGGGCCCACTATCACGCCTGGATAGTTTTTTTTTTTTTTTTTTTTTTGTATTTTTTGTAGAGACAAAGTTTAGCCATTTTGCCCAGGCTGGCTGTCCTCAATCTCCTGGGCTCAAGCTATCTGCCCTCCTTGGCCTCTTGAAATGCTGGGATTACAGGCAGGAGCCACCGTGCTAGACAACACTAATATTTATTGAGTATATACATGTGCCAGGCACAAAAGTACATGCTTGAGATTCATTTTCTGATTTAACACTGAAGGCTCCCCTCTGAAGCAGGTGTGATGATTATAATTGCTATTTTATAGGAAATGAGATGAAGAGGTAAAAAAGTGAAGTTATGTACCCAAGATTACAGCTAAAGTAGGACTTGAACCCACGTCTGTCTGAAGTGCGAGCTGAAACTTTGGCCACTAAATTGCCTTGTGTTACTACAGGTAAACAATCTTCAAATACCCCTCACTTGCAGGAGGGGAAATGTGCATGATAAGCTCCTAGTAGAGGTGATCTTGCTCTGGGCACGCTGACCTCAGGTATGCTTAAGGATAGAGAGTTCATCTTCATCCCTGCTAATCAGCTCTCTCAGCCCCAAAAGATGTACAGGGTATGGTTGTGTGTTTTGCAAATCTGAATAGCGCAAATCTGAAATTGTGATATATAATGTATTAATCGTCTTAGTTTATGCACAGATTTTGAACTAATGCAAACCCTACTTTACATTTCCTCCTCCAGAGAATTAATCTTGAATTGTGCTAGTTTTGAATTATGTGAGGCCTTTGGGAATAGGCTTACATCCTTCGCAAGAAAATTAATCACCCTATAAATGACTTAACCTGCCTCCCAGGGCTTTGCGGTGGAGACTGAATGCAAGAATGCAAATTAAGTGACTCAAACCCACATCTGCAATACCTGAGTTTGCCCCCCTCCCGTAAGTGAGTAAACCCTACCTCAAAGTGGCTTCCAGCCCCCTGGTTCTTCGTTCCTGCTGCCTGCAGGTTTCCAAACTCCCCCTGGGGCTTTTTGTCAAGTGCCAGCTCAAAGATCCCCCCAGAACTTGGTTCACCCCACAAGCACAACTAGTTCACGCAGGGCAGTGTGCCCCTGGTTCTGTCTTTGCCTTCTCATCAAGTCAGGGTCGGAAGACACCTCAGTGTGTTCTCCCCATCACCGGTGACTGCAGAGAGGGGCCCAGCAGAACAAACACTGTTTTTTAAAAAGCTGCAAATAGACAGGTGGATGAAAATTTTCAGATGTGTAAAATACTGTCCTGGGCCCCATGGCAACTTCTGGATCTAAGTTTGTGATTTCTAGTTTAATCTTTATCTTCTCCTCCTCCCACTGCCTCAGCATCTAGGCTGGGGATCTTTGGCCCACAGAAACCACACTTTTCTTGCTCACCCGTTGTGTCTTCTTTTCTATGCAACCCCACTGCTGGGGGAAAGCAAAGATGGAGGACTTCATTTGATTTATTTTACAGAAAGCTACTGCTGGAAAACTCTGTAGCGGTGGGTGGTATTGTTTGACACCTTCCTTTTCAGGGGAGGAAGCCGAGACCCAGAGGGGCAACTTGAGCCACCTGAGGTCACTCTGTGGATAAGCAACAGCTCTCAGAGGTTTGCATGAGACAGGCCGGATCTCTCTGCCCTCCCAGGATCTTTGCATGCCATGATATGAAACTAAGATTCTCAAGAACCAAGATTCTTCTGTGGGGCCCAGCAGAAGTATCTGAGGAATCGTTTCAAAAATCTGCATGAACTTGCTAAGGTTGCCATGAATAAGTTCCACTTTTCTGGGTGGCTTGAACACAGTCCTGGAGGCTGGAAGTCCAAGCCCAAGGCATCCACAGGGTTGGTCTCTTCTGAGGCCTCTCGCTGTAGCTTGTAGGTGGCCGCCTTCTCCTTGTGTCTTCCCACAGTTACCCTCTTTCTGTATTTGTGTCCTGATCTCTTCTTAAAAGGACACCAGTCATATGGGATTAGTGGACTCATTTTTAACTTAATTACCTTTTTACAAATTCTATCTCTAAATATAGCCACATTCTGAGGTACTGGGAGAACTTGTTCTATATGAATTTTTTTTTTGTGGGGCGACACAATTGGCTCATAATACTGTGTCCCCTGGCCCTAAAAAACTCGTGTCCTTCCTGCATGCAAAATCTGACATCCTGACTTCATTTCAACATGTTCAAAAGTCTCCACCAATTCCAGCATCAACTCGAAGTCCAAAAGCTCATCTAAATAGCATCTAAATCAGATGTCGGTAAAACTCAAGGTATGATTTATTCCGAGGCAAAACTCCTCTTCAGCTGTAAACTTGTAGAACCAGACAAGTTTTTTTGTATTTTGCTTTCAAAATACAATGGTGGGGCAGGCGTAGGATAGATAGCCTATGGGAGAAATCAGAAATAAGACAGAGGCCACAGGTCTCAAGCAAATTCCATTAGATCTTAAGGCTCAATAATAACCCTCTTTGACTTCATACTCTGCTAATGGAGCCCATGGACCACCTGGGCCCTACCTAGCAGCTTCTGTGATGATATCTCACCATCTCCCACCATTCTCCCAGCAAGCAAATACTATGACCCGACAACTCACCATGTTCCAGAAACACTTCCTGTGTGTCAGTCAACTCATTACATTCTCACCAGAGCCCTAAGAAGGAAGCCCAGTGATCAACTCCATTTGACCAAGGAAGAAAGTAAGACACAGAGAGGTCAAGTTCCTTGGCCAGGGCCATGTAGCTTATTAATGGAGTTGCTGGGATTTGAACCCAGTCAGTCTGACCCCAGGGCCTTTGTTCATACCAAGACCTTGGCATTCCAGGTGAGGCTCCTGCTCACCAGTGTTTGACAATCTCTGACCTGCTGTGTCAACAGCTCCAAGTGTTTACTGGTGTACATGTTTCTTCTCCCCATCCCCGGAAGGAGAGAGATGAGACAGAAGTCCTCCTCATAACCCTCTCTGTGTTCCTGTAGCTGGGACAATGTGTGATGCACAGAACACTTATAAGTGTCTGTTGGTAATGAGTGAATTGGAGGAGGCTGTGGTCCTTCCCTGAAAAGGTGAACCAATTAAAACTCAAAATCACCTTAGAAAGATACCAAAGGGCAGAATTCCAGTGGTCCCAGCCCCTCTGGAAGCCCCCGGAAGCTTATTTCCATTCAGAATAGACCTCCTTTGCTTTGCCTCGCAGAAAGTGCTTCCATTCCACCAATAATTAGTGTCTGTAAGTGGAATCTACTTAAGAAAGGACACAAAGCCTGAGAAAGTTGTATTATGCCATTTATAAATGTCCGGTGATCTGCTGCTGCACTGTGTTTCACGGAGCTGAAATAAATGATTTGCTTCAAAAAAAAATTATGAACGTTCATTCCGCTGGTAGAATCTCTTAATTCCCGTTACACATGTCAGCATATTATGACTGGAAGCTGTCAGGTTCTAATGACTAAAATTTCATTTTTCAGACTTCTCACACTGCGTGTGAGAACTATAGGTTAGAAATATTCCTGCAGCTAAGTTTCTTCCTCATCTGGTAAATTTAGCCATTTCTTTCTTTCCTATGTAATTTTTAAGTGTCCATGTTTACATGAATACCTTGAGTAAACTAACCTCATGCTTCATTCAAGTAGAGGAGGTCTACTACCATGGTGCTTTTCTTCCCAAAGCTGCTGTCCTTTTTATGGGATATAATGTGTCTCGACAGCTGACAGATTCAATGCAAAATTAGTTTTACTTGGCAGAGTGGATCAAAATATGGATTATTTTAAAGAACATTAGCACATTTTTTTCTTGTTTAAAGTGAAATACATTGTTTATGCTTTGTATGGATAAACAACCTTGACAGTGGCTGCAACTTGTTTTATTATCCTTGAAATGGGAATTTGTTGACATGATATTCAATAAATAGAAATACTTCAGTCCTGTTCACTTACCTCGCATACTATACCAAATAGGAATTATTGATCCTCTGGTTATTACACTTATTCCTGAAATGCTCTGTGGAGGGCAGGAAAACCAACTTCCAATTCAGGTTGTTAATAGATTGGTCGCAAAATTTATGTTATCCATGTCCAACAAATCACTAATAAAAGCTTATGAGAGGCTAGATCATCTGCATTGAATTACACATTCTTCCCCCCATAAAAAGCCTTTAGCTAGAGACTGACCAAAGAATTTAAAATCTCTCATTATCTATAAGTCATTGCTCAAAGTGTCCCTAAATGGGATTAAAGCATCACTGCTCAGATTTTCTACAACGACTGCCCTCTTCTACTCCCACCTTGACTTAAATTAAAGGCTAATGATATGTTTCCAGTGGAAAGAAAGAGATAGTTTTTCCTTGAACGACTTTCCAGGATTCCAGCATCTAATCTGTTATGGAATAGCTGCTATGCCATGGTGGCCGACTGCATCTGTTTCTCGGGGGATATGGTCCAGGTCTGAATGGGTCTAGTGACCATGTTGTCATTTCCATGCAGCCGGTCAACTCAGTGCAGGAGGAAACAGTACGCAAGCACCGTGCACCGTCCAGGGGCTATTCTCTACCTTTGTTTTACTGCCATGGCAAGGCTGTGTGCTTCAGGTGCTGCTTTGAATGCTCAGGGGCAGTCAATGCAAATGTTCCCTCCACTCAGTCTCCTTCCCTCCCACTCTTCTTTCTTGTTTTTCTTCTTTTCTTCTTTCTTTCTATCCATAAGCATTTATGGTGCACCCACCGTGCACCAAACTCAGTACCAGGCCCTGGGACACCCAGATGGATCGGGCTTCCTGGTGCTCAAGCAGGTCTTGGTCTCCTGGGAGCGCAGACCAGCCCATTTGTGTGGCATGACAGTGTGGGTGGTGGCAGTGAGCCCAGTGGGAAAGACCCAGGCCAGGTGTGCTGCTGGCCTGCCTGTGATTCCCATCTTGACCTGTAAGTACCTGGAGCCTGCTGAGGATTAACTGTGAATGAGTGACCGTCACACTGTAGGCCCTCAATAATGGATCAGTGTTATTATAAGGCTGTCCTGGAGGTGTGTACCAGGGGCTATGACTTCTTTACATGAGGCAGTCAGGGAAATTTCACAGGTGATTGAGAAAGCCAATCAGAAGCAGGAGAAAATCGGGCTGTAGAAGACCCTGGGTAGCGTGTACTTCATGGGGACAGAATGAATTGAAATGAAGTAAAATAGAAAGAAAACCACACTGAGCAGGTGTGAGAAAGCAGTTGCAAATACCCCTAGTGTTGAGGGAGGTATTGCACGTGAACATTGCGGACAGGCCACCAGGGGAAGCAATGCAACTTCAAAGGCTGGAAGGTTCTTACCCATGGTTGCCAGATTTGACTCCTTCAAAAGAAGCCCCACATCTGGCTTAGGATGCCAGATTCCAAATGTTTTAGGGAAGAAATCTATTTAAAACCTTTCCAAGACACCATGCAAGATACACCAAATGTATCTTCAGGCCACATAAAGATTGTAGCCAAATTAATGTCTACATTATGCCTCTTGTCTGGACATATAGATTTTATTCTTTCATTCAAAAAACTACTTGCTGGTACTTATCGTAACAACTCAGGAGAAGTAGTAACAGTATTCATACCAAAGAAGGTGAACTTTGAATTTGAGCTCCAGTACCTAATTAGCTGTCTGGCTTCGGGTCTGTTACTCAGCCTCAACTATAAAATGATGGTTTTCATACCTGCCTTACATGTTGTTAAGAAGATTCAACGAGCTGATGTGGGCGAAATTCCTGATACAGGGCCTGGTGCACTGTGTATACTTCACAGAGTTTTTCCTTCAACTTAGGCGGTTAAAGAACTAGTTGGGAGGAGCCAAGATATATCCGGGTGTGTCAGAGGCTGCAATAGGTTGGATCAGGGAACAGGTGCAGGAGTGAACCCAGGCTTGACCAATGGAGGCTTTTTGGGCTTCTCCTTCTCAGCAAGCATTTGAAATGAAATTTAGCCAGTTTGGAAAGAATAGCTCCAGATGCTCTTTAGGGTCAGGAGTGATTTTGAACTGTGGTGAGCCATTCAGGTGGGGTAGGTGGACTCATTTCTTCACACAGACAAGCCTGGTGTTTCAGATCCTGATCTGACAGAAAGGCCAGTCTCTTAGGAGATGCCTGTGAGGCCAACAGGGGCAGTTCGGTGTTAGCATCTTCAGCCAGGATGCCCAGAGTGACCCTTTCCCGTAGTTAGGGTCACTTAGTCAAAGAAGACAAGCATCTGGTCTGTGTGAGGTTAGGTTTTAAAAACAAGTTCCATGTATGCCTCGTTTATAAAACAAATTGTGCCTTTCATTGTAGAAAATCTGGGAAATGCAAACAAATGTAGAGAGGAACACAAAATCACACCCAGCTACATCCTTACACCCAGCTCCATCCTTGGCATTTCCATATTGATCCTGCCAGTCCTTTAACTTTGCCTTTCTAGGTCATTTACATTGAGCGGGGCCTTTTTCTGGACTGGGTAAGCACGATGTGGCTTTCAGAAGAAGCACCAGTCTGCTATCCAAAGAGGAAATGGGAAATCTTTTAAAATGTTTGGCTTCTGTCTCCCCAAGGCTCTTCTCCCAGCTCCCGACACCAGGTCTCTCCCTGCCTCCCTCTCTCTCCCACCCCTGCCCTTTTCCTTTCCAACCTCCCTAAACTGCATTAGAAACCCAGGTCCTTTCTATTGTCCTCATTTTCATCCTATTCTCTTCAGTCACTCTCTGTTAGGGTGGCCAGATCAAATTCAGGATGATCAGTTAAATCTGAATCTCAGGTACATGATGAATAACTTTTTGTATGAGTATGTCCCATTGAACACTTGAGATATACTAAAACGTACTCATTGTTTATCTGAAATTCAAATGTAACTGGGCATCCTGTATTTTTATTTGCTAAATCTGCCTGGCTGCCTCACATGTTAATCAAACAAGCCCACTTTGATTTATTTTTGCTTCAATCTTTACAATGAGGTCGAGGAATAAAGAAATTGAGCTATGAAAGTCAAACTGCCCTGCCCCTTGGAAGGCTTGGCTGGACTAGGATAGAAAGGGAGCACACCATTTATTTGTTCATATATATGTGTATATAAAATGTGTATATTCCCATATATTTCTTTCATGAAAGTTGGTTGTGCGTGTGTATGTGCACACACACACACACACACACATATATATGCATTATTTATGCATTATTGTTTTTTCAGTAATCAACATGTTATTAACATTTTTCCTGTACCATTAAATATTTGGGGGAACAATATTTTCTAAAAACCACCTAAACTGTAATTAATATGGAAATAACTTTAATTATTAGACATTTTCACTGTTTTCATTTATTTAAATTACACATTTTGCTCCAGTAAACATTCCTGTAACTCTTTTTTTTTTTTTTTTTTTGGAGACAGGGTCTTGCTCTGTTGCCCAGGCTGGAGTGCAGTGGCGCAATCTTGACTCACTGCAACCTCCACCTCCAGGGTTCAAGTGGTTCTCTTGCCTCAGTCTCCCAAATAGCTGGGATTATAGGCACCTGCCACCAAGCACAGATAATTTTTTTGTATTTTTAGTAGAGACAGAGTTTCACCATGTTGGGCAGGCTGGTTTCGAACTCCTTACCTCAAGTGATTCGTCCACCTCGGCCTCCTAATGTGTTAGGATTACAGGTGTGAGCCACCGTGCCTGGCCGTGTAACTATATTTTTAACTAAACATTTGATTTTTTTGTTGTAAATACCTTCATAAGAATAAAATTACTGAGAAAAAATGGATACATATTTTAAGCTTCTTAAACATACTACCTCCGGGGGCTTAATTGTGCTTTTTGCTTCAGTGAATATTTCTACTGATTACTGCAAGATGCCAGCATGCAAGCTCAAAGGGAGGATCCCCTTCCTCATGGAGTCCAGAGTCCAGTAAACCTCCCAACATTGGTGAATAAAGGCTCCTGTCTCACCACCCCTCTCCAAAGTAACCAAGAACAAAGTACCAACTCCTTATTGTTTTAACTTTCTGGTTTGTATCACTGTAACCTCACATGGTAGAAGCGGGAGGGATCTCACCTTGAAAACCATTTTGAAGTCTAAGATTACTCACCTTTTTTTTTCTTTTATAAATAATCTGTTCACCCTACTACCATATCCATAATTTTGTCAAACAATTTTTCAAATGCTAATGAATCAATGAATGATGAATGGATTTTATTTATTTGAGCTTTTACATAGGCTTTTTTTTTTTTGCAATAGAGTCTTGCTCTGTCACCCAGGCTGGACTGCAGTGGTGCAATCTTGGCTCACTGCAACCTCTGCCTACTGGGTTCAAGTGATTCTCCTGCCTCGGCCTCCTAAGTAGCTGGGATTACAGGCATATGCCAAAATGTCTGTCTAATTTTTGTATTTTTAGTAGAGATGCGGTTTCACCAAGTTGGCTAGGCTAGTCTTGAACTCCTGACCTCAGGTAATCTGCCCACCTCGGCCTCCCAAAATCCTGGGATTACAGGCGAAAGTCACTGCAACTTGCCTTTATACGCTTGTTACTTCAAGTTGTATATTTATGCATTCTGCCCATTTTTTTTTTAGATATTCATGTGTGTGTTTAATTTGTTGGATATTTTTGTGTCTAAAGGCTATTAATGTTCTTCCTGATATTTGTAGCAAACATTTTTTTTTTTTTTTTGCATTGCATTTTAAATTTTTTTGATGATGGCATTCAATAGGGAAAGTTTTAAACTTTTATCTGGTCAGGTGTACTGATCAGTTTTGTGAAGGGTTTTTTCTTAGTCCATTTGGGCTGCTACAACAAAACGTCATAAACTTATAAACAAAATTAATTCATTTCTTACCATTTTGGAGGCTGAGAAGTCCAAGATCAAGACTCAGACAGAGTTGGAGTCTTGAAGGGCTCTCTTCCTGGTTCACAGACGGCCACCTCACTGTAACCTTACATGGTGGAAACATGAGAGATCTCTCTAGGATCTCTTTTAAAAGGACGCGAATCCCATTCCTGATGGTGGAGTCCTCAGGGCCCAATCACTTTCTAAGGGCCCAACTTCCTAATACCATAACTCTGAGAGTGAGGATATCTACATGTGAATTTTGCAATGGCACAAACATTGAGATCATAACAGGTTATACCACGTATTTTATGTTTAGGGAATCTTTTTACTGGTCCAGAATTTATTTCGGTATTCACCCATGTTTTCCAGAAGTCCTTCTATTGATTTATTTTAACTTTAATTGAAATATCATCCACTTTAGGTAGAAGTTTTCCTTTGTGTAATATAATATAAAACTGACATTTCTTGAGGCATAATAGTAAAGATGTTAATATTTTTCAGTTCTTTTTGGATGTTATATTTGTGCTTCTTCTAAATGTGATGTGTGCTAAGATAGCTCATGTAACCCAGTTTTGACCAGGCTGCTGATCTTGTGTCTGGTTAATTTATTGAACCTGCTTAAAGCTATACATATTTTCTTTCAGTTGACCATGTAAGATATTCTAGATATATTGTCTACTGATTCATAATATTAATGGTAATGGATGATCAATGAGTACTCTTCTTTGTATAAGTTGAATTTATTTTTTTCTGTCTTATAAAATATCTGGAATGTACAAAACAATGCCAAGGATGAATGTTTGGGACTGGAGCCCTTGTCTTTGTCCTAACTTGAATGGGAATGTATCTGGAATACAAGCATTACATGTTATACAAACTTTTGTTTAAATGCTTCAAAATATACACATTTTAAGAAATGGATATTGAATTTATAAAATTTATTTTGGCTTCTACAAAGATGGAATCATTTATATACTTCATTTCAACTTTGACATCTTAATGTGATGTGATGAATTAATTGATTGCTCATATTAAGACTTCCTTATATTCTTAATAAAATACCTGGGATTCTCTTAATATGTATGCGAATGAATTTTACTAGTATTTGATTTAGGATATTGCCTGTGTTCTCATGAGTAATTTAGATACCTGGTTTTCTTTTTTGTCCCATCCATTGCTAGCTTTTGATATGGGTGTAAAGTGTCTTTATAATATGAATGAAAGATTTTTACATTATTATGTGTGCTCTGGATTAAATCATAGGTAATAATAATTATCTATTACTTGAAGCTATAAAGAACTAGCAAAATTACTTGGCCTAGGGGTCTTTTGGGGATATAATTATGTTAAAGATTTTGTTTTCAATATTTTCCCCATGGCTATAGGTTTACAAAAGTTTTCTAATTCTTCTTGGACTAACTTCTGTTATTTCAACTTTCCAGAATTTTCCAATTCTGGAACCAAAGAACAGAATATACACAGCAAAAAATTAAACAGTAAATAGAAAATTCATTTATCTCATTATATTTTCTTTATATATATCTTTATGTAGGACTGTGCATCTGTATTTTGCTAATATATAAACGTATATTGTATCTAATTTCCCACAACCAATTTGCATATTTATTTGTGACATTATTAATTTGGATTTAATAGTGGTTTATTTATTGTGTTGCATATTTCTAAATACCAGCTCCTATATTTATTTATTAACACTGTTTTCTTGGTCTATAATTAATTTATATATGATTTAACTGCATTTATTTTTTAGTTTCCTTTGTCCATAGATTTATTTTGCTCTTCTTGAGATGGTTTGTTTGTAAGCTATATACTTTGTTTTAATATGATATTTTAATTTTTCAATTGTAATTTTTCTTACTGTACTTACTGAACTGATTTGGACTTAATTCTTATGTTTAGTGTTTAGTAGCTGTGATCTACACCTATTACTATTTGTCCTGAACCACGCTTTCCCTTTTCTTGAATTGTTTATTTTGATTAATTACTCAGTCATTTCAAGTATATCTGCAGATCCCGTTTTTTAACATGAGTATAGTGGTAGTATACTTTTTTTATTTTTGCATAGCTGAGTGTCTTTCTTTTTCCTTTACAAATCATCCTTTGGGTGAAAAATTATTGAGTGATTTGCTTCTCAACACTCATTAGACTCTCTTTCACTTTACTCTTGATATGAAAAATTTTGAAGTCTGAGATTACCCGCATTTTTTCTTTTGTAAATAATCTCTTCATCCTACTGCCATTCTCACAATTTTTTAAAATAGTTTTTCCCAGAGATTCAAAATTCTTTTCAGAATGGAGTTTCTTTAGAAAATGATTGTTTGGAATAATTTGAGCCCTTCTGAGGAGCAAACTCAGATATTTTCAGCTCTGAATTCTTCTGGATATATTTGATTAGCCACTTTGTTGGCCCTGGTCACGTCCTCTGAAATGTCAGCTCTCTTCACACACTGCCTCTTTACTCTGTGTCTTCCATATCTTCATCTTCTCTCACATAAGTTGTATCTCTGTGTCTTCTTTCTCTGAATCAAGCATCAGGAAACATTTTCTGTGAAAGGTTAAATAAAAAATATTTTCAGCTTTCTAAGGCATAAGTCTCTGGTACAATTACTCAGCGCAGCCTTTGAAATACAAAAATCAATGCGTAAATAAATAAGTGTAGCTGTGTTCCAATAAAACTTTATTTACAAAAACAAGTGGTGGGCCAGATTAAGTTTATAGGCCGTAGTTTTCTGACTTTTGCTCTAAATACTTGGAAGCCTTCTTGTTTGCTTTCAATTTACTGATTTAATTTTCTGCTGTGTAGACTCTGTTCTTTGTTTTTTCTAGACCAGTACCATGTGAAGATTGAGTGTGCAGGCTTAGGCAACTTGAGCTACAATCTCAGCTGTTCCATTTAGTAGTTTTTTTGAGTTGGGCAAGATATTTAACTGCTCTGTGTATCTCAGTCTCCTTATCAAAAAGCCAATGTGGACACTTGTTCCAAGATTTGACTGAGCTAATAGATGTAAAGTGCATAGAACAATGTCTGAGACAGTGTAAGCTCCTGGTAAGTATTAGCTATTATTGATTCTTTCATAATTTCTTTTAGATCCCTTCCTAGATTTCAGGCTTCGTTTGAACCCGCTATGTTAAAAATAGTTTATTTCTTATTACGCCTTATTTTTTATGTATTTTATTATATTTTAGAAAGTACACAAAGCAAATACCTCATAAAATGTTTTCAGCTTTTGACAACAAATCCCTTTCTCAGGTATGCTCTTGATCTATGTGTTTATAATGCTGGTTCCTATTTTTATGCTTTCTTTGGGCATGGTTTGCTTTTATTTATGTTTAGTATTATTTAAATAACGATTGAGTTTCCCCTCACTATTATTTTTACTATTTTCAAAATAATCTTCTTGGATTTTAATCCAGAGGCCACACTGAAATGCAAAGTGTGTTGACAAATTCCAGGTATAATGCAGGTAAATGATCTTCTCAGACTCTGGCCTCAATTCAGTCTTCGTGGATAAAACTTTGCCCTGGTATTATTTAAGAAATCTATGACTCTTTTTATTTGAATTACGTTGTGTCAAATTCATTGCTCCCAGTGCTTGTCTTGGAGTTTTCTTGAGTTTGTGCTTTCCTTATGTCTTAGCATGCACAGTCTTCTTAGCTTTGATTCCTACTCCCGTTCATTAATTGGCAATGAGGAAGTTTAGCCTTCTAAATGGGTGCAGAAGAGGAAGGTATCAACAAGCAGACATGAAACTGGGGGTAGTTCTGCAGGTTAGAAAAGTACCCAAGGCCGGGTGCAGTGGCTCATGCCTATAATCCCAGCACTTTAGGAGGCTGAAGGGGCAGATCCCTTGAGTACAGGAGCTTGAGACCATCTCAGGCAATGTGGCAAAACTCTACCTCTACAAAAAATACAAAAATTAGCCAGGCGTGGTGGCACTGGCACCTGCCTGTGGTCCCAGCTATTCGGGAGGCTGAGGTGGGAAGGCAGGAGGATCACTCAAGCCTGGGAGGTGGAGGTTGCAGTGAGCCAAGATGGTGCCACTGAACTCAAGCCTGGGTGACAGAGTGAGACCCTGTCTCTAAATAAATAAATAAATAAATAAATAAATAAATAAATAAATAGAATAGAATAGAATAAAATAAAGGTACTCCAAAGGGTAGGCGTTATCACCAGGACTTATAATCAGTGGTTCAGTCACCAAGGTGCTAAAGGGATCTGCAGATTGTATAGTTGGAAATTTTCTCCTCTCTTCTTCCACTAGTCAAGTTGCTTTTCATCAGAATTCACTCATGAGTCACTGACAATCTTTTCTTGGTCACCTCTAAAATAGAGAGTGGGGACTTTATCTTTGAGATGGCTTTGTTTCCAGTGGCCATAATTGTTTTGGTATTTTAGTGTTTATGTATGTTTCAACAGCACAGAGGGACAAGCTAACCCAGGCAGAACTCCATGGCCTCCAGCAAATTCCCAGTACGTGATTCTTGGTAAGACAAAATTGAATGGAGAGAACATGTGCTTTGGAATCAAGCACATTTAGCAGGTTATGAAGCTGATTCTGTCAGTTCACTGCATGACTTTGAGCAAATCATCCACCTCTTTAAACTTGATTCATCTTCAGTATAAAAGTTGGGATCACAGTATCTACACTGGAGCTGTTGTAAATATTTAATACAATCTAATAGTAAAGGTCCAAGCAGAGATGCTCATTAAATATTGTCAGTATTGTTCCTTTTGCCATACACTGGTATCTACAGAGAGAGGAAACCTTTGTTTCTTTATTTTTTTTAAGTCTATAGAAGTTGTGGTGTAAAGATTATTTATAGCATGAAAGACTCATTTGTCCATCTGTAAGCATCAATGTGAGCAAAAATACATTAGACTAAACCCTATAGAATTACTGGTAATTGATATTTTGACCATTAGCAATGGTAATGCCATATGGTTCAAATAAATGTAAGCAATTCATGTTTATCTATGTGTTTCTATAATTGTTTTATTGAATGAATAAAATGGCATAATTCACTTAAAAATCCAGAACATACAGTTATGCTAAACCTTAGGTTTCCATATAAGTAGCATATGTGAGAATTTCTTTGAATGCAATGAGACCCAGAATGAATGTGTAATTCCTCTGAAATGAAGCTTCAGGGATAATTCTGGGAGTCTGTGGCTAAATGGACAAAATACACCCTGTGCTTGAATTCAGACTCCTCTCCATATGTGGATGAATGGTACTGGGCACACTCCTTACCCTCACTGAGCCTCTGAGTCCTCATTCATTCATTAAATGCTGCCACTTAGGCTTGCTTTAAGGATTAATTGAGACAAAATATTTCAAGCTCTAGTTCAGTGTCTGATCTGTAGCAGGGGCTTAGTAAAGGGCTATGACGCTACAGCACATTTTCTGGGTCCCTGTAATGGCAGAGATTTTGTGGAGAAAGAGGAGCAGGTATTTCGGTGTCTTTAGAAACCACCCATAAGGTGAGAAAAAAAATTGGTTCCTGGCACAGGAGAATTGAAAGAGTTCTTTCCAGGCCTCCCAGTGATAGATGAGACCACAACACTGTGAAAACTGTCCATTCTAAGGGGTAGGATTGAGGTGTGAGGCAGACAACTTGTAAGGCGGTTCCCAAGATCTCTGCCTCCTGGTATTCGCATCCTTGTGTGAGCACCTCTTTTGAACCTGGGCTGGACCTAGTGACCCACTTCTAGTGAACGGGATATGTGAAAAGGGAAGGGATATCATTTCTGATATTAGTTTATAAAAGATATGACTTCTGTCCTGAGTGCAGCCTGTCTCCTATTGTTTCCTCGCTTGCTTACAAGAATGAATCAAGCTGCCCTGTTGGGACCTGCCCTATGGAGAAAGCCATAGGACAAGCAAATGGGGATGACTCCCAGCCAGTGAAGAACTGAGACCTTCAGTCCAGCAGTCCTTGTGGAGCTGTTTGCTGCCGGCAACCACGTGAGTGTGCTCAGAAGCAGATTCTGTTCTCAGGTAAGCCTTAGATGTTTGCAGCCCTTGAAAGCACCTTGGCTACCTTCTGCAGGAGACCCTAAAACTGAAGACTCAGTTAAGCTGTGCCCAAATATTCCTCACCTATGAGACTGTGGGGCAATATATACTTGTTGCTTTCATTCAGCCACTGTGCTTAGGGAGAATTTATGTGGCAACAAATGGCATGAGGTATGTGTGGAAACAGTTACAATCCTTTTGTGTTGCTGTGGAGGTCCAGGGTACCTGCTGTAGAGGTAGTCAGCACACAGTGTGGCTCTAAGATCTTCTTGCCTGGCAAACAGCTGGTGGAGGTGGAGAAAGGGGGTCTCGCTGGGGTGGATGTTCCTGGGACCTCGACGTTAAGATCGGGCATATAAATAAATAAGAGAAGATCAATGCTGACAGTCGTAGGGAGCTTTGCAGCACCATTTCCACCATGATGGACCTGAAACTTCTCTTCTATGGGATACGTGCTTGGAAAACCATAGCTTTGGAGCAAGAAGAGGGCAATAGAAACATTTCTTGGAAGTGGTGCCTCCCAAAGCCTCATTTTCTCAAGTCAAGCTAAGTCCTTGCACCTTTCCAGTTTGTCTCCGCCTTTCTCCTCTGAAGAGCAGGCTGCACAGGCATGGTCCGCCCCCAACAGGCAGACATGCCTCATTCCTCAGTTCTGCCCTGTTACCACTTTTGTTGTGCATCTTGTGCTAAACTTACTTCTCAACTGGAAAGCCTCCTCAAGGGCAGGGTGGCATGGTGGAGAGGGCAGGGGCTCTACGTCTGACCTGTCTGACATCTGATCTTGGCCCTACTGGCTACTTGCTGGGCAGTCTTGGCGAATTTGTTTAATCTTTTTGAGCTCTGGACTCATCAGCAAGAAAAAGGGAATGATCATATGTACTTTACAGGGCGGTTCTGAAAATTAAGCCAGACAAAGTGCTTGGCACGAGAGCTTGGGACACACTGACAGCAGTGTGGTTGTAGCTCATGTCTGTGTTATTTTTCTGATAGTCTCCATGCAGGGCAGCAGCAGGACTCATTTGGTTGGGGTCACTTAGGCTCTGCCCTCACTGGCAAACATTGCACTTGTAGGTACCCTCCTTAGAGCTCTCCAGCCCCAGGACAGGCTTGGGGGGAGATCAGGCAGGAGGACTGTGCTGGGATGTGACCCACTGGGAGGCATCCATGTGTGACAGAGCCAGAGGCAGCACCTGGGCAGTGACACCAGTGCCTGGGGACATGGTTTGCCGGGGAGTCAGGTGGGGCTGGCCCTCCTCCTGGTGGGTGCTCTGTGCCTGAGGCAGAGCTGGGCTGCAGGGGGTGGGGGGCTCCTCATTCTGTTACCGCCACTCACAGGGTCTGGAAAGCTGTGTCTGTGTATCTGGAACCTCTGAATCACAGCCTCCTTGGGTTCTTCTGAAGGCACATTGCACCTTCTAGAAGGGTATGACTCAGAAGGAAAGAGAAAAACCTCCACTGGAGAGAGGAAATGGCTGCAGTGTTTACTTTATTTGAAAACGGCACATGCTTTTATTAAGACATAAATGCCAGTGATGGATTCTGCTCTTGGCGTGTGGCCGTGCTCCCCAGCCCTGAGGTGAGATGGCTGGGAGATGTTAGCCCCTACAGAGAAAATATTTACCATACTGAGCTATCATGAGACAGAGTAAGTGGGCAGAGGGCAGCAGGTCCCTTTGACCACCTCATTCCAGAGAAAATAAATAGGGCCCCTGGAGCAGTCACTAAGAGAGGGGAGCAAGTATCCTCTCTTTGCAGTAGAATCTTTGAAAATTTGGATAACGTTAATTGTGCCACCGTGGTGGCAGTGCAAGAAATTCCTGTTCATCCCACTGCAATGATGATTAAGGTAGCAAACACCCAGTCGGGGAAGTCAGGCTCCGGCCCTGGAGAATAGTTGAGGATCGCCTGTAGCATATTGTTCCACTCTGCTGGCATCCTAACTAGACAGCTTTAGTTTTAGCATAAAATCCATATTCCAGACCTTTATGGAGCAGAGAGGCAAACTCCAATGCTGCCGTTGCAAGCATCAAACAGCATTAAAATGAATTAAGGAGATTAAAGACTCTCAGTGCTGTCGGGGCTCTTCTCCATCCCCTCTGTTTTCTCCAAGGAGCTGTTTTAAAGGCGTGGGGGCAAATTGGAAGAAGGGAGTGGGAAAAATGCAAACCAATCATGCTAACCTCGCTCTGGAATCAAAGTCTGACTCTATACCACGCATGGATTTAATTGGGAGAGAGGTCTTTTAGAGACACTCTGGGTGGGTGCATAGATCCGTCTGGAGTTTCACAGTATGGCTTCTTCCAAGGTCAGAGCATGTGTGCAGGGCCATCCCCAATTCTTGGTGGACAGGAAGACATCTTCAGTCCGGTGGTGTGACAAAAAACCCAAAGAGGGCGTCAGATGTGTGCGCTCTGGTGTTTAGAATTTAAGTAAAATCTGTACTTTTCCCCCTGCATTTCCTTAGAGAAATTAGCTATTCTATTCACTGCATAAATTTTCAGGTTTTGCTAGCACGACACTCAGGGTGTTGAATTTTTTATGACAAAAATGCTGTAATAATTGTTGAACAGATGTAAGTGTTGGAGACTCGGCTCTGGCAGACCTCACGAAACCTCGATTAGCAATTTAACCCTGTCCTCCCTCCTGTCCGCACGCCGGGGGAAGAGGAGTTGCAGTTTTGAATGGCTTCACTGGGATGTGCACAAAGGCAGAGAAAGAGTTTTCTGGAGAGCAGGGGAAGTCCTTTAATGAGCTCGTATGCCCAGCCAGAAAAGGAAGAACTCGGTGCAGTCTAACCCTGAAATTACCACATTACCAAGTTGTCTAGCTGGGTGATTAATAAACTAATTGACTCGGGGGACACTTGTCACTGGCGAAGCAGCTCCGGAGCCAAAGCAAGGAGCAACTACACAGCGTCTCCCGGGGAGCTGGGAAGTGACAGTCTACACCCGCTTCCGGGCTTCCCGTGACATAGGCCAGCCGGGCCTCCATTTACACCTCAAAGCAAAGTCACAGAGGGATCCACCCCTTTCCTGGCTGCCTACACAGAAAGCAGCCATGGGGGACTTGCCGAGGACTTTGTCCACCAAGTGATGAAAGCATGCAAATGCCTCCGAATCAAAGGTAAATCAAAAGAAAATGGCAGCCCGCAAGAGGAGGCGGCGGTGACAGCCCGTCAGCCGTGGAGCCACCCGACAGGCCTGGTGGCAGTGTGGAGGCTGCCAAGAGAACCGCTTGAGGAGGCCGCCGCCAAGACAGATGTCACGACGAGGAGGGCGCGCTTCCGTCGCTTTCGGCGGGGCCTGATGGAGCAGGAAGTGGTACTACAAGTGCCACTTAAGAGAATAATAATACTAATAAAACTGGGAGTTGTGAAGGGGGAGAGGTGGGGAGGAAAGGCTGGTGACAGAGAGAGAGAGAAGAGGGAAAAGGCATGTCACAATGTTTGGTAAAGGAGGAATGGAATTGATGGCCATCCTGAAGTTGGTGTGTGTGCGCACATGTGCGTCCTTTAGCCGGCTGGCTTTCCCTAGAGGCTTACAGCATCTTCAGAGGCACTGTGCTGGTGGAGATGTGGGGTTCTGGTGACAGCTGTGCCTTTGCTAGAGAGGAGAGGTGACCACAAGGCCACAGAGGTCCTCTAGTTTTTAGAGCCCTCTTTTCTGCCTTTCTTGGAAATTGAATTTTGGTTTCCTGCCAAGATTGGGTTGCCCATTATACAAAGCAAACTCCTGCTTGGGGCATGGCAGAGCTGCAGAGATGGAGGGAGACAGAGGCAGGTGAGGAGAGCCTCAATGTCTGATTTTCGCTGTGTCTGCCTCTGTGGTGTTTGTAGATGGGTCGTGAGCTTCAGCCCAGGAGCCCACGATATTTGGACCTTAAGTACTAAAATTAATCTGCTCCCCTTTTCATGGATATTTTAAATTAAAATTAATATATAACAGGCCAGGTATAGTAGTTCATGCCTGTAATTTCAGCACTTTGGGAGGCCGAGACAGGAGGATTGCTTGAGCCCAGGAGTTTGAGACCCACATGAGCAATGTGACAAGATCCTGTCTCTACAAAAATACGACATTTAAAAAATTAGCTAGGCATGTTGGCATGTGCCTGTGGCCCCAGCTACTTTGGAGGCTGAGGTGGGGAGGATCTCTCGAACCTAGGAGGTTGAGGCTGCAGTGAGCAGTGATCCTACCACTGCACTCCAGCCTGAATGACAGGGCGAGACCCTGACTCAAAAGAAAAATGTGAGTGTGTGTGTATAATAATAATTATATATATATATATATATATACACACACACACACAAATATATATAGCTATTTCAGCAAGAATGTCCAACATAATAGCTCTTATGTGTTTTTTATATGTCAAGTTTTTCTAAAAATTGCTGCTGACTTTGGGGTTAGACTTCTATTTTGCCTGTGCTCTGAGCAGGTGTTTGGGTTGCATGTTGGGAAATCCAATCCCAGAAATTGTGTAAAAAATAAACTATGTTTTTTCAATTCTAAGACAATTAACTTTTGTCTAGGAAGTGATTGCAGATAGGTTCTTAGCCATAAATGTATAAAGTTGTCATGAACCACAACATATTGGTTTGACCATAAGAAATTCACTTTTCTAAATGTCCCCCCTCCCCCAAAAAGCATTTGGGAATAATGCAGTCAGTAAAACAGTCTAAAGATATAATATCCAAGTGCCTTGGAGGTGAAAGACCTTACACTTTATCTTATTCTCTCCATTCCTACCCCAATCTGCATTTTATAGGCAGGAGAGTTGCTAGTTTTATAGTGTAGGAACAGTTTTAGTGCCTCTACCATTATCCCATTTTTGCAAATACTTCCAGAGGAAGTCATTTTGAGATTGCTGAAAATTCTCATAGGTGTAACTGTGTGATAAGCCCTTCAGGGCAGAGAGAAGGTGGGTGGAATTAGCCCAGCCTGGTGAAGTGTGAACAGGATGCCCATGGGTGAGAATCTGTCCTGGGTCCAAATAAAGCCTTCACAGGTGGATGTGTGACCCTTAGCATCTCCAAGGCTGAATAATAACCCTCCCTACAGCAGCATGGCCAGTGTTAAAATGTACAGAAAGCTTACATTGCAGCAGGTGATGCTGGAAGGGCTTTATCGATATGTGCTGTACTGAGCATCATAAAGCAATCAGGTGCTAGTGACTGAAACCCTGGGATGGGCTCAATTTATAATTTATTGTTCACTTAATTTAAGTGTAATTATATATATATATAAAATATATATGTATATATTTTTTGACAGATTTTTGCTCTTGTCACCCAGGCTGGAATTCAGTGGTGTTATCTCTTCTCACTGTAACCTCTGCCTCCTGGGTTCAAGCAGTTCTCCTGCCTCAGCCTCCCTAGTAGCTGGGATTACAGGGACCTGCCACCATGCCCGGCTAATTTTTGTATTTTTAGTAGAGATGGGGTTTCATTATGTTGGCCAGGCTAGTCTTGAACTCCTGACCTCAGGTGATCCACCCACTTTGGCCTCTCAAAGTGCTGGGATTATAGGCATGAACCACCGTGCCCGGCCGATAAATTTCAAAGTCTAAATAAAATGCAGTGGGAGTCTGACATTCACTTTTAATATCATTTCACTAAAAGTTACCATCTAAGGGGATCATCTCTGTTGTGGTTCAACCCAGATGTTCCAGATGTTTCTTTCTTTTTCATCGGTGATCTGCAGGTTCTCTTCACAGTAGCACTTTTGTTTTATTTTTAATACACTGTACATTAGTCTATCATTGGATAAAATTTTTTTTTTCTTGAAGCAAGTTCCTTATTCCAAAGAGCCAAATGACCTCAATCTTTAATTCAGAATTTAAGCACTTTCCTCCTCAAATATCCATAAAAAAGATTGCCTTCTCCCAATTCTCTGTTCAAATTCATCACATTCACTTTTAGGTTACCATTATTTTATTTAATGTAGCTGAAACATTTCAATCTGATTCCATGTTAATATTTCCCTTTTTCAGATGAGGAAAACAAAAGCTCAGAAACTATCTTGGAGTCAGAAAGTAAGAAGGAGCTTAGAAAGGCTTAACATTTTCCATGCTCCTGCCTGGCTTCAGAGCTCATGCTCTCTGTCTTACCATGGCAGGTGAAAGATGACCCCAAATTCTTAGGTACATCACTTGCCAAAAGACCCCTCCTATGGATTCTGTGACTACTTCAATGAAAAGAATAGGGCAGAAAAGATGCTAAGAACTTAAAACCTGACAGTGTTCATTTTCTGTCTTTGGAAACTTTCTGTTAAAGGCCTGAGCCACGTATGAAGTCTGAATCTTCCCACCATGCTAGAGAAGCCACATGTTATTGTTCTGGTCAACAATCCCAGCTTACCCAACCAGATAGTGTATCATGCATATGAATAAAGCATTCTTAGATTCTTCAGTCCAGCCCTTCACCAGCAGAACACCATTCTTGGCATCATGTGGGGCAGAAGAACCACCCAGCTGAGCCTTATCTAAATTCCTGACCACAAAATCATAAGGTATGATTGCTATTTTAAGCCAAAAGTTTTGAGATAGTCTGTTAAGCAGAAATAGCTATTGATCAATTATAATGAATAATTGATTATAATTACAAAATGCCAGTACCCTGTTGGAATTGTCTGCTCCATGCTTTACTTTGTCTGAGTAACTTTTGAACATCTTGCAAAATCACAACCACAGCTCTTTACTTTGTATTGATCTATACCTAGACTCTCTATCCATATCCTTTGTTTTGCTGCCAACAATTCTTGAGTGGACTGGAAAGAATTCACTGTCTCTGGCTCTTTGGTTGCAAGATTAACTTTTAGGCTTCTGGTTTTAGCAACATGGCAGACTGAACCAGTAAGCATCACCTTCCTCATACAAATGCACAAAAATACTGGAGAAGTATAAATTTTAAAATGAACACATAAACTCAAAGAAAGGGAATGCTTAGGTACTTGACATGAAAGTTCAGTTTGCTGATACCATATTGTCCTTTAGAGCTGTTGGTTATAGGCCTTTGGGTCTGAAATTTCTTGCCTACAGAAAGACAGGAGATGCGGCTTTGAATCTGTATATGGTGGGAACCAGAACTGAACCCCCAACATGAGACGTACACCTTTAAAAGATCTGATAGACTAAGAGAAACAGCGAGAAAGCTTGTCTTGTAGCTTGGTTTCTGGGTAGGAAAAAAATGCCTCTCATGAGAAATCAAAGTTACAAGCTCATACAGTGCAAGGTGGAGAGTCCAAGCTTACATTGCCCTTGTGATGTGAGAATCGAAGTCAAAAACACGAGACACAGGTCTAGGGTCCCTGTAGAAAGACATGAAATATATATATATATTTTTAGGAACACATTCTCAAACTTAGGCCACATGGAATTCTCATAGGTTTAAAGATAGAGCAAAACTAAACCAAAGCTCTTTCGAAGACGAACTCAATACAAAATCATGAAATTGCACTAGGAAAGAAGACATTGAATAGGGAGTTAGACACAGCAAACTGAAGAATGGGCACCTCAAGAAGTAGAACTAACAGAATACTTTGAAAGGGATGGCAACATAAGTATATTTATATATGTAGAAGGGTTTAAGCAGAAGAGTTAGAAAAAATAGGACACAAAGAACTAAAAAGTAGAAGATGAATTTTCAGCTTGATCCAAGGTAAAAAATAGATCCCTGTATTAAAAAGTCCCTGGGTACCATTAGTACTTCTGAATACAATGATTGAAACCTTGTGATTGCTCCAGGCTGGAATTTTATTCTACAGTCCTGTAAAGTACAGATCATTGGGTAATGGGAGAAAATATTCCTTCCAAAGAGAGAATGACCTCTTTCATATAGCTGAATGGAGCAACATGTTTAGCCAAGTTCATGTCCAAGGGAGGAGAACCTTCAGCTTACACCAAGTCCTGGCCATTGGAGAAGCTGTGAGAGTAGACCTTGTGTAAAGCAGCTGACTCTGCCATAAGGGAAATGCCCTTTTGTTTACTGAGCTTCTCCCACCCATGCCTTGCTTTACTTTCCTCTAGAAGCCTGAGCTACTGGGAATAAGAGTCTCAGCCTCCAAGAAAGGGAGAACACATCAAGAAAGTTGGGATTTCTGGAGTGATCAAGTTCACTTGATTCATTAGCTTAAGTGCTCAAGTAAATTTCAAATCACAGTGTCATGTATCATTGTCCATGTCCTTCCTCCAAACACTCTCCACCTCCCACCCAAGGGTCCATGTAACTTGCTATTGAGAACCTTTGATTTCTTAGGTATTTGTGTGGTAGGGTTTTGTTGTCTCTCCTGAAGAAAATGGTGGCAATTTGTACTCAGCTGTGGAATAAAGGAAATCATGACATATCTTCACAGTGGATTTCCTATTTGATAGTTCTACCCTATTTTCAATATCCACAACCTGCTGCACCCTAGGAAAATTGACTTCCTCTACTGCCATCCCATTCCCCAACCCCAGAGCTAGAATCCAGGTGAAACAGTGAGGCAGGGAAGCCTTCAGGATGGAATATGGCAGGTGGGGGCCTGCCTCAGGCCACCATTCTCAACATTGGCTGCACACCAGCTTTCAACATCCCAAAGCCGGGGCCTCACTCAGACCAATGAAATGAGAATCCCTGAGGGTAGAAACGGGATTGGGATGTAAGATAAAATACACAGTTTGGGTCATACTTACACTAAAAGATTATTTGTTGTTTATCTGAAAATCAAATGTAACTGAGCCAACCTGTATTTTTATTTGCTAGATCTGGCAACCCCAACCCAGTCAGTACTGCCTTTTAAAGTTCCCCCAGAGACAGCAACATGCATGCAGTCAGTGATTTTCAAACTTCAGTGTGTTTAGGAATCACCCCAACTGATCATTAAACACCAATTTCCGGGCCTACCTCTAGGGATTCTCATTCTGTTCTTCTAGGGTGGGGCCCAGAATGATCAATTCCAGCCAGTTCCTGGGTGATTCTTGGGTTGCTGGGGCTCCGACCACATTGCAGGTAGCAGGAGTGTGTTCCGGCAGATCTGCGGATTGAGCTCAAGTCTTCCAACTCCTCCGTCCTTCCCACTATGCAGATTGCGTAGATTTTTGTGTGGGTCCTTTGGCTATAGCATGAATTTGTTTTTCTTCATTCTCCTCTTGGTTCTCTTCTCAGATCTCTTGCTTGAGGAGTTAGTTCCCTGGATCTAATTGTATGTTATTAGTAATAAGTTCAAGTCAGACACTGAAGCTAAAAAACCCCCTCCCCACACCACCGCCATGATTGATTATATTTAGGATCTATTATTTGCTCTGGCTATGATAAGCTCTCTGGGGGAATAAAGGAAACCTAAGGCACTATCTTCACTCTTAAAGGAATTTGTTGCATCTGAGACAAGAAAATTAGATTTAGAGAGAGAGAGAGAGAGAGAGAGAGAGAGAGAGAAAGGCAATGTGTATTCTTCTTTCACATTGGGAGTTATTTCCTGAAGAAATTAAAGAGATTTAGCAAAAAGAGAGAAATTGGAGGCCAGATCAGAAGGAAGAGGACTGGAAAGAGGAGGGAAGAGAACAATTCTTTCAGAACCTTCTAAAACATTGCTTTTGTTTCCAGCAGTTTTACCTTTGTTCAGCAACTTATCAACAGTGTGATCTTGAAAAGGTCACCTTAACTCCATAGCCTCAGTTTCCTCTTATGTGAAATAGTCAGGCTGATACTAACTTTATAAGTTGGTGAAGGATTAGAGATATTGGTTCTAAGGTGGTGGTTGCAGTACCTGATGCTTGCAAGTTCCCAAGCTCAGCTGCCCATGTGAGCTGGGTGGGCAATGTTGGTGAGCAGGTGCCATGATCAGGCTCCCTCCAATTCCTGGTGATTGTCACTGTGTGAGAAAACAGCCCTGGGAACCTCATCTTCAAGTTTCCTGAGACAAAATGAATTGTACTTTTGTGGCATCTTCCAGTTTTTAGGTGTGTGCTCATTAGTTTCAGAAGTGTTCATTGTCTATGGCTGCTTCAGTGCTTTACAACAGCAGAGGTGAGTACTTGCAACAGAGACCATAAGGCTGCAGAGCCTAAAGTGTTTACTCTCTGGCCCTTGGTGGAAGAAATTTGCCAACTCCTAGACTAAAATTGCACAGCAGAACGTCAGGTGGAGGGAGTGGCCCCTCTGTTGATGGTTCCCTGCCTATTCCACTCACTATTCTGTGCCTTCTCATCTCCTCCCTCCACTCTGTGTCTTCTTCTCCCTCCATGTGTTTCACTCAGTCATGGTTTCTGCTTCCTCACACCTTCTGTTTGCAGAAAGCCTTTGGTGGGCATTCTCAAAGATCTCACTACACCATGGACTTTCAGCTTCAGCTCTCACCATCACCATCACCATCACCATCATCTTTTTTCAGTTTAGACTTCAGAGATGAAGACTGTGCCTTATCCAGGTCGTCTGTTCTTGTTAGGCCACGATATATGTCTCTGTTCAGTCTCTGAATTGGATTTCTTTGAGTCAAAGTGACCACTTGGCTTCAGTTGATTGACATCTTTGGTATTGTCTTACTATCAAGACCTTTGTGATTGGAATTAATTATCTTTCTTGATCTTTTCATGATTCTATCTTGTACCATGGCTTTATCTCAATTAAACAACACTGCCAAGATTTCTAAGTACAGTTGACCCTTGAACAACAAGAGTTTGAACTTCGAGGTTTCACTTATATGTGGACTTTTTTCTACTACTGCCACCCCTGAGGGAGCAAGACCAGTCCCTTCTTCTCTTCCTCCTCCTCATCTACTCAACATGTAGCTTCATTCTCAAGATGATGAGGATGAAGACCTTTATGATGAACCACTCCCAGTTAGTAAATAGTAAGCATATTTCCTCTTTCTTTGGATTTTCTTTTCTCTAGTTTATTTTATTTTAAGAATGTGGTGTATAATATACGTAACATACAAAATATGCGTTAATCAATTATTTATGCTACCAGTAAGGCTTCTGGTCAATAGGGGTTATTAGTAAAGTTTTTGAGCAGTCAAAAGCTACACATAGATTTTTAGCTATAGAGAGGGTCAGTACCCCTAACTCCCACATTTTTCCAGTCAACTGTAGATACTATTACTCCTGTTAGGAATAACGCTCCAAATCCTAAGGACAAAGGATTCTTAGCAAAACAATTTTACTTCTGCACAGAGGGGTGCCTCGTTGGCCAGTCGCCATGAGAGCACACCTGAACAAAGGGGCATGAGAGCCTTTATTCCTGATGCCAGTCCTGCCCCTGTACCCTTCCTCCTTTGGCTGTGGTTGGGTCGTACAATCTAAATTAATCCTGGTTGGCTAAACTTTTTATCTTTTTTTAGATAAGGTGGGCACGTAAAAGAAAGTGGAGAGGAAAGGGGAAGGAATATCTGTAAATGAGTTAGAAAGTTAGTCCTCTTTCCAAATAAGGAAAGAAATGTGAGCTGGTACTGATAGCACCTGGTACTATGATATGCCTGGGCATCTAACAAAGGCAAAAAGGAAAAAAAGGAGAAAAAAGGGGAAAAAGGGAGGGTACTATGAATTAAAGAATAAAAGATTGATTGGGTTATTTGAAGAGAAATCTCATCATATCCCACACTCCTATCTCTAAGTAGTATCACTCTGATTTTGTAGGTGAAGAAATTGAGACCTTCTCCAGTTAAACGTCTAAGTCAGGATGAACTACTTTTCTAGCGATGGTGAAGCCGGGGCTCTGGATGGCACTCCTGGATCTCCTAAATCTTGATTCTGTGCTCTTTTCTCCCCATTTGGTTCCACTGTTTTGGCAGAGTCCCTTAAGCTGGACCTGATTGGATGATGTGGAACTAGCCGTGCGGAAAGAACAGAGGGCGGAAAAACAAACCAGGTCAGAAAGTCTTCATATTAGTCGGTTCTTGCCCTGCTATAAAGAACTATCTGAGAGTGGGTAATTTATGAAGAAAAGAGGTTTAATTGACTCACAGTTCCACAGGCTGTACAGGAAGCATAGCTGGGGAGGCCTCAGGAAACTTAACAATCACGACAGAAGACAAAAAGAACTAAGCATGTCTTCACATAGCCAGCAAGAGAGAGAGACAGAGACCAAAGCAGGAGGTGCTACACACTTCTTTTTTTTTTTTGAGACGGAGTCTTGCTCTGTCGCCCAGGCTGGAGTGCTGTGGCCGGATCTCAGCTCACTGCAAGCTCCGCCTCCCGGGTTTACGCCATTCTCCTGCCTCAGCCTCCCGAGTAGCTGGGACTACAGGCGCCTGCCACCTCGCCTGGCTAGTTTTTTGTATTTTTTAGTAGAGACGAGGTTTCACAGTGTTAGCCAGGATGGTCTCGATCTCCTGACCTCGTGATCCGCCAGTCTCGGCCTCCCAAAGTGCTGGGATTACAGGCTTGAGCCACCGCGCCCGGTGCTACACACTTCTAAACAACCAGATCTCATGAGAACTCTTCCAGGAGAACAGCAAGGGGGAAGTTTGCCCCCATGATTCAATCACCTCCCACCAGGCCTTTCCTCTAACACTGGGAATTACAGTTCAACATGAGATTTGAGTGAGGACACAGAACCAACCATATCTATCCTCTTCAGTTGAAGGTATCTGTCAGGGGAGAAGGAGGTGTGTAGAGTGGGTTTGGCTTAGTCAGCCAGAACTGGGAAGCATGACAAGATTAGGCTGTCCTGCGACTGGAGGGTGGTTTCGGAATCCAGAGGACTGAGCCTGGGACAGCATTCCTGGATCCTCAGTCCATATCTGCTATCTACAGGCAGCTAGAGAAAACATAAGAGTCAGCATCAGTCATAAGTGACATTGGGGCAGGGCACTGAGCTCCCTGATCTCCACTGCGGCTGCACACAGCTTTTAAACTCCTTATTCTATCCAGCAGACACAGTTTGCAGATGAAGGTTTCTGCACAGGCATCTATGCTGAGAAGAGATTTGCTGATGTAACAATTATTTGCACTATTTATATTCAAATGTTCTTTTAAAAAAACGCAGCCTCCAAATTTACGGATAGTAACTGTGTGCAAATCAGGAAACTTATCTCCTTTTTATAGTCTAAAATCAAATTACACTTTACATTTTTCTCACTTGCAGAATATTAGATTGTGATGTCTAAATGACTTGTGTTTATGAAAAAGGTGAATTTTAAGAACAAATTTTAAAACTGCATAAGCAGTTTAATGGGTGTTTTTAGAAAGTGAGAATGATCAGCCGGTAAGTATTTATTATATATTAAACTGGAAGTTATATTGTCGCATCCGTTAGTGCTGAATTCTGAAAATCATCGTGGCCCAGGTTTGTGTTTATGAATTGATGGACCACAGGACTGTTAAATAAAGTTCTAAAAAAAAGTTGGTCGACGTCCCTGTTTTTTCACTAGTTTTCTGACCTGTAATCTGAGATCTGATTGAGTTCTCAACATACTGCAAGTCACAGATTCTATCCCCATTTATGCACACGATTGTAGTTGTCACATGGTTTTCAGTGTTCTTAATGAGCTGTTAACAAGCTGTCAATTACCTATGCAAATTAGGGAGGCCGACATTGAGAGGTGGCTGTATCTGGAGTTAAAGAGTGCTACCTTGGAATGTTATGAAATCAATCATTCTTGCTTTAATAGCTGTCTTTACCCATGTGTCTCTTGTCATGTCTGGGTCTTTTTTTATTATAATACCTACCACATAAGAAAAGCCCTCTGGGAATTTTGAAGGTGCTTAGAAAGGAGCTTACCCAAATCTTTCATAACTTTCAACTTGGCTTAAAGATTGCCTAAAATGCAGGCTTACTTTTTCACCTGTCTTTCCAGGCACACTAAGACATTCTGTGGAGGAAGGAAAGCCATTGCTATTCTTGTGCTGATGGCCAGTGGCTTCTATTCACCTCTTAGCCCCAGATCTGGGGGACTATTTGGGATCTTTTGCCCATGTCTTTATTCCCTCCACCACTTGATGAGCTCTTAGGTGCAGGTACATTGATGATTAATAAGTCAAGTTAAGTGCTAGAGTTGACACAGGCAAGCTTGTTCACTCAACGGTGGGCTGAGTCTCATGTTCTAGGTACCACAGTTGCAAGAGTGAACCATGGCAAGATCACGTTCATAGAGCTGAAGATGTATAATAAACAAAAGCCATAATAAGTGGGGAACTGAATCAGGGATATTAGAAAGTGATGCGTGGTATGAGAAAGAGAGTAAGGAGGGTCAGGAGTGGTTGCGGAGAGGGCAGCTGTAATCTAAATGGAATGATCAGGTGAGGCTTCATTGAGGTGGGTACATTTCAGCAAAGACTTGAAAGAAGTGAGTTTGTTGGCCACAGAGATACCAGAGGGAGAGCATCCGAGGCAGAACCAAATGTGAGCGCAAGAGAAGGTTCCAGAACAGTGAAGTGGCCAGTGTGAGGGAAGTTGAAGCAGCTATGGAAGGCAGGGTGCACTGAGGTCAGGGCTGGAGCAGGAAAGGCAGGTCACATAGGCCCCCTGTGGATAAGCTCTTTGACTTCTCCTCTGAATAAAATGGGAAGTCATTACTGTGTGTGTGTGTGTGTTTTTCTTTTAAACTTGCTACCTGAAATAATGTTTAGATTTAGAGAAGAGTTACAAAGAGTGTACAGGTGTGCCCTGTACTCTTCACTCAGCTTTCTCTGCTCTTCACATCTGTCATAGCCATGCTCCACTGATCAAAACTAAGAAATCAACTTTTGTACAGTACTACTCACTAAACTGCACACTTTATTGGGATTTTCCCAGTTTTCCATTAATGATCTTTTTTTTTTTTTTTTTTTTACCTGTTTCAGGATACAGATTTTCTGTTCAGTGTCTCCTCAGTGTCCTCTAAACTATGATTCTTTCTTGGTCTCTTCTTGACCTTGACACTTTTGAAAAGCACCCAAGTATTGTGTAGAATATGCCCCAGTTTGAGTTTGGCTGATGTTTTCTCATGGATACTCTGAGGGTGTGAATTTTGAGGAAGAACTCCACAGAGGTGATGTGATCTTGTTTTCCACTATGTCAGGGGATACCTGGGAGCCACATGACTCCTCACTGGTGATGTAATCTTGGTTACTTGGTTAAGGTGGTGTTGGCCAGGTTTCTCCACTGTAAAGTTACTATTTTGAGTTTTCCATACTCTATTCTTTGGCATTAAGTTGCTAAATCCAGCCCACATCCAAGACAGGAGGAGTTTCAAGAAATTTGTAGTCGTATGTTAAAACCACCACACTAATTAGAAAATTGGGGAGGAGAAACTTTGACATGATGAAAATATCCTATTTCTCCTTAAAGCTTTGCTCATTAACTTTAGCATTCATCCATGGACCTGGCCCACAGCATTTATTAATGTGATGTTACAGTGGTGCTTTTCTAGTTCCTTCAGAACTTCATTGCCAGGTTCACAGCAGGAGTGGCACACTTCACTTCTCTTTGAAAAGTGATTCCAGGGTTCATAGACTGAAATAGGAAGCCAGTGTGGAGGCCACTGTGATGACTCAGGTAAGGGATGGTGGTGTCTTGGGTCTGGTGGAGGCGGTGCTCTCAGATTATCCGTGGAACTGCTAAAAGCATGGAGATGCCATCATTAAGGAGGGGGAAGGCTGAGCTGACCCATTTGGTATGGAGTAAGCCAGGTGCCCAGTCCCATTAGGCATCCCAGGGGAGGTATTGAATAAGCAGCCTCATAACTGAGTAAGACGTCGGGAGAGAGGTCCCTTTGGCCCTGAAACTTCTTCTTCAAGCTGAGTCTGAGCTTGTTCCATAGCGTATCCTCAGTAAATATCCTTATTTTAAAGGCTAAAAGATAAGCCCCAACGTGTTGTTCTAAGAATTACATAAATTAATTTATGCCAAGCTCTTAAACTCAATAAAAGACTTTACTTGTGTTAGTAGAATTAAAATATCTCTTCCTCCCATAAATCTGCAATTCTACTTCTAGGAATAAAACCAAGGAAAAAATGTACGTAATAAGACAGATTAAAAAGAATGTTCGCAGCAGCATTGTTTATTAAGTTAAAAAAAAATTGGAAACAACCTACATGTTTGTTCTCAGGATGGAAAAATACACACTGATATGGCAGTTACAAGAGAATATTATAGCACAGTGAAAACATATAAGCTAGAGCCACATGTTCTGCAGTGAACAGATCAAACAATATTGAGCAAAAAAAGTAAATTGCAGAATTTGTACATTCTTCAATCTATTGCAATGTTATTTTGGTTGAAGGATATGAAGAAAAGCTGGCCTCTCACATATGTATAGTTGGAAAAGTCAAAAGTCGTTTAATAGTCTTTTCAGATAATTTTGGATAATTATCTTTGACAGTACACCAACATTTGGCAAATAGTAGTTTCTTAAGGGTTGGTTGTAACGTAAGATCTGTAACACTGTCAATGAGTTTTCCATACTTCTGTATTAAAATCTATTATCTATGTTGAACTTCAATGGAATTGATGGCAGACTCATGTGTGATTCTGTAACCTCATACATTGGTCTTTTGGAAAATATTGGTTCACTGAGTTATGCAGATCTTCCAAATGTTGATACACGTAACTATAAAATATTTTAAAATCCACATTAGTGATTACCAGCAATCTCCCCAGAAAATGTTTCTAAGTATTGGGTCTCCATCGGCTCACAGTGCTAGATAGACATTTTCTAAAATTCAAATGTTTTAATTTGAATTCTGATATTGTCAGTTGTTTCCTTCGAAATGACAGGCTCGTTTTAGTCATTTTTGAGAAAACGTCTGCTAAATACTCTAGTTCAAATAGCCATTATTTTTCTGTCAGTTGTTCATTTAAGTAAAAATGTTGTGTGAGAACTGTGGCTAGTTCAGCTTGCAACTCAAGCAAGCAAGCAAGCAAGTAGCACACACGTGTTTTCCTCACAACACTATCATACTTTGGGGTGCAACAAAAGTGTGCTGTTTACTTCCCATTTTGTAGCACAGAATATCAAAAAGAAGTACCCATAAGGGTCTAGATGTCATAAAATTAATTTTTACTGCTCCATCAAGAGCATTGTTAAGTGAAACTGGCTTTCGTTTTTTAAATTCAGGTGAGTGGCAGTGAATAATGCAGGGACTACTAGAAGAGTCTGTGCCACGGCCTTGGTTCCTGCTACAAAGATGGCACTGGGGGAAATTTTAGAGAGCTTTCAAACTCTTTTTATTCTCATGTTCCATGTAGTCTAATTTTAACATAAATAATATGCCTTCACACTGGATTGTAAAAGGCATGTGATTGTAGAAATTTTATTTTGTGAAATATTGTCTTCTGTAGTATCAAAGGGAAAGAAGTATTAACGTGCATCCCTCTACCTTGGTTTTTTTTTTTTTTTTTTAGATAGTCTTATGCTGTCGTCCAGGCTGGAGTGCAGTGGCACGATCTCGGTCCCGGGTTCAAGCAATTCTCCTGTCTCAGCCTCCTGAGCAGCTGGGACTACAGGTGCGTGCCACCACGCACCTGTATTTTTTGTATTTTTAGTAGAGACGGGATTTCTCCATGTTGGTCAGGATGGTCTCGATCTCCTGACCTTGTGATCTGCCCACCTCGGCCTCTCAAAGTGCTAGATTACAGGCATGAGCCACTGCGCCCCGCTGCCCTATGCTGTTTTTGAAGCCAGGGTAATTGTACGATTTTGTTACCAGCAGTGATAATCTGAATGTGACCTGGTTACCTTGGAAATGCAGGAACTTATATGAATGTACTATAAAATAAAATGTGGACTGATTCCCAGGGGAAAAAAAAAGCTGGTTTGTCAGTTCATCTTTTGCACCATGGGCACAAATGCCAATTGAGTGAAAAGAGGCAAGCAATGTCTCACTACTTCTATGAGAATAGTTTTGATCTTGTAGACATCCTGGGAGCATCTTTGTCATAGACCACTCTTTGTAAACTGCCGCTCTAACTCAAGTCTAGACACTTTGGTTGGTTGGTTGGTTGGTTGACCTATTGTGCTCCCGTGCCCTTCTCAGGGCATTGCTCCAGCTCTTGGTTCCTCATGTGTAGGGAGCAGGCCATACAATTTTTCTCCTTCCCCCAAATCCTGGCCACAACTTGCTTAAGAAAGTGGAGAGAACTTGACTAGAAAGTACCCAATGCATTGGCAAGGTGATGGCCCATCAGACTCTCTTTTGGAGAGTCTGAGTAAGTCACAGAGTTGTACCTAGTAAGGCATTAGACGCACTAAAAGTGTAGACCATACGAAATGGAAGCCATTTTTGTCAACCCAAATGTTGACAAGGATGCAAAGGAAGCCGGTATATTTCTGCAGGTAGAAGTTGGACAATGAAGCAATATGGGGAAGAGTCAGGAGGAGGGTCTATAAAGTGTTATGGAGAAAAGACAGAGATAGAGATGAGAGAAATACACAGAAAGACGGGGGGTGGGGGGGGCGCGGGGAGAGAGAGAGAGAGAGAGAGAGAGAGAGAGAGAGAAACTGACTTCCAATAAAGCCCCTTATGTTAATTTGATTACTTTTCTTCAGAACATAGAACATGACAAAGGCTCCAGGGAAAATTCAAAGTGGAGAGAAGGAATTAAAAACTTAAAGTCTTTAATTATGAGAATGCACCAGGACTCTTAAAAACCTCAATTAGAAATTCACTTGAAATGAACATTTCAGGACTTTTAGATGGCACAGTAAGTATAGCTCTATGTTTTTTTCATTCATCTCCAGAGGATATTTTATGTTAAAAAATAGGTTTTGATAATCAGAGTCAGAACTCAAGTGCCTGACCTTGGGCCACTGGTAACCGCAATTGCTCTGAAATGTGCAAGAACTCTGGAGACCAGGATTGGACATTCTGTTAGCATAAGCCCTCTTTAGGTCTCTCTCTGAAACAACCCTCACCAGATTGCCTGTTATTTGCCCCCGTTGCATCTCCGTGGTCAGAATGCCATTTCTGGCTTTATTTTCTGTTTTCTGTTTGTACATAAGATAATCTTTTTTTTATTTCCATCTGCAAACTCTAGGGGGTAAATTTTGAGCATGATGCGTGGAGGTTTAGCCATGGGACTCTCATTACCGTTAATGGGAATGACAGTACTCAGTTTCAGAGCCCGAGAACATTTACCCCTTGGATGATGGTGTTTTGTGGCTGGATTTTTAATTGTATTTACAAATAAAGCTGACATACAAACAGCGGCGGCTCCCAGGAAGACAACATTGTAGAAAACGTGTGGGGAGTTGGACTGTCCTTGGATACCCAGCCTCACACAATTCAGAGTTAGAGAAGGGTGGTATGTATCTCTGCACCTCATATTATTATTATTGTTGTGGTAAAATACACATAACATAAAATTCACCATTTTTAAGTGCACACTTCAGTGACATTAAGTACATTGCAGTTGTGCCGCCATCACCACCATCCATCCCTGAAACTTTTTCATCATCCCAAACAGAACTTTATACCCATCCATTAAACACTAAATTCCCATCCTGCCTCTCCCCAGCTCATGAAAACCACCATTCTACTTTCTGTCTCTAAGAGTTTGACTCCATGTAGGCCTCAGGTAAGTGGGATTATACAGTATTTGCCCTTTTGTGACTGACTTATTTCACTTAGAATAATGTCCTCAACATTCATCCGTGTTGTAGCATGTACCAGAATTTCCTTTTCTTTCGAGGCTGAGCAATATTTTATTGTGTATTGATCTACCACACTTTTAATCCATTCCTTCATTGAGGGACTCTTAGGTTGCTCCCACCTTTTGTCTATTGTGAATAATTCTGCTATGAACATAGGTGTGCAGATATCTGTTTGAGTCCCTGCTTTCAATTTTCATGGATGATATACCCAGAAGTGGAACTGCTGGATCATATGGTAATTCTATGCTTAATTTTTTGAGGGACTACCACATTGCATGGATTTTACGTTTTCATCAGCAATGCAAGAGAGTTTCAATTTCTCCACATTCTTGCCAACACTTGGTCATTTCCTGTTTTTTTTTTCTTTTGTAATTTGTGTGTGCCTGTGTGAGGGGTTATGTGTGTGTGTGTGTGTTTTGTAATAGCCATTCTAATGAGTGTGAAGGTTTTCTGTGTCTTGATAAACACCATACAGATTATGTATTCATTCATTTTTTTTCCTTTCTAATGCCACTTTCCTCAAACTTAAAAACTCAGAAAATACTCCTTGAACCAAAGAATTGATTAGGTCTCCCCACTTGAAGTACCCAAAATGCTATCTGCATGTTTCCATTTCTACGTGTATCACATCATTTTTAATTTGTGGATTTGTGATTTACACGTTTGTCTTCCTCACTATCCTCTGTGTAGCTGTTAAAAGCAGTATCTGTCTGGCACCTAGTAGGTACTCAACACATATTTATTAAATGAATGTATTTAAACCAATTCTGTTCTATGTGACAAATGAATCTTTAAATATAAAGAACAGAAAGGCTCATTACCAGAATGACTATATCAAAATTCAGATCGTGCAGTAACAAAATAACACAACTGTAAACACAGAGATGGGAAAAAGTAAATTGACTAAATTATTAGTGTCATTTTGATTTCAGAAAGTGCTGCTTCTTTACACGTAAGCAGTTACAAATGCAGCCTATAAAAGTTAATATTCATAACATGATTATCTTTCATTGAAAGTATTAGGGAAACACAAAATAATAATAATGGTAATGTACAGGGGGGCTGGCTTCCATGGTAACCCCAACACATCAATTTCAACATTGAAGCAAAGAGCTGCGGCACTTTCCGACAGGAGGCTCCGACGCCCAGTTTCAGAGTGACCCTAAGTGAGTACATGGGATATCACGATTACTTGGCATTTCTTGATTACTGATTATTTAGAAGGCACTTTGGAAATTGCAGATAGCTTGCTTGCCCAGGGGAATCACAATCCTAGTATGATCAACAAGGCAGACGCTGTGCAAGGAAGGTTAGACTGCAAATACTGAAAGGATCCCGGTTTTAAAGCTACTGTTTTCTGCATTTTTCTTCTTCCCTTCTTTTTTCTGCTTTTTAGCTTATGCTCTGGTTATTTGCACATTTAAAAGGAAGATACAGACAAGTTTGTTCATGTAGGGGGTGGAGAAGGGGACTTACATATTGGGCTAAGGGAATTGTATGAGCTGAAAATAGGAGAGTTAAAGAAAGGTAAAATTTAAGGCATTTAGCACCAGGAAAAGATGTTAGACATCACTCATTCCCTTCATTTCACAGATGAAAAGAGTAAGGATTTAAAAGAGAAGGGGTCTTGGCAGGGCTGAGGATCACACCAATTGGTAACAGCAGAAATGGGTGTATGGTCATCTTCTGCTGGTTCTTGCATCCAGGTTGGAAAATGATCTCAAGTATAAAACTCAGAGATATGTACTCATGAAAGAGCAGCAATCAGACAAATGAATGACAGCAGAGAAAGAGGCTCAAAATGGTTGGGCTTCCATGAACTCAGTCCTTTTGAGATGGGCCATGTGGAAACTCCAACTAGAGCTCTTGCCTCATTGGGTATGACAGGACGATGCAAGAGGTCCACAGTACTTTTGGGGACCATAAAAAAGTTTTTTAATTTCTTTGATAGTCAAAAGAGAAATATAAATATAATAGTAACAAATGTATTTGTCAAGGAAGGACAAGGGCAAAAATGTCTCTGGCCCCCGTAGGTCCTGAAGCAGCCCTACCTCCAGAGTACACGATCAGAGCTCAAATTTCTCATTGATCATCACCTTCTCAGTTTGCGGAATAAATTCACGAGAGGAAGCTGGGCTCAAAATCTGAGATTAGAAGAAGGACAATATTTCTATATTATTTTGGGCTTTCAGTAGTGACCAACAGAAAATCAATTTACATTGGCCTAAGCCAAAGCGAGAAGTAGTGGCTCTCAAAACGTAATGCAAAGTTTTCCTATTTAAGGTACAGTGGGAACCAGGTATGGAGGTGATAACATTCAGAATGTGTCTCCCCTAACTTCCAGGTGCTACTTTTCTCAGCACTGGTGGTGTTCTCTGACAGACTTGGATTGAAGAGGTGTTAACCAGCAGCTCAGAGCTTATATCCTGCTAGGTTAGATTTCACAGGGGTTCCAGCACATGTCCCGTCAACGGACACTTGCAGCATGCCTGGTACTGTAGAAGGTCTTTACCTGCATCATTTCATTAAACTTTCAACTCCAGTCTATTAGATAGGATCTAGTCTCATTCCCCTTTTAGAGGCAAATACACTGAGGCTTCTGCAATACACCGAGGCTTCTGGAAATTAGTGACCCTTGGTGCTTTCTCCCATATAGTAATCATTATCTAGATGTCTTTTCTCCTATTTGAGATGTCGCTTCTGGAGAGCTGAGGTTGGAGCAGCATGCTTGCTCCCTTATGTGAACTCACCCCACCTCCATTTCCAGAGAAGCCTTCATAGAACCTGCAGTCCAGAAGATGCTCATTAAGCACTAGTTCATGAATTAATAACTTGGCTCTTTGGGTCCCCAAATTACCTTAACTGAAAGGGCTGATGCATGGGTAGGCTTATGAATGCAGTGTGCAGATGAGAGTAAGAAAAGTTGGGAGCAGAGGATAATAAGATTTGAAAGAAGCTAAGGAAATTGAGTTACCGTACACTAGCAAACTTTAAACGTAAAAGATATTATCTATTTCAACCACGCTGTCTCCTACCAGTTTTCATAAGAGATTAGGATACAAAGAGGTGAAAAGGCTTGCCTAAATTGTTAACACAAATATTAGCTCCCACGTATGAATCGTCTGTTTTAGGCCAGACACTTCACGCAGTATTTCCAGTCTTCACAATGATCTCACAGCGAGGGAATAATTTTTCTGACTTGACAGATGAGAAAATTGAAGGTCTGAGAGGTAAAGTTTCCAATACCGCAATGCCACTAGTGAGGG
The DNA here is from genome assembly GCF_009764315.1 of Trachypithecus francoisi. Taxonomy (NCBI): domain Eukaryota; kingdom Metazoa; phylum Chordata; class Mammalia; order Primates; family Cercopithecidae; genus Trachypithecus; species Trachypithecus francoisi. Next base: position 9,331,843 of record NW_022681468.1, on the reverse strand, counting down.
ACATGGGCAGGATTTGAATCCAGATTTGTCTCAAGCAAAAATTCATGTTTTCTTTTTTTTCTTCCCCTTTTACCATGCTGTGCTGTTGGCTGTGCAACCGGAACTAGAAGTAGTGCTTCTTAACTCAGAGTCCAGTGTGTGTAATAGCACCTGACTCTAAAGGCCCCTGGGGGAAGACCCCTGTCTATTAACTCCCTTTCTATAGCATCTCTACTAAACACCATGGGCCATTTGGGGCCTAATAAATTTCTTTTATTGGTGAAGGTTACCTTTAGCATAATAGTAAGAAAAAAGTCTTTATTATAGAGAAATAAATGGCAATTTTAAAACAATTTGAATGTAGAATAGGAAAGGAAAGGGAACATAGTCAATTCAGCTGTGTTCATGATAAAAGGAAAGGCAACATGGAACCTTACACCACGCATAGCTCATCATTCCCTTCTTCTTGGGCCAATCTGCTTGCCCCGGCATTCTCATTCATCTTTTAAAAAAATGGATATAAAAATATCTTAGATGTTCCTCAGCACAAAGCAATGGGGACCCAGGGCAGAAAGGGCAGAAGGAGGATGTAGATACACATAGAATAATCCAGGTCAGCAGAATTTCTACTTTCCTACGACCCAGCTTAAAATATTGCCACATGCTTCTCTGGCTCATAATGCTATCTCCTTCTTCTTCTTCTTCTTCTTCTTCATTTTTCTTTGAGACTATCACAAAACAGCAGCTATCTTATTATTTTTTATTGCACTTATCACCATTTGAAATATCTTCATCATTTATTTGCTTACTTCTTTGCTGTGTGTCTCCCTCTATAAACTGTATGTAAACTTGTACTTCCTAACTGCCTTGTTCGCAGGTATATCTCCAACTGCTAAAACATTGCTTGTCATATAGTAGGTATTGGAGGAAAAAATGGAACACTGTTGAAAGAATAAATGGAATTAAAGCCAGTCAATGGGATGTCATGCTCTAGTATGCTTAGACAACTCCCTGGTCCCTTCTGGCTCCTATTTTCAAATGGATTTGATTATGGATTTGATTCTTCTATGCCTACCAGGAACTGAGCCCTGAAGGGGAACTAAGAGTTCTCCAGGGGACAAAGTCGGGGGAATATCCCAGGCCAAGGGGCCATGAAAGAAGGAGATCCTGACCTTGCATCTCATTGCTGCTATGGCATCAAAAGACTCCTTGTAAAGTTTGAAACTTGGTGCCAAGTGATTAGATATAGCTTTTTAGTGTGTGACGACTGCAAGTTGATTTGTAGATGATTGAAAGTGGATACCTGCTCATCTGGTGGGATTCCAATCAGAGCTGAACACCTCTTTAAGTCAATAGGAATTGCCATTACAATCAATGGTTTGCCCTGAGTGTAAATCTCCCAGTCAAATCATTAGGAAGTGATCAATGAAACTGCTTTTTGATGTCAGTAGGAAATTGGTATATAGGGTAAGTCGATGGGGAAAGTCTCCAACTTTCCTCAGGAAACTTTTGATTCTTCAGCAATTTACAAATCAAAAATGATATGCACAGATCTCCTCCCCACCCCAACATTAACAACTTGCTCTTCAGGAATCCTCACCCAGTCTCTCACCAATCTGTGAGGCTTCTTGGTTTCAAATGTCAGCCTTTTAGTCTTTGGCAGACAGTATGAAAGTAATGTTATGGTGTGTATGACATACAGTGGGTAGTTTTTCTTTAATGTACTTGCAATCACCGAGAAAGAGAGAGAGAAAGAGAGAGGGGGAGAGAAGAAAAGAAACACCCTAAACAACTTCTCATCCCTTATTATTTCATCAGTTGCTGCATATGATCAATGAAGTTCCCTGACAGACATCGAGGTGTTATGGCCACTCTTGGGGTCTATAATCAGTTCAAGAGCTTCTTGATGAGTTTGATATTTAACTTACCCAGATGACTCTCCTTGGGCTAATTAAGACTGGGTGAGCTTGAGGAAGTGAAGAGATTGGTTGGTTATAGTAAAAGCCACACTGCTAAGCTGCCTAAGAATGGTGAGGCTTGATGGTGATGCCTTGGCATAGAAAGAGGTCAGCAACTCATGGTTCCACATGGTGGCCAAGAGGCCAGAGAATGTAGGTTTTGTTCTACCTGTGCACGTCCTCAATTGCTAGGTAATGATGGCCAAAACCTTTGTCTCTTACTGTGGTTTCTCAGAATCCACCAGAACACAATGTAGTCAGAGTCCTCTCTCTTTCGCTTACCACCTGAATGACCTTAAGAATTAATGATTTAATAATAACCATAAGCATAATGACAGCAACCACAATACCAGCAGCTTATACCTTTCGAGCCTTTAACCACGTGCCTAATATTGTCTAAGCGTCTTCCATGCATGACCTTATTAAGTCCTCATAGCATCTCTCTTAGTTACTATTAGTGTTGCCATTTTACATATGAGGAAACAGAGGCACTTAAAGTTCAAGTCACTAGCCAAGTGTCAAACAGTCAGTAGGAGAGGAGACCAGGGGTTGAATCCAGGAATTCTCATTCTAGAGCCCAAGTTCTTTACCAGCAAATCAATCTCCTCCCCCAGACTCCAATTCATTATTTCTTCAGGGCTGTGTGTGAGGCTTAGGTAAGTGTAAACATGGAAACATTCTCTGTAAGCAGTACAAATAGAAATTAGTATGGTCATGCCTTTGGTAACCAGAGTGTCAGTCTGAGAGCATGATCCCTAACTTAACTTCTGTCCTAATACTGGAAACATAATTTAAAAGCACACACTTCTGAGGGACCGACCAGTGGCGTTATTCAGATACATTAAGGAGAATATTGTCATTATAACCTTTCAGCGAACTGTCCCTTGGCTGGGATGATTATCTCCCTGCTCAGAGCATTCACACATGGCAGTGACAGCCAGTCTGGCATGAACAGATTCAATACTGCATTGATATGAATTTTGTCTTCTTAACCTCTGGCTGTATTTTCCTCCATTGCCTTACATGTTCCTGGTGATTACTCTGCCATTCTTGCCATTCTGACTTTTCTTAAAATTTGACTTTCCTCCCTAAAGGATGATGTCTTCTTCCTCATTGTATCCCCAGCACTCAGCACAGCATCTAGAACACAGCAGGATCATCATCTTTTATCTGGTTTAAATTTTCTTTAACATTGATATTTTGGCATTTGGAAATTTATTAAACCCATGTTCTAAATTCTGAGGTTTTAATTATGCACATTCCTGCTTGGTCCTCAGCCAGTTAGGTACCCTTTATTACAACTTTGTACATGGCCTGAGCTGGACTCCATGACATGATTAATATGTTGTTGTCTCTATTAGTCAGGATGAAGTAGGTTATGCTGTTGTAACAAACACCCCTAAATCTCATTCACTCATAAAGCCAAAGGTTGACTTTGTGTTGTTATTAGGTGGGTTGGCTTCATATCTTCTCACTGTGGGATCTGGGTTGAGGAAGTAACCACCATTATCTCAATTTCTGGTTTTCACAGGGCGGAGTTCTGGGGGACCTGACCCTAGCAATTGAAAGAAACATGCATGACTTCCACTCATCTTAAAAGTTAGAACTGGTCACTCAGGCCCATTCTAAGCCAAGTAAGTGAGGAAGTGCAATCCTGCAACATGCTGGGAAAGTGGAGAGCTGGCAATATGTGGTAAGCAGCTCTAATGACTACCACGTGGTCCTCAAAAAGCCCAGTCTAGTCTAAATGACAAGAAAGGAACCCATTAAATAAACTGGAATACAAGAGAAAAAGTGATGAGTACTTTAAAGGTAAAAAATCATGCAGGCAAGGTGAATGGGAAAATGAGAAATAACTTTTTTGTACATCTGTTAGGTTCGAATACCTTTATGTATGGGTTCTGATTGACCTCTCAGCAGTCTCATAAGACAGATGCTATTGGCTCCATTTTTCATGTAGTAGAAAACTGTAGCGAGTCAAGGATTTATTGAAGGCCAGTGGGGACACGGCCTCTCCTCCCCATATTTCTCATGTAAGTAACTTGATGCCTTCTTCTTCATTGTATCTTATCCTGTCTTGTGTTTATCCAGTCAGACAGCCCAAACCGTGTGTGACATAAAATAGGCTCAGTAGGTGATGACCGGAGGAAGGAGCCTATGAAGGGTCGCTTCCAGATTAAAGAACCAGGTTGGATCCTCCAAATGTATTCAAGTACGGTCAATAAGTGGTAGCTAGTGAACAGAGTCTTCACCACCAACTATGACCGGAAGCTCTCCAGAATGTTATCTTTGATCTCCTTCTTTCTCTCCCACTTAGGGACCAATTCTCATGTTGGCTTGGAGAAGGATGCACGGTTTTATGCGTATCTGAGACAAACATAGCCCACAGCCCTCTTTTAAAAAAAGTTCTTTTCCTTCTCCCCCTATTTCTTCTTTATTTTTTATTTCTACCTTTTTTGTCATTTTCTGGAGTTTTGGAAATTAGGCCATGAATATATGGCCTAATTGGTATGTGTCTCTGCTTACAAAATCAAAAAAGGTACCAGAAAAGAATTTTTTGTTGTAAATATGAGATGTTGTTTTCGCTTGTTGAAAAGAAGTACCTTTGTATTTTACTGAGTAGCACAACACTATGAATCACACAATTAACACTGAAGATAAATATTGTAGATATAATTAAAGTAGGTATAAAATGCTTTTCATCTAGTAGCAGGTCAACTCCTTTTTTTGAGGAAGATATAAATACTTAATTATTTAAGCAAGCAATAAATTGAAGTGCAGACTCTACTTGCATTCAATGATTATTTCAGAAATATTTTTGAGCACCCAGTCCTAATCACTATTTTAATTATAATAGCATCTCTTCATGGAGGACTTATTGCACTCAGCATTGTCACAAAGCATTAAGTGTTATCTCATTTGCTCTTTACCCCAACTGTATGAAACAGGCAACCGGGCCATCATATTGTCCCTGTTATCTTGAGGAGTTAACTAGGTTTAAAGATGAGACATGACTTGTCTAAGGTCATGTGGTTGGAACTCAGTACTGTCTGGCTTTCAAGATCAACCTCAACCATTTTACTTCAGTATACCAATTCATAGTGTGTGCCAGCTACATGGAGGCACAGACTAAGCAACATATTGATCAACTTCCTAATTATATAGTGGGTGAACTGGGGTCAAGAGAAGAGGCAACTCACTCTAATTATCCTATCACTTGGCAGCAGTACAGGAACTCATGTCTGAAAGCCCTGAATCTTAGAAAGTGAAGTTCTTTGGGCCCAGGCTCTGGATTTAGACAGACTGGATTAAAACCCACATTCACTATGGCAGAACTGAGTGACCTCAGACACATGTGAAGCTTGGTTTCCTCATCTATAAAGTTGGTGATCATTTTTCATGTGTGTGCACATGCATGCTTCATGCCTGTGTGAGGGTTCAATGAGTTGCTGTATGCAAAGCCTGCCTCATCGGAGATGTTTAATCATCTATTTTATAATAATAATTATTATTAATTCACTGCACTTTCTACTGCAATAATTTTTTAATACTGCAGTGAGTTGCTTTTGAAAACTTTTTGTTTTAAGGTAATCACAGCTGAGAAGCAGGAGCCTAGCCTGGCCATGGCCAGTATGGGGAGGAGAAATGGCCACAGTCAATGCAATTTGCATTCTCTGGTCTGTATGTCTAGGGCAAGAAAGCTCAAGATGCAAGAAGGACATTGGTCTCTGTCATGCATTTCATGAAAGTGAGTTTTTTATTAGGACATAAAACCATAAGCTGGAAGCCCTGTCCTGTTGAACTTGCCAACGTGATTAAAATGTATGCTGTCCTAATTTTACTGGGAAGAGAGTGCAGGCCCCCAGACTCTATTTAAGAAGAGAAATCCATCACTGCTTGCCTCTTTTCCTGGTTCCCAAGGATGCCCACAATGACCCTCAAGCCACAGGACCCAAAGAAGAGAGCACAGTGTGCCAGCGAGCATGTGGGGGCAGGGACAACTCCTGGCACCAGCTCTGCCAGGGCTAGCAGGGACCTTGGGCACGTTATACCCCTCTCCTAGTTTCTAAGATCCAATGAGGCACAGAGGGGAATAAATAACTAGGTTTTTGGTTCTGCTGTTTGTTGCAGGTTTAGTTACTTGGCTTCTGTGAGGCCGAATTACCTTGTCTGCAAAGGGAGATAATAATTTCTAACTCAAAGGCGGCCTGACGAGGGCAAGTGCCAAAGTGTATATAGAGCTCTGGCATGATGCCTGATAATCAATGCTCAGTTAATAGTAATAATGATGATCACATCAAAGCATGTTTTATTTTTATTTACATGACCATGAACTTCTTGAGGACAGAGGCTTTGTTTTCCTTATCTATCTACTTCAGTGCCCAAGACAGTCTCTAATAATAACAGGGTCGACCATAACATCAACATTTATTAGGCATTTACCATAAACTAGATACTGTTCTAGGGGCTTTAAATACACAAACTTATCAAATCCTCACATTATTCTTACGATGTGGTTGCTGTCACTCTTCCCATGTTCAGATGCGAAAACGGGGGTAGAGAGAAGTTAAGTAACTGGCCCAGGGTCACACAACTATTTGAGAGGGTAGCAGGTGCTCAGTAAATGCGGAATGAATGAATGAACGGCTTGCCATGACGTCTATCTGTTGATCCCAACCACAGCTCCTTGTGTGTTCCTGTTGTTTTCAGGTCCTGGGCAGTTTGGTATTTGCCAGTGGCAATGGGTACAGTGATGAAGGAGGCGACTAGTGCTTCAGTAAGTCCTGCCTGTCATCCATATGCATCTGTAGTGAAAATGATGGAAGATGAATAGGAAATAATGGAATAGTGAGTACAGCACTTACGCCGCTTTCCACGAGCAAAAACCTCACGTTTAGCAAGGTGCAATTAGCTCTCCAAAACAAGATGCATAGGCAGGAAATGAAACAGGCTTGCGGTGATTTTATTTTTATACCTGAGTCTGCCCTTGGTCCTTCGGCCTAGTTAGCACTTCCGAACCTCCAGCTGACTCTGCACTGCCTGCTAGCTTTCATACACCTCTACTCTGGCTTGCTACACAGCCCTGATGTCGAACACACGAGGCAGACAGCTGCCCGGAGGCATTCTCCGTAGAAACTCTCATATCACAGCAGAGCTCAGCTTTCCACTACCACGCCAGGCCTCTTCCTTCCATCAGTGAGCAACGTAGCAGGTTGCAGACGCCAAGCAGTGTCAGAGAAATGTCCTAATAGACACATCGGGGGAAAGCGGGGTGGCTCCCGTTGCATGCCAGAAGCCTTTCCATCATACCTTCTCCTCCACACAAGCAGATTAAACCTCATTAACTGTTCTTAAAAGGTCTACATGCATCCATACCATAAGAACCTGAAACGATCACCTTAAAGGAAATTACCGTTGTTTTCTTAACAGCCACCACAAAATCCAGGGTATTTGCACAAAGACTTGTTTTGACTTTTCCCTTTCCAGAAGATGGACTATATCTGTTTCCCTAAATGCAATAATTATTTTATTGCCCTGGCTTCTATCTGGGCACACATTCCATTTTCAAATGTAAATAATCATTTCCACCTTTAATAAATTAGATGGAACCTGTCTTGCTGGGAGAATGAACATTTCAATATCTTCAGACACACAATGACATCGTATCAATATTTAAAATCATTTTATGCATGTATTCCAAGTTGTCCAACTTCATTAAGGCCATTCATCAAGCCCTAGCTAGAATGTATTCCCATTGGACTTGTAGGCCTGGGGGTGTACCAAACAGAAATTTAAACTAACTCGCCTTTTTAATCCACATTATTCTCAAATATTCTCTTTTTTAACCCCCTGCCATGACTAAGGCATTTAGACTGGGCCATGATTCGGTACATGTCAACATTTAACTGACACAATCCTCATTAGTATGTCAGAATGTGTGTGCCCTGGTAAAATACCGTATCCATCCCTCCCTACTCGTTGATCAATTACCCGCTAGTTCTTTTCAGCGCTCGGCAATAATTTGAGTTTATTGCTTGGTGTTTCCGTTAAATATTTACAAACATTTTAAACTATGTATAAATGAAACTTTCAATGTTTTGCCAGTCTCATCCTTTCCCCTGACTCAAAAAAAAAAAACTCTTGATCTATTTTTCATATTCCTGAAAATGCCCCACGTGAGCATTGATGCTGGGAATACAGATATTCTTGCAAATAAGATCAGCCCCTCTCCCTGCCATCTGTGTCGACCAGGGTGGATTTGTTTCCCAAGATATGCATTTTCTAGCTGACGCTGAAGTCCCGCACTGCAATGCCAATAAGCAATTAAGTCCATGCTGAGGAACTTGTAATAAAACCTTCTCAAACAGGGCACCGACCCAGAGAAGGTTGGAGAAGCCTGCCTCCACGATGCCACCTTTTGCCAGGCAAAGGCCACAGAATGCAAGCTCATATTTCAGGGAGCAACCAGGCATCCGTGAGTGAAGTGGCTCTTTAGGAAAGGGAGGGGGAGGTGGCATTGTTGTAATCTACTAAGGCTGCCGTAATAAAATCCCACAGTCTGGGCGGGCGAGGCCGGGGGCAGCGGGTGGGGGCGCCATTAAACAGTGGAAATGTATTTTCTTACCGTTCTGGAGGCTGGAAGTCCAAGACAGAGATGTGAGCAGGGTAGGTTTGTTCTGAGCCCTCTCTCCTTGGTTTCTTCAACATCTTTGTGTGGTCTTTCATTTGTGCGTGCACATCCCTAGTGATTCTTCTATGTGCAAATTTATTTTTCTTATAAGGATTCCTATTGGATTAGGGCCCACCCTGCTAACTTCATTTTAGCCGTTTAAAAACCCTATTTCCAAATATGGTCACAGTCTGAGGTACTGGAGTTAGGGCTTCAACATGAGCATTTTGAAGAAACGAAATTCAGCCCATAACAGTGCAGGGCTGTTGAAACAATAGGATAGTGGAGGGAATTCCAAGAAGGCAAGGAGCAGCGTGAAGGATGAGAGGAAAAACGATGATCACAGAGGCGGAAAAAGACCAGCAGTTGGCACTTTGGGAGGCTGAGACGGGCGGATCACGAGGTCAGGAGATCGAGACCATCCTGGCGAACACGGTGAAACCCCGTCTCTACTAAAAATACAAAAACTAGCCGGGCGAGGCGGCGGGCGCCTGTAGTCCCAGCTACTCGGGAGGCTGAGGCAGGAGAATGGCGTAAACCCGGGAGGCGGAGCTTGCAGTGAGCTGAGATCCGGCCACTGCACTCCAGTCCGGGCAACAGAGCGAGACTCTGCCTCAAAAAAAAAAAAAAAAAAAAAAAAAAAAAGACCAGCAGTTGGGTAAAGTCCAGAGGAATTCAGACTTCTTTGTGCAGGGAAGAAGGCTGGAAACACGAGTTTCCAGTATCCATCGTAGCTCTGACACTTGCTTACTGTTAACATCCACTTTCTTTAATGCTTGTCACTGTGTTTAAAATAATATCTCAACTCCCAAATCCCCTGTGCAATTGGTGTCCTGTTGCGTCTTCCCCAGGAGCACCCCTCCCTTTCTCGGAAAGCATGTGGCCCTCTTTCTTTTCTCCAACACACCAAGCTCTTTCCCACCCCACAGCCTCAGCACATGCTGTTGCCTCTGCTTGCTGGTTCCTCTTCAGCTGGTTAATTTCTCCTCATCTTGCAGATCTCAATTTAAACGCCTTCAAGTTTAAGAGGTTCTTTCTCAGCCGGGCGCGATGGCTCACCCTGTAATCCCAGCACTTTGGGAGGCCAAGGCGGGTGGATCATGAGGTCAAGAGACCAAGACTATCCTGGCTAACATGGTGAAACCCCGTCTCTACTAAAAATACAAAAATTAGCTGGGCATTGTGGCACACACCTGTAGTCTCAGCTAGTTGGGAGGCTGAGGCAGGAGAATTGCTTGAACCTGGGAGGTGGAGGTTGCAGTGAGCCAAGACCACGCCACTTCACTCCAGCCTGGGCAACAGCGTGAGACTCCATTTAAAAAAAAAAAAAAAACGAAACCAGGTCCTTTCTCTTTACTCTTACCTGAGAATGAAGCCTCATTTTTCAGCATCCTGGTTCCTTTCTTTGAAGCACTACATTTGTCTATGTTTGTTACTACCATTTGCAATTGTTTTCTTTATAGGCTTGTTTAGAGTCAGTGGAGGGAGAAAGTAGCTCCCTGTAAGGAAACGTTGAATTCGAAATTCTCATATCATATCCCGGTGGAGACACCCAGCGGTTCTTGGGACACAAAGGCATGAAGATCTGAGCTAAAGAAATGGATTTAGAAGCTTCCAGTCTAAAGTCTGTAGTCCAAGCCATGAACTACATGAAGAGGTCCTGAGTCAGAGAGTAAGAGGGAACAGGACAGAATCCTGAGTGCAACTTCCATATTTATAGCTCCTAGAAAGCCACTAGATAGTAAATAAGAAAACGCCCTAGAAATTTAGAAACATTAGTTGCTCAGTATCAGTGTTTCTTATACCCCAAGAGAAGGCCAGTTATGGGGTCCCAGTCTAGAAGTCAGGAGACATAGATCCTGGTATGGCTGTGTCTGAACTAGCAGCTGTTTCCTGATCTGGGCCTCAGAGCTCCTGTCTGTCCAGAGGGCATGCCATGCCAAATGATATGAAGAGTCTCTTCGAGGTCTGCTGTGCCTTTGGTTGGCCAGTGACTGCCCAGCATAGAGGAGAAATCATAACCCTCTCAGTTCCCTGGAGTACTGCTCTGAGACATGACCTTGTGAGCAGTGGCCCTGCTTGCAGCACAAACAAGAAATAAACTCCCGCGTGCCTATACTCTTGCTTCTTTAGGTGTTTATTTCCTGTCTCCTCTTTCCAGTGAGAAGCCATCTTATCAGGGCTGGTGGTGGGGATACAGGGAAACATCCAGGGCCTGGTAAGGCAGACAGCATCCAGGGCTACAAAGCTTCATAGCAATGCAAAGTCCAGGTAGAGATTCATTGCAGAGTCAACGCCAAATACCTGGGCCAAGAGTTTCCCATCTGCTTCTATTAACCCCCAAGATCTCCTTGTGTTATAGATGAGAAAAATGACTTGTCCCTGGTGGTTGGAACTCAGGTTTTCTGAATTCAAATCTCAGAGCTTTCTATTCCATCTCAAGGTACTGAGGACAAGGACCCTTCCTGCTTAATTGGTCAAGTCTTCCTTTTTGGGCAAAGTCTATTCTTTGTTTCATCAAGCATAGACTCATTCTTCTGCTCCTAAATGAGTAATAGAAGCAGCTTGTGGGTTCTTTGAGGTTCTTAAAAGTTCTGAGGTCAGCTTAGTGCCTCTGTGGTCCTGTTTCCTCAGGGATCAAATGGGGATAAGGACCATTTACATTACAGAGTTGCTGTGAGAACTAAATGACCCCACAAATGAGAAATTGGCTAGATGACAGTAGGCATTCAATGCACATCAGCACATCTGAATTGAAAGGTGTCAGAGAGACAGCATTTAAGCTTGGGGTTAAAAACCACAGTGTTTGAAGAGGTGGAGTGGGAAAGTGAAGATATTCCAGGTGTACAGAAGAATTGAGTGCTGCCTTTCCTCCATATTTCCCCTCAGTTTGGGAATTTGGGGATTTATTTCTTAGTGGTGGGTGATTGCATTTTCAAGTCAGTCATGTGCTCAATGGAGTAATAGAGCATTATTTGAGTCACTTCCAAAATGAAGTGCTTATCTAAAAAAAAAAAAAAAAGTTGAAGAGCTCCCATAATATTAAATTGTTCTGCACTGTTCGTGCCCAAATCCTCGATCTTTTCCAAATTCAGTACTTCACATTTTTAAAGAGCTCTTCATGTTAGAAGTGAATGGGGTGTTCTGGGCTCATGCACTGTGGGCCAATTTAGACTCCCTCGATTGTGCTGATAACATGAAGAGCGCTCCAGCTATGTGGAGTGCAGCTCCGGCATGCATCCATTGCTCTTAAGAGCCCTTTCTGGGCTGGAGGCAGACTGGTCTCTGGAAGGTCTGTGGCCGTGGGGACAACTCTGGGCTGGACCCACCCCAGGCCTCCAGTGCAACATATTGTTCTCATTCTGAACAGAAGTCTGGGTCCCAAAAAGAATTAAACCATTAGGCAACAGAGTATAGGGTTTGTTTCCACCAGGCCGCTAGGATGGAATCCTTGTAGAGCTGGTTTATCCATTGTTGGAAGGACAGAGACCAGCTGTCATTAAAGTGCTACCCTATGCTGGTTGCCCATATGAAGACTTGAGTTGTCTGTTTTATTAGGTACAATAACAGGGTAAGATATTTACACACTGTGGAGGCAGAAGCTCAGAGACATTAACAAATGTTCCTCCAGATAGGAAGGAACATCCCTGGGCCTGGACTTGGTTCTACCTATTTCAGTGTCTGTGCTCCCCTCTCAGTTAGGCAGTGTGGAGAAAATGTGGACTTGGAATTAGAAATGAAGCCCAGCCATTAAACATGTCTTCTGACTCCGTGTCCAGAGTTCCTTCTGCTCATAACATAGCAGCGCCATTCTCTGAAAAAACATTCTTTGGTTGGATGGTTCAATGTCAGAGTTTCAATGTCAGTTTTATTCATAAAGAACAAACAGATTATAAATATGACCACTAATCACAGAAGTAAGTTCCACTGACAGCCACAGATGAGGATGTGGGGATTGAGGCATGGGGATGGCACATGGCTATTGGAGGTGATGCGGTAAGACAGCGGCCAGACTCGTGTAGATTCTTCTGGTTTTGGCTTCCCTGACTGATATGGTTTGGCTCTGTGTCTCCACCCAAATCTCAGCTAGAATTGTAGTCCCCATAATCCGCACGTGTCAAGGGCGGGATTGGATGGAGGTGATTGGATCATGGAGGCCATTTCCCCCATGCTGTTCTCATGATAGTGAGTGAGTTCTCATGATATCTGATGGTTTTATAAGCATCTGGCTTTTCCCCTGCTTGCACTCACTCTGTCCTGCTACCCTGTGAAGAAGGTGCCTGCCTTCCACCATGACTGTAGGTTTCCTGAGGCCTCCCCAGCAATGTGGCACTGTGAGTCAATTAAACTTTTTTCTTTTGTAAATTATCCCATCTCAGTTATTGCTTCCTAGCAGTGTGAGAACAGACTAATATACTGACCCTATATGCAAAATGAGACTCCTGACCTTGTCTCTTAAGGTGTCCTATTTTTCTTTTTCTTTTCTTCTTCCTTTTTGAGTTCCAAATCTCATGCTGTGTAAAGTACATATTCATTTCAGGGACACTGTTTCATGTCTGTGTCACCATCTCCTTCCTTTTCCCTGGATGGTAGGGTGTGTGTGGTCTATTTGGTTTGAGAGTAAACTCAGTGCCTAGTACAGAACCTGGAACATAGTAGAAACTCAACAGATAGAAAGTCAAGTTGTAAATGGGAATCAACCTTTCTTTCACTTCTCAGGCATGGTGTGAAGGGACCTGGTTTTTGAACCTACAGCCCTAAGACTTGCTCTTCTTTTCTGCATAAACTTGGGCCAGTCTCTTGATTTCTTTAGGTCTTGATTGATTTTCTCCTATGTAGAATATGGATAATCACACTCTTTTCCCAGAGTGCAGTGAAAGTCAATGGAGAGAGTATTTGTGAAACATCCTGCCCAGCTACAGAGCTGTGAGTTGGTACATTTGCTGGTTCTGTCTCCTGGGTCTCACTATTTCCTGGAGTCTTAGCCCTTGGGAGGAAAGAGATGCAACCAAAGAAGAGGCTTTTTTGGGTGGTTGGTGATGTGCTGGCTACACCACAGTCTTTGGCAAGGTGAACACATGACTTGGTTTACTCTGGCAATATTCCAACACAATCCCTTGGCAAATCTTCCCTACTTCCCTCTGGAAGCCACTCTTAGTCTAGCCATCTGGGGACAGATAAAGACCTAAGTCCAGTGACAAGAGATTCAAAATAAACATTAAATAAAAGTGAGTCGAAAGTGATCAAGGTCAGCATTGATTTTGACTCTAAGAGAGCTGGATAAGGCAGTTCCAACTTTCCAGTATAACAATCAATAGGTGAAATTATGTGGAAGTATTTATCATGTGATATTAACCTAAGCTATTTCTTATTAAAAACTGCCCCCACTTAAAAAACAAAACTCCATGTTCATCTCATCCTTAGCTCAGGGACTTATATTCTTACATACTACTTCTGTTCCCAACTCTCTAATTTGCCAGTGGGTTCTACTGCTTTCCAGATGAATTCAAACAAACAAATAAACAACAAAAACAAGAAGCTTCTTCTGCTGTTGTCCACTCTTTCGTGGTTTGTACTCAGTGGCTTTGATAATGTGCTTCTCTTCACCCAGCTTGCTTTTCCTCTGAGAATCCTACTTTTGTCTTATATCTGCCGGTCTGGTCATATGGTTAGCGTAAAATACTGGCCCTCTCCCACGAACCCAACACCAAAGAAGTCAGGAAATTAAGGAGTAAGTGATTGGACCTGAACAGTAATATAGACATTCCGAGGAACTCTGGAGAGACTGAGGGCAGTTATGACCTAGCATGGCCCCAAGGATGCCTGGATACCACATTTAGTGGGGTGGATATAAGAAGGGAGCTTGTGTATTTTATCTTTTATCTTTTCCGTATTATACTTGGAATCTCTCTGCCAACTCCTTGACCTCTTTGAGAAAAAATAGCAAAGTCAACTCAGCCATGTTGGGGTCAGTGAGGAAGTATCACCCCTGAGGGCAAGATGGAGATGTCTGAACCAGCAGTGCAGTCAGAGACTGGCTGCTGAGGGCTTCCAGCTTCACTTCCTTCCTTAGCCACAAAAGATGGAAGCAGGGAGACAACCTCTTGGGAAAGAGCCATGCCTGGCTACACAGAGGGAAAGCTGCTGTAAGATGAGGCTTTGGGGTTACAAAGTAAATAGGCTGACCAAGCCCAGACTTTGGTATAGAAGGTCTCTATTCTAGGCCACATGTCTCACTCCTTCAACTCTTCAGGACACTAGAAGCAAGGGCCTGAGGAGCGCAGTCATAGTAAAAGAAACGGTGCTTGTAACACGCAAGCATATTGGGCGATGAAGCGGAAACAAGCAGTTACAGAGCAGTTACAAAGCAGAACCACGTGGAAAAACTAGGTATAAAATACGCAATACTGAATATAAAGTGTTTAAGGAGTGGACTAAAAAGCACAATGGATACAACTTAAGGATACATTAATGAGCTAGAAGGTCAGTTTAAGGAACTCTCTGAGAAGGCAGGAGCAGGTAGAAAGTTATAAAAAGCAAAAAAGTTAAAATAAATAGAGGCTAGAGGCACATCTGTCGATATAAATAAAATAGGCAGTCATGGAGAGAAAAAAATAAGGAGAGGAAGTATTTGAAAAGCAAATAATAATAGAATAAACAAATAAAAAGAGATTCATAGCCACAGTTCTTATGGAATGCCTAATACAATCTAAGTAAAAAAGTCACTTAGACAACATAATTCTATTTAAGCACATCAAAGGAAAAGAAAAAAAGTGACAAGCTCTCCAAGAGAACCTACAGATCACCAATACAGAAATAATATTTAGATTAAAATCTTATTTCTTAATAGTAACATTGAATTGAGAATTATTTTCAAAGTGTTAAACTCGCTTGTAAGTTGTAATCTTATATCCAGCTAGACTATCTCTCAATACATAGGCAATATAATGATATTTTTAAGCAAGTAAAGACTCAGAAAGTTTACTACTGCATCATGCCCTCTCTGAAAACAACTTGAGAGAAGGACACTCGAAGGAGGAAGTTTTGAAAAATATGGATATTAAGGATGAGCACATAGATTGGTAAAATTTATGGCACTAAGTTTTACCCATGCACATGCGTGTCTGTGTGTGTTTAAAGTCATATCCAAAAAGAATGAAGTAAAAAGAAGATCTACAACATAATAAATACAGTTAAAATTCTGCACAGTATATTGTAATACCACCAAGTTTGCTGTGATGAGAGGAGGGAAGGGGGTTAGGAATAATGTCTGGGCAACCAGCAAAAGGTGAAGATAGTCCAAACCTTTTTGTTTTGGAGAAAGATCTTGATCTAGGTTCTCTCTGGTTTGTCTACCATCAGGAAGCCTGGTTCTACATCCTGGCTTCTCTACTCTATATCTGTGTCACTTTCTGGACATTTCTCAGACTCTCCAATCCTTGGTTTCTCATCTCCAAATCCTGGATAATGAGGCCAGCCATGATAGGTTATTTGTGGAACTTTGATGTAGAGCCTGGCTCCCACTGGATGGCAGCCCTAGGCACTGTACAGATGTTAGCCCTCTTTACCAGAACCCAGGAAACTATCCTTTTTGACAGTAAAAATGCAGCTTACGTGTTACCCTCTCTCCCAGACCTTGGCACAAGCTATGCAACAGTAGGACACTTCTCATCTTTGGAGGCTGAAGTAGCTTAGAGGTATAAACGGGCAGGTCAGATCTGAAAATCCAGTTCATTTCATTTAATTTTGCGAATACAATTCTTGAGGCTTTACAGTAAATTTGCTTTTTCAACCAAATATGTGTATATGGCTCAAGAAATCAAGGCTCCTGCAGTGCCCTTAATTGCCCAGTTTGCTTCTTGGGAATAGAGCATAGGCACTAACACATGTTCATTAGGCGTCTTAATTGGAAACAAAAATTACCATGGACACCACGGACATGATTTAAAAAGAGTAAAGCATCCTGGTCAGTTTTCATTTGGATTTTGTTTTATTTCATTTTATTCCCAATTCTCCCAAAGCTCAGGAACAGCAGTTCACGATAAAAAATAATGGCCTGAGAAATGTCCTTCTGTAACATCCTCACAGCTGTGTGAGTTTGCATAACTCGAATGTGCCTAGAGGGACCCATTTTGTTCTCTGGCCCTGCTGAGAGTGAGTTGGGGTGCCTACATGTGAGTGGCTTGGATCCCCAAAACTGCTATCCTGGGACAGCCCAGAAGATGGTCTTAAGAGAACAATATCTTCCCTTTTTCTTCTCTCCTTTATTGCACTTGTTCAAGTGACAGCATTCCAGAGTTCCCATCCTCTCGTCTGGATGTCCTGCCAGGGGACCCTAGAAAAAGTCTTTATATCTCCAAAGAGAATAGAGCAACCTGCCGCTGCCACTTGTCTTTCTACCCCTGCCGTGTAGATTTCCCCTGGATCCTGGAATGACAAAAGGTTCCAAACGCGATAAGGGACTTCAATGGGATGGGACACGAAGAGGTGTGCGGCAAGCCCTCCTATCTCTTGGCACTTTTCTCTTTATTCTTTGATTAAAGTCTTTTCCCTTACTTACATCTCCCATTAAGATGTCTCAGTGTCATTTAGGGTGTTAATTGAGAGGAGGTTTAAGCTCATCAAAGCGATTATAAGTGATAGTTAAAAATTTCTATATATGGCCTGTGCTGGAATCGGCACGGTGGGGTGCCATTTTTTTCTTTTATCCAACTGACATTGGTAATAATAGATGAAATTATTACTAAATCGCAGCTGCAGAGATGATATCATGATTTTTTGTGTGTAATCTTTGATGAAAAATTAATTTTTGAGAGGGATAATTTAAAATGATTTAAATAGTATTATACTGAAGTCCTTGCTGGTAATTAACACCAATCTTGTCAGAAGGGAAACCACTTTTGCAGCTGTTTCTAAAGATACCTACAGTATTTGTAACTTTTCTGCGAGTAAAATTATAGTGTTTGGACTTTATTTTTACTGCACAAGGACCATTAGAAGAAAAGGCATCTGATAGAAACCTTTGTTCTCTGAGGCCTGAATCCTGTTTTGTATTTGAAGACCCTGATCAATGCCTGTTTAGTCATCTCTAGACTATGGACCAGAGTAAGGTTGGGTCTTTATTTTTATTTTTTTTTAATATATAAAAGTATTCATAGTGGATGCTGCATACATACCTCTCTTTAGTTCTTAATTATTAGTTATGTAAGAGCATGCTACTTGATGTGCACAGGATTTAATTAACAGAACAGATGGCTGCTGGTCAGAATGTTCCTTCATCTTCATGGGTGCCTTGACTTTCTTCGAAATCCACTTCTTTCATCATGGTGGCAAAAGCGTTCTAACATGGAACAGCTGATAATAGATTTTTCTTCACTAGTTTCTTCATACTTTAAATGACAGAAGTGAGGGAGTAAGGCGTGTGTGTGTGTGTCTGCATGTGTGTGTGTGTGTGTGTCTGTGTGTGTGTATTGTGTCCTATATATAAAGACCTGCAAGAGAGGTTAAAAAAAGAAATATAGTGAAATTTACATAGCAAAAATAAAATTAAATGAGAATGTGGGATAACTGCACAGTCTTCTGAGTCTTGAGTTTTGCTTTCTTCTTTTTTAACGGGCACGCTGATTTTTTTGACAAGATATATGGCACTAGATATCCATGGCAATTGCGGTACCTGCCACCTTGTAATTTCTTTCCCCCTCAACTTTTGTGCTGAGAATGGGGGAAAAGGAATGAGTAAAGGGAAAAATGGGAGACGGGAGGAAGGGAAGGAGGGAGGGGTGAGAGATGGCAGGAGGGCTTGAAAATTGTTATGCAGTGTGTCTGTTCATTCAAATGGGAGCTATGGCCTCAGCTTCTGCAGCCAGCGCAATTTTATTTCACCAGAATGCGATTGTCACTCTATATGTTTCCATTAAGAAAAGAAAGACAGAAACATGCTTTTTGTTGTTGTTTTTTTAAAGTCCCTTTTGCAAGCAGAAAAGACAGTTTATTGGTGGAGGCGTGGCATGCATGCCTGTGAAGTTTGCAATATGGAGATGCCGGCAGATAAGATTATACTTCTCACAGCAATGCAAGAAGGTGGAGGGCCCTCGGCAGGCCCGTGGGAAAGTGCATCAGCCACAAGGCCTTAGGGGACCACCAAGAGGAGGAGGCCTCTGGGAACGAAGAGCTTTGCCCGTGCAGGGTGAGAAGTGGGTCAGGCAGAGAAACCAGGCTGCCATTTTGCAGCTGTTCACCCTATACCATGTATCTTGTTTCAAGTGGACTCTTTCTGAGTGCTTCCATGTGCCAAGCGCATTGCAGGTATTAGGAACTGAATCTTCCTATAAAACCCAGGAGGCGGGGGGCATCATCATGCTGCCATAAATGACAACAGACGGGTTTTGAAGGAAGTGGCCTGCCTAAGTCACAGAGTGTGGCTCCTGGTCAAAGAGGAGAGTGAAGGATGGGGGATGTCAGGGCTAGGACTTTAGAAGGTACATAGTGAATGTTGGTGAAAAAAGTGGGTGAATTCACTCCCCTTCTCAGAGCCCTGTGAGTACCCAAACTCCTCTAACCTTCAATCACCTCTGATTCTAAAACCCATGGATTTTAGGATTAGAAATGCAAGCTCTTAATATTCTTCAAGACCACGCTCTGATGTTATCAGCTCCCACTGTGGAATCAGGAGCCCTTTCCTCTGAAAATATGTCCCTGCTTATGGTAACCCTTACCCGATTATATTTTACTTGCTTGTTTTTAGGTTTGCCTTTCCCACTAAACTATTAAGTTTCCTGATGGCAGAGACCGAGAATTTATTCACTTAGGCATTTATTGCATGCGTTTCTCATTTGTTCAACAAACACTTCCTAAGGACTTATTGTGCACTGGGCTTGCCACTGAGGATGATACAAAGATAGACGAGGCAGCCTCTGCTTTCCAATTGCTTACTGCATGGTGGGAAACAGACTAGTGGCGTAACTGAATTAATGACTTCCCGAATGGATGAAAACAGTATAAAATCTGATATACTTTAGAAGGAAGATTGGCCAACTTTCTCTCTAAAGGACCAGATAGTAAATATTTTAGGCCTTGCAGGCCATATAGAGTCCATGGCAACTGCCGATTTTGCCATTGTAGCACAAAAACAGTCTCAGATAGCACATCATATGAATGGGAGTGACTCTTTCGATACAGCTTTATTTACAAAAACAGTCAGTAGCCCAGGCTTGAAAACCACAGCTCCCTGGGCTTGGCATAGACTTCATCCAACTGAAAGTCAAGATGAATATTATTCCATAGTCCATCTGCAGGAGCTTCAGGAAAGGTCAGAGGGAGTTTGTTGGGGTTCGTTGCCCTAAGATCTTTTCACGACTAAGGGGCAGGTAGACCTGTTTGTCGCTGAGTACTTGGAAGGGAAGAAATGGTGTGGACTGATGCAAAGGAATTTCACCTATTCATAGACTTCGGTTCCTTGCTCTCCCTGGGCTCAGACAGTCCTGAGAAAACTTGCAGGAAGGCTCATTCATTTGGCAAGGCCAGAGGGCAAGGCAGGTGTGGGTAGGGAGTGCCGAGCCAGGCCAGCCAGCAAGCCCAGATCCTGTATGTCAATCAATGTCCCTGTGACAGCATGCCATTAGGCTGCAGTAAAAACCTGGGGATGCATCATGCCCTCGTCTGCTCCCAACACGCCCTTCCTTTTACTGGCTTCTTTCCAGAGGAGAATCCAGCGTCTTGAAGCCTAGAGGAGTTTGGTCAGTCTTGGCTGGGTGGTGAGGGCTCTCAATGAAGAGTCGTAGCCTGCTTCTCCATCACTGTTCTCTGTCTACTTGGTCTTTGTCCCCATATGCATGTCCACACATTTAGGACTCCAGATGGGGCAAAGGGACATTGCGTGCTACAATGTGGGACCTCCAAGGGCCTGGAAAAAGGCTGACCCACTTTAATGAGCACAGGTATTCCAGACACAGAGGCAGGTGCCTTCACTTCCTTCACAGTCCTAGGTACTGTGTCTCCATTCCACAGAGGAGGCTAATGAGAGTCAGAGGTAAGACAGTAAGTCGAGCCAATCCACATGCTGTGACTACGAAGTTGATACATACCCAGAGTCAGGGGCTATTCATGTCCATTCCAGCAGGTGCAGCTTAACCACTTTTCAGGTCTCTGTTCAAAGATCACCTCTTTCCTGAAGCCCCCACCGATTGTCTCCACATACCCACACTTCTTCTCATCTGAGTGCCCAAATGACTTTGTCTGTACCTCTCATGTGTGCACAGTTATCATCTATCTTGTGTCCCAGGTACTCGTGTATGAGCCACCTCTCAAACAGGCTGTGAGTCACCCAGGTGCAGGTGATCTGCTGGAGTGAAACTTTTGGCATGATGTAAGCATCCAGTGTGCGCAAGTA
Source organism: Trachypithecus francoisi (assembly GCF_009764315.1). Lineage (NCBI taxonomy): Eukaryota > Metazoa > Chordata > Mammalia > Primates > Cercopithecidae > Trachypithecus > Trachypithecus francoisi. Next base: position 9,310,848 of record NW_022681468.1, on the reverse strand, counting down.
GGATTAAGTGAATAGAAGAAGAAATGAATTAGATAAATATAAAGACCAAGTAGATAATGGTGTCCAAGTCCCCAAGTGTCCCTTCTCCTGTAAAAAGAAATGGATTCCATTTAGAAGAAGGAAGACAGCTCATAACAGGATGAATCCGATGGGGATGTGGGGCTTGAAGGAAGCAATGACACACCTGGGTTCAAATCCCACTCGGGCCCTGGCCAGTGGCATGTGTATGAGCATGGCTGTTCTCCCAACCTCCCTAAATTCTCTTTCTTCATGTCCTTGTCACCTGGGATGTTTGGAAGGATGCTGTGCCAACAAAATTAAACGATGAACATAAGCACAGGTCTGATAAATAATCAATAATTCATGGGATTCTGGGCTTGTCTTGGTGACTTGTGGATCTTAGATTGCAAGCTCCATGACAGTAGGAAACGTGCGTACTTTGCTTATTTCTACATTCCAGAACCCGGCAGAGTTCCCAGCACTTATAAAGTAGGGCTAAGTAGATACTTATCTTGAATAAAGGAATGAATACACTGCTTGTTTGTATTTTTCAGAGTCACTGCCTGGCTCAATGAGGGCTTGGTTGCGTGTTCATCCCACCTGCATCCCAGGCAGGCTGTGTGGTCTCTTGCTGCCCAGCCTGGCCCCCTAAGGTGGGAGGGTCACAGAGGCAACCCTAGGAGAGGGATGGGCTGAGCCTGTGCAACTCCTGCCTCCCTGAGGGGCCCTCCCCAAACTGTGGGAACACTGCTGAGGACCTCAGGGAAAGCAGCCTGGAGTGGTGGCTGTCTCAGGTTGACTGCCTGAGGGCCAGGGCTCTGCCAACTCTCATGTCAGACTTGCCTACACAGGCTGGCAGCTTCCAGACCTAAAGCTGAGACCATCTTCCTCAGGGCTCATACAGGGCACCTTATCCTCTTGTTTTGCTGGGTCTTGCACCTTTTAAAGGGACAGATTGTGAGCATGTTCTCTACCACACCCTTTTCCACCCGCTTCATGCATGAAGAATGAGCTGATAGAGGCCTCCTTTTGATGGAACTCGGGTGGGACCCAGATGGGAACTGAGCCCAAGGAGATTAGGCTCCAACAGGGTGGATTAATCATTTCAGCCATCACCCTAGCAAGGGCAGCATGACTCACGGTGAGCAAAGCATATTGCCGATGGCAAACTGGAGGACGTTTGTCACTACAGGACCAAATCTCCCTACTCTTACACACAAGATGTGTGTGTTCTTTGGTCTTGGAATTTGTTTACCACCTTTCCAGCTGGCGCAATACTGGGCAAGTAGCAGGCATCCTATGAATTTCCGGAATGAATCTACCACTATGTTTTGGGTTTGATTTTAAGATTATGGCCACTTTCGGACCCATCACAAACAGACTAAGAACTGAGCCTAATGACATAATTTTTCCATCACTACTTGAAGTCGTAAAGTACTAACTGATTGGGAAACATTCTTTATGGGCTCACTAGCTGAGTTTCTTGACCTTGGCACTGTGGAAATTTAGGGCTTGTCTAAGTCTATTTGGGCTGGTGTAACAAGTAAACATCTTGTTTGGATGGCAGGCAAAAAACATTTCTTGTTCACAGTTCTGGAAGTTGAGAAGTCCAAGATCAAGGTGCTGGCAAATCTGGTGTTTAGTGAGGGCTGGCTTCCTGGTTTGCAGACATGGTGGGGAAGTGGGCACGGGGGGAGGGGAGGAGGGAGAGAGAGAGAGAGAGAGAGAGAGAGAGAGAGAGAGAGAGAGAGAGAGAGAGAGAGAGAGAACGATCTTTTGTCTTCTTATAAGGGCACTAATGCCATTCATGAGGGCTCCACCCTCTCAACCTAATTACCTTCCAAAGGTCCCACCTCCCAATACCATCACATTGAGGGGTTAGGGTTTCAACATACGGATTTGGGGGGCACACAAACTTTCAACCTGTAAAATTCATTGGCATCCCTAGTTTCCACCCACTAGATTCCAGTAGTACCATCTTCATCTTCCCAGTTGTAATAATCAAAAATGTCTCCAGAAATATCTCATAAAATGTCCCTTGGAGGGCAAAATATTGAGAAGAACCCCTCTGGGAAAGCTTTCTGAACTCCTCAAGAAAGAGACACTAATTTTGCACCCTGTATCCTTTGGAATGTGTCATGTTCTACCAGGTCTCAAACTTTCCTTAGGGCTGGGATGGATACTCAATGGAATCAGTCCATCTTGTCCCTAAAGTGAGACACATAGATTTAAGATACAGAATACATCCCCTCTCACTCCTGAACAGCAACCCCTCCAGTCATTGTTTCTGCATGTATTCCCCTCTAAATGTTTCTCTTTGCTGCCTCTCTGCATCCTTGTCTGTGGAAGTCCTGCTAATTCACTAAGGTCCAGCTCCAATCTCATCTGTTACATCAAGTAGTTACCAATCCTGGTGAAATGTGCTCTGCTATGACCTGGATGTCCATGTGCCTCCAAAATTTATGTGTTGAAACTCTAATCTCCAAGGTGATAGTCTTAGGAGGCAGGGCTTTTAGAGGTTATGACAGCAATGCCCTCATAAATAAGATCAGTGCCTTTACAAAAGAGGCCCTAGAAACCTGCCTTGCCCCTTCAACCATGTGAGGGCTTCGTGAGAATTCATCTATGATCCAGGAAATGGGCCCTCATTAGACACCAAATCCGTTGTCACCTTAAATCTTGGACTTCCAAGCCTCTAGAGCTGTGAGAAATAAATTTTTCTTGCTTATAAGCAATAATTTATGGCATTTTGTTAAAGAAAGCCAAATAGAGTAAGACAAAAACTGGTACTGAGAAGTGGGTATGCTGCTTTAACCAGTACCTAAAAATAGAGAAGTGGCTTTGGAATTAAAAGAATTTTGAAGTGCCTACTAAAAAAAGTCTACATTCTTAAGAACAGACTATTAAGGGTGATCCTGGTGAGTGCTCAGAAGGAGAAGAGAAGAGCTTTGGAGAAAGCCTCAAGCTTCTTAGAGAATACCTAAGTGGTGGTTAACAGAATGGTGGTAGAAACATAGATGGTACAGATCATTCTGATTAGGTCTCAGACCAAAAGGAGGAAAACGTTACTGGACAATAGAGAAAAATCATCCTTGTAAAAAAGTGGTGAAGAAATTGGCTGTATTATATTTACATCTTAGTGTTTTGTGGAAGATAGAACTTGTGAACAATAAAGTTGTATATTTGACAAAAGAAATTTCTAAGCAAAGTGTTGAAGGTATGGCATGGCTTCTCTTGACTGCTTATCCTAAGATGTGAGAAGGTACAAACAACTTAAAAAGAACATTTTTTAATTAAAAGAGAAGTACAACTTAAAGATTTGAAAAATTATAAGCCTGTCCCCATTGTAAAATTAAGAAAGCATGCTCTGGAGAGGATACCAAGGATGTGGCCATGTGACCATTTGATAAGAAGATTAGTATGTCAAGCCTGTAATCCCAGCACTTTGGGAGGCCGAGACGGGCAGATCACGAGGTCAGGAGATCGAGACCATCCTGGCTAACACTGTGAAACCCGGTCTCTACTAAAAAAATACAAAAAACTAGCCAGGCGAGGTGGTGGGCGCCTGTAGTCCCAGCTACTCGGGAGGCTGAGGCAGGAGAATGGCATAAACCCGGGAGGCGGAGCTTGCAGTGAGCTGAGATTCGGCCACTGCACTCCAGCCTGGGTGACAGAGCGAGACTCTGTCTCAAAAAAAAAAAAAAAAAGAAGATTAGTATGAATCAGCTAGGTGTTATTCATTAAGAAAATGGATGAGTGACATGAAGGCATTTTGGAGATTACTGGTGCTGCTTTTACTAACACAAGCCTGAAGTGCAAAGACCTTAAAGGCAATTTGATTTAAGAGGAAGAGCCAAGGGTGCCTGCCAGACATCAGCTTCCCAGGGCCACCTAAAGACTTTGCTTCCTGCATTTTGGTGTAGTACTCCTTTGATGACCCAGGTGTGGCTCCAGTCAGCCCAGGTGTGGTACAGGCCACTGTGACTGCCTCACTAGAGGGCACAGGCAGTAAACCTTGGAGGCAGACCTTAGCAATGTCCATGTTTTGCCATATTCATCAGTGTACAGAGTGCATGAGCTGCAGGGGTATGGCTACCTCCACCTAGATTTTAAAGAATGAAGCTGCCTAGAGGCTGGGGCACATGACCGAGGCATAGGACCATTGCAGAGACAAGGTCACTAAAGGGTCCCCACCAGGGCAATGCCTAATAGAGATCTGCGATATAGCTGTCCCAGGACTCTAGACCAGTGGAGCTACTTGTCTGTGATTCTGGACTGTGGGAACCACAAGTATGTGACTTCAACCTATGAGAACTGCAGCATGGGCTATACCTAGCAAAACTGTTGAGGTGGGGTACCCCAAAGTCATGGGAGCAGGACCACCATGAGTCTTGGGAACCCAACCCCTGCCTTAATGTGCCTGCAAGGTGGGGACTCTGACCAGTGGGGCTGAAGGGCAGAGCCCCGAGTCAAAGAAGATTATTCTGGAGGCTTAAGGTTTAATGCTGTTTGCCCTGTTGGGTTTTGAAATTTTTTGTGGAAATTGCAGTCCCTTTCTTCTTTCCTATTTCTCTGTTTTGGAATGGAAATGTCTATCTTATTCCTGTTCTACTATTGTAGTTTGGGCACATAACTTATTTGATTTCACAAGTTCACAGCTGGAGAGCAATTTGCCTCAGGATAAATTCTACCTTGAGTCTCATCCATATCTAATTTAGATAATATTTAGATGAGACATTGGAATTAGGCTTTACAGTTGATACTGGAATGAGTTAAAACTTTTGAGGCTACTGGGAAGGAATAATGTATTTTGCCTATGAGAAGGACATAAATTTGGGTGGGGAGCTGGGGCAGAATGCTATGGTCTGAATATTTGTGTCCCCCCAAAATTTATATGTTGCAATTCTACCCCAAAGTGGTACCTTTACGGAGGTGATTTAAATATAGGCCTCTGTTTCACTAAAATGTTTGTCAGTATGATTTTAAAAATGCTATGTATCTCATAGAATGTGACTCTGCCCTCATGAATGTAATTTGTGTCCTTATAAATATGCCCAAGAGATCTGGTTTATTCCCTTCACCATGTGAGGACAGAGCAAGAAGGTGGCCACTGTGACTCAGGAAAGGCAGTCTCCTCAGACCTTGAATCTGCAGATGCCCTTCATCTTGGACTTCTCAGCCTCCAGAACCACAAGAAATTAGTTTCTGTAGTTTATAAGCTCCCCAGTTTATGGTATTTTGTTATAGTAGCCCAAAGGGACTAAAACATTACCTCTTCTGTATTCTCTAGTTGTCTTAAAAAGTTCATTTTACCATTGATCTCACTCTCTTTTCTAGCAGTTCTTATTGAATGTGAGACAAGAATTTTTGTATTGAGATTCAACATGTCATATTTATTAAACTTATGAACCATGGAGCTGAACTGCTCTGAGCATAAGTTCCCTCTTCAGAATTTATGACATGTGCAACTCTGAGAACATTGTTTAAACTCTCTAAGCCTCAGTTTACTCACATGTAAAATGAAAGCTCATGAGAATAAATACCAACTTCACATGCTTTTGTCCCTTAAAGAGATGGTATGTGGAGATTGTTTAGTTGATATTCACTATCATTATGACATAGCTGCCTGTTATAGTAGATCATGAAACCCTGGAGATCAAGGGATTTATGTTAGTCTAGCATAGTGTCTGGCACATAATAGGTATTCAATAATATGTATAAAATTGAATTACAAATCTTTCTGAGGTTTAAATGAGGTTTAGGTTGGTGCAAAAATCATTATAACTAGGCTCAAACACATCTTTATTAATCAAAATAAGAACCTTACAATCAACACATTTTTGCCAATGAGAAATAAGTTTGTTTATTCCTGTAGGATAAAAATCTGTGCTTCAGGATTCAGTGAACTCTTGGAAAGCATTTTCTGCATCCTGCTGGTTGTGGAAATGTTTTCCCTGCAAAAAGTTTTCAAGATATTTGAAGTAGTGGTAGTCAGTTGGTGGGAGGCCAGGTGAATATGGAAGATGAGGCAAAATTTTGTAGCCCAATTTGTTCAATTTTTGAGACTTTGATTATGCAATATGCAGTTGGGTGTTGTCGTGGAGAAGAACTGGGCCCTTTCTGTTGACCAAAGCTGTCTGCAAGCATTGCAGTTTTTGATGCATCTCATCAATTTGCTGAGCATACTTCTCAGATGTAATGGTTTTGCTGCGATTCAGAAAGCTGCAGTGGATCAGACCAGCAGCAGACCACCAAATAGTGACCATGACCTGTTTTTGGTGCAAGTTTGGCTTTGGGAAGTACTTTGGAGTTTATTCTCAGTCTAATCACTGAGCTGGTCATTGCTGGTTGTCATATAAAATCCACTTTATTTTTGCTCAGCTTATGAGGAATCTACGTATCAAGTTTTTTCACCTTTCCAATTTGCTTCAAATTACAAATGACTGTAGAATGGTTGATGTGGAGTTATTTGGCCACTTGTCATGTAGTTGTAAGAGGATCAGCTTTGATGACTGCTCTCAATTGGTCGTCGTCAACTTCTGATGGCCGATCACCACATTCCTCATCTTCAAGGCTCTCTTCTCCTTTGCAAAATTTCTTGAACCACCACTGTGGTGTACGTTCGATAGCAGCTCCTGGGACAAATGTGTTGATGTTGCGAGTTGTCTCTGCTGCTTTACAATCCATTTTGAACTTGAATAAGAAAATTGGCCAGGCATGATGGCTCATGCCTGCAATCCTAGCACTTTGAGAGGCCGAGGTGGGCAGATCACTTGAGGCCAGAAGTTCGAGACTAGCCTGGCCAACATGGTGAAACCTTGTCTCTACTAATAATACAAAAATTAGCCGGGCATGGTGGTGTACATCTGTAATCCCAGTTACTTGGGAGGCTGAGGCAGGAGAATCACTTGAACCCGGGAAGCGGAGGTTGCTGAGATCATACCACTACACTCCAGCCTGAGTGACAGAGCCAGACTCAGTCTCAAAAAAAAATTGCTTGAATTTGCTTTTTGTCTAACATTATTTCCATAGTCTAATATAAATATAAAATAAGGAGCAAGTAATAATCATTAGCAAAAAAAACCTGAAGTGAGAAATGTCCATTAAAATGATGTATAGCATAACTACATTCATATGAGACTGTATTCCAATATCAAATGGCAAATTTCAACAATGCAAAAACCACAATTACTTTTGCACAATATGCCCCTGTTTCCCTAACATGTCTGTAACTGGAAGGAAAATGCTACCTACCTCATAGAACCACTCTGAGCATGGATGAAATAAGGGATATTGTGGAAACAAATCAAATATGGTCCCCCAATCCCCCAGCCCTCTGGTGCACATTTTCTGGCTAGCTCCTCCTTTCGATTAAATTACATTTTATGGCAAAAGGAGCTTTACAGATGACACTGAGATCCCTCATCACTTGCATTAAATTAATCAAAAGGGATATTATCATAGGTGGGGCTGACCTGAGCAGGGGAGCCCTTGAAAGAGACAGGAAGCAACAGCAGACACTCCCCTGCTGGTCTCAAAGAAAACAGTCACATTGTGAACTGGCCATGAAGGGGGCCTTTCGGCAGGGATCTGGGAGTAGCTTCTATGAGCTGAGTGGTTCTTTGCTGGCAGCAAACAAGAAAAGAAACAAGGACCTCAATCCTTTAGTTGCAAAATACTGAATTCTGCCAATAACCATGTGAAACTGGGAGAAAATTCAGCCTCAAATGAAACTTTGACCAGAAGACTATATTAAAATGTACCTGCAGGATTTTGATTTTGGGAGGTAACTAAATGATGATATGGAGAGCCTGATGCCATTGAAAGAAGACTTTACTACTTACATTTCCCAAGGGAAGGACACCACAAGCCAAGTGAGGAAGCGCCAGGTTTGGTCAGGAAGCAGAAGGAGGAGAAAGGGGAATGCTTAGGCCACAGCCTCTGTTAGGACAGTGGTAGAGAGCTGTTAGATGGCAATGTCCCCTACTGGGAAGAACTCAAAACACAGATGCTGTGGTTTATGGTTGAGAGGGTTGTAATACTATTTTCATTCATCTGCAAAAATTGGATCACAAGGGAAGATGTAAATAACTTTGGCCATTAATTTGATTTTATGATTTTAATAGATGCTGATATGGTTTGACTGTGTCCCCACCCAAATCTCAACTTAAATTGTATCTCCCAGAATTTTCATGTGTTGTAGGAGGGACCCAGGGGGATGTAATTGAATCATGGGGGCTGATCATTCCTGTGCTATTCTCGTGATAGCGAATAAGTCTCATGAGATCTGATGGTTTTATCGGGGTTTCCACTTTTGCTTCTCTCTCATTTTCTCTTGCCATTGCCATGTAAGAAGTACTTTTCACCTCTCACCATGATTCTGAGGCCTTCTCAGCCATGTGGAACTGTAAGTTCAATTAAACCTCTTTTTCTTCCTAGTCTCAGGTTATGTCTTTATCTGCTGCCTGAAAATGAACTAACACAGTAAATTTGTACCAGTAAAGTGGGGGCACTACTGAAAAGATACCCAAAAATGTGTAAGTGACTTTGGAACTGGGTAGCAGGCAGAGGTTGGAACAGTTTGGAGGGCTCAAAAGAAGACAGGAAAATGTGGAAAAGTTTAGAACCTCCTAGAGACTTGTTGAATGGCTTTCACAAAAATGCTCATAGTGATATGAGCAATAAGGTCCAGGCTGAGGTGGTCTCAGATGGAGATGAGGAACTTGTTGAGAACTTGAGCAAAGGTGACTCTTGCTATGTTTTAGTAAAGAGGCTGACAGCCTTTTGCCCCTGCCCTAGAGGTTTGTGGAACTTTGAACTTGAGAGAGGTAACTTAGGGTATCTGCTGGAAGAAATTTCTAAGCAGCAAAGCTTTCCAAAGTTTTCTTGGGTGCTATTAAAAGCATTCTGTTTTAAAAGTGAAACACAGCATAAAAGTTCAGAAAATTTGCAGGCTGAAGATGCAGTAGGAAAGAAAAACCCATTTTTTTGAAGAGAAATTCAAGCAGGCTAAAGAAATTTGCATAAGTAGCAAGGAGCTTAATGTTAATCCCCAAGACCATGAGAAAATGTCTCCAGGCCATGTCAGAGACTTTCATGGCAGTCCCTCCCATCACAGGCCTGGAGGGCCAGGAGGAAAAAGTGGTTTCATGGGCCAGGCCCAGGGTCCCTATGCTATGTTCAGCCTAGGGACTTGGCCCCCTGTCCCAGTCACTCCAGCTGTGACTGACAGGGGCCAACATAGAGCTTGGGCTGTAGCTTCAGAGGGTGGAAGCCCCAAGCCTTTCCAGCTTCCACATGGTGTTGAGCTTGCGAATGTGCAGAAGTCAAGAATTGAGGTTTCAGAATCTCCACCTAGATTTCAGAAGATGTATGTAAACACCTGGATGTGCAGGCAAAAGTCTTCTGCAGGGGTGGGGCCCTCATGGAGAATCTCTGCTAGGGTAGTGCAAAAGGGAAATGTGGGGTCAGAGCCCCCACACAGAGTCCCTACTGGAGCACTGCCTAGTGGAGCTGTGAGAAGAGGGTCACCGTCCTCCAGACCCCAGAACAGTAGACCCACCAACAGCTTGTACTATGCACTTGGCAAAAGCGCAGACACCCAACACAAGCCTGTGAAAGCAGCCAGGAGGGAGGCTGTACCCTGCAAAGCCTCAGGGGTGGAGTTCCCCAAGACCATGCAAACTCACCTTTTAAATCAGCATGACCTGGATGTGAGAGCTGGAGTCAAAAGAGATCATTTTGGAGCTTTAAAATTTGACTACCCTGCTAAATTTTGGACTTGCATGGACCCTGTAGCCCCTTTGTTTTGGCCAATGTCTCCCATTTGGAATGGCTATATTTACCCAATACCTGTACCCTCATTGTAGCTAGGAAGTAACTAGCTTGCTTTTGATTTTACAGGCTCATAGGCAGAAGGGACTTGTCTTATCTCAGTTGAGACTTTGGACTGTGGACTTCTGCTGAAATGAGTTAAGACTTTGGGGAACTGTTGGGAAGGCATGAGTGGTTTTGAAATGTGAGAACATGAGATTTGGAGGATCCAGGGGTGGAATGATATGGTTTGGCTGTGTCCCCACCCAAATCTCAACTTGAATTTTATCTCCCAGAATTCCCACATGTTGTGGGAGGGACCCAGAGGGAAGTAATTGAATCTTGAGGGCTGGTCTTTCCCATGCTATTCTCATGATAGTGAATAAGTCTCATGAGACCTGATGGATTTATCAGGGGTTTCCACTTTTGCTTCTCTCTCATTTTTTCTTGCCGCCCCCATGTAAGAAGTGCCTTTCCCCTCCCACCATGCTTCTGAGGCCTCCTCAGCCATACGGAATTCTAAGTCCAAGTAAACTTCTTTTTCTTCCTGGTCTTGAGAATGTCTTTATCAGCTGTGTGAAAATGGACTAATATAGATTCCAAATAAACATAGTGTTTATGCAAACAGAACACTGACATCATGATTTCAGCATGTGCTATCCTGAGCGGAGAATTTAGCTGCACCGTGCCTGGACTCCTGGCCTACAGAAGCTGTGAGATAATAAATGGGAATTGTAAGCTACTATGTTTGTGGCCATTTGTTACACAGCCATAGAAAACCAATACACGTACATAGGGCTGACCTATCCCCAGCATAGAGTAAGTGTTCAATGAACGATCTTTTTTTTTTTTCCTTTGGATTCCTCTTCTTCCTTTGTCTTCTTTTTACAGAAAATGCAAAGCTTAATCTACAAACTCACATGGGCATAGAATACAGCAATATACACTTTCTTCCTCCTAAGACTAAAGTTAATTTCTATTTTGGGCAATTCAATTTCTCTTCCTTCCAGCCTCTGCTCTTTCTCAGGTTTGGATATTCTCCTTGCATCCTACTTGGTTCCATGGCTGGGTTCTACCTCTTGTCCACTCTGTTTCAGGGGAATCTTTCTGCGGTCAGGCTGACGCACAGAGTTGGTGAGGCTGACCAGGGCCCTCAATGAAGCCCTAGATATTCCATAAAGCCTTTTATTCTCTGGAGTTCCACATTTCCCTGGAGCTCCATACAGAAAACAGGCCCAATTTGTCTCTATTTTTGGATTCCATAAACCTAGGTGGGGGTTGGAGGCCTAGTCCCCTTTTTTGTTTTTGTTTGTTTTAATAACATTTTATTCTGGAATAATTTTAGATTTATAGAAAAGTTGCAAAGATAATATGGAGATTTCCCATATACTGTTTGCCAAGTATAACTTTCCCTTAATGTTACATTTCTCTAGTATATTTTCCAGAAGTAAGACATTAACATTGGTAAATTACTATTACAAAAACCCTAGACTTTATTTGAATTTACCAAGCTTTTCTTTAATATCCTTTTTCATTGTTGCAGAATTCAATCCATGTTACTCCATTGCCATTGGTTATCATGTCTTTCAGTCTCCTCAATCTCTCCCTTCCCTTATCTTTCGTGACCTTGACAACTTTGAGGAGGACTCATCAGCTATGTTGTACAATGCACCTCAGTCATGGTTTGTGTGAGATTTTTCTCATGATTGGACTGGGCCTATGGATTTTTGGAGAGGAGACCACGAAGGCTAAGTGCCCTTTTTATCCCATCAAAGCATGGGGGACATGGTACCTACATGGCATCACGGATGGTGCTGACCTTAATCACTTTGTCAACGTACCGTTTGCACTAAATAAAAAGCAGTGTCCACATCTTTATCTCTCCATTGCATCTTCCTGCCTTCCTTCGCCCCTTAGGCTGAGATCAGGAGACAAAAGAGGGAGAGTTGTAACTTCTTCAATCCTTCATGCTTTTGTCTATTTCACTGTTTCCCTGAGGATCTGGGCTTTTGGAAGACAAAAGCCAGGGAAATACAAGCAGCATATTTTATTCTTGCCTTGATGTTCTCTACCTCTGAGGCAATGAGCACAAGAAAAGTCTGGCTGTTCAAAGAGGGTTGGGGAAAGAATTTTCAGGAAAAAAATCTTTAGTTTACATTTCAGAAATATTATTCTGCCACATTTTGCTTGAAGCTCAGCCCAGGGTTTCCACTGCAGCTGCAGTTTCAAATATACTGCCCCATTATCTCTAGAAGTTTTTTTCACTTATTAGACATGCTACCCAAGTTCTATTGTGCAACAGAGTTAAAGGACCTGGAGCCCTTGCAAAATTTAGGACGTATGGAAAAAGCCAAAGCTACAGCTGACACCATCCTTAAATATTGGTTCAACAGACAACTTGCCTTGAGATACATGAAGAGGAGTTAACTGCACTTAAGTAAAAATTCAGAGTTTGGGCAACAACACGTTCCGAAAGAACATGTGAAGATATGGTTGTATGCAGACAAAATGATTCTAAAACACTTATTTCCCAAATTTCTTATTTGAGAGCCAGTTTGACTAATTTTGTGAAGAATCTATAGTGTGCACTGCCTTAAGTTCCTTCAATTTTCCTACTGGACTGACAGGACCTTCCTTCTTCTTCATTGACCCTGCAGCTCTAGCTACAGTGATTGGCTAAATGGTAGGTACCTGACTGGAGTTGGACCAATCATAGCTTCTCACATCCCTGGCCATCTGATTGGTTGCTTGTGAACACATGACTCAGACTGGGTCAATCTGAACCCTGGCTGAGCGTGGGGCATGTAAGTAGGAGGAAGGGAGAGAGGGAAAGTACTCTGATCTCTAAACAGTGAGGATCTGAGCCCAGGAGTTGCTGGTAGTCATGGTTTCAGCCTCATAGAAACAGACGTTCTAAGGCCATGAAGTTAATGTGCGAGGAGAATCAGGTAGAGAGAATTCTGATGCCCTCCCCACCCTTATTCTGCCTGTACCCATGGACACCCTACATTTGGGTTGCGTGAGCCACTAATCCTCCTTTCTGCCTAAGTGAGTCTGGGTTACTTTTCTTTTGCTTAAAAACAAGGTCAATCTTGACTAAGAAAGAGTTACGTCTCACAATCAAGGCAGTGCAGGGCAGGGGAAGAAGACTGAGCCTTAAATGCCCCACCTCAGAGAGACTTGGGTTCAAATATGATTCCCTGATGCTCCATTGATGATCTGTGCCATCTTGTGCAAGGAACTCAACCTCTCCAGGCAGTAGTTTCTTCAAGTACAGAGTGGGAAAATTAGGAGAATAAATTGTCTTCTGAATCTGTAGGATGTGGATTGGTCATTTTTTTCCTCTCCCTCATCACTATTCAGAAACATTGCCTTAAATCCAGTTTATTAAGTCCATATTGCATAATTATTTTTGTTTGAAATTCTTAATTCCGCCAACATACATTGCGATTGTTCTATCATGGTGTCTTCTTCCCTGATGAAGGCATATGTTCCAGGGGTGAGCAGGTGATGCAAGATAGGACAATCTATGTTCATCCCAGGATCTTTCCTAGAGGAAAAGAGGGTTTTCTTTTTGGGACATGAAGCAGTTATCTCCCCTGATACATGGAGGAAGTCTGTGTCCAATAGGAGAGAAGGTGCTCAGCAGTGAGAAACAAAGGAAAGAAGGATGGCAAGATATAATGAGTTTGGTGACATGGAATGTTGATGTGGCTGAATCCACCTTAATGCTGAGCCAATAACATACTAAATCTATATGTTACTTTTTCAGAGTTACTTCATATTGGGTTTCTGTGACTTGCACCTAAAGAAGTCCTAATACCAGCACATTTTATTCCTGCCTTGAACATATTTGCTGATGTATCCAGAACAGTCTCATTTTATGTCTGTTATTCTGGTGTAGTTTATAATAGTATCTAACTTAACTCCTGAAAGCACCCTGGTTTGGATGATAAATTTCATATTACTTAACCCAATGTACTTGTCCCAAAACAAGTGTTCATGAGGGCAGCGAGAGTCACTTTTTTTGAGAAAAGCAAAGGTGAAAGAAGATTAGGAGAACCAATAGGAATATTTTTATTGTGGGGTTTGCTGTGTGTCTTTTATTTTTTATGGCTTCTTTCTGTGCATGGGTCAAGGTGTTTTTTTTTTCTCCCAGTTGTGAAAATAACTCCAAACAAAAATGGTAAATACCAGACTCAAATCGGAAGTGAAAGGATCCAGAAGATGGTACTCTCTGGGAGTAATGGTACAGGGATGGCACCACTAGAGTTCTTGGGGAAGTTTTGAAGAAAGCAAAGATGTTTTGGGGACATATGCAGTCTGCAGTCCTCCACAGAGACTGGAGCCCAGCATTTCGAAAAGAATGCCAATTGGAAGAATTTGGAATAAAGAATTACTCAGAAATAGAAACTGTTTTGGCAGGGTTGAAATGTTATATCAGTACAGAATAATTTCAAATTAATGGGCAGAATTCAATTTTGTTCATATGCATGCTCCAGTTTGGGAAGGGAATCAAGTGGAAAGGATATATGGGGGCTTTGAGAGACACTGGGTTCTTAGACAGTTCTTCCTTCCCACAAGTTAGAATTTAGAGACGAGTGTGGCCAAACACTGTGAGTGTGGTAAAAGTATGCGTGAGTTCAGACAATGGCAGTGACCGGCAGGGATGCTCTTGACTAGGTCTAGGTCTGTTACTTGAGGCAATGTAAAGTCTGAATTATTTCCCAGCCCATGTGATAACATCGTGGGGCTTAGACCCTTCAAGGCTGCTCACCTTGCCAGGGAAGTGCACTTCCACCTTGTAAGTGTGAGATGGCAATGAGAATCCCATCTGTGTGTGTATTTGTCTGTATCTATATCCACGTCTATATTATCGGATAATATGCCTACACATTCAGACACACATAGAGCCCCCAGTTCTGTTCCACACGTGCTTACTGAGGATCCACTCTGTGCTGGAGTCTCTGCTATGTTTTGGGGATACAGTGAGGGAAATGTCTTAGCACTCTCCTCCATGTGTTTACTATTTATTAATGCCAAATGGATAAGTAAAAATGCTGTCACATTTACAGAGCCCTTTGGCATTTGCGAAACACATTCACATCAAACAGCCCTGTGAATACAGCAGAGCCATTCCCCCCATTCTATAGATGATGAAGTCAACTCAGAAAGACCAAGTGACAAGTTCAAGGTTACCCAGCCATGACTACTCCACATCTCTGCCTCCTACCTCCTCTTCTTAAGTCACGTTTGACCACCTCTTCTTTCTATTTGAAATATTTAATTCCAGAAAGTGGGTAATTCTGGGTGGATACAGTGATGGACAAATAAGAGAGAAGCAAAGTAAATCCTTTTTCATGCTTTATACCATGAAAACACACGTGGACAAAAAGGCAGCATAAATCTCCTTGACTTGTGATTTAATATTGGGACTCCAAGTCCTGGGGAATATTTTCATTTGGTTTATTGCTCCCTTATGCTATAAGAGAGTATTTTTAGAGGGTCAGTAGCCTGGTTTAATCTGTCCCTTTCTTCCTTCCTTCCTTCCTCCCTTCCTTCCTTCCTTTTTTCCTTCCTTCCTTCCTTCTTTCCTTCCCTCCTTTTTTCCTTCATTCCTTTCTTCCTTCCTTCCCTCCTTCCTTTATTCCTTCCTTCCTTTCTTCCTTCTTCCCTTCCTCCCTCGCTTCCTTCCTTCCTTCACTTTCTCCCTCCCTCTCTCCCTCCTTCCTTCCATTTTTCCTTTGTTTCTCCTTCCTCCCCTCCCTTCCTTCCTTCCTTCCTTCCTTCCTTCCTCCCTCCCTCCCTCCCTCCCTCCCCCTTCCCTTCCTTCCCTCCTTCCTTCCTTCCTTCCTTCCTTCCTTCTTCCTTCCTCCCTCCCTCCCTCCTTCCTTCCCTTCCCTTCCCTTCCCTTCCCTTCCCTTCCCTTCCCTTCCTTTCCTTTCCTTTCCTTTCCTTTCCTTTCCTTTCCTTTCCTTCCTTCCTTCCTTCCTTCCTCCTTCCTTCCTTCCTTCCTTCCTTCCTTCCTTCCTTATTTTCTTCCTTCATTTACTTGTTAACTTAACAAATATTTATGCCCATTCCTCTGTGACAGAAACTATACTAAGGGCGAATAGTTCAGCGACAAATTAAATCCATTTGCTGCCCTCGAAGGGCTCACAGTCTTGTGGTGAGACAAAGCATACACTTGGGAGACTGTGATAAACGTTCACCAGGGCTTGGACAAATAGGAGAATTTACCACATCCACTGAGAGGCTTCACATAGGGAGCAGTGGGCATGGCCTTTGGGAGGTGACATTGGAAGTTGGTGTCACCTACCAGGTGACATCTACCCTCCCAGCCTGGGTAGATGTCCACATCAGCAGGTGAAGCTGCTGCAGAGAGTCCTCGAGGGGGTAATCCACTCCCAGGATGGAGGGGCAGGCCAGCCAGGAGGGCTGCAGGAATAAGGAGTGCACACCAGTGGCCTCCAGTCATGCAGACCTGAACTGGCTGCTGAGATGAGCCCACCCGACCTGGTGGGCCCTGGTACTTTCAGTGGGCAGGAGGCCTCTCCTGGTGAGGAGGCCGCCCTCCACCTGAAGTCCTTGCTGTCCTCTGTCTCTCCCACACGTCCCTTCAGGCCTTTCGTGCACTACCCGAGCGCCTTAGGTGGGCTGCACCTCCCTGAAATGGGCTCTGGCCTCCTCCCTTAGTCCTTGTATTAGCCAGTTCCAGCTGCCACAACAAAAATACCACAGACGAGGAACTGAAGAAAGCATTTCTTTTTAATCATTCTGGAGGCCAGAACTCTACTGTCAAGGGGTTGGCCTAATTGGTTTCTGCCGAGGGCCACTTCCTGGGTTTGGGTCTTCTTGCTGTGTTCTCATATGGGAGAAAGAGAGAGACCACCTTCCATCTCTGGTGTCTCTTCCTATAAGGACACTAATCCTGTCCGCCCAGGGCTCCACCCTAACAACTTCGTTTCATCTTAATTACTTCCTTACTGCACATAAGCCACACTGGGCCTCAAGGCCTCCACAGGAAAATGTCCAGGGGATCCACTTTAATTTTATTATTACTGTTATTATTATTATTTTTCGAGACAGGGACTTACTCTGTCACCCAGGCTGGAGTTCAGTGGTGTGATCTCAGGTCACTGCAACCTCCACCTCCTGGGTTCAAGCAATTCTCATGCCTCAGCCTCCCAAGTAGCTGGGACTACAAGTGCTCACCACCACGCCCAGCTAATTTTTGTATTTTTTTGGTAGAGATGGGGTTTTACCACATTGACCAGGCTGGTCTCAGACTCCTGATCTCAAGTGATCCACCTGCCTCAGCCTCCCAAAGTGCCAGAATTACAGACATGAGCCACGGTGCCCAGGGGATCCACTTTAGCCCCAAAGACTGGCTGTCTCCTCATAGCACCCGGCCCAAGCCCCTTCTCACTCCTGTCTCTGCTCCTTCAGCCCCATACCCTCAGATTCAGGATTTGTGGATGGGGCCCGGTGCTGGCATTACACACACACACACACACACACACACACACACATGCACACACACAACTATAGACTGCTTGAGTGATTGTTTGATAAAACAATACATATATCTGGTACAAACTTCAAAATACATGAAAATGGGATGAACAGCAAAATGTGACTGGCTCCCCCTCACATGACCCAGTCACCAATTTCTTTGATACAGATAAACTCCCAGTTTCTTGTGTATCCTTCCAGAGTTGTCCTATTACTGTTCAGCCTTTCACTGAGTGGATGTTTCAAGCTAGTGGCAGCACAGGGTCCCACTGCTCTCCATCGTGCCTTTGGTACTGACCCATCTGTCATCGAGAGCATCGCTATCTGTAACAATAGAGCTGCTCATTTTGATGTTCCATTCTAGGGCTATCCCAAAGGATGTTTAACTAGAATCCTTGTGATAGGCATGACTTTATTCCAAGTCTTGTGGAGGAAATGACTATGCAAGTTCCTTTGGTAATTCTGTTGTCCACTGAAGTTCAAGAACCTCTTGCAAAGTCGAATGCCAGCTCCTTCCCTTGTCTTTCTGAATTTCCCACAACCCTCTCCCTTCCCAGTTCCTACACCCAATGGCTGACTCCTACAGTCATCAAGTCCTACAGTAAACGTGGTTTCTTCTGGCTCACTCTCCTTATCTTTGGAACAGGGGCAATGCACTGCCCACTGCTGACGAAGTTTGAAAGAACTAAATGGGTTAACATCAGCAGAACTCTCAGAACTTGGCCTTCACATAGTAAGAACCGGGCAGGGGTAAGCCATTTCCCCCACTGCTATTCTTATTCCCCAGAAATGTCCCACATCCAGGAGGCTGAAAAACTAGGTGCTGTTTCTCTCCACCTCTTGGAAATACTGAGATAATTACATTTCTCTTGGAAAATATCAGGTGATCTGCATTCATTGGGGGAAATGGTGTGTAAACTGATCTCTCTTACGATGTGATATGAAAGTCATTTACAGGTAAGAACCCCAGGATTTGGAAGCAGAGTTTCTGTATTGACAAAACTATTGGAATTTCTTCTCCAAGATTCAGGTGGGATGGGATTCAGGAAGCGAAGCTGCCACTGCAGCTTCCTCCTTTCCTGGTCCAGGTGACAGAAGCGACAGCTTTCTTCTTCCCAAAGGGGAGGAATCGCAGAGATGCCAACTCTGCAGCTATATAGGCTTCCCTGAGCCCCAGGCTCCCGAGTTTCCGGAGAGGGAGCTGTGAAATTCTGGGATCCTATTCAGAGCACTTGCGATGTGCTCAGAGATGATATTAAATGTTTTATATCATTTTGGCCATGATACAGACACATTTGCCTCTGATTCTGAAGAAGCTCAGCATTTCATTAAGTCATTCCTCACTTCTTGATGCACCCTCCTTCCCCAACTCTCTTTTTTACAAATTAGGAAAGAAGCCAAATTTTATTATTTCTGCGGCACTCTAGGTGTGTGTCCTCCATCACTATTTCTTTAACAACGTATGCATTGTTTTATATATATATATATATATATATAGGTGTTCTGAAGGAAATCAAATGTTATACATTTTGTACTTTAGAAATAAGACTCTTCTAAAACACATGGGGATGCTTTGACCGGTCTACAAATTATAAGGCATAAACATTAAGCCCAGGTATCCAGATGTTATAAAATACCCATTTGATGTAGCTTTCATTTGCCATCAAAGGCTGCTATCTCACAATGCAGAACCAAATCCTGTGGCAAACTTTGCTTTGCTTCAATCAGATAAACAGAAAATCCTGTAAAACTGCATTTATCTAGCCTACCCCCAGCCTTCCATTCTGGGGAGAGGGCTTATTGCCTTGAGACTTTCTGTCTGCTGGAAAGACCGACATGGCCAGTCAGCTCATGGGGTAGGGAAAGGCCGTCTCTTTGCCGAGGCCCGACTTCCACTCCCTCTCCCACACAGTGTGATGCAGGCACTCAGGCAGGCAGACAGTGACTAATCGGTGGTTACTCCGAACAAGGGCCGCCAGCCCATCTGCTGGATGATTGGGATTCTAAGATGAGTGGGCACTAATTCTCCCCTCAGGGCCTCACAGCCATGTCAGGGAGGTGGGCGGGTACTCAGACTAAAGTAAAATTAGGAGGCCTTGTGGGGAGGGTTCAGTGGGCAGGGAGATGAAAGAAAGCTTTGAAGAAGTCTAGTGTTGAAATTTTGGTCTGACAGATATGTAGGAATTCCCTAGGCAGATAAAAGGGAAAGGTAAAAGGAACAGCATGTTCTAAGGCATGGAAGCGTGAGAGACAACTGTGGGGTCAGTGAAAACAAGGCTGGATCATAGGATGCTATTGGGGAGATGGTGGCAGCATGTATTCCTTCAGCAACTGCTCTCTCCTTGAAAGCAGGTCACTGCCCAGCTGGCCAGGCCAGAATTATCACAGACTTCTCACGTGTGCGTGGAATCTAAGAGAGCTCTTGATTGTGTTTCCTTTAACTGTGCTGTATTGGTTTTGTCCTGGCCTGGCCCATCAGCTCCCGTGTTAGGAAAAGTAGTCTACTTTTTGCTTCTTCTGCCTTGCTTCCTCAATCCATCCTTGCAACCACATAGGAATAACTTATCTAAAAGAGTACCTTCAATAGGTCCCAGTGATCAGCAGTGGTGTATTCCAAACTGTAGTTAAGTGTCAAAGTCACCTGGAGTGGAAGGAAACTTTTAGTAAAATTCAGTTTCCTCGGCCCTGTTCTAGACCCACAGGATCAGAATTTGGAGATGGTACTTTGTGTCTGCAGTAAAGACACACCCACACCCCCGCCACACACACACATACACATACTACTCACATGCACACACACTCATGCGTATACACATACGCACATGTAGTGTATTGATCGATTGAGTTCAGTGATTGATTAACAAGGTAATATGACAAATTAAGAATCAAAGTTCACATCTAACATAGTAATGGAAGTCATAGGAATTATCCAAGGTAGTTCCCTCCGGCTCTGGGTTTGTTATAAAAAGATACCAAAAAGTCATCAATGTTTGCCTTGCTGCCCACCCCCAATTTTAGGTTTCTCTTTGTAAATAACTCCCACCCCTCCAACTCCATACTACTCTTGCTTAGATTGGGTGGCTTGGCAATGTTGCCTTTGGCTTCCTTGCCACCATGGCTTCAGAGTGGTGGGCTTGTCACCAAGTAATAGCCTACCAGGGCATTTTCCCTCCCACTCCATCCACCTGCACTCCATCCACCTGATTGGCTTACATATTGGCACATGATCCAACTTCTATTCGAAGAAGAGATGATCTGATTGACATGTTTAAAGTTGGGGTTCATCCCTGGACCAGTCAACTGTCCTCAGGGAGTTCTGGTTACTTGGTAAAAACAAGGAATGCCAGAGGGCTCTTCCTTATGGGTGAAGGGGATGAGAAACCTTTCATTGAAGTGGGATTTTTTTTTTGAGCTGAGTTGACTCCCCAAAATATCCTCTAAGAAACAAAATGTGCAACAATTAGAGACTGATTAATGAAAGCTTGATTGATTCAGCTCAGAGAGTATCTTGTTTTGTGTCCATAACAATGGTAGTTGTGGAAGTCTTGTAACACTTGGATGGTGATACATTTATATGAATTTTAAGAGTAAGCCAAAAATTGCATTCAAGGGCTTAATTTTAATTTTGGATGGGAATTCTTTTGCATTGTCATGGGTCTTTAAGCCAGTTTGTCCAAATCGAGTAAGTCTTCAGAAATTTTGAGCCAGATTGCTTTCTTAGCAAGTGAGGAAACTGAGGCCCAGAGCACAGAAGGGATGCTGTGTGATGCCCATCAATGAGACAGGTGCAGCACATACTGGAAGCCAGGTCTCCTGACTCCGGACCAGTGCTCTTTCCATTACACCATGCTGTTTCTTGCTACCTTGGCTTTGTGGTTTCCTAAAAGAAAAACAAATGCGGGAACATTAACTTGAAACATAAGGAGAACGCCTAAGCATTCAAATCCATTACTGAAGAGGTAGCTCTCCTGGACCCTGCTAAAAGAAAAGATAATTTGCTTGGACCTGTTGTTGGTTCATTGACTGGTGCTCCATCATTCGGTACCTTGTTCCCAGACATTTTCATTACAGATTCTGCCCGCTGTGATGCACTGGCACCATGCCATTCCTTTTGCACATGCCAAAATGCTTTTATATAACCATTAGAGGAAAGCTTTCCTAATGAGAGTCACATAGGAAATGAATTCCTGAAGGTTAACATGCCCGAGATATCAGTTTGACTACGAGTGGCTACCTTACCCGTAGACTTGCAAAGGAACAGTCATCCATGGGAAACCCAACCTACTGTGCCTTGTGCTGTCCTTCCTACATCACCTGTATGATATGTGGTCGTTCACATACCTTCACCACCACCAACTACAATTACTACAACTACAACCACAGAATGGAGAAAAAAGATCATGGTGCAGAAAGAGTCATATCTATCTAAACTTGCTGAATGTCATGCATAGCTGAAGTCTCACCATTTCAAATTGCATCTTTGATGCACAAAGAACATGGACAGAATAGACAATGGCCATTATCTTCTTTGGAGGCACCAGTAGTAAAGACAATGGTCTTCCCCTACATCAAAGACCTGTAGGAACAGAGAAGACATTGTTGTTCCTTTGATGAGAGAAATCGATACTTAGGATGAAAAACATAATTGTTTGGACATAATGAAAAGTTTAGGCAATGTATCTCGTCTATGTTCAGGTTGAATCTGGAAGATGTGATCATAAATGCTTTTACCTTATTAGGAATAATCAATTAATATTTTATTCAATGTGTAATATTTATTTTATTATTGCTTTTTGCATATCTTCATAAGAAACTTCCTTCCACTGAGATGACCTGAAGGTGTCTCTATGACTTGAGTTAGTCAAACTGACATACTTCCTATATAGATTTGACCTTGAATGGTCCCTCTACCTCAATGTTGTACTGGTTAATGTGTAACAATTGATCTTCAAAAAAAAAAAAGTCCCTGATATGTATGATTTGATGATTTCCTTGGTGTAAATACTCTCACTGTGGCTAATTTCAAGCCTCCAATGTCATGTCACTGAACAGGAAGTTAGAAAGAGATGGGCAGTAGTGCACATCAGATATAAATATCTTCAAGGGCCTAGATAATAGGGACCCATAGTAAAATAATTAGGAAGTGTTATGTTTGGAGTGCTTATTATCTTAGCTTTTAATACAGATTATGTAAATGAAAGCTTATGTAATTTAATTTTTAATAATATCTGTATTTAACAACTGGACTGCAAAATTTCTGAACATTTTACATTTGTCTGTCGTGAGCTGGTATGAGTGGGTCACAGAATACCTGTTTCTTCATCTTTAAAGTGGAGGATAGTATTGTGCCTGTCCACACAAAATAACTGGATGATGAAATGTGCTAAGACATGTAGACTATTTAGAAGAGAGCCTCGTCACAGAAAATAGTCAGTCCTTACCTTTGCTTGTCAATACCTGCTTTACAGATGCAATCACACAGTTCTCAGTGGCCGTACTTGACCTTGCAATCTTGCTTTCTGACTCTGGGCCAGGTCTCTTTCCACTGCAGAATTTTTAGGATACTTTTTAAGCTTCACAGAGCGGAGTCTTTACAGGGGCAGTATGGCCCGGAGGAGGGGAAACAGACGTTCAATTCACGCACTCCTGCATTTGAAATCTGGTCTTGAGCCAAGCTCCTTGAGTTTCCTGAGGTTTATATTTCTCATCTGTAAGATGTACTTTAGTCATGCAAGAGGAGCAAATGATTCGCACATGTAGAGCACCTATCACATAGTAACTGCTCAATACATGTGAAGGGTATTCCCTTTCGAACTAACAGCCATTTCACAGCTAAGGGGTCCTTCTTTGCAAGCCAGTTAGAATACGTCTGTGAATATACCTCGTTAGAGACACAGGTCTACCCTATGGTATCTAAGGTATTCTAAATAACACAGTAACCTTAGATATCTCCTCTGAGTTGAACATGTGAGCCCCACACGGCTAGCACCTTCTAAGTGACTTTCTTCCATGTCTGGTCTCCTTACATATAAACATGTCTGTTTCCCTCCTGATGAACTGAACCGTTCTGCTCACAGACCAGTTCTTTGATATACTTAGTGTTTTCAACTAATTACACCGTGAAGTCTCCTGGCAGTCCCCATTTGCAACATTTGGCACCATTCCCCCTATTTCATTTATATTAATGACGAGAGTAGTCTGTGCACCATAATCAGTTAAAAATCATGACTTGCCTTATTAATAAATACCAGATTGGTGCATGAGATTGTATTGGCTGAGCCCTCATTAGACAGCCCCAAGCTGCACCAGGAAGGGGATGCTTGTGCATTTCTCTTATAAAGTCTCATTGCTCCTTTCTCTTTTGGTTTTTCCTGGTCTTTGCAACTCAGAAAAACAAACTTATCCTGCGATTTTGGTATTTCTAAATCTGATCCCATTTAAGCCACTTTATCCTTTAAGTAAGTTTCCTTTCCTTCCTTCTTTTCTTCTTCCATTCCTTCCTTTCTTTTCTCTTTCCTTCCTACCTTCTTTTCCTTCCCTTCCCTCCTTTCTTTTCTTCACTGAGCCAAGGGAAAGAGACACAAAGATAAATGAACCATTATTTTTCATCTGGAGGAGATCTAGGGTCTATCAGTGGCCCCTTTCCTCTTCACTCACTTTGCTCCCACCACCTTGGACTTCCAGTGACCCAAACATACCAGGATCATCCATCGTTGAAGGGCTCTTCTATCTCCTGGGAACTCTGTGCCTGTGGATCTGTACCTGGTGGCTCCATCTTGCACCTAGCTCTCAGATCAACAGTCTTCTCATCATTAAGGCCTTGCCTGATGCTCCCAGCTATGGCAGCTCCCTCTCTATGTCTTTCTCCATTGCATCATCCTCTTCCTCCTACTTCTTAGCCACTGCAGCCATCTGAAATCATCCTGCTATTCAATAGTTCTTTCTTTCTTGTCTTTCTCTCTGACTAGAACATAAGCTCCTGGTGGCAAAGGACCTTGTTAGCCTTCCTCACTGGTACTCAGTTCAGGCTTGGCATCAAGTAGATGCTTAGAAAATGTTTCACAGCTGTATGGCTGGTTAGGACAGGCAAACTCAGTCTACTCTGGATGCTATAAGAAAGTCTCACAGACTGGGGGGCTTAAACAAGAGAAATTCTTTTCCTCATGGTTCTGGAAGCTGTAAGCCCAAGATCAAAGTGCCGGCAATGTTGGTGTCTCCTGAGGCCTTTCTCCTTGGCTTGTCAATGGCCACCTTTTCCCTGTGTCTTCATGTGGTCTTTCTTCTGTGCCTGTCTGTGTCTCAATCTTCTCTTCATATAAGGACATCAGTGGTGTTGAGTTGAGGCCCAACCTCATGACCACCTTTTAACTTAATTACCTCTTTAAAATTCTATCTCCACATGTAGTTGCATTCTGAAGTACTGAGGATTAGGCCTTCAACAAGCAAATTTGAGGTTCACACAGTTCAGACCCTAACACCCAGGCAGTTTCAGCATTGAGAGAATCATTCATCTAGTATCTGAAAATGAGCCACATGCTCAACAGCACTGACCGCCTTTGCAGGCCAATCCGCTCTGCTCCATTCCTCAGCTGTCACTCTCCCACTGTCTGTCTTGTGGAAAGAATAACATTGCCTCAACACTTTGCTGGTGCTGTTCATTTCCCTGTAAGCCACGTTACCACCTGGGCATCTTTGACTTATTTTCTTAGGCTCAGCTCAGCTGTTGCTCCTGGGCTGGGTTCAGGCCCCTCTCTTAAGCTTTCTTAGCATCACGTCCCTGCCCTGCATTATATCATCTTTTCACTTTGCCACAGGATTCAGGACTCTCTCATCTCACTTCCCAGCAGATGGGGAAGTCTTTAAGATCAGAAGTCACACCTTTCATTTCTGTATTTTCATGAGTCTCTTGGTAGGCATTCAAGAAGCATTCACTCCATAGACAACTGAAGCTACTTCTGAATCTAGCTTCAGTCTCTAGATGTATGAGGATTCCCCAGAGAAACAGAGTCAACAGGATACGTGTATAGAAAGAGATTTATTTCAAGGAATTAGCTCACGTGACTATGGAGGCACAAGTCTTAAATATGCAGGGTAGGTTGGCAGGCTGGACACCGAGGAAGAGCTGCGGTTCAAGTCCAAAGGCTGTCTGTTGGCAGAATTCCTTCTTGTGTGGAGGGGGGTCAGTCTTTGTCCTATTTAGGACTTCAGAGAATTGGATGAAGCCCACCTACATTGGGCGGGCCATCTGCTTTACTCAAAGTTTACCAATTTAAATGAGAATGTCATCCAAAAACACCCTCACAGAAACATCCAGAACAATGTTTGACCAAACATTTGGGAACCTTGGCCCAGCCAAATTGTCATGTAAGATTAACTGTCACAGCGGGGAAGACCTTTTTATGTGTGATCTTCATACATGAACAACTTATGTGGACGACCTCATTACTGTTGTGAACTAAGGCACTCCTTGGTGAAGCTGTCTGGAGATTCAACTAGGTTTACCCAGACCACAAGGCATCCCCTGTTAGTGGTTGTGGAAGGTGCCATTTGTGAATAGTTTTACCTGCTGTTTCCTTTTTTTTTTTTTTTTGTGGACAAACTGAGGGATTTAGTCTCTGGATACCCATCTGCAACCTTTCCAAGAACTAAATTTGCTTACAATTTCATATAGAGCCTGTGAGACACTTTGGCTTCACTTTCCCTGTCTGTCTTTCCTTCTCTCCTAAGTACACTGTTAAATAATGGATTTGTGAAATGAATAATAGGCGGTTGGTCAGGAAATGTGTGTGGGCAGCTGGAGCGGTGAGAGGAAGCATTAAGCAGGCCGCTCTCTGGTTTTGGTTGGTTTGTTTGGGTTGTGTCTCCTCCCCACCCCTGCCCCCGCCTTGCTCCTTCTCTCACTTTTATCTCCTGGTTTTGGGTCCTGTTGGGGTTGGACAGAAGACACGGGAGAGCCCACCAGAGCAGTCTGCTCTTCCCAGGTTATCCTTCCCTGTGATGCCCATGACCACGGGCAATGCAGGGAGAAGATGATGCAGAGAAGCTTAGGATGCAGTTTTTTTTTCTTGAAAATTATGACAGAGAAAAATACATGCATACAAACTGATTAACCACCACCTACAAAAAGACATGAATGGAACAATCTGTACCCAAGTCATGGCGGAGACTTCCAAACCTTGCCAGAGCACACAACCTCATGGTCTTGCCATCCCAATCCTCATCAAAATCTAGGCGTGAGAAATGACAATGTGCAGACCTCCAGAAGGACCTTGGATACACGTGTTTCCTTACGTTATCTAATTTTGTGCTGTGGAGAGACACAGAGTGGGTGTGGCCCAACTGTTCACTGTTCACTCGAAATCTCTTTCCATCTCCTGTAGTGAGAATACCTTGATTCATTTGGAATAGGAATCACCTTACCTTTCCCAGCCTCACTTTTGGCTGGGAGAGCTCGCGGAGCAGCAATGGGGTTAATGGCACATGTGCAGAGGCCCTGATGTGGGACTTTTGTGAATGCTCTTTAAGGTGAGTTGACCCAACTGGCACACACCCCCTCACACCCTCGTATTTCCTCCTTTTTCCCACTGGGAAAGGGACATGTTACCCTCTAATATGAAAGTGCCTTCTGAATATACACATACACGTCTGTAACACACACGCATTTGGATGTGTAAGCACACTTCTGCACATCACATAAACATGTCCATGGTCACATATGTGCACACACAGATGTAAACCCATATATATATGGTTTGTACATTTTTTTGTTTTTTGACCTGTGTGCAATTCAACATAAATTTACAGACCTACTGACACATACAAGACATTCACATTAAACACACATGCCTGCCTAAATCCATATGTATAGGCCTACATCTCTTTCTCTGCTTTACTCAAATGCATATCTGCTGATGTGCCTATACACGGTTGCATGCATACGTTTGCATCTTCGTTGTACACACACAGACTGAAGGAAAGGAGAAGTGGTGGACGTTTACAGGTAATATAGTGTCGCGTATGAAAAGTGATTTGGGCTTTATCCTTGAAGAACAGTAATTTACCCACTATCTGTGTAAAATGTACTGGCTATTCTAAATGGGATTTGATGAGGGGTTTGAGTCTGAAGGAATTTATAATTTCCCAGGGGAGAAAAAAAAAAAGAGATGGCCACATGATCACCTAAGAAACACTGAAACCAATATAAATAATATCACAAAGCCATTGGTGAACATCCACCTTGAAAGCAAAAGTGACCAGAGTTTCCTGGGATAGCATCCTATCAGAGGTCAGGAATAAAGGCCATGTTCACCAACCAAGGCTGCCACATACAGTTGCACAGGGCGTTCACTGTGCAAGGGTGCTAGACCTTCATCAAATCTTCTCTCTGCCTTTCAATCCATTCACTTGCCATGGGACTGCACTCTAAGAAGAAAAGGCATTTTTGGGGGCTTCTAATTTGCATAAAGTTACTCTATAGGCTAAGGGAAGCACAGTCACTAATTGTGTCCAAGATACCTCACCCAGTCCCCATGGAGAAACAGGTGCCTACATCTCAGAGGAAAGTCATTTGGCTCCCAGTAGCTCTTCGTATGTGACTCCTTGGCTTGTGGTCAGCTTTGCCTTTGCAGCTTGCATTCATAAGCCTCGGGGCTTCTATAGTGCATTGGGTTAAATGAAAGGGATGGGGCAGACAAAGCCCACTGAATTACCTTTAACCAGCATGGAGCAGCACTGAGAAATTGATTAAAACATGCATTCCCCTAATAGAGCGGCTGGTCCCAGTCTGGAAATTAATTAATGCTAATAGTACACAATCAAAACTGCTTTTGGAAATCTTCTTAGAACGTTAACTAAAATGTTCATCTTTTTAATGCATTTGCCTGAGCCACAGAGGCTAAAAGCTTCGCTTGTTCCATGCAAATGTGAAGGCGAGGAAAAATAAAAAAGCAAGCATATTTAGGTATTTCAGGCTTGATAATGCTGGCTTTTCTGGTTAACCCGAGCCGGCTCCCAGGGCCTGGAGAAGATGCCTCTTTTAGCTACTGAGATGGAAAGAGTGACCTGGGGACTGCAGACAGTCACCTCTGCGTTTTATGCTGTGGACCACAGAAGCGGAAAACCAGCAGAGAAAAGGAGCAAGAACTGAAGGAAGTCAGCTGAGGATCACCTGGATGCCTGGCCCTGGTGTGAGGGTGGAAGGCACAGAGCTTTAGGTGACACCAAAGGTCTCCCCAACTCAACAAAATGGTACATTTCAGTGATTTCCAAATAGAAGGGTTTTTGTAGTACCAGCTCCCTTAGTAACTAACCGTCTGTCGGTATAATGAGTTTTTAACTTGCTTGGTCCCACCCTAGTCACCATGCACAGGTTTAGGGGGATTTGGATGCTCCAGCCCCTTCAGTGAAAGTCCTAGTGGGCCTTGCTGTGGCCTTACCCTTCAGTCATTGGTTTTCTCAATTATTATTTGCCTACTGCCTACTAACTAGCTGCCGAGCGAAGCTTGCCTCTTGGGAGTTCAGAGTTTGGTGTGGGAGACAGACACACAGGCAGGCAAAGGGCGGTGCATGTCACAAAGATGTGCCCTAGCTGGAGCGGAACTCAGAGGCGGGTGCTAGTGCAGGAGAGGGCAGGGGCTGGTCTGAGAAGCCTCTGGAGACGGGATTAACCAAGCGAGGGATTAGAAACAGCATTAGGGGTGTACGTGAGTGTGTGTCTATGTGTGTACACACATGCATGTGCATGCTGGGTATGTTTGAATGTGTGAGTATATGTGTGCATGTGTGTGAGTATATGATAGTGCAGGCATGTGTCAGAGTATGGGAATATGTATGCAAACATGTGTGTGTTCATGTTGCGTGTGTTTGAATGTGTGCATGTCTGTGAGTGTGTGAATGTGTGTGTGCACATGTCTGAGGGTGTGAGAGAACATATTCATATGTGAGAGGGAGTGTGTGTGCACATCTGTGTGCATGTTGAGTGTGTGTTTGAAAATATGAACATGTGTGTCTGTGTGTGTCTGTGTGCATGTTGAGTGCATGCACATACTTGAGCATGTGTATGTGTGTGAGGGTGCATATGGATATGTAAGTGTGGGTCAGTGAGTGTACATGAATGTGTTTGAATGTTTGCATGTGTGTCAGTATGTAATCATGCATGTCCACATATAGGAGTGTGTACAGGAAAGCATATGCATGTGTGAGTATGTATGAGTGTGCGGATGTGATTTTGGGGGCAGCTAGGCTGAGGCAGGCATAAGCCTATGGGTACAGGGGCAGGAATGGAGAAGAGATATGCAACTTATGAACAGGGCTGGTTGGAAAGAGGCCAAATATCATATGGGAGGAGAAAGTAAGTTACTGCCATGAAAAGGAATTGGGTGAATGTAGGAGATCTTGTTTTGCTTAGTGAGATCATAGGGTGACACGGGGAAAATCAAGAGGAAATACCTATACTGGTGAAGATGGTCAAGCTGCCATATTCACTCAGATCCCATTTTCTGAGAGCATTCATTAAAATGTTCTCTTCCTTAGGATTAAGGCAAAGCTTCTCAACCTCAGCACTGCTGGCTTGTTTGTGGTGGGGTTGTCCTGTGCACTGTAGGATGGTCAGCATCTCTGGCATCTACCCACTAGATTCTAGTTATGATGAGCAAATCTGTCTTCAGACATTATCAAACGTCCCCAGGAGAGTGGAGGTAAGATCCATTGGTTAAAGGCAATGAGAGATTATGTCACCAAAGCAAAGGACCTTTGCCTGTTGATCAGTGCCAGCCTTGGGCTCCTAAAGTCTCAACTGGTTTCAGCAACTGCGCTTCTCCAACTAAAGCTTTGGCAGTTTAACTTTACTTAAATTTTGAATTTGCATATATTTTAATCTGAAAAATGGAATGAAATATTAAAATATATTCTGGTCTTTTTTAAAGTAGTTTTAACCACCCCATCAGTGCTTCCCGGTCTTAAGAGTGCATGGGAAATTTTCATTAAATTGGGAGCATTTTTATCTCATTATGTTATTTTCTCAGTTCAAGTGAGCTCATTTTAAACTTTTAATTTCTTCAATCTCATTGTAAAATAAACTGTGATAACATAAATACCAACATTTTCATAATTAAAAAACAAACAACTATCAGATTATTTTACAGTTTATTATTTTCTAGCATTGAGGAAAAGGAGCTGGCTTTGGGGGCCAGGCTGTACTGGGTGACCACAACCCTGAATTCAAGCCCACTCTTCCAAATTTGAGCCACGAGACTTCCAGCAGGTCTGTGACCCTGTTTCCCCTTTTGTTTAATGGGAATTTCATCTGCCTTTTTACACTGTTGGAGAATTCAAATCAAATCAGGGCTATCAAAAAATATGAAAACTGAAAAAAGTGCCATATAAATATAAATAATTATTATGTAGGTCAAGCATCTGTTCTGTGATGAGCAGGTCTATGCAACCCTACCTCCAAAGGCTGAGAAAGCTGAGAGGCTGAGAAAAGAGGTTGAAAAATCTTGTTTCTCAGAAAGAAACACTTAATAGGAACTTATGTTGAGAAGCCATATCTCAGGAGCAGAGGATGGCGGATCCCTGCATCTGCCTTCCAGAATGAATATATATATATATATATATATATATATTTTTTTTTTTTTTTTTTTTTCCAAAGGACAGGGTCTCACTATGTTGCTCAGGCTGGAGTGCGGTGGCTATTCACAGGTGCAATCCCACTACTGATCAGCGTGGAAGTTTTGAACTGCTTCATTTCCAACCTGGGCCAGTTCACTCCTCCCTAGGCAACCTAGTAGTCCCCCAGTCACTCCCTGGAGGTCACCATATCAATGCCAAACTTAGTGCAACATCCGATCAGCATAGTTCACCACAGTCCGGAACTCCTGGGCTCAAACGATCCTCTTACCTCAGCCTCTCAAGTAGCTGTGACTACAGGCAAGCCGGGCAGCATTCTTTATATAGCAAACTTTTAGAGTAAAACATATACATTTGATTGTGTCTTCACACTTTCTTGCCAAGACTTGCGACCACTAAAGAGGTTAGATAAGCATCTTTGTGAGGGGTTGTCTATGCTACAGGCCTTGTTGAAAGGACTTACCGCACAACCCCTTGGTATATGGGAATCAAACATTGGACATCGAGGCGGTTTTGCTTCAAGATAGTATCACTGTTGCCATGCAACAGGCCGTTTTCCTACAGAATCTTAAATCTGAAAATTCAAAATCTGAGACTTTTTGAGTGCCGCCATGATGCTCAACAGAAATGCTCATTAGAGCATTTTGGATTTTTGATTCTCAGAGTTGGGATGCCCAACCAGTAAACAGAAAGCTAATTTTCCAAAATTTGAAGAAATTTGAAATCCAAAACACTTCAGTTCTAAAGGCTTTTAAATAAGGGATACTCAACCTGCAATACTAATTATTATAATTCTACAGAAAGGTCAAACCGCGTAAAACCAGGCAGCACTGAATTCAAATCTTAGATCTGCCACTTAGTGGTGGTGAAAGTTCAGGTACGTTACTTAAATTTTCTAAAATTCTGTTTTCCTATCTACAGAACTCAACAGCAGAACTCACAGCATGGGATTTAAGGATCATAGGCCAAAGGTTTTGCAAAATGTGCTCAGTGTGAGGCTCAGAGCACATGCTCAAGAAACAGGTACTATATAATCAATGTCACCACAACTATTATTGTTATCACTATTGTTAATTTTTCAAAGTTACTTAGCCTACATTCACATTTTGTTAAAAGCTCATATGGCTGGGTTTTTAACCAAAAGCTAGGACTTTTGGCATTTGAATACAGAAGGGACATACTGTCAGTTTAGTCTCATCTTATTTGCACAATTGCAATGGCATACCTTCTGGTCACTGCTTGTTTTTTTTTTTTTTTGAGATGGAGTTTTGTTTCTGTGGTTCAAGTTGGAGTGCAATGGCGCAATCTCTGCTCACTGCAACCTCCGCCTCCTGGGTTCAAGCGATTCTCCTGCCTCAGCCTACCAAGTACCTGGGATTATAGGCACCCACACCACGCCCGGCTAATTTTTTGTATTTTTAGTGGAGACAGGGTTTCACCATGTTGGTCAGGCTGATCTTGAGCTCCTGACCTCAGGTGATTCACCCATCTCAGCTTCCCGAAGTGCTGGGATTACAGGCGTGAGACACACGCCCAGCCACTGGTCACTGCTTTTAAAGGATGCTATTTTCAAATCATCAAGCATGTGCCAGGCTGCCCATGGCATCTTCTATTTGGTCCTCACAGTAGCCTTGTAAGACGTGCAATACTATTAGCCCTGTTTTATACATGAGGAAATGGAAAGCATAACAGGCAAGGAGGCAAATACTTTCTTGTTTTCTGCCTGCCTTCAGCCTTATAACAGGCATTCAATAAATATTGTGACTGATTCAGTGGAGGGATGAATGAATGGAGAAGTTCAGTGAGTCCCCTAGAACTGTCCTGAGTGGAGAATTCCCAATCAGAAAGCCAGGCTCTGGGCATCCCCTAGGCCCATAGGGCACAGATGCAATTCCTGCCGGAGGCTGCTGTCCTGCATATCCATCTCTGCAGTGCTTTATCTGTCCTTTTTAAAAATGTATGTTTGCAGCTTGCCAAGCACCTCTTCCCTTGATTTGAAAAATGGGAGAGTAGTGGCTGATTGTGGAAGAGCACCTGGTACTTAGTTGGCCCTTTATAAATGCCTGTGGAGTGCTTGGATATACCAACCACAGACTCACTGTCTCATGAAACTCATTCATGCCCACCTCTGTCTTCCCTAAAGAACTCCAAGTTCTTTGTAAGCAGGCCTGTGTGTTTGAACCACCACTGTACTCCGACTCCAAGTGGCCTGATGAGTGTTCATCAAAGATTTGATAGGTTGAAGAGTTTGTTGTTTTAAAGCAGCCTTACCATGCTACCTAACAATTGTGCTATTGATAACAGCTCTCATTCATGTAGCACCAAATGAGTGCCAAACACAGTGCAGGTAGGGTGGATGTCCTTCCTTATTTTACCTTTAGAACAATCCTATGAAGTCAGTATTGTCATTAGTATCATCATCATCATCATCATCATCATCATCATCATCATTGCCATTCCAGTTTTACAGGGGAGGATTTGGGAGAATAGATAGGGAAAATGATTGCCTCAAGAAGTCAGGCAGGTGTCATAGTGAGTCCTCAAAGTAACTCCACCGGCAGTGGCCCCATGGACTCATCTCGTTTCTGCGCTTTGGGGACAATGTCCAGCCTCCCCTAATTTCCCTTCTTCAACCCATAGACACTCTGATCTCTGGCTCCAGTGAAGACCAAAGCAAGGCAGGTCTGTTTCTGGCAGGTGCTGTGGCCACTGCAGCTGCTGGAGCCAACACGGACTGCTGTAGATTTTCCGTGGTGGGACAGTCAGATTCATTTGAGTACTGGGTCATTCATATGAATCATTAGTGTCCTAGTCTATTTGGGATGCTATAGCAAAATACTATAAGCTGGGTGATTTATAAACAACAGACACTTATTTCTCACAATTCTGGAAGCTAAGAAGTTCAAGATCAAGGAGTTGGCAGATTCAGTGTCTGGTGAGGGTTCCCTTTCTTGTTCATGGAGGGCACCTTTTTGCTGTGTCCTTACGTGGTACAAGGGGTGAGGGAGCTCTCTGTGGCCTCTTTTATAAAAAGAGCACTAATCCTACCCACATGGGCTCCCCCCTTAAGACCTGACCACCTCCCAAGGGCTCCACCTCCTAACACCATCACTTTGGGTATTAGGATTCCAATATATGAATTTGGAGGGGACATAATCATTCAGACCCTAGAGATTGGAATATTGTTAGCTCAAGCAAGCTCAAGTGTCTTTTGGACATCACAGTGAGGAGCACCTGGCTTTCATTGCAGTCCACACTTGTCTCCTAATCGCTGGCCTTAAGTCTTGTGGCTGTGCTGTTCCCTCACTCAACCCCGAGGTTGGAATCCAGCAGCTCCTGACTCCTCTGGGGATGCCTTAGACAATCCTGGCCTTCTCTGGACTCCCACAGCCCACAAAGTGCCCCAAGGCAAGGTCCGAGGGGCATGTCTCCCTTTTGTCTCACAGGCCCTCCTTTTCCCTGTGGGGCAAATCTCTCCTCCCTGCGAGCTGAGTCCATGGCCTCCACTTGGAGCTAATCTCCACCAGCCTCCTCCACTTGTCCACTGCTGGACAGGGCCTTATGTTCTGACCACCTCTTCTCCTTATTGGAAAAATGGGAGAGTGGTGGCTGGTTGTGGAAGAGCATCTGGCACTTAGTCGGCCCTTTAGAAATCACTGTTGAATGCATGGAGGCACCAACCACAGACCTGCTGTCTTGAAAGGAAAGCGAGTCACAGTGGGCGGTTGGGACTCAACCCTCACCGTGCCAGGGTTGTACTGAGGGCTGGACACTGCCCCTCTGGACCCTCACCAGGTCCCTCTTACTGCACCTACCACATTCATCTCTTCCGTAGACTGTCATTGACAAGGCCCTGTCCCTTCTCTGCCCCCATCAGCTCCTCTCCCAAGTGCTGTCTCTGTGCTCAGCTCACGGCAACATGCTATCTCTTAGAAACATGTGCAGGTAGGTTCACCGACTGTCCCTAAACTGGCCCTGTCTAACTCTCCGGCCTTTTTGTATCCAACAACTCCAGTAATATTCTCAACTCTGGCCACCGGAGACTACCCACAGCATACGCAAAGCCCACGTTCTACTTGCCTGCTGACTCGAGGCTGCGGGGGACTCTTCGAGCCTCCGAACCCAGCCCTGTGTGTCCCTCTCTCACAGCACAGACCACGCTCCTTCGGTGTCTCGTAGTTTTCCTTATTCCCTCATTGGACTGGGACCCTCCTGAGGGCTGAGGCATCTCTCATTCACCTCTGTTTTCTAAGTATCTGCCCAGACGGATTTTGACATGGAGTACATGCTCAGTGGCTCAATAGAGCTTTTCGTACACATGAAAGATTTATCACGGTGTCTCCAGAAAGAAAGATGGAACTTGCATAAACTGACACGATTATTATTGGAATTCATTTATTAAAAAAAACTTCAGATATTTTATTATCCCAAACACTGCATTTCGAGACATTTTTTATGCCAAACCTGACAAATGGATAGCTTTCCCCAGATTTTTTTTCTTTCAATTATTTGCCTTCATTTTCCGTTTCAAAGACATTTTAACATTGGGCAACCAGCTGATGGCTTAAACAGACGTTATTAATGGGAATATTAGAAAAATTAAAATCAGAACTTTTAATGTAAGTTGAATGAAATGCTTAACCACCTGGCCAAATTGAAGGGCTGATTATGCGTTCTGGGAGCACAGGAGAAGGTGAAGGACTTGCGTGCTGTTTAGTTGGAGGAGACAGGAAGTGAGATAGGAAGGAGGACTCAAGTCCCAGTGCAGAGACCCTCAGGAGCCCTGAAACCTTGGGCCACTCTCCTCCTCTTCCTACATCTGAGTTTCTTCATCTAGACCCTGAAGAGGGGCTGAATGAGGTTCTTAATCTGGACCCAGGAGCTTTCTAGTCCTTCAGGGAGAGCTGCCAACCCACTAAATTGCATGTCAAATTGAGGTGGATGTGTGTTTTTCCAAAATAGAGTGCTCACAACTTTTATGAGATTTCCAGAGATCTGTGACTCAAAGACATTTAATAACCACTGTACTAGCCAGTTTCTAAGCTTTGTTCATTTGTTAATTCATTCATTCAATCAATCATTCAAGTAGTAATATTTATGGGCACTTGGTAGGTGTCAGGCATTCCTACAGGCCCTGGAAATACAACATTGAACAGGAAGAAGTCTCCACTGTACTGCTTCCCACTCAGACCATTCTCTTTATGTGTGCTGAGAATCCCGTCTTGATTCATATCTGCATTGACCTTGAAAGTCAAACACCGTTCCTCAGCTATTTGGCTTTGATCGGGTACGTAGGATCCAGGGAGAGCTGGACTACTATGAAAGGCTGGCAGCTGGGTCTCCAGGACCCCACTTCAGGAGGCAGACCTGCTTTCTGGGAAAGTGTTTATTAGGGAGCAATCAGCCACAGGGCAGGCCAGGCTCAGTGCCTCAGGGATGGGCAGTGAACACAGCGGGCCCAGCTAGTTCTAGGGCACCGGGATGCGGGACACCAGAGAACCATTTCCATAAACAGCAGGAGACAGAACTGTGCAGCTTCTCCCCTCGGCTTTCTGTGGCAACAGAGATTCCACAGGGTGGTGGGATGCCCAGCCCTGCGGCAGCTTCCTGGAGAGGAGGGTGGTGGAGATCCTGGAATCAGGACAGTGGCAGCTCCCAAACAGGGTGGCACTTTGATGGGAACTGAGTTACCTCAATCCCAGGGATGAGCAGACACAGATATACATATGGCTTTTGGAGCCCTGTGTGATCTCCTGTTAGCCCCAGTTTAGGATGACTGGAAAACACAGGTCACATTTACACCCAGGTGACTCATTTGTGAACATGGAGCCTGGAGGGGCCATTCTAAGATGTCCTGCCTGCTCTTTATGGGGGGTTAGACAGGCGTGGCCTGGGCATGGGTCGGGAGGGATCATCTTCTCTCCAAGGGTGGTGAGAGCATGTTGTGGGCCAGAAGAGGTCCAAGGAAAGGAGGTTGATGTCGGTCTCTTCCACCAAGCTGGGAATGGAAGACTCCGTCACGGACCTGAAATCCAGGGAGATACGAGGACCTGCCACACAAAACACAGGACTCTCATTAAATATGAATTTCAGATAAACAAATGGATATATTTTTAGGATAAGTATATGTCCAATATTGCATAGGACATACTTCTCCTGAACAAATTGTTTTGTTTATTTGAAATTCAAATTTCACAGAACATTGTGTATTTTTATTTGCTGAATCTGGCAACCTATCCAGAATAAGAGCATGGCTCTATATCTATAAAACTTATTATTATTATTATTTTTTTACAAAAACTGATGTCAGGGCCGATTTGGTCAACAGGCCATATTTGGCTGACCCCTGATCTAAGAGCATGCTATACAACCCGAACAAATTTGAGTGGATGAGACAGAGCCAGCTGGCAACATGGGCAGAAGCAGGAAGTCCCTTGTCTGCTAGAATGGCTCCTAGCACACAGTAGGTTCTTAGCCAGGGTCCTTGTTATTAATTTATACACAAAGCTTACATCAAAAAGGTATGAAACAATTGTATGAATGCCCTTACGTGGGTCAAGCATGCACACACTGCAAGGAAAGGTATAGCTTGCTGGATAGGGTATAGTATAAGGTATAGCTTGCTGGCCCTGAGGCTCCACCCACAGAACATAGGTCTGAGGTCCAGCACTTCCTGGTTACATTTTCGTGAGACATGACTTCATCTCTGTAAGCCTCTGATTCCTCATTTGCAAATGGAAGCTAGAAATACTTATTTCATGAGGTTATACAAGCATTGATGAGTTGCGTTACTTATAATAGTGTCATACAGTTCTCACTTTTTCCTTGCCAGCCCTCAGAGCTTCCTTCTCCTCACTGCTCCTCCTCTCCCAGGTAAGTACACATTGCCCCAGAAAACAGAAAGACTCCTCTTCCCTTTAACTGGCTCACAATTTAAAGCAGCAGAATCCCTCGGTTCCTGCTGCCAGATCACATTTGCTAAACAATCATTTTGCTAACTGGGATTCAGACAATGTAGGAAGAAACACTGGAAAACAGTTTTAATTGGTGTTGAAAATAAAAAGGGGGAGAAAGAAAAAGTCAGAACATTATTAAATTTTGCTGCCATAATGACCATTGTAGAATTGGCTGGTTATTTCCCCATTAGAACATAATGACATCCATTGTTGGTGGCTCTGTACTTGATTATAAGATAATGACAATAATTCATTGTTTGCCGCTCTTTACCTTGAGACAAGGTAACCACAAGTTTAAAGGAAGATGTACAAGAGGTAAATTATATGTTGCTAAATATGAAACAGCACCTCACTTGTCCTAGTTTATAACAATAAAAACAACAATTTTAGATAGAACATATATTTAGTAGGTTTTCCCCCTAGGAGAGACAGAGACATTGATCATCGCGTAATTACTACAAAGGAAAATCCTGCTAAATTGTTAGGTGTAGATACGGTACAAAACCATCTTCTTGAACTAGGCAAAGAAAAAGGAGCTTTTTGAACCTTTTACTTGCTGTTTGAACGAAGTCTTTTTTCTAATCACAGAGCTGGAAGTCACCCCAAAGCTCGTCCAGGGTGGCAGTTTTCAAGAACCTTTTAAAAATGCAGCACCTATTTGCAAATATGGTTGTTTATGGATGAACCATATGTGAAACAGATTTGAGCCTCAAACTCAGCCCTAAAAACTCAGCCCTTTTCCACCACACCCTCTGCTGGGTCCCCAGTCATTTGACTCCTGCCAGCTCCTGCCTGCAGAGGCTGCACCCACTTTGCACCAATCCACAGGGTTATAGGCTTGCCTGCTTGGGCTGTTTTCTCCACCAGCAGTCAAATGAATTTTCTAACCCCCAGATCAGATCCGTCACTCCTCTGGAGGACAGTTTGGCAATTTCTTACAAAGCTAGACATGGTCTTACCATATGATTCAGCCAGCGTGCACCTGAGCTTGTATCCACATAAACTGCAAACAAGTGTCCACACAAAAACCTGCACATGAATGTTTACTCATCATTGCCAAAAATGGAAAGCAGCTGCAATGTCCCTCAATAGGGGAATGGCTGAACAAACTGGGGTTCAGCCATACAGCGGAATATTATTGACCAATCAAGAGAAATTAGCTATCAAGCCATGAAAAGACATGGAAGAAACGTAAATGCACATTACCAAGTGAAAGAAGCTGAAAAGGCTACATACTGAGAGATTCCAACTATCTGACATTCTGGAAAAAGCAAAGTTAGACAGTAAAAACATCAGTGGTTGCCAGAGTTTCAGGGGGAAGGAGGAGGGGTGAGTAAGTGGAACACAGGGTTTTTAGGGCAGTAAAACTATTGTAGATGATGCTGTCAGGGTGGATACATGCCACTTACGCACTTGTTAGAACCCGCAGAATGTATAACACAAAGAGTGAACCCCAATATCCACTATGGACTTCAATTAATAATAGGGTGTGAATATTGGTTAATTGATCTTAGCATTTGAACCACACTAATGCAAGACGTTAATATTAATGGAAACTGTGTGAGGGGAGAGGAGTATGTGAGAACTCTCTGTACTCTCTGCTCAATTGTTCTGTAAACCCAAAACAGCCCTAAAAATAAAGTCTATTATTTAAGAAAAAAAACCCCAAAGTAAAACCGAGCATCTTTCTCAGTTAAAAGCCCAAGTCCTTACCATGGTCTCAAGCCCCTCCACAGCCCGCTTCTGCCGTTTCAATGGTTATTTCTTCCACTTCATCCCTCTTGTTTCCACACCTCATGCTGGCCCTTTCCTCAGCCCCTAGTCTTGCTCTTGACCTGTTCCAATCTCTGTCTGAATGCCATTTGGGCCATCCCACCTAGAAGGTGGTACTCCATCCCTCCTGCTGTCTTCTCTCACTGGCTTTTGTTTTCTTCTTATATGCTGTCCTTAATTTTTCTCTTTATTTTCTCTCTCTTCCATGACAAGTTCACTGATGCTCCCCCAGCACCTGGCAGTGGCTGGCACATAGTAAGTGCTCAGTAAGTATTTGTTGAATGAATAAAGGTGGGGCTGCTTCCCCTCATTTCTATCCCCCAGGAAGTGCCACACTGCTTGAAACGTCCTGGAAATGTAGTTAAACCACAGATCCTCCAAACTCTTGATCTTATACCATGATGTTGGTGAGGGTGTGGGCCCTGCAGGACCCAGTTACCTGATGGGGCATCTTATGTGGCAGTCTTCAACCAGGGACCCATGGGGGAAACCCCACCAGGTTCTCCAGGGCTGCATCTTGAAAATGGTCTTAATACAAGCTTGAAAAAAATTTTTTTTATTCTAGCTTTAAACACACACACCCACACACAGAGAGAAATGTTAAGTTTGCTGATGACGTGTGATATGATTTGGCTGCATCGGCACCCAAATCTCATCTTGAATTGTATTTCCCATAATCCCCACATGTCGTGGGAGAGACCCAGTGGGAGGTAATTGAATCACAGGGCGGTTACCCCCTGCTGCTGTTCTCATGATAGTCAGTGGGTTCTCATGAGATCTGATGGTTTTATAAGAGGCTTTTCACTCTGCTCAGCACTTCTCCTTCCTGATGTCGTGCTTGCTTCCCTTCTGCCATGATTGTAAGTTTCCTGAGGCCTCCTCAGCCATGTGGAACTGTGAGTCAATTAAACTTCTTTCCTTCATAAATTACTCAGTCTCAGGCAGTTCTTTCTAGCAGCATGAGAATGGACTAATATAATGTGACAAAGTTCAAAGTCTCACTAAAGCCCGCATGTGGTTGCTGGATGAAGACCTGCAATCAAGATGCAATCTGTGCAGAGAAAGCCAAGGTTCTGCTGGCCCAGGGCCAGCCCTGCCGGTGTTCCTGTGCTGTCTGCTCCAGCAGGAGCTTCTCTCATTGAACGTGCTGAGTGGAAAATTCTCTCCACATCTGGATGACACCATCTTCCCAGACCACCTCTTGGGGACATTCGGGTTCTACTTTCTCCTTCCCTTTGGCAGAGCCTGGTGCTTAAGTGCCTGGTCTTGATCTGGAGTGTCTGAGTTTGCACCCCAGCTCCACAACTTATTAGGAGTGTGGCCTTGGGCAAGTTACTTACGCTGCCATGCCATCGTTTTCTCATCTGTAAAATGGGGAGACGGAATAAGACAGTTCAGATTAAATGATTTTGCACATGTCAAGTGATTAGAAGAGTGCCTGGCAAATTGTAGGTACAAATAAGGGCTAGCAATGATGCACATCGGTGGTGTCAGTGGGGGCATTTTGAGACTTCCCATCTCCATTAAGTGTCAGCAGACTCATCTCTTCTCCAGACCTGTACATAGACGTCTCAGCCAGTTCTGTCCTGGGCAGCAATCCAATGGCTCTCTCTTCAACATTCCACGTTGTATTTGGACTAGAGAAACTGAGGTTGGAAGTTGTAAAGTGGTTGGGTCAAGGTGATAGAGTAAGTCGGTATCACTCAAGGGATAAAAATCTGGAATCTGTAGGAGATGCTGGCATCTACTTTCTTCCTGAAAACGTCACGATGAAACCACAGGGACACCGCCCAGCCCCAAAGCTACAGTGGTGCTTCCTCACTGTCCTGAGAGTTGTTGATCTTTTTGAGACTTAAGGTGGGGTGGACATGAAGCCCCACCTCTCAGAGCTCTCGAGCATCACTGACCAAGGGCTCCAGCTGTTATGTTCTGAAATCTGTCAATCACTACATTAGTTCTCAGGCCGCATGTCCCAGAGGATGCTCTCAGCCAAAGACTGAACACAGCAGGCCCATTCCTGGGAAACCCAGGACTTCCTCACCCAGCAGTTTTGCTTGAAGACTCCTTCAGGACCTTGCTGTATTTCCTTCAACTGCACTACAGACATAGATGTTTCTGCCTAACCTTCTTTCCTTTCCTTTGTTCTTCACATGGGTCAGATCTCTGTCACTGCCAGATGGTTCTACCTGTCTTCCTTCACCCTCTTTGCATACCCACATCTTAGGCATCTCCTCTAGGAAGTCTTCTGCATGTCTGTTCCTGTCTGGGCATCTGCATCTCAAAAGGCTTGGACTGATATCCCTGTGACATCATCTTCCCAGTAAGGTGCACCTGTACACAGGCAATCAGAATTCAGGGACTTTCGGACACCTAAACTGCATCTGCCATAGGTCTTCATTTAAAAATGCCAGTATTTGGCTGGATGCAGTGGCTCACCCCTGTAATCCCAGCACTTTGGGAGGATAAGGCAGGAGGATCGCATGAGACCAGGCTTTTGATATCAGCCTGGCTAACAGAGTGAGATCCTGTTTCTCCAAAAAAACTTAAAAAATTAGCCAGGTGTGGTGGTGCACACCTGTAGTCACCGCTTCTCAGAAGGATGAGGTAGGAAGATTGCTTGAGCCTGGAGTTGGAGTCTGCAGGGAGCTGTGATCATGCCATTAAGCTCCACCCTGGGTGACAGAGAAAGACCCTGTCCAAAACAAAAACAAAAACAAAAATCTCAAAGCCGAAACTGTAATCATTTAAAGCAATGGAAGCATATAACAGAATAAATTGTCTCTGCAGTCTGAGAAGATCCGTTTGCTTATTCATTCAACAAACATTTACTTGATGTCTATTTTCTGCTCAGGCTAGTGTCAGTACCAAAAGTGCACAGCTACTGCTCTTTTTTTTTTTTTTTGAGACGGAGTCTCGCTCTGTCGCCCAGGCTGGAGTGCAGTGGCCGGATCTCAGCTCACTGCAAGCTCCGCCTCCCGGGTTTACGCCATTCTCCTGCCTCAGCCTCCCAAGTAGCTGGGACTACAGGCGCCCGCCAACTCGCCCGGGTAGTTTTTTGTATTTTTTAGTAGAGACGGGGTTTCGCCGTGTTAGCTAGGTTGGTCTCGATCTCCTGACCTCGCGATCCACCCGTCTCGGCCTCCCAAAGTGCTGGGATTACAGGCTTGAGCCACCGCGCCCGGCCAGCTACTGCTCTTAAGATGCCCCCAGGCAGGTGGGGGAGACAGGCAGACAAAGAAGTAATATACTCCAAGCGATGTTGCTGAAGCACAGTTGGGCAAGAAGAAGAGAGAGGGAAGCCCAAGTTGAATCTTGAAGCAGGAGTAGTTTGACAAGAAAAAAGAGGAGCATGTGTTCCTTTGCATGGGGAATAGCATCTTGTGAGCTCAGGTCGATAAAAGAACATGGCTTGAGGCTGATGCGGTTCGCCACAGCAGCTAAGAGCACAGGCTCCAAAGCTAGGCTGCCTAGTTCTGGGTCCTAATTCCACTGCTTCCTAGTATGTAGATGTGCACGTGTTTCTCACCTCTCATGCTAGAGCAGTGCCCTGGAAAAAGAGGGGATAGTCATGCCTCATGAGGCTGTTGGGAAGATTGAAATAGTTCATAAGTACAAATCTACTCAGATCAGTAAATGGCACACACTCTTAAATATTATCCATCATTTTGGCCATCGCGTCAAAAGTGTCAGGCAATGAGATTGAAAGGGTGATTGGATTACCCTGAGCACTGCGGGCATTTTCTCCGTAGACAGTGACTCTGCAGTTTCTGGACCTTATGCGCTTACTAAGAGTTGGGCAGGCATCATCTTTGAATTTCATACCCAAAGCACAGGAGGCACCAAAATACTCCAAGTCTGTCTTAGGAAAGGGCATAAACATAGAAATGCAGCCTCCCAGAGGAATCTCAAAACCATCTGGTTCTCCCTCCCACCCAAAGCAGGAAACCCCTTCACAGCATCCCAGAAAGAGGGCCCTCCAGCTTCTGCTAACACACTTCCAGAAACGAGGTCCTCACTCCCTCCCAAGGCAGCTTGCTCGGGTGCACCCAACTGTTGGAAAGTTTGTCCTGACGTTGAGCTGAAGTCTGTCTCCCCGTAACTTCCAGCGCTGTTCCTGGTTTTCCATCTGGAATTCCAGAGAACAAATCAAATCAGCTCCCTCACCCCTGCAAAAAAGAAAAAAAAAAAAAAAGATTTGAAATACGTTGGTTTTGGGAGGCCGAGACGGGCGGATCAAGAGATGAGGCATCGAGACCATCCTGGCTAACACGGTGAAACCCCATCTCTACTAAAAATACAGAAAACTAGCCGGGCGAGGTGGCGGGCGCCTGTAGTCCCAGCTACTCGGGAGGCTGAGGCAGGAGAATGGCGTGAACCCGGGAGGCGGAGATTGCAGTGAGCTGAGGTCCAGCCACTGCACTCCAGCCTGGGCGACAGAGCCAGACTCCATTTCAAAAGAAAAAAAAAGAAAAAAAGAAAAAGAAATATGTTGGCTGCTCTTGAATATTTTCTTCAGGGTAATTGTGTCTGATTCTCCTACCCGCTTTCCCCAGGACCTGGCCTCTGAACCCTGTGCCCCTTGGTTGCCTGCCTCTTCAGGGCTGGAGGCC
This sequence comes from Trachypithecus francoisi, assembly GCF_009764315.1. Classification (NCBI taxonomy): domain Eukaryota; kingdom Metazoa; phylum Chordata; class Mammalia; order Primates; family Cercopithecidae; genus Trachypithecus; species Trachypithecus francoisi. The sequence goes on along the minus strand of NW_022681468.1, from coordinate 9,266,555 downwards.
CATTTGAGGTTGAATGTTGGGACTTGTCTTGCCGCTGTACTCTAGAGAAAGCCAGTGCCTCAATTTCAAACTGCTGCTGGAGGAGGGGTATTTTTTCCCTTCTCTTGGAGTTTTATCCCAGGTGGAGGGGATTCCACTAGCATAGCACTACTGGCCTCTCTCTGCCCTCTCATTCGCTCTTACTTTAAGAGTAAACTGTTTGGAAATTTTGAAGCGAATACCCAGGGATGCTTGGCTCAGATCTCTTTTTACTCATTTATTTATTTTTCCATAGAAAGCTGCCTGCACCAGAGAATGTGAGTTCTGCGTGTTCCTGGATGTGGTCAGTTTTGTCTTGGCTTCCTCAGGAAAGGGTGATTGCAGTAACCCATTCTGGGAGATAAGTGCTAGGGAGCTCACCCACTTGCTGATAGAAGCCTCCTTCTCCACGAGCTGCTGGAGAAGCAAGGTGTCACTTTGACTGACAGTTTCAAAATCACATGGCGGGGGGGAAGGAGTACTCTTTATAATGTTCCCCTTAGGGCCTCCAAACCTGCATGCGATGGTTCGATGGGAACCCTGATATTTCTGCCATTGGATGGTTTTTGTTATACACATGTACTCAGACTGTGTATAGTCATAGACACACACATTTCAAAAAATAGTATCTTTAGATTGCATAAGACATTCTGAAAGAGCCACATAATTTTCTTCATTTTAACAGTTTCCTTTTCAAACTTACCAGCAATGATTTCATGAATGTCTAATCTAGACAATCCTTGATGAATCGGCCTGAACAGAATCTCCCCATAATCCAATTCAGTATGGCTACATGGCAACCACTTTAGGCTTATCTCAGCGAGACCCGTGACCTTTAAAATAATCACATTGTCCTCTCTATGCATCTTTAAGTACTTCTCCAATACATGGGGACAGGCCAGCCCCGGGACTGTAGTGCACCTTTCTTAAAGAGATCTAAAACCTCCTCTCCATCTCTCTTGTCCAACTGGCTGGAGCAATGATTTTTCCACATGGTACTTTGTCAGAAAACACCAAAAGTCAAAAAGTTTGCATGCATACCCAAGCTGAATATTTCAGCTTTTATTTTTCATTTTGAGAGCATGAAGTCTGAGTTGTTGTTCTTACTCCATAAACTCAAAAGTCCTTTTTATTAACACCTTTTTTGAAATGATACAAGTTTCACCTATCCCAAAACACCAAAAAAAATATTTATTTTTTAACTTCCATTTTGAAAACAGGTAGTTATAGAATATCTTCATTAGATAAAAAGTATATTTTTTTCTTCCCTGTAGTTTTCCACTTTAAAAAATCTGAGTTTCCAGTCTCCTTTCCCCCAACAATTATTTAATCAAATATTTTGACTTCTAGCACCAGTTAGAGGAATATATATTAAAAGAACAATCCTTCTATTGGAAGGAAAAATGGCTTGATCTTATCTAAATGATATACACACAGAGGCAAACATTGTAATTCAGGAAACCACTTGCTGTTGTTCAGAGAACCAGAGAACTCACATAGCTTTTTGTGTCTCCTTCTGTATTTTGTTTTTTTTTGTTTGAGACAGGGTCTTACTCTGCTGCCCGGGCTGGAGTGTAGTAGTGCAATCAGAGCTCACTGCAGCTTTGACCTCTGGGCTCAAGCTAGCCTCCCATCTCACCTTCCCAAGTAGCTGAGACTACAGGCGTGCACCACCAAGCCTGGCTAATGTTTTTCTTTTTTGTAGAGACGTGGTCTTACTATGTTGCTAGAGCTGGTCTCCGACTCCTGGGCCTAAGCGAGCGGTTCTCCTGCTGTGGCATAGCATGCCAAAGTGCTGGGATTACAGGCATGAGCCACTTTGCCCAGCCTCTTTGTCTCCTTCTGCTTGGACATCAGGAAGGGTCTCTCTCCCCACTGTCTCATTTGCACCCCACTATCTGTGCAGAGGCCTGGCCACTGCTTCTCCGGAAACTTCTCATGAATTCAGAAATCCACCTCCCACTCCTAATGGAAACTCAGCAACCTCCCAGGACCCCCAAGTTCCCAACTTTGCCTTCCTTTTGCCTCTTTCAGCTGAAACTGAAGTGAGTCATTTGGAAAGCAAGTTGAAATTATTATTACTATTAATAATTATTTTAATACATTCACTCTGGGAAACTTTAAATTCTCTACCAACATGAGCATAAGCCTCTCAACACAAGTTCTGACCTGGTCACCAGGCACGGAAGGAGACTCTCCAGTGGTATTTTATAGAAGAGGAAGTTGAGTCAAAATGAGAATGAAATTACCTCCCAGCAGCTGGTAAATTTCATATTTGAGATTCAATACCAGATTCTCTAAGTCCAGCATTTCTATTTTGATACCACACTCTCCACATCATCTCTAAAATGGGTGTAATTAGACCTATCTCATGGGATGAGAATAAAGAGTAAATGAAATGAGAGATGCAAAAAGTCCATCTTACTTGCAGTAAGTTGCTATAAATATAAGGCATGTTATCATGAATGCTTGAGAAGCTTAAAGCCTAGATTTTCTACTTCTAAGGTCCATGTCATCGGCCAAATGCCCCTTCTGAAGCTCGGTTACCTTATCTATCATTAATTAGTATTTATGTGTACCTGTAGGGTTGATATTTATTATAAGATCTGTATCGGAGTCACCGGCATATAATAGATGCTCATTAAAAGTCAGTTTCATTGTTTACGGGAACTCAGTGATAACAGGGACTAATGTGAGCCTGAATCAGGAAGTCTTTATTAATAGCGTTTTTTTTTTCATACCTTCTCATTTAAAAAGAAATCTAAAACCTCCAAAACCAAAAGCAAAACACCAACAAACAATGATTTTCATAATGTTCTAAAGCAGCAGCACCCAACCTTTTTGGCACCAGGAGCCAGTTTTGTGGAAGACAATTTTTCCATGAACCAGGGGAGGTGGGGAAGGGTTTAAGGATGATTCAAGTTCATTACATTTGTTGTGCACTTTATTTCTATTATTATTACATTGTAAATATATAATGAAATAATTATGTAACTCACCATTATGTAGAATGACTGGAAGCCTTGAGCTTGTTTTTCTGCAACTAGATGGTTCCATCTGGGGGTGATAAGAGACAGTGACAGATCATCAGGCATTGGGTTCTCATAAGGAGTGTACAACCTAGACCCCTTACAGTAGGGTTTGTACTCCTATGAGACTCCAGTGCCGCTGCTGATCTGACAGGAGGCAGAGCTCAGGTGGTAATGAGACTGATGGGGAACAACTGCTGTGTAGCTCAGTTCCTAACAGGCCACCAGTACCAGTAGGTGGCCTGGACGTTGGGGACCACTGTTCTGAAGTTCCCTGACTCAAATTAGTTAGTCCAGATGGGGTATCTTAATGGAATCGCTTCTTTCACTCTGCAACCCATTATTTGAGTATGTAACTGTTCACCATTCATTCAACGTAACTCCTTCCAGTGGCTACTCTGGGGCAGTTTTGGTCCTGCAATTGAGATATGGAAATGTATAAGACACAGCTTCTGCCTTTAGAGAGCAAAGGGTCGTGGGAGAGATGGCAGGGGATGAGTCATAGTAATAACTGTGATAATTAACATCAATTAATATTACTTATTCACTGAAATCATTGATAGTAATATTAATATCTGTGTAGAGGGGGCAGGGGAAGGAGCATGCAACTGACAGAGAGCCGTAAGGAAGAAAAAAAATCAGTCACTGGAGAGGACACTCTGAGGAATACACTGCAACTCTTCCAGATAAGTCAGAAGATCATTGCCGGCAGGAGGGGTGCCCAGGAAAACGGAAAGGGACATTAAGTTCAAGGAATCATATTAGGTTGGTACAAACGTCATTGTGGTTTTAGCCATTATTTTCAATGGCAAAAATGGCAATTATGTTTGCATCAACCTCATACGGCTGCCCATGGCAATGGTCAGTGTGTGATGGGGACAGCATTATTCTGTGAGGGCAGTTGCTAGCAGGGAGGTCTGACGTGGCAGGTGGGCCGTGATAGAAGGATGTGATGTATCCCAGTGCGTTAATTTTCAGAGAAGAGCGTCGTTAGTGCCTTCCTCCCTGCAAGCCCCCTGCCCTGCCTGTATCTGCAAGGCCTGTTGGTTCTCCATGGAGCTGGACTCTCACTCGCTCCAGCACAAAATGCCTATGCCCTCAGAGGTGCTCTGTGTTGTGGGGGCCACCAGGCCACGCCAGGCGGTGGGGGTGAGCCATGAAAGGAGGAGAGGGCCCAGCCTCTCAAAACCTGTTTAAGACAACATGAAAAACCACTCACGTACTTTCAAATAGGTGAAATTTCGCTTTCAGCTTTATTTACCTGAGAATGAATTTCAGTCTGAAGAGGCCTTTATGTCGTTGGAGCCGAAGCACCTGAGATATAAGCAATTTTCAACAAGAGTACTACACATTTGTCTTTATAACAATTTGTGTGTAACAGCTTTTATGCAAATGACACTAAAGTGGCACCTTTTTTTCTAAATTGGACATTTTTATGGTTATAATTTTCTTCTGTAATAACAGCAAAAAAAAAAAAAAAAAAAAATGACTGTCCCAGTGGAGTAGAACATTTCATCTTTGAGCACTGTCTTGTGAAGTTGGAATGACAAGTTTCTTTCATTTGCGCCAAGAATGTCAAAAAACTGTTCTTTGTCTTCCTTGTCTTAGTTTTCAGAGGTGGTTAAACTTCAGGGACCATCGTCCCCCATCAGCAACCCTCGGTAATCAGAATGGTCTCATAAAATCCCCACACAGCTTCCAGGCACCCAAAAACTGCCTGCTCTTTCTCCTTCCAAGCCGAGCAGCATAAATTAACTCGGTTAGATTTCAGTTGCAACACGTTGTTGGGTCTTTTGCATTCATGCCCACTTTTCCCTAAGTCAGACAGGTGACTTTTATAGACAATGAGGTTTAATTGACTCCAATACAATGGAATTTATATACGGTATTCCAGACAACCATCCCGAGATACTCATAGAATAATCCACTTTATTGTTGCTTAATCGACCGAAAATTTTTGCAGAAACAACAGGAGATGGTGTGTGTTTCAAACAATGACTTAAACATATCCAAGGACTCGGGGAAACAATATCTATAATTTGCGGTAGTGGAGGCCTTTGGGATGGACGAAACTAGAAGGTTGCAGCAAGCCCACACGTGGGAGGAGTAGAGAGAGGTGCTGGGAAGAACTGGAAAGAACAAAGGCTTGTTACTGGACTGACCTTGGAGGAGTTTCTCCCTCTTTCTACGCTTCTGATTCCTGAACGGTTCCCCCTCACCTTCATTCTAAAGTCAATAGTTAAAAGGGATTGTTTTAATATATTCAGAGAAACTTGCTGTAGTATTCACTCTTGATTTTTTTTGAATTTGGAGAGAGCAAGAGAAGAAGAAATTGAGAGGCAAGAGACCAAAAACTGTGTCTATTGTATGGTGACAAATTGATAATGCACCATGGAGGAAAGAGACTCCAGGACATGTAGACTTGAGCCCAAGAATTGAGAACTTGCTAGGTATTTGACGTGGAGGAAGTAATCCGCCCTTTCTAAACCTTTGTCTATGGCATGTCTTAGTCCATTTGGGCTGCCGTAAGAAGCTACCTTAGACTAAGACATTTATGCACAGCAGTCATTTATCGACCTCAGTGCTGAAGGCCAGGAAGTCCAAGGTCAAGGCTCTGGCAGACCAGGTATCTGGCGAGGACCTGTTTCTCATAGATGGCGCCCTCTAGGTGTCCTCACGTGGTGGAAGAGACAAGGAAGCTCCATTAAACCTGTTTTATAAGGGCACGAATCCCATTAATGAAGCTAGGGTGCATTACTTCATCACCTCCTAAAGGCCCCACCTCTGAATACTATCACATTGGGGATTAAATTTCAATGTATGAATTTTGGGGTGACACAAACATTGAGTCCAAAGCAACCCACCTGAAAAATGGGGCCAGTGATATCTATCACACGAGATTCTCATGAAGCTCAAAGAAGGTCATGAGTATGAAACTTGCTAACACCTATAAATGGATGTTTATGTTTTCACTGATATGATGAAGACTTGTTTTCTTTTCTTCATTGAACTAAGATTATAAGGTCACACAGAAGCTACCTGCTATGTTGTTAATACCACTCAACCCGAAGGGTTGTAATTTGTAGCTCGAAAATGGACACCTCTGTTGCATCACCAATCATAATCCAATGCGTGCTCCTTGGCTTCCTTTCTGAGTCGTGGCCTTTCCTTTGCCCAGCAACATTTACGCTGCTCAGACATGCTCAGTCCTAGGCAGGCACTGGAGATTCAGAGATAAACAGGATGCTGTCCCTGCCCCCACAGTTAGTTAGTTCCAGCTAACTCTAAGTACAGGGTTTTCATTGGATGTATACGGAAGCCACGTTTCTTCCTTTCATCTCCACTGGAGGGAGGGTTGTGTCCTGGCTGGTGGAATATTGGGTGATTTTTACTTTTAATTTTAACGCTTTATTTAACCCTTTGTGAAATATATGAACTTTTTTGAACAAAAATGTGTTATACATAGGATGAAAAAGCTGCTTTCACTGTGAAATGAAAAAAAAGACTTATAACAAAAATAGTTAAAAAGGGAAGTAGGCTATCTTTGATATACAGGTTTAGAATTAGAGAGGTTTTAAATGATAAATGGAATGTGTAATTTGTTTTAGTAGAATAGTTGATCTATCTGTCTACCAATAGATCAGATAGGTAGGTAGGTAGATAGATTAGATAGATGATAGAAGATAGATAGATACATCTGGAAGCTAGATTTGCACATATGTGGGTACACTGTGTACATGCACAGCTGTGCGTATACACACACATGCCCACACCTATCAATATGGTGGCATTTTGTGAAACAGCACATCTTCAGGGGAGGCCACTTGGTGGGATTCCTGTGCTTCGATTTCTTCCTCCTGGCCATCTCATCTACCCCTGGGTGGGATGTCTTGGTGTTCTCACTCTGGCTCTCTTTCATCCAACTGCCCTTGAGCCTCCACACTGAAGAACAAATGATAGTACTAGGCAGCCCTGGCTCAGGACCACAGCCTTTGACCACCTGGCCTCTGATTTCAGCATGCAAGTCCTCCCAGGCCATACAGAGGAGGGGGAGCGTGGTCTCTGGGGATCCTTTCTCCACACTGCCACTTGCTGATTAGTTCACTTGTTTATCCTTCATGCACTTTAGTCTCCTGATCAGCAAAATACGAAGAATGAAGACAATCTCAGTGACTGTTAGGGGCATGAGAGCCCTTGACGTATGCTGGTCATTTTATAAACATCACTTCCTTTTTCTCTGATTTGATGGCTGGGAAGAAGGACAGTGATTTTATTTTTTTTTTTTTTTTTTTTTTTTGAGACGGAGTCTCGCTGTGTCGCCCAGGCTGGAGTGCAGTGGCCGGATCTCAGCTCACTGCAAGCTCCGCCTACCGGGTTTACGCCATTCTCCTGCCTCAGCCTCCCGAGTAGCTGGGACTACAGGCGCCCGCCATCTTGCCCGGCTAGTTTTTTGTATTTTTTTTTTTAGTAGAGACGGGGTTTCACCGTGTTACCCAGGATGGTCTCGATCTCCTGACCTCGTGATCCACCCGTCTCGGCCTCCCAAAGTGCTGGGATTACAGGCTTGAGCCACCGCGCCCGGCCAGGACAGTGATTTTAAACTCCCTATAAGCTCATTAATAGGAATTAAGTTTGTTTTAATTTTCTATTTGCAGAGAATAATCTTAGAGACATTATAGTTACCATCCTTCAGCCACAGGACAGATGAAAAATCTAAGTATCAAAGTAGGTGGTGCCTAAGTGCCGGTGACACAGACCAGTCTATAGTCCAGCCAGCAGAAGATGTCTATTGGGGAAACCCATTCCAGGGTTTTATCCCACATATCACAGTGTGCTGGCAGCACAGTTTCACCGTGCACTCTCGCAAGCAGAAATGCTTAGGGGCCAGTGTGCATACATCAGCGTATATCTATATATCCTTACAGAAACCAAAGATTGAAGCGTGTCGCCATTCTAGGATTGCTGCACAAGACAAAGCAATTTGCATGGATCCTTTGTGAGCTTTCTTTTGCAGTGGTAGAAACTCATTAAAATCTCATGAAATCCTTCTACATAAAATGTGAAGCAATGCCGAGCGGCCGCCCTAAAAGTTAATATGTGTGTGTTCAACGGGAGGGCCTAGGGGGAGGGGACACATGTGTTTGAAGCAGCTCATCATTGGATACAGCTGCAGTAGAACAGGAGCATTCCTTAGCATATTTTAATTACTGTCTGGCTGCCCCTGTAAATAAATGAGCCAGTGGCTGGAGCTTGGAGCAGGCTGGGGATGGAAGCAGAGGCGTGGAGTCCCAGCGGTCCCTCTACTTGCGGTGGGGCTGAACTTGGGCATGATTTTTGCAGTGAGAAGAAAGCCTGCTGGCCTACCTGGGATTAATGAGTACCCAGGGAATGTGGGATGGCTCTAGGCTGGAGCCAGGGTCATTAAATTCCGCTGGTCATTAATCCCCTGGAAATGCCCAGGGCTGAGGTCATTATTCTTGGGAGATAAAAAATTCAGGACCAAACAGCACAAGAACATGAATATCGTGCATGTCTCAGATTGGTGGTGTGTTTTTCAATTTGCTGGCAGAGTCCAATTCCAGGAAAACGAATCTCTGTTCCATATATCCACTGTGCATGCATTGATCATTTCAACTTTAACTTTGAATCTAATCAGCACTTCTGGTGTGTCCCTACTGTGTGTTATAAGCTTCATTTCCTTTAGCCCCCCTAGGAGGTAAATGTCATACCCTTGAGTTTAATTATGAGTAAATTAAAAGTTGGAGAGTGTGAATGACTGGGGTAAAGTCACACAGCTATTCTTCAGTTTCTGGCTTGGTGCTTTTTTCTGTATCGAAGCCGCTTGCCCAGTGGGGCAAATTGTTTTAAGCAGTATATCAGACGGCAAACATATATATATTTTTTTAATCTCTTCAGCTAGTTGTCCTTTTCCTACAAGACAAAAAAGAGGCTCAATTCCACTTTAAAATTGCTACAGTGGCTGGATGCGGTGGCTCGTGCCTGTAATCACAGCATTTTGGGAGGCTGAGGCAGGAGGATCACTTGGCATCAGGAGTTTGAGACCAGCCTGGCCAACGTGGTGAAACCCTGTCTCTACCAAAAATACAAAAATTAGCTGGGCATGGTGGCATGTGCCTGTAATCCCAGCTACTTGGGAGGCTGAGGCAAGACAATTACTTGAACCCAGGAGGCGGAGGTTGCAGTGATCTGAGATCGCGCCACTGTACTCCAAACTGGGAGACACAGCAAGACACTGTCTCAAAATAAAATAAAATAAAATAAAATAAATTGCTTCAGTCTCTGATGCTGTTGTAAGAACAGCCTGTGGGGCACGTGCCATCTTCTTGCAGAGTGGATTAAACTTTTAAAAAGTGTTCTACATTGTTCTGAGCTAACTGGTAAATTAGACTGCATGATTACAATGCCTAAAACCATCTTGGGCCAACAGCAAATGGACTCTGCAGACAACTTTACTTCTTTGTGCCTCAGTTTCTTTATTTGTAAAATGGAGCCAATAATTGTGGCACCTTATGAGATTGTCGTGAGGATAAACTAGTGTTTGTAAAGTGCTGAGAACAGCATCGATGCAGAGTAGGATGCACAGACATACTTGTAAAAGAAAACAAAGTAAAATAAAGTAAAATGAAGTAAAACAAAATAAGTAAAAACAGATAAAATAAAATAAAGTGATATAAAATAAAATGCATTATTAAGGCTGGAAACAGGCACTACTATAAGGAATGTATGTTCTCTCAGCTACTTTAGTGTGTTTGAGTGCATAAACTATTTTTAGATATTTATTGGTCTTCAATACAACTTTGAAAAGGCTTCCAACTTCAACAGTTTTATTGATATCCCCTTGCTGCCTGCCACTAGTGCATATGCAGACACCAGGAGAGCAGGTCTTGTTTGTTGCAAGGCTTTGAGACATTTTGCAGGCACCTTATGCATTCTTTTACATGCAAAGAGAAGAGAGCACCAACACTTTGAATCCCAACCACGTGCTTAAAACTGTATATGAAAACAAGTCTGCAAGTGAGAGTGTTTTATCCTTACTCTGTAAGGCTTCAAGGTCTTGGAGGGTTAATAAAAACTACTGCCAGTCACCCAGCTGGAAGGAGTAGACTGGGATTTGAACCCAGTGAGGCAATTTCAAAAGCTTTGGCTTGTCTTGCACCAACAGACAAACACTTGTATAACTGTTTAATGTATCAGTTGCATCACCACTGTAATTTCTAGTAATATACTTCTTCTTACATTTATTTATTGGAAAGCATTTTTTAATAGCAGTGCAAGCCACAGAACAAGAATTAAAAACTGAGCTACAGTCTCTTCTAAAAATCAAATTTTCTGTCTTCTTTGGTCTGTGGTCCTTCCTAGAGCCTTTGTATACACATGCAGCACTTTTACATAGTCGTAATCATAACAGGTTTAATTTAGCTTTTTCTACTTAATATTAAACCAAGATAGGTAATTTGAAGGACTTCATACATTCTGAAGCCTTTGCTCTAAAGTTTTTGTTAAAAAAAAATCAAAGCCCCTAGTTATGTTGTTTCTATGATCATAATTGAATACTGTTCAGCTTCCAATAATTACCAATTAGAGCAGCGTACATAATTTCTAAAATTGCATCAGAAGAAGGAATAAGTCTTCCAGGAGCAATGATAAGCCTTTCCACGATAGTAGGACGCTGCACATGTCTGTTACGAAACCACAGACTTCCAGACACTTCAGAGGTGCTTTGGTTTGGTTTTTCAACATACTCAACAATCAAGGATCGATGCATTTACATTACTTGGAAAATTCTTTTTATTCATTATGTGAATCAAATTTCTGTAGCCCCAGAAGTCTCACCATAAAGTTTACTGACATGGGATATTTAATATTCCCATCTGTGTCTCAAATGTATTCGTATCATTCATTCATTCAATATGTGTTTACTGAACACCTTTTTTCAAGGTACAGGTTAGGACATCGATTTGCAAACTATGAAGTGCATGGGAACTCCCAGGGATAAGAAGAAGATACAGATTCTGATTTGGCTTATCATACAATATGCAACATTCTTAACAAACTTCAGGGCCCTGGCAGATATTGCTGGTTAGTGGACCGCGCCCATGCGGTGCTAGTGGATGCTGATGGCAATGAACTCACCATTCCAGCCTGGGAGGCAGAGAAGAAGCAAGTAGGCAAAGGCCAAATGAAGTTACTTCAAAAAGTGACAAATGCTGTGAAAACATAGAAATAATCTGGTATGGGGATGCTGGGCCTGTAGGATGCTCAGGGAAGGCGTCTGTCTTGGAAGAGGTGACAGTCGAGCTGAGAGTTGTCAAATGAGAAGGACGCAAGCATGGGAAACTCAGGAAGATGAGCATTCCAAGCAGAAGGAAGAGAGGTGCAAAGACCCCGACGTAGAAATGAATGGGTTGTGTTTAAGGAATAAAGAAATTTACTGTGGAGAGAGTAAGTGAGGAAGAGAAGAATATGAAATAAGATCAGAGACATAGGGGAGGACCAGGGTATGTCAGGCCCTCTAGACCACAGTGAGGAATTTGGATTTTAGTCCATCCATGCTGGGAAATCATGCCATGGCTTTAGAGGGGTAATAATGTACTTGGAGGGATTTTTTTTTCAAGGAACTCTTTAGAGAGTGTATGGAGGGCAAGTTCTAAAGAGGTAAGATGGGAAGCTATTCACCAAGAAGATATCTGATGCCAGAGCCTAGAAAAGAGATGATAGGGGTTTGGACAGAGTTGGTAGCAGCAGAGATGGGGACCCACAGATGGATGGTGCATAAACCCTGGAGGCTTGTCTTTCTGCTATAAACCTACTGACTTGGGTGCTGCTAATGTGTCAGTCCTGTGCCAGTGTTGTCTGCTGATAAACACCTAGCTATGGGAAGACTCTCTTCAACAAGTGAGAGACTCACCATTAGAACACCAGGACCAAGTCCTCCCCACGTACGGTGCTCACAATAAGAGCAGGTGATGATGTCTGTCCTGTGTTGGACACTAGGCAATCCATTTCGCTTGAAGTACTTGCTATTACCTCACATTGCAGATGAGTAAAAATTGGGAGTAGGGAAGGTTGAGTACTTCATCTAAGGCTAGTGAGAGGGTAACCTGGGGCCAGTGTTGCTAGCTGTGGCTGTCTGACTCCGAAGCCTTTCCTGTTTCTTGGAACCCCACATATGTTTCCTGGAAAGCCTCATTTTTCTGCAGTCCCACAGAAAGACCCTTACACTAGTGACCACCAAATGTGGGTCTCTGCCCTAGGTCGCTACCCATCTGTCATGAGGCTTGTGCATAAAACTCTGCTTTCAAACTTTTTTTCATTGAGCCTGTCATGCCAGACAAAAATTGTGTGACCTAGCTTGTAGTAGCTTTTGCCATGAAGGTATCATTTACTGGTGAGTATATTTTACTGCACTGTTATAGATCTCTTCACTCAAGCAGCTGTCTAATATGTTGAATAGTCTTTCATCTTGTCAAACACTTCCATGCGCCTTTCTACAGCCTCCTCAGCCAACATGTACATACCTAATCAATCTAATGCCACTGTCTCTAGACTTTCAAATCCAAAAGCACTGCCCCAACCACTTTCTTAAAGAGACAATCCCTTTTCATTGAAATCGTTATACTGCATTCACAGAAGGGCTTCTTATTAGTGGATGCTTTCAGAGTAGTATAAAGGAAGAGGAAACTGAGATTTTTTTTTATTGGTACATAATATTTATACATATTTATGGGGTAAATATGATATTTCGTTACATGCATAGAATGTGTGATGATCAAATCAGGCAGGGTATTTACGGTATCCATCACTTCGAGTGTTTATCATTTATGTGCATTGGGAACATTTTAAGTCCTGTCTTCTAGCTATTTTGAAATATACAATACACTATCATTGACTATAGTCACCCTACACTGTTATCGAATATTAGAACATATTCCTTCTATCTAACTGTATGTTTGTACCCATTAACCAACCTCTTCATCTCCCCTACTGCCCCACCCATGTACCCTTCCCAGGCTCTAGTAGCTATCATTTGGCTTGCCTGCATTTCTACTAGATCAGTTATGGAAATCTCTTGCTACAACAGGAAGACACGTGGGTTGTTTCTCCTGCTGTCTTCCGGGCCTACACGTATACACATTGATAAAGCAGGTTTTATCAGTGGAGTCTCATGTATTCATCTCCCACACGAAGCCTAAGGTTTGCAGAAGTGACACACGATGTCTTCCATCTTCTAACATCAGAAAGCACCTAACCTCTCAGTCTCATCTAGCACGTTCCATCTCACCCATCACCTCACTCTGTGCACTCCTGCAATATTAGTGGGCGTTATTTTATGCCTTCTTGTTTTGACTATCTTCCCATGGCCTATAACACCTGCCTCCCCTGATCTCTCTGATCAACCTCCAAACTCCGTGAAGACATTATCCTTCCTAGAAAGCCCTTTTTGCATCTCCCAGAGTGCACGGCTTTGTCCTCAACACCCCAGGGAGCTGTGCCTGCTCTTCCATTATACATATTTATAAAATGATGGTATATATCTTATCTGTCCCTGAAAGGCAGATTGCACAAACAGCTCCCATTGTCAACCCTGCCTGTGCCCACACCCTTTGCTATGTAACTTTGAAACACCTTCCCACTCTTACTTAGACTTGGCAATGTCACTTTTGGCCAGTAAGATGCTAACAGATGTGATGCAAACAGAAGTTTGCAAAGCACTGATGCTACTGTCTTGCATCTTTGCTCTTGCCATGAGAGCATGTCCAGGCTAGCTCCCTGAAAAACGAGACTAAAGCCCACTCATCCCATTTCTCCCCACCACCAACAACTTTGTGAACTTTTAGACACATGAGCAAGGCCAGGTGAGACGAGCAGAGCTAACAAGGCAGCCCGCTGAGGTCCAGGAACAATAATTTCTTCTTGTTTTATGTAAGCGAGGTATTATTGTTTATTGAACAGCATTATTATGGGTATAGGTAACCGATACACTCCCCTATAAACCTACATTCTCCTAAAGAACAGGCATTGAGTTTAAGTCATATTTGTGTCCTCAGGTCCCAACACTTAGTAAGAACTCAATAAATCTTTGTTGAATTAAAAGTAAAATGATTTTCAAATTCTATATACATGATAGCAGCTCTAAATCACTAATACTTAATCTGGAGCTTTTGTTATGCAGTGGAAAACTCAACATCATTTTTCTCTTTAGACTCCAAGTTGCAGAATTTCTGTTGATAGATTGAGCCTTCGTTTGTGTGAGGATAGAGGGGAACCCCACTTTAGAACAATCTTACTAACCTTCTTGCAGAGCAGAACTCTTCTGCAAACCATGTCTGTGTACAAAATGTACTAAAATAAGAATTAAAACCTCTTATTTTAGTATAAGTATGTTACTCAAATTAGTTAGGGGAATTGTGTGCAATGAACACGTGGAGGGCAGAGATCACTCATGAGTTAATAGTCACCCCTAAACCAGTTAATCGAAATAGATTGTGAAAAAGTCAGTAGATAAAAATGATTGCTATTAAAAAAAGTCCAGACAAAGCAAACACACACACACGCACACACACACACACGCACACAAAACACTCTCTTGCTAGCCCTGCTATTTAGTGAATAGACTGTGGGTTTTTCAATTGAACTTTTGTGTCTCGGTATGATGTTTTCTGTTTAAATTTCAGATTTGCTGCAAATACATCCACACAAAGAAGGCACTGAACATACAGGTAGATGTGTATTCAGTTTCAGACTTTCTCCTTAAAACATTTATATATGTATATAGAGAGAGAGACACACACACACACACATACACACATTTGTATTTGAATTAGTCAGGATGGAAGGAGGTAAAGTCACTTCAACCTTTAAGCCCCTTTGACATTCACAAGTTGCTAAAAGTCAGCTGGGGTCTCAGCTCTGACAAATTTGCATCTCTTTGAATATGACGCTTGAAAAACCCCAGCGATAGATTAAATTTTGCCAAGGAGAAAATGAGAGAGAGGCTTCCATCTCTCAGGTCTGCTGGGAGGATCTTTATGGTTGATTTACTTTTTTTAAATAAATGTTTCTTTATGTGTTTCCCTCAGTTCCTGCCCAGGCTGACTCTATCATACAAGCTGTAACTTCTGCCAGTCCTATCTGCCAGCAAACAGTAAGTCAACCTGGTTCTGAATACAAGGTGAAGGGATATTTCAATCTAAGCTGCATATACCTTCTGTGTTTTCTGATTAAAATTTGCAAGCAAACCTTGGAATAAACTCTACCTGACACGACTTCTAAAATAATTCACGCTCTTTGCAAACCTCGAATGTAGGGATTGATTTTAGTGCCTGTCACTATATTTCAGATGATCAAAAATGGATCAGGGCTTTTAAGTGGATTTAATGACCAAAGATGTTTCCTTTAAAAAAAGAAATCACTGAGGTCAGAAGACAAAATTCCTTATCTAATCCCACAGAAAATGGTTCTTTTTTTTCTTTTAAAAGTGGCCCATATTAATCATCAAAAATTTGAAAAACACAGAAATAAAAAGAAGAACAAATCACTCTTAAACAAATCAGAGAGATTCATTGTTATGCTTATGTTAACACATAAGCATATTTTCTTCCAGTCTTATCTGTGTCTTTGTGTTTTTTGATATAGGTAAGCATAGAAAGCACATACAACTTTGATTCCTGATCTTTTTGTAACTTGCAATATCAATGATGATAATTAATGAGAATGAAGATAGTAATGTTTGAGCACAATTATCAGGAAATTTTTAAGCTCTATGCACAAATTGCCTGGCTTCACCTTCACAACAATCCTATAGGATGGGTTTTTATTATTTTCCTTATTTTTTTAGCTGTTAAGCAATTTGTCCAAGGTCACATAATCAGAATGTTGTAAAACGGTGACTCAGTTCAAGGCAATCTTACCCCTAAAAGCTATGCCCTAAATCACTATGCCGTGCTATGACATATACTTTTTAAACATTTTCATGAAGTCACTTTGTATATTTATATGTGATTTTTAGTGGTTGTGTAGTATACCAGGAGGCTCCATTTACCATGTATCTGTATTTCATTCTGTGCAAATATGCCTCAGGGAGGTGTGTAAGGTGGAAACCCCATACTATAACATTATATAAATGACCTATTATCTTTTAAAGCCATTTCTTTATTTCTAGACATCAAGTAGTATTATTTGTTCCTTCAATCACACTTTTGGTAGAGTTAAAAGCACTAAATATCTCATCAGACAGACCTGGGTTTGGATCCCAACTCTGCAACTTACTACTGGTGTTTTCTTAGAGAAGTACCTTAATCTCTCTATATCTCAGAAAAAATACAGTGTTGCAAAAATTAATTAAGATGTCATGAGTGTTAACTGTTTAGCACAGTTGCTGACACATGGGGAGTGGCTAATATCTAGTAATCCTTTTCATTGCTTATTATTATTTATAACAGCTCTAATTTTTTCAGCAATATTGTCAATTATGTGACTATAAATTATCTGATTCAATCTTTACATCAACACAATAAAATAAGCATTATTTATTGTCCTTGATAGATGGAACAGTGAGGCTCCCACAGGTCCAGCAATTATCCCAGGTGAGGCCTGCCTCGGTGCTGAGGAATTTGATTTTTGAGGCCACTGTCTGAGGCTCTTTGCTAAGAAATGAGGTCCTATCCCAGGTGCCTTAATGACTGCCAAGGAGTTTAAGAGTAAAAGGGAGAACTAAAGAAACTTTAAGTAGGGAATGGGTAAGATGGTTTGTCCAAGATCTGTCTGCTGCAGCTTAAGACTTGAAGAAAGAGTAAGAATGAGAACTGTATTTACAGGGCTGGTACTGGAATTCAGGTAAGAGATGAAGTAAATATGAAAGAATGACAGTGTGGCCGGGCGCGGTGGCTCAAGCCTGTAATCCCAGCACTTTGGGAGGCCGAGACGGGCGGATCACGAGGTCAGGAGATCGAGACCATCCTGGCTAACACGGTGAAACCCCGTCTCTACTAAAAAATACAAAAAACTAGTCGGGCGAGGTGGCGGGCGCCTGTAGTCCCAGCTACTCGGGAGGCTGAGGCAGGAGAATGGCGTAAACCCGGGAGGCAGAGCTTGCAGTGAGCTGAGATCCGGCCACTGCACTCCAGCCCGGGCAGGAGCGAGACTCCGTCTCAAAAAAAAAAAAAAAAAAAAGAAAGAATGACAGTGTATTTGGAAAGAAGTCAATGGTTCCAAGAACTATGTTGAAGACAGAACTTGCAGGATTTAATGCCATGAGGGAGATGGGGAGGAAGGGACAATAACGTCCAGGTCTTTGCTTATGGAATGGTGGGTAAAACCAATAGATTCGTCACACAGGAAGAATGGTCAGAGGAGGATGGCCAATTTAATTTTGAATAAATTGACATGAGGTTCTTAATAGATACCCAGATGAAACTGACCAGGCCACAGTTGAATGTAGATGTATGAAGCTCAAAAACAGAAAGCAAATTAGTGATCTGGATTTGTGTGCTTCCATTGACAGTGGTTGGGGATGTGGAACTACATAGGCTTGTCTAGGGGGAATGTCAAAAAGGGAACTGAGAATAGAATATAGGGGCAAATGTCAGTTAAAGGATGAGCAGAGTCAATGCTGTACATTAGTCAGGATGGGTTAGATTATGCTGAGGTAACAAACAAAGCACAATATCTGAATGGACTGGCACAATAGATGCTTATTTCTTCCTGTGCAAAATGTAATGAGGATTGGTGGGGGCTCTTCTCCATCTCGCTCCATCTTGGGATGCAATTCTCTTAATAATTGGCTTCCAGAGTCCCAAGAGAGGGAAGGAGCATAGACACAGACTCTTAACTGCTTTATTTCGAGGAGATACATATCACTTGTGTTGATATTCCATTAGCTACAGTAAGTGCAGGCCATGCCCTGACCATAAAGGAGAAGCTGCAAAGATTGTGGGCACAGGAAGAAGATATGATGTGATAAATGAATACATAGCATTGTCTTCATCTCCAACTCAGGTGGATTTCCAAATTCAATATGAATTGTAAGCCTCTATTCAAGCACAAGAAGTAAGTGTTGATGTCATAGCTCAGGTTGGTATCCCTTGAGGTATGACGGGTGCTGTGCATTTCTGCTCCATGGGGAGAGATGAGCAAGATACCAGACAGGACAGAAGGTAATAGAACTGTCCTAGCTCTAGAGGCTTTGCACACAGGTCCAACATAGTCTATAGGAGTGTTGGAAACTTTTTCCAAGGAAGGTCGTCAGTAGAGCCCAGCAGTCTAGGCCACAATTAAGCTCAAAATAAGAATTTTAATTCTTACCAGTTGATCCTGAAATAGCAAAACTCTAGAGTAAGCCAAGGTGTTCCAGGGTCACTAAGGAATCAGAGAGCAGGGCATGGAGATGAAGCCTTGAGCTCATTTTTCCTGAAAGGCAGAATCTTGCTTAAATAAGTACCCACTGATAATTCCAACCATCTCAGACTGGTGGCTTGTGCAGTGCAAGCTTTGAACATCACTCACAGAGACCCAAGGGGTGAATGTGTCCTGCTTTCATCAGTACTGGACTGAGTTTTGAGCAAGGCAGAACCTTAAGGCTGAAGGAGACTCCAAGTAAGAGGGCCTGGGAAAGTTTCCACAGATACATTCTTGATCCTCCTGCATCTCAGCTTTGGTTCCTTCTGGTCTCTGTTGCTGACAATTTATATCCTAATCCTTTAGGCACTTATTCCCCACCCTCTCTGGGTGCTAATTTCCTGATTCCCGAGTGGGGAGAAAACAGTGATGTAGGTGATCTGTGAGGTCCCTGACCCTTTAAAATCTACTAATCTATAATTAATTGAAATATTGTAAAATGCAGCCCATGTTAATGTATGCTGTTAGGCAAGCTGTTATTTTTATTAATCATAGACAGCTCTTCCCCACACTCCCAGTTAATGGGCACCTACTGCAGGTTTAGAAACTCATTTACGGGGAGCACTTGGAAGGGGGAGGCTGTATCCAAATAAAACTTCTCATGAAGTTTAATAGCAATTCACTGCCAAGTGAGGCAGAGCCATTACCAAGTAAGAGCAATTCTCTAATGCACGCCGAGTTTTAGAATAAAAGTTAATACTGCTCATGACCGTGGCTGATGATATTAGGAAGACACAATTGCTTGAAGCATTTGAAGGTAAAGAATTTATTCTCCTTGGTCCAGCAGAGAAACACCTCATTGGAGCATTTGCAGATTCTGTTTCTCCTCCCTGCGGAAAGGGTGGGTGTGGCCAAGTTCATCTCCAGCTTGGGGAAGGCTTGGTGCCAGAGCCCCCCACTTTGCCTTTCTCAAGTGGGCTGTAAGGGTAACATAATTTATGATAAACAAATACTCTTAATTCCCATTTACCCTCATTTCTCCCATCACTCCCATTCACTCAATTCCAGACCACTCTGGTTTTAGGAAGACCATGTTGCACCCTGGACCTCATTCTCTTGCACTGTGTGTTAGCCAGTTATGCCTGTGCAAACTCTCCTGGGGGAAGCTGGAAGCCAGGCTCTAGCAGAGGCTTGTACAGAAGAGGAAAGTCCTTAGAGGAAAGAGAGAAGAACAAAAGAAAAAATCCTTAAAGAAAGAGAGAAGAACGAAAGAAAACAAGACAATCTAAACTGGTAACCTAAGGAAGTGCAAAGTGAGGCAGGAATGGGCACAGCACTTCAGAGCTTGCAAGATCCTTCCCACCTTCCACACCCAACCAGCTAATCCCCATCCCGTGTGACCTGCAGGGCTGGGATGAGGAAGGAAGATAAAAGACTGTGGGAGTTACATGACTTGCTGTAAGCCACCCATTCATTACTTGAAAAGTCTGAGCTTGCAGTTCAGGGTCTTCACTGCATAGGCAGCCAATCCCCATTGCACTCATATTCCCAGCATTCCTCCTTCCACTCCCCTGCTCCGAGGCTTCTTCCCTCAGTGGCTTGTGCAGCGTCTGCCTTGGCTACCACCCTACGGCATTGCTCATATTTCCTCTGCTCTCTTCCTAGTAATGTAACTCGCTGTCTGTTTCTATTTGCTAGGAACTCTGAGGGGTGTAACAATCTTTAATCATCAGAACAACTTTACAAAGACCACCCTGAAGTGCAGAAGGATGATGCTCCTGGCTTGTATCACACAGCTAGTGTGTGGCCAAACCAGAATTTGGTCTGAATCCTGAGATCTTTCTCTTACGTGTAAGCTACATACTTTCGTGTACTGAGAGGTAGCTTTGGTTTGTGACTGTATAAAGCAAGGACCCATCCCATTTGTACAAATGGTACAAATTTAGGTACCATTTGTCTGGAGATGCAGGATTTGGACCAGATGGTGAGAGGAAAGAACAAGCAAGGTCCTGTGGTAAGAACACATAACAGGTACACAGGTCACAAGACATGAAGCAGGGCAGGTGTGAAGCACAGGGGAACATGAGAGGAAAGCCAGGCTCTGGAGGCGAGGGGCCCTGGGGAACCCATGGATAAGGAATGCAGAGATGTACAGCACCATGGAACTTGGATGGTCCCAAAGGGTGTTCAGTGAAGAGCTGTAGACTAGAAGGAAGAGAGGGAAAAAGAGAGAAAAGGAAGGAAAGAGGAAAGGAAGGAAAGAGGGAGGAAGGAAGGAGGAAGAGAAAGAGGGAAGAAAGAATGAAGGGAGGAAAGGATGGAAGAAGGAAATAAAGTGAAAGGTGGTATTCTTGTGCCTCACATTTATACTCAGGTGAGAGTAGAACTTTTCAGAGACATGAATCCCATCATTAACTATAAATCTGATTTCCTAGAAAAGTTATAGGAGCTTTTTTTGTTGTTTGTGACAAATGACACAAAATTCCATCAGAGAAAGGATAGGGTAGCATGTGCCTGCAGTCATTAAAGACATTTATCTCATTTTTAGTTCTATGCCCCAAGGTTTTGCTGGAGAGGGAGAAGGCAGCAACAGAGACAGCATGGTGGAGTGAGGTGAGCATCATGAGAAAGCCATCTGGACTCTCTTTTCTGACCTCTACCATCCGTGCATCCTTCCCTGAGCAAGACCTGACACAGGACATCTTGGAAGTTCAAGCACATCATCTGTATAAGAGGGTGATACCGTTTGGATGTTTATCTGCTCCAAATCTCATCTCTAAATGTGATCCCCAATGTTGGAGGCAGGGACTGGCAGGAGGTGTTTGGATCATGGGGACATATCCCTCATGAATGGCTTGGTTCCATTCTTGCAGTAATGAGTGAGGTCTTGCTCTATCAGTTCACAAGAGATCCGTTTGTGTAAAAGAGTGTGGTACCTCTCCCATCTCTCCTGCACCCTCTCTCACCATGTGACATGCCAGCTCCCCTTCATCTTCCACCATGATTGTAAGCTTCCTGAGGCCTCATCAGAAGTTAAGCAGATGCTGGTGTTATGCTTGTACAGCCTTCAGAACTGTGAGCCAAATGAACCTCTTTTCTTTATAAATTACCCAGCCCCAGGCATTTCTTTATGACAATGCAAAATAGATCAATACAAAAGGACCTCAGTGCCCTTGCTGAGGAAGGGCAGAACCCTGGATGAGACTATTCCTGAGAGCCAGGAGGAAAAACATTACCTCTCTCCACAGTTTCCAGGGCCTTTATATACACATTTCCATGCTGCTCATTAGAACAGCTCTAGGATTTTGGCTGGTGAGGGATCATTACACCCATGGTGGAGATGTCATCAGTGTGTGTCACTGAGACTCAACAGGTGAAGTGAGCACACTCAGAAGAACAGAGCCAGGGCCAAGACTCGCATCTTCTGCTTTATTTATATGATTTTGCCTCTGCAAAACTCATTCCTGTGAAGGCAATTCCAATCCCTCCCCACCCTGGGTTTTAATTTATAAGACATCCTATATGTAAGTGGGTCATTCCAAACATCCTTTCGGCCTGTTCCTTCACTTACAAACTATGCCTCCAAGTCCCAAATGGTGCCAGTTCTCAAGGAGAGAAATTTACTTATTACATTTAGAATTTTGAATGAACATTTCACATAGAAACCTGACTGAAAACAAATATTTCACTTGTCCATAATGCAAAACAAAGCTTGGGTTTAAAAATAAACACAGCACTGAAATGACAATTATATTGACGAGAATACCATAAACAAGACCAGATCCTGATCAGATGCCTCTTGCATGGCGTGCCTACTTTTAACATGTTGGTGTTATACTTTGTCTCCCTATTTAATTAAAACTGTGTACCTAACACGGGCCATATTGTTAAAAGAGTTTGTTCTTTCTATGTAGCCATCAAAACAGCTGTGTTTCAAGTTGCATTCTCTTCCAGCTTTGCTAGATTTTGTATTTGCACTTGCAGAATTTTTTTGCTCTTTCAACTTTTATGTGGGTACAAATACTTAACCCAGATCCACCTTCTGAAATCTCAGTCTCACCAGAAATTCACCACGTGGGTAGATTTTTGCATAGCACCTATTTTAGGGGCTCCGCTATTTCTATTCTGACTGCTCTTGAATTTTTCAACTGTCAATCAGATTTGCCATAGTTCCCCCTTGCTTGTTAAATTAATCAAACACTTCTCACTACGGCACTCAAGGCCTTTCTTGACAAGACTCCAGCCTGTACTTTTCACAAAAGCATCTCACACACTATCCATTAGAAAACATTTAGTCATTTGTCCCGCAAGTACATACGAAGTAGCTAGTGCATTACAGATGCTGTTTTATTTGCTTCAACTATGTGCACCACGCTGAGAGAGATGCATTCCTTCTTTCTCAAGATGTTCACAGTGTCCTAGAGGAATAAAGGGAAGGGCAAGAAAATTGTACTGCTAGACAGACCTTCAGAAGTAATTACATAGTGGTGCAAAGTGTCAGGTTGGCAAAAGGAAAGGATGACTTTTTCACACACAGGATATGGAAGCCAGCTTCTGGAAGGAGGTGGTGTTTGGATAGGACTTGAAGGAGGAGCCATTCAAAGAAAGAGGTAGGAGGAGTGGAACTCTCAAAGGAGACACAGTATGAGTCCAGAGTACATGGACTGTTTTCTGAGAATGACCAGTGATATAGTACATTTGGAAGCTTAAAGGTATTTGGGAAAATACATTGATGAACCACATGTGAAGGGAATCTTGGGGACAGAGCATGGAGGGCTATGAGTGCCACATCAGAAATTCAGAATATGATTTTTTCAGTTCAGGGGGACAAACTGAACTTTGGAGTGTCCTACACACTCATCAATTCAGATCCCCCATTATTTTCCCAAACATGCCTGGCCTTGCCTGTTTCAGGGCTTCAGTCTTCTGCATCTGCTCTGCCTGGAACAGTATTCTTACATTTCTGCTCATGAATTTCCACCCATTTCTGTATCATCTGCTGACTCCACGCCTGGAGTTCTCCTGAAGTGCTTCTGCCTCCATAAACATGCATGCCTGTGTGTGTGTGTGTGTGCGTGTGTGTGTGTGCCTTTTGCTTCCTGGTGTGATTGAAAGCAGATACCGGGAGTAAAAAGCACAATGAGAGATTCCTCAGTGTTTCTAATCTGCTAATGGCACTGTTGATTTTTTTCACAAACTCACTCTGTTTTCTTGCCTGTTTGAAATATATTCCCAGTAATCTGTAATATTTTTCATGAGCAGTAGAATAGCCACCTGTTCAGCCTGCCATCTTGAACCCATAACAAAAGTTATTTGAATAGCTTGGAATCACCATTCTACTTTTCTCCCTCACGTCACATTTTTCTGAAAAGGACAAAAGTCTTCACCTAACATACAATTAAGACAATACCAATGTTTTTTTCCTTTCAGGGTAGTGAGGTGACATTTCACAAAAACCACACAAAAAAAAATCCAACTGTCCATTGACCTTCCTTGTCCTTTTCTCCCCAGGAAATTCCATAGTAACAAAGACAGAAAACTACTCTCACTTTCTTTCTGCTGTTCAGGACCACTTTCTTTAGTTTGTTGTTGCTGTTGATACACAGAATCTGGTACATGGGAGAGGTCCAATTTGTCCTTGTTGAATGAGTGACTACAGGAATTTTTCACTGAGACCTGAATGTGAGATGGTGTTGGTGATAGGGAAAGTCTCTTGCTCACATTTGTACTAGTGAGTTGGGATTGTATTGGTGATTGAATGTTGGAACTCTTAGCATTTACCCTGCAGCTAATCTAAGGATGCTGGAGATATAGCAGATACTACGGTACCACCAAACACGCAGTAGCACCACCAAGCACTATCCCAATTAATAGATCCTGTGGGAGAACATCCTATTTATAGCCTATTTATAATGAAGTCAGCTATGAAAAACATAAAAATAAAAATACTCTCTGAATCAAGTGGCAGGGGCAGACTTTCAAGACAAGATGCTGTTTCAGTTGCTTCTGCTTTATTTGTTTGAAGATGCAATATTAATAATGACGATTTATTTACCACCTACTCTATACTACACACTGGGGTATATGCTTTGCATGGGTTATTGTGCTTCAATCCCACCAAAAACTTAGGAATCAGACACTGCAATTACTTCCATTGTTATAGACATGGACATCAAAAAGTGGAGAGTTTAAATGAGGTCATGCATGAAGTATCGCAGAGAACAGGATCTCAGCCTCAGGCATTCTAACATGAGAATTTGAGTTCTTAACCACTGCCCCCCCATGCCACCCGTGTGCTGCTCTAAGTATCACCCAAAGGCTCAGGGTCAGAATTGCTTAAGCTGCATATTCCATGGACTTCTTGCAGACCTGTTGGAGCTGAGACCCAAGCATCTAAATTTTTAATATTAGAGGAACAAATGAATTGTATTCTCACCAAAGATTTGGAGCCATGGCCTTACCTCTTGATAGCCCAGGGTAAGGGGAAATCATCGACCTGGACACATCTTGCAGCCAGGGAAGAGAGGTTTCTTTGCAGCCAAGGAAGAGAACAACACAGCTCTTCATATCATGGGCAGGAGGATGGGCTGGGAGCTCCAGGTACGAGCTTCTCTGCCAAGAGTAAAGACTTCTCTGATTCCTAACCCAGGAATCTGGTGATGCCCCCGTTCTGGGTGGCAGAGGTTCAGATGACTACAGTCTTCTGGACTGTCCTCTATTTAAGTCATATGTGGTCAGGAAACAACTTTGTGGGCAAGAGCCAATGCCGAGGATCTGGCCTGAAGCCCTCCCAGGCCTCTCATCTTCGAAAGTGGTCCCTCCATATCTCACATCTGGCACATCCTCCAGCACCTTCAGAGGGAAGCCTTTGTGGCCTGTGCCTCTTTCCCAGCAGGGAGAGGTGGATGTGCAGGTGGTTCTAGTCACAGCCTGGCTCACTGGCTGCCTGAGGCATGGTGTGCTCACTGTATCCAGGGTGGTGGCTGAGAGTCCTTGGCCTCCACAAGTAGACAGTGAATTTAAAAAGGTAAGCTTTGTCTGGTTTTTCCACTGAACTTCCCCTTTGGGAAAATTAACCTTTCCCATCAATCAAGATTCTTTGACAGCTTTTAATGTCCTAATCACTCTTAGGTCTTTTACTGACCTCCACCTTGTGGGCTTTATCAAGCTTATAAGGACCTTTGGAAATGTCTTTTTCTCCCCCTTCAACTTAAAACTTCAAGATTAGCCTCCAGATCTTCTGCTTTTTGAAATTCCTTTCAATACAGCAAATGTTTAGAGAACACCATGCCAGACTCTTATTAAGACACAGATCTTGGCTGGGCGTGGTGGCTCACACCTGTAATCCCAGCACTTTGGGAGGCTGAGACGGGTGGATCACAAGGTCAGAAGATTGAGACCATTATGGCTAACATGGTGAAACCCCATCTCTACTAAAAATACAAAAAAATTAGCCAGGCATAGTGGCGGGTGCCTGTAGTCCCAGCTACTCGGGAGGCTAAGGCAGGAGAATGGTGTGAACCCAGGAGGGGGAGCTTGCAGTGAGCCAAGATCATGTCACTGCACTCCAGCCTGGCAACAGAGTAAGACTCCATCTCAAAAAAAAAAAAAAAAAAAAAGACACAGATCTTGTCACAAGGCAAGCATGTTCTAACTGGGAATGGGCAAAATCTCTGAAACAATGAACTAGCCTAGAAGAATAAGCAAAACATCGTGGGAAAACAGATGAGGCATTTACTTTATCAAGAGAGGGTTCTTAGTGAGTTGTGATCCCAATTGCATGAGACATCATTTTAGATAGCATTTAATTTTAGCTTTGTGTCATATTGTCACTACCCTTACTGCATGCATTTTCCAGAAACCTAGAATGCTCCCTTTGTTGTAAAATTAACAGAATGAAGATAATACAGCCAGACTGAGGGCTACTTCAAGGCAGTTACTGTGCCTCACTCCTTGTCCTATTCCTGGACTAAACTCAGAGCTTCAAGGTATCAGACAAGTGAATGAAGAAGTGAGGATGGAATGCTTCCTATGATCATAAATGACCCTTAATATTTGCAGTATATTTTCCAAGTTTCAGAATCTTATCACATACTCCAGCATGTTTTATTCTTGTACATATTCTGTGAATAAGAAAGTGAGGTATTATTTTTATAATCAAATTCAACAGGCAAGAAGTCTGATATTTACTGGGGCTTTCACCAGCCTAAGTGCAGAGACCTGGAAGAGGCCAGGCTGGGACTTGATCTCTGATCTGCCTGGCTTTTGATTCCACACAGATTCTCCTATATCACCTGAGGAATTAGAGTGGAATATTATTATTACTGTAACAGAATATTTTTCATGGATTAATAATCTTTTTTCCTGAGTTGCAATTCATGGATTATTAGTCTTTTTACTATTTCTGATAATTAGCATACAGTAAAAGCAAAAGAATGTTCGGGCAAAGTGAGTTCACTTGGTTCTAATATTTGATTTAAGAATTTATATTTGGTGGGTGATGATGTTCATTTTGTTGGACTTTTTCAGAGCCAGCAGGCATTGCTGATCATACAACACCCTCCCCTCATGACTTCCTGCCTATCACAGGCTACTGTCATACTCCTTTGTCACTGTGGTTTCTGCACTTCAGGCTTCTTCTCTGAGTCCTTCTCTTTTTTATCTGAAAGGGGTTCTGCTCAGGTCTTGATTTTCAGCCCCTTCTCTCTCTACTCTCTATGCCCTTTCCCTATTCCATTTCGTCCAACTGTCTTGGCTTATTTACATTGATAAGCCCATGGAGTCTCAATTTTTATCTCTAGTAGGAACTTTAGTCTGACATATCCAAATGCATACTTGGAATCTCACAGACCTCCTTATTTCGTTCAATAAGTATGCACTCATTGCTTACTACATATTTGGTACTCTTCCAGGCATTGAGAATACAGCAAGTAAAAGACTTAAGGTAACTTATCCATCCATAACTTATTAAAGTGAAACTTGATTATTCATCTGTGAAACCTGTTCTCTGGTTTGTCTTAACTTAATAAATGAAGCACCATTCATCCACTGTCCTAGATGAAGGCCTGGGAGTTGCCACAATTCTTTCATTTCTTGACTTCTCAAATCCAGTCCATCAACAAATTCTGTCAGTCCTAATCTCAACATCGCTCTCAAGTTCTTCCCCTTCTCTCCATGTCTGCTGTAACCACAACTAGTTCACGAAGATCACCATCGTCTCTTGTCCAGATGACTGCAGTAGTCTCCTGACTTCCTGTCTTGGTGCTTCTGTCCATTTTGCAGACCATAGAAAGACTGACCTTGAAGTATATCACTGGACCACACCATTCCCTGATGAAAACCACTGATGCCTTTTGTTCGTGTTTGGGAAACTGTTCAAACTGTTAGCATGGCCTGCCCATATGTCTTCTGGGCAATCTGACACCTGGGCACATCTTCAAACTCACCTCACAAAATTCCTTCGTCATCTCCCACCCGCCCCCCTCTCCAGTCACATTAGTCTGCATACTGGTCCTTGAATACACCAAAGCTCTTTCACATCTCAGAGTCTTCCCATACACCATTCCCTCTGCCTGGAATATCCTTTTTTCTTCTGTTTGTTGCTTGGCTCTTTCTCAACCTTTGAGCTGAACTTAATGATCTCCTCAGAGAGGCCTTCTTTGATTGTTCTTCTCTTCTGTCCCAGTACTTTATTCTTTATAGAATTTAGCACAATTCACAATCATTTTACTGATCGTTGTGGTTTAGATTTTTAAAAACATCTTTTTCTACTAAAATATAAGCCCATTACAGGTAGACTTTATGGTATCTTGTTCACCGGTTTTATGCCTAGTGATTAATCCAATGCCTGATATGTAGCAGGCCCACAATAAATACTCCTTGATTGAATAAATGATTATTTTGCCGCATGACAGACTAACAACTGAGACTTTTGCTTAAATTTCATCAAATATTTTAAGGCAACTTATTGATTTTTTCTGAGGAAAACATAAATAATGACTGGGCTCAGTGATTTTTTAATAGTCATGAAATAATCACAGAACAGTCTCCATCTAAGGATACAGTCAGTAAGTGTTAATGTTGTCTTTCTTCCAGACCAGGGAGTCACATGAAGAGACGTTTAGGGAGCTATTTTGCATGGTTTCTGAGATTGCATGTAATGACATTTATCATTTGCCCATGCAAATGTGATTTAATCTTAGTCACTGATCCTTTATCAGTCCCTCCTCTGTGCAAGATTCCATGTGCAAAAGTTGGGTATATGAGTCTTGAAGGAGCATCCAACATGCAGAAAGAGACCACGATGATTTCAGACCCAATTCAAGGGAGACAATGAGAATGTGGCCGTCTTTGGTACAGATATGGAAACATATGTATGTTTTGAAAACACAGAAAAAAGAAATTGAATTTTCCCCTAGGAAAAGAGGGACAGTAGTGGCATTTTTGTTGTGCCATGGGGGTGAAATAATATCAGGATGAGAAAAGGAGAGAAGGGAAATCAAAAGAAGCCAGCTACACTGGCATCCACATCACAGATTGAGAAGCGTGTTCCATACCTTTTCAAACTCCGTAATCCTGTGAGCCAATAGTACAAGGATTTCTAATGTTTTGTGATTTTTGTCGTTATCTGTTTACTTGTTTTTACCCAAGGAATTAAAAATCAGAGGATCAGTGAGTTTTCCTAAGGACACCTGACTCCTAGCAGTGAGAGGTCTTCAACCACGGCTTGTGGATCTAGGCTTCTGAAGCCAGCTCTGTGCTAGCTTGTCCCATGCAGATGTTGAATTAAACGGGTGGCCCCAGATCCCCTTTCACTTTTCTACTCCATCCCACCAGTCTGAGAAACACTCTGTCATGATTCATTTCCTAGAAGAATGTGGGTCCCAAGTAACCAAAACTGTCACCTGTCAACAAATTTCCCAAACTTTAAGGGGCCAAGTTTTAACTTTTTGAACATTCTCAAAATCAGGGAAAATGTCTGCAACTCCTACATGCTGGACCCGCTTGGATTACAGAATGTGGTGTGGACTCTCTGCAGTAACTGGTTATTTCACAAAGCCGTGGGCTTCTGCTCACCTTCCCTTCCCGAGTGCTGTGTACGCTGCCAGAACCCTTTCTCTGGAATGGAATCATTTAAGGCTGTTTGAAGGCTTCTCTCTCCTAACTGGCTGGTAACCAAACGTTGGCAAGATGACAGCCATCTAATGCAGTGCCTGGGGTCTCAGAGAGGAGAGGTGGGAGCAAGGATAACATCTAAGGCTGCTCATTATTGCAAGCACCCAGTATTGAAGGAGGCCATCACTTGGATCTGGAACTAATGCTTTTTGTTGCAACATATTGTGCTGGCGCTAGGAGGAGGCTGGCACTAGGCGAGACAGCATAACGATAAGGTGGATGCCAAGTGCTTCTGTGAAGATGAGACAGATCCCCATTTCATAGCACTGTCTTAATAAAAGAACCCCAAGAGCCCGCCCCTCCTCAATATACACATTCTGTCCTATGTATTATTCTAATCCTCACCCAAACCACCCAACCACCTCGTACATATGTATACAGACCCACTTCCTGCTAAACTTCCTGGTGGCAAGAGCAAGGACTAGAGAGGGCAAGGACATGCAGGGCCTGCTAATATAAATGTAACTATCTAATAGATCAATTCCAGAAAGATAACAGGGGGCAGCCATATAAAAGCCTTTGAGAGGCTGAGAAGAATTAAATTTCCTTGTCTAACAGAAGATCAGGTGCTTTCTTTTTCTTGTCTACTAAAAAAGGCTAGGTATTGGCACCCCAGGTTCTCAGAGAACCTGCCAGCAGACAGGTATCAGGTGGACTCTGGAGAAGGTTAGACCTGTGACCAGTGAGTTATGGACACCCAAGGGGTGGCTGAGATTTGACTTTACATCATTGCCTCCTCTGCTAGTGTGACTGCATCCTCCTTCTGTCATCAAAACCCTTGGTTAACCTTGGTCTTGAATTCAGGTCAGCTATATGCAATGGTGTGTGCTACTGGTGCTCTGGGGAAGTAGATCCCTGCGGTGGTGCTGAGGAAAGACTAAGGTACATGGTTCTGAGGCAAGCTGGGGGATGGAGAAACCAGCAAGATCAAAAATAAAGAGGAAGAAGAGGCCATGACAGCCTGGGCATCCGATGCTCTTGACTCAGAAAATCACAAAAGTCTTGGAGAAGATTCCAGTGCTCCACGGAGCTCTGGGGGCCCAAGGTTGAGATGTAGGCTGAAGGGAGTGGGCTGAGGAGGCTGTGCAATCCATCTCCAAGGAACTGGACACAAGGCCTAGCCCAGCTCAGCAGGGCTACAGACTCCACAAAGGCCTTGGGAGCCAAGCAAGGGGCAGGTGCTTGTATACCCTGGGCCGCTCTCAAGCTTCCAAGGCTCCCAGGAGGTCAGTGCTGGTCACCTCCCAGCCACTGTCTAGCCCATCAGTACCCCAACCTTCCAATGTCTTCTGGTTGGTCTCCTGCCTCATTTACTTAATCCTTCAAGCTGAAATGGTTGTCCTAGTCTCTGAACCCAGGCAACCAACAGAGCAGAGCATTAGCTTTCATGCTAGTGGCAAATGGGGGCAGAAGTATCCAGAGGAAGATCGGAATAGTTTCCATGAACTTAGGAAAATAACCAAGCCTAAGAAAAGACTGAGCTCTGTGCATTCTACAACACAATCACGCATTCATTCATTTATCCCAACTCACTCACCTCTTCAGCCGCACCCCCCTCACACACCTGCTCCATTACTGAGCATTGCAGTCCAGCCTGACATCTCAGTGGCGTTGTTTTTCTGGGACTCTTTCCTCTTTCACCCCAGTCCCTATTTGTTCCTTTCTTCCTCTCCTTTCCCTCCCAATGGAAGTTGTTTTTTTTTTTAATTTTAGAAGAAAACTTATAAAAATTGTTGAAACATTCACTACAAAGCAAAATCTTATTTTTTTTTTAACATTCTGCAGAGAGCTCCTCACCCCCCACCCCCCAAAAAACCGGCAGCCATGTCAAAGACACTGCCTCCCCCTTTGACATTCATGCAGTGCTCCGAGTCAGCTGGGGTCTCCGCTCTGACAAATTTGCATCTCTTTGAATGTGACGCTTGAAAAAAGCCGGAGCCGCTAGATTAAATTTTTTTTTTCCGTCGAGAAAATGAGAAAAGCCTCTATCTCTCGGCAGAGTCTACTGGGAAGATCTTTATTCTGATTCTTGTTAGAATTGTTTATCACCCTGACAGGCCAGACTCGGACGAGATAAAGGCTCCGCTGCATCACGGGGCCTGACAGTGGTAGGACATGCAGAAAAATGAAAGAAGCTGGAGAAAATATTATTAATAGATGCCGACTTGCTTTGCCTGCACGGCACGTCAGGAAAGGGAGAGGGGAGCCATGGCTTGATTGCAGGCCTATGAAGTTCTGTCCAAAAAAGAAGCTATTTTTCATTAAGTGATAGAAGGGCCTTTTTCATGTTCTTTCCTGAGGAGCTGATAACTTATGCAGTTTATTCTAACCCTGCTGATTTCTGTCAGGGGAAGAAAACTCCTGAAAGATGGCTTTGACACGTCCTTTTCAGGGAAAGAAGACTGGTTTGACAGACACACAAGCAGTCAGGAGGCCTGGCCTGGATAGGCTCAAGGTCCCCAGATTCTGGTTGGGTGTGTGTTGTTGTGTCTAGGATCGATGGGGAAGGGGAAAGAAAGACTGATCCCAGAGCCCCTCAGCCTCGATGGGGGCTCTCTGCCTTGTGAATGTAGGGCTTCCTCAAGTGGGTCTGTGTGTATGACTCCCTTCCTAGAAATAAACCCTTAGTGCTTCCATATGTAGATGCCTTCCCAGCCACATTGCAGTTTACTGCTGTATCAGTCTGCTTGGGATGCCAAAGCAAAATACCACACACTGGATGGCTGCAATGACAGAAGTGTGTATTCTTGCAATTACGGAGGCTGGAAGTTCAAGATCAAGGTTCTGGTAGGGTTGGTTTCTCCGGAGGCCTCACTCCTTGACTTGCAAATGATTTTCTCCTTGCTGTGTCCTCATGGGCCCTTCCTCTGTCCTCATGGGCCCTTCCTCTGTGCATGCACACCCTTCTTATCTCTTTCTCTTCTTATAAAGGCACCAGTCCAGTTGGGTTACAGTCCCAGCCTCTTGACCACATTTAACCTTACTTGCCTTCTTACAGGCTGTATCTCCAAATAAAGTTACACTCTGACTGATGAGGGCTTAGGACTTCAAAGTATTAATTTTGGGGAGACACATTTGAGTCCATAAGAACAATGCAACAATTTCTTCCATCTTTGTTTTTCCTGGATCCAGGCAGCAGAATCTAAGAGTGGGACCTGATGCCAAGGCAGTCCTGCAGTATCCCTAAGGAAAGGCTTATTCTTAGGATTGGAAGCTATGCAGATTCATTTCGACCAACTGGCCCCTGGCACCGAGGAGAAGGCCCTCATAAGGAGGGCGGGGAAGGTGGCCTCTGACAGTACTTTCTCCCTAATAGGATAGCTGTAGAGGGAGAGGAGCCATGGCATGCCTCAGCACTTGGACTGAGTAGCTGAGTGACCCAGGGCAAGTTGCTTAACCCTCTGTGCATTGGTTTCCTCTCCTTTAGAGGTAGTAGCATTTCTGTTGACACCCAAACTGAATGGGGACTGAATGAAATGAGGGATACATGACAGCTCCTCATCTAAGCTGGAGGGTCGTGTAGATTATAAGGGATAATTACAATTGCTGAGGGGTGGGCACATGGTGGATGTTTCCACCTGGCAGGCTGCACTGCCATGGGTAACCCAGTCAATTTGAGTATGTGAACTTTGTCCAACTTTGAGCTTAGCCATGAATCTATAAGGGATTTATCTCCAGAGTTTTGAGGGAACTGGTGAATTTTCTCTGTAATCTGAGTTCTGATGCTGAATCTCCTCCTTCCCCAACCCAGAAGCCAGAAGGCTGGCTGTGGGTTCTGTGACAACTCAGTTGGACACCCACCAACTCCAGGGGTATTCATCCATTTCACACTGCTACAAAGAACTGGCTGATACTGGGTAATTTATAAAGGGAAGAGGTTTAATTGACTCACAGTTCAGCATGGCTGGAGAGGTCTCAGGAAACTTACAGTCATAGTAGAATGTGAAGGGGAAGCAAGGTACCTTCCTCACAAGGCAGCAGGAAGGAGAATGATCACAGGATGAACTACCAAATACTTATGAAACCATCAGCTCTCTTGAGAACTCACTCAATATCAGGAAAACAGCATGGGGGAAACTGCTCCCATGATTCAGTTACCTCCACCTGGTCTCTCCCTTGACACATGGGGATTATGGAGATTATAAATTCAAGATGAAATTTCAGTGGGGACGCAAAGCCTAACCATGTCACCAGGAAATGGCAAAATTCACTCAATTTAACAGCTTAGGGTCTGTGGGAAAAACCTCAGCAAAACTGGAGGTGAGTGATGTGGTTCAGGCATTCCATTTCAGTGGGATTCATGGAGCATCTGGATGACCAAAGACCTTGTGCATAAAGGACTAGACTTGTGTAGACACAGGTGACACATTTGCCTTTTCTGTGTCATTTACTACTTTAGAACTTGACTTTGCTGTTGACAACGATGATGGTAATGATTGATGACGATGGTGATAGTGATGACAGCAATGATGGTGATGATGATGACAATGATGATAATGATGATGATGGCAGTGATGATGGTGATGATGATGACGACCAGAATAATGAAGAAGATGGTTATGCTAATGATGAGAATGATGACAATGATGATAATAGTGACATGAGGATGTTGACAATAATAATGGTAACAATGGTGGTGGTGATGATGACAATGATGATAATGACTGATGATGATGATGGTGATAACAATGATGATGATGAGGATGGTGATGGTGAAGATGGACATAGTTATTTGCCTGATAACTAACACATGCACAACATTGAACATGTGCTGGACAATACCCTTGGTCTCTCTGTGCTTTGTGTCATTTAATGCTCAACCTTAATGAGGAGGCATCCTTCTTATCCCTACTTTAATGATTAAAGCCTTGATTCTCAAGAAAGATCAATGAATTGTACTGGGTCATACAACCAGTAAGGGACTCTGCAATTGGCTGAGATGATGCTGGGCCTTGGTTGGAGAGTTGGGGAGAGTCTTTCATTTTACCACGTGAAAGACAGGAAATGACAAACATTGGTGGTGGGGGTAAAATCCCAGAAGAGTGTCTTCACTTTATCATCTAGAGGGTAACTTGAATTATTGGCCAATTTTGTACAAAGTCACTGAATAAGTCATGTAGACTGGTGGAAATTATTTCAGTCTTTGTAGACCCTAGTGACTAATAAAATGAGCAACACTCAAAAACGAACTAAAAGGCATGGATCGACTAAATAGTTCCTGCAGAGATTAACCTGTCACAGAAATCTTTTGCTCATCCTTCAGTAAACAGGTTCAAAGTCTCTTCCTCAATGAAGCCTTCTTTAAGTCCTCCAACATAGGATACTGCCTATCTTCTACAGTAATGAAAAACATGTAATATATTTGCAGGTTTTGTGGCAGAAAAGTATCTCAGCATAATGGAATCTTTTAAGGACTGCTGTGTCTTCCTCGCTTGAGTCTCCCAGTGGAATGATGGAGGCCTTGCAGGTCCCAGGACTTTGCCTGACACCAAAATGGTATTCAGTGAACATCTGTGAGCAGAACCATGGAAATTAAACAGTCTATGAATCACAAATACATTGAGTATAAACCTTAAATCTGTAATGAGGAAAAAGTCATGGTGTTAACAGAGAGCAAAAGTTTAATTTTGAAATATGCATTTTAGAAATAATAATAGAATTAAGAATTATATTTTATTTTCTTCAACACAATAATAGCTCAGACCAAGTACCAGCGTGGTGGGAGGGTTTGGGGTGTGGTGCAGATACATTTGGGGTGTGAGTTCTGCCCTGAGGGAGCTTGCCTCTAGAGATAAAGCAGCCCCTGAGAATTACTTTTTCTGTTGTCACTGAGCAACCTGAAGGAAGGGGTGAATGTTAGAAATAGGAGGAGAGAAGACACAGGACTGAGCCTTTGGGCCACAGGTGTGGAAGTTTAAAGAGTGAGTGGGATTTCCCTAGGTCATCAAACACTTGCAATATATGCAAAAATGCTCCTGAAAGAAGAAATGTGAATGAAGACCTAGAGGTATGAAGGAGGATGGCAAGCTGAAGTCCATGAGTGCCAGGGTGAGCTTTAGGCTTGGTGTGGAAGACAGATTTCCAGCCATGGATTTTTCCCTTGTTCATCACAACTCAGTTGACCTCTCTGGGTGCAGATTCTTTATCTCTAAAATGACTGTGATGAAGTAGGTAAGGAAAGGGTCTCTTTCCAGCTAAGGGAGTCAGATTATCTATGGTTTGCTTTTCTTTGATGGCTTGAAAATGAAGTCTACTCATAACTGATTAATTCCCTTCAGAAATTAATTGGAAAGAGTTCTGATGTTGGGATGAGGTCTACTTCTTAGTTTCAACTTCTTACTATACCTTGGGCCAGTTCTGTTCAGTTTAGCAAACATTAATATGGTCATCACTAGGAGCCAAACATTGGGAAATCTGGACATATTTGAGAATAAAAGATGGTACCACTCCTTTTATTGTTGTGATAACAATAATCATGTTGTAATAACAGGTTAAATTAAATGACTATACAGGGCAAACTAAGATGTGGGATCAGCCTAGCCATATACCATATTAAGCACTTGAGAAATACAGCTGAGTAAAAGATTCAAGTTCTGCTCTCAGAGAGCCTACAGTATAGTTGGAGATACAGCCATATTTATTTATCCTCATATTTATTTGCTGAATTGTTTACTTGTCTTCTCCAAGCCTCAGTTTCTGCATCTCTATGTTGGGCCTAATACTGGCATCACCCTTGCAGGATTGCCCTTGATGTTAATAGATACTTCTAAAGATAATATACATGCAATCTTTGCACAGTGGCTGGTACTGAATGAACATGTTTTTGTTCACTGCCTGGAATAGTAGTTGACGTAAATAAAGTGTTCAATAAGTATTTGTTGAGTGAATGAATAAATAAATGATGACCACTATTATTGTTGCAAATGTTGTCCGTCCTGGGTCCCAAGGTGATTTTATAATACGGTTTAATAAGTATTATGATATAAACAAGCATAAGGCCATCTACGGAGAAAAAAATAGAGCACTGAAATCACCTAAAGAGGAAATAAAGAAACGACTTCTGGAGAAGAAGATACTTGAACTAGGGGTTAAACAATGAATAGCAAAAACCAAAAGTTGGAGTGGGGAAGGCTGAGAGGAGGGTGAGTGTGTTCCAGGTGGAGACAACATCATAGACAAAGGCACAGGGCTGGGACACAGCAGAGTATGTTTAGCAAACTGTAAGTGTTGCTGGATCTTAAATGCAGGACATAGGAAGCAGCTGTAAGTGCAAGGGGAGAGTGTGGTAGACATGACTTATTGTAGGCCATGCTAGGTTAGACTTAACCCTGAACAGGATGGGGAGCCATGGCAGGATTTTGAGCAGTGTAGTAACATGACTGGACTTATGTCTTAAGTCACCATCAATGTTCTCTTTTTTCTTCTGTCATTAACTTCCTGTCTTGCATTTGTAGACAATACCATTCCTTCAGTAGATCTCGTCTGATGGATCTGTCCTTGAGAGTAGCTAGACCTTCTCTGGCCAAGGTGTGGATCTTACCTAGAGCTAAGCCAATCAGGCTTGTCCATGGATTTTGCATCTTAACTAGAGTGATGCCTTTATAAAGAAAATGGCTGGAGCTGGTTCATCCTGGCAGAAGTGCTTGGAGATAGTCTGTGAGTTCCTGCTGCTGCCAGATCCCCAAGAGGGCCCAGGAATTTCCGTCAAAGCTGTAGTATCCCAGGTGTCTGTTGTCCCACAGACCTGCTGGACTTACTGACAGTATTACTGAGATCTGCTGTCAGCCTCAGTCTCTCATCCTGCCTTCCAACCTTATGCTAGTGCTTCTCATTGGCAGAGCAGGGCTAAAGTCAAGTGACTAGAGACTGAGAAATGTAGTTCATAGGTTCAACCCTCTCTAATAAAGAAGAGAATGTAGAAGGAAAAACATGAAGCTGAGAACCAGGATGCAAATCTACAGCACACTAATTTGTATGACTCTCTTTCCTACAGAGGTATTTTAATGTAGGTTTGCACTACAGGACCTGTGATGTTAATCATATACAAAGGCAGATGAGGCCAAAGTCAATGAGGACCAGAATGGAATGATCAAAACTGGTCAGGCAATTATCACTGCAGTGTAAATCCCCTGAGCGCAATGATTCTCTTTCTTATTCATTCCTCTAACTTGACTCCCTATCTCCTAAAATAAGTGTTCAATCAGTATTTGTTGACTGTCTGACTGACTAATGGGAAACTTTTGTTCAATGATAGCTATAACTGAAAGTTGAAAAATCTTCTCACTGGCAATTTTCACATGTGATCCAAAGACCTTTGCAAACTGCAAATGGTCTTTGATGGGTGGTCACAATGTTTTATAAGAGACCTCAAGTCTCATAAACCACGTGCTGTGTAGATCCCATAAGCATTCGTTAAGACTGGTTAAACTACTGAAACAAAAAGATCCCAACATATTTAAAGGCTCACCTATAATAATAATATTGAAGATAGTTATATTTGGCCATCAGGCAGCTTGTCTCCATGTTATGATGCAGGAACCCAAGAACTTTCTATTTTGTGGCTCTGAACTCCCCTAATATCTTGCTTTTCTCAACTGTCAACTGCATTGAGCTGTGAGAAGGGGAACAAGAGTATGAAGTAGACCCATTGTTTCTTAGAAGACTTGGGAGAAGTGACGCTCATCACTTGGGTCCATCTCATTGGCAAGAAGGAGCCCCGTGGCCAAGAAGACTTAAAAACGTGGAAGAGCTGTGTGCAGTATGTGTAGAGGAAGAAAAGGAAGTTGACTTCTGGGGAAGACCTGTCTCTGCCCCCACAGTGTGCATGTGCATACGTATGCATGTCTGTGTGTGGTATAAATTTTTTTCAATATAGATTTGATTCAATATTGTAAAAAGAACAAACAGTTTAAAAATTACTTTGATGATAATTAATTTACTCAAGTTTCACAAGATCTCATGGTTGCTGCTGCTTTAGTTTTTTCTCTCTTTATTTGTTTATTCCTGGAGGGGGAAGGAAAACACATATTTGAGGATTTACTGTGTTCCTAAATTTTGCTTAGTAAGCCATACATATCATTTCATTGACTCATCGCAATAACTTCTTGAGTTAGATTCTGTCACTCATCTTTCATAGATAAGAGCATTGAGGCTCACAAAAGTTAAATAACTTTCCTCAAGTCCCAGGACTGGGAAATTGAAAACACATAATCTGGACTGAAGTTTGCCGCCTATTCACCGGGGCCACCTGCCTGCCAATGGGAGTAGGAAAGGCATTCACCATCAGAAGACCACAAAGATCTCTGAGGATCAAGTATACAAGGAGGTATTCCCACACATGGGTGGCACTGGTTTTCATATTAAATACTTAGGAGCAACTCCACTCTCACAAAGAAATGTGTTCATTCACAGTTTCATAAAACACAGTATTTCTAGTTTATCTTTTATGTTTTCTACCATTGATAGTGACACAGCAGACAAAGGAAATTTTATTCTATTATAAGAAAACAAAAGAATAAGCTAGGCACTACACAGTGATAGTCAGAAGCCTACACCAAGCCCCACTGAAGGGAGATGACAGGTGTTTGGGGTCATGCCTGATGGGGAGTGAGTGTCCATGAGGTGTGAAAGATTCCTCCCCGACGGCTCTAGCCACCGTGGCTACAGTCAGAAATGGAACCCATTGTTGCCTCATTTTCCAACTTTTCAAGAGAAGCTGAGGCTGTAGATGTAAAATTCCCATTTTAAATATTAAATCAAATGAAAAAATAATAAGGTTGAACAAGTCACAGTCACAGGCTAAATTCAGCACCAGGGACAGCAGGGGTGTGACCTCTGCTTTAGCTAATACTCTTAGGCTGCGGGTCCACAAGGCAGGAATTATTCACTCATCACCCCAGCTTCTCCTCTTTGTGTTACAGACAAAGCTGCAGCACTGTCAAGGACATGGATCCCTCAAGCTCCTGTTTGGCACATTGCAGGAAGTAAAAGGCATGTCTAACCACCACGCTCAGCCAAACCAAAGCACAAAGGCAGCGACACTCTCTCTGGACCTAGGGGGAAAACAGGCAGTGTTTCCCTCCCAGGCAGAAGATGCAAGCATTCCTGTTGCAGTGCAATTAGGAGCAGCAAAGAAACTCAGACATGTGCCCCTTCTGTGTTGGCAACTGATATGACAGAACTACATGAGGTGCAAAATACAGGCTTCGTGTGTGTGTGTGTGTGTGTGTGTGCGCGCACATTCGGTGCTATATGCTGAAGCCCAAGTTTCAGAGTGATTTCTAAGTTGAAGCTGATGAGACGGGATATTGTGTCTTTTTAAAAAATGTAACCAACAACAAACTTTGCTTGGTGTAATTTTAGCAAGGACGCAAGTGTGCCAAGGTGCAGTATGTTATTGTTGAGCTACTGTTTTGACAAAATAGTATGTCTGTGTGGTTGTGTCTGTGAGTATAAGGGAGGCAAGCAAAAAGAAAAAAAAATGCACTTTTTAGGGAAGAGAGCAATAACAGAGAGACAAGAAATTTAGATTAGAAAGCTGTTAAGGTTCACTGTTGACACCGGTCTTCTTGGAAGCTGTTTGTACAGAGGCATCCAAATACTCAGTTAATTCTTAAAACATTTTTTCTAGCAAGTGCCTCTGGAGTTTACCCTATGCTAGCACAGTAGTAGCCCAGGCCATTCCAAGATGCATAGGACATATTCTGCTGCCCCATGTCCACTGGGGACAATTATGTAGAGCTGCACAGAACTGGCCCATCATCCCGTAAGTCACCAGAGTGGACAATATTTTATTACTATAATTAATGCAAAGGTCTGCTGGTAGTGACTGGCATGTAGCAACATTCCCAATAAATTAATAGGCACAGGGTAAGGTGTTTTGCACTAATATTTCTTATTCTCATAACAAGCTCAGATTAGATCATATTATCAAGGAGGCAAAACTTAGAGGAAGGCAATACTGCAGAGTGATTCATAGATCAAGGCCTGGTTCAGCCTCTTACTAGTTGAATGACCTTGGTCACCTTACTTAATCTTATTGTTCCCCACTGTGCTTCTCTATGATTTATGGATTATAATAATGCTATTGCATTAGTTAGTTGTGGTGCATAACCAACCATCACAAAATCCAGCAGCTTAGACTTTAGACCACAGCCACTTATTACCATTCACGCATCTGTGATTCAGCCGGGGCATGTCTGATCTAGGCTGGACTCAGCCAAGGGTTCTGATTTCAGGAACAGCAGCCCTGCGTTTTATTCTCACTGCAGATCTCTGGGTTGGGTGAGTGACTCTGCTCCATGTGTTCTGCGTTTTTGTGGGGCAAGTGGGCTTGCTAAGGCATATTCTACTCATGGCAATGGCAGAAGTGCAAGACAGCAGGCTCCATCTCAAAAGTATTTTTGAAGTCTCTGATGACATCACAATGGTGGTGGCCCACTGGTCAAACCAAGTCACATGACCAAGCCTAGCATCATTTAGTGGAGAAGTAGACTCTACTTCCTAGACACAAAGTGGGGGAAAGAATATATATTTCTGAGCAATAATATAATCTACTAAGCTATCTTTCCCCCAGAGTTGTTTTGAGAATTGTATCTAAAGAATGATATAACATGCTTAATAAAAGGTTAGGACACAGTGAGGGATCAATTAAGCAAGATAATTTGTCACTAGTAAGAATTTTCTTTATGTGATGGACGACCCAATTGAGGCAGATGTTTAGGTAACTTGTCTGGGATTACACAGTGTCGAGTGAAGAACCATGATTTGAAATCATATTGTCCAAATCCCATTCATTTTTATAGAAACCTATGGACTGTCGGGCACTGGAGAATAGATTCTAAAGACCCAATAAAGGCAGGGTATGCATTCTGAATATACAAGTTGGCACTCTTTAGGAAGGCAGATTTACTGTCTTGAGAGTTCAGAGAGCAAACCTAGGTGAGCTATGACCAATGCTAAGTCCCGGGAGCTAGAGTAAGAAAATAAATCACTGTGACAACTATGCATTGAGATCCCTGTGTACCAGGTCCAGGGTGAGGAGACCAGGGTCCTGGGCCCTCAGGTGAGAGCTAGTGATTGTTCCTTTGCTGTGCCTGCTTACAGGCTCCACAGCCTGACCCCACATACTGGCCCTGGGGAGCATGTGCTGGTGGCTGGAGCTCCCCCTTCTCTTTTCAGCCAGTCAGTGGGAAGGAAGAGATTTCCTCTAGAACCCTTCATATGCTAACATTTAGTTTCCTCCTCCGATCTTTCTTTTCCTCCCCTGAGGATCTTGAGTTTATAAGTATTAAATTTTTTAGAACTCTCTGAAAGTACTACATTAAATGCAGAAAAGGCTGGCGGGTTCCCTGGGCACTTGGTACTAATTTCTAGCATGCCCTTTGTATATTGGCTTAAATGACTTGCTTACATGTTGCAATCTACTTCCTGCCCTCTCCTCACTCTGTGCCCTCAATCCTTAGATGGCAAACCCATTGTAACATTGTACCCAGCACATGCCTTAACCAGGTCACCCATTCAAAAATGGGTGAGTAAATGAATGATGGATGAAAAAAAATGTGATGAATAAATAAATGAGTCAACCAATTATACATAAATGGGTATATGGGTGAATGAAGGAGTAGATGGGTCCATGGGTGGGTGCCAGAAAGTGAGAGGGAACATAAAAGGGTAGGTGACCCTTAAGCCCTAGTTACAATTAGTCTTTGTCAACAACTGTATTCTTCTGTTCTCATGCTGCTAATAAAGACATATCTGAGACTGGGTAATTTATAAAGGAAAAGGTTTAATGGACTCATAGTTCTACATGACTAGAAAGGACTCACAGTCATGGTGGAAGGCAAAGGAGAAGCAAAGTCATGTCTTACATGGCGAAGGCAAGAGGGTGGGTTCAGGGGAACTTCCCTTTATAAAACCATCAGATCTCGTGAGAGTTACTCACTATCATGAGAACGGCATGGAAAAAAACCTGCCCCCATGATTCAATTACCTCCAACCAGGTCTCTCCCATGACACTTGGGAATTTTGGGAGCTAAAATTCGAGATTCAGGTGAGGACACAGCCAAACCATATCAACTATTAAGCACATCTTGGTCAAGAAGATCTGATTAATTACATTTATTGCATCAACTTTAACTCAGAACCTGAAGGAGGCAGGGGTCTTGCATTTGTGTCAGTAGGGCTGTCTTGGTAGTACGGTTTTGAGGGAGATTATAACATTTGAGACAAACTCCTGGCCTCTGATAGACACTTGGGTAAATTACTAATATAGCAGAGCAGAGAATTCAAGCATGGTATCTGACCTCATTCAGCTACAGTCTCTTGTTTATCTGTCAGGAAAGCAAATGGAACCTGTGATCTGTGTATTTAGGGGTGTTCTTGAGGGAGATGTTATTGAGGGAGCTGGGCATAAATTTCCATGCAATTCTAACAGAACCTTTCAGACCACTCTGTACTTCTGAATTGACAGTGACCTCCTATGGCAGGGCAGGACATGGCACTGATACACAGGGAACCCTGGATGGTGACTCCTGGGAGGCACTCAACATGAACTTACCCACTCTCTAGATTGGCTGCCACCTGAATGATCTCTTTCTCCCCTTACTTCCAGTGGAACTCTTGCTTGTAGCTCTCTCTTGATTCTAGGCTGCCTT
Source organism: Trachypithecus francoisi (assembly GCF_009764315.1). Classification (NCBI taxonomy): domain Eukaryota; kingdom Metazoa; phylum Chordata; class Mammalia; order Primates; family Cercopithecidae; genus Trachypithecus; species Trachypithecus francoisi. The sequence continues at coordinate 9,223,321 of NW_022681468.1, read as the reverse complement.
AGACTCTCACTGACCTTAGACTCTCATTGACCTTGGTGTAGGCTGCAGACAACTCGAGAGTAATCTCTGTGTTAACTCATCTCTAGTTGACCAGAAGGTGCTATTTTAGCTGACTGTGGGGATAATGGTGACAAGAAGTCATTTCCAACTATGCTGATTCTTCCAAGTACTGCAGGAGCACCTTTGCTGGAAAAAGTGATGGGAGATTAAAGAGAGGAAAAACCACTAGAGTAGACTCTGGAGTGGCCCTGGAGTCACGTCTTAGAAGTGATGGCATCGGAGCTGGACTATAAGTAAAAACAACTTCAGAGTGCAGGGACAGAGAGAGAAGGGGTGTATGGCAGAGCGTGGGAACCTACAAGCAACATGCGAACTGAAAGGAACAAGATGCTTAGGGTATGAGATCTTGAGAAGACTGATGTGGTTAAATCAGTTCACTCCCTGGGCATGAATGAAAAGTCACAAAAGCATCCACTTGCATTTCATTACCGAGTGGTCTTTTAAATGTCCAACAGGATTTGGTAGGTTTGATGAACCCAGCCAAGCTCCATCAAGCAGCAAAGGACTTGAGTGTCATATAACATAGCCTAGTGGAGTCTACTCCACAGTTCTGCTCATGGTTACTGACATGTCCTCACCCTACTACTTCATTTACCAATTCCTTTTTTCTAGGTGTTCCAATCTTATATAGGAATATCTTCATCATGCTCTGCTTCTCATTTCCATTTCTATAGTTGGATGTGGTCTTCTCTTCTTGGGAGGTGAAGGATTAACTGTACACATTCACTTTCTCCAGGGCCCTTTAACTAGTTAGTTGCCTGGCTTAATCTACCTTTTTAATGCCTTTGATTGCTGGGGCAGGGGATAGGAATTTCAGTCATAAGACATTCTAGGGACATACCTCTATATGCATAAAGTATTTCTAAAATGTGGACGTTAAATAAATATCCTTCTTCCAAGTCCTCAAGTCCTCATGTCTAAGCTGACCATTGGTATAAGAAAGCCACAGGAAATATGACTAGAAAAGCACATGGAAGCCATTACTCAATTGCTAATGATGGAAACACACAGACTTGTCTGAGATCTGGACTCAGTAAATAGCATATAAGATGGCATTCTAGAAGATTTTCTTCAAATGATAGTCTGAGCATTTTCACATGGCATCATGAATTCTCAAAGTCATAACATAGCCCTGACTTGGAGCTTCATCTCCTATCACTCTTCACTATTTCATTCTCACTTGAGCCACATGAAGATATTTATAATTCCTTGAATATGCTGAGAACTTATAGCACTTGAGACTTTGTGATGTTCTTGCAGCTTCATGTGCCCTTATTCACCATCCCCATCTGGCAAATCCATTAGACCATGCTCCAAAAGCTCATCTTAGTATTTACGCTCACTTTTAATATTTGGGCCATGGAAATGAGAGTACTTTATTGTGTGATATATGCCTGCCTTACTCACTAGTTTGTGAGCAGCTTGAGAGCCAGAACCCACTGTCATGTTTGCCACTTTGCAGGTCCTCAGTAAATGTCACTAGAGGAAAGAATGAATGAGTGTATGAATCAATGAATGCCTAGGTGAGGCAGTCAACTAATGAATGAAATGAGTAGATGAAAAAGTAAATAAATAGAGAACAAATGAGTGAATCAACACATGAGAAGTTGAGCACAGCAATCAAGAGAACAAGTGAATATGTGAATCAGGGTTAGTGAGAGCGGGTGAATATATTCAAGATGGATGGGAGATCCTCCAGAATACTCCAGAGAGATTGGAGAATTCCTTTTTACGTAGAATGAAATATGGGATGAAATCAGGCTATCCTTGTGTGACTAGCCCAACTGGTCCCTTCCTGCCTCATCAAATGACTGAGCCAAATATAAACACCAGAATGCCATGCTGACTAAGGTGAGTGATTTGGAGTAATAATAAAAATGTGTTGTAAACAATTGTTCCTATTAGATGGAGGTATGGATGATGTTAATTTTTCACCTTCCATTATGCTTCTCACAGGAACTCATCAAAAAATCCACCCCAGATTCACCAATTTTCTCCTAAGAAGTCAAAAAGATCTGGAAAGCAGCTCCCCGCTTGGGAGCTAGGATCTGAGTGCTACCTTAAAGAATTTTGTGATGGTGACCCCAGCACTGCACTTCTAGTTTTGTGAGAAGCTTTGGACAGTGTCTATCAAATAGGAAGAATTTTACAATGAGTTTGGACTCATCCTGCCTGCACCTGCATCCCCATCTCCAGCGCCTACCAAGGAAGCCAACACTTACTTTCAAGTATGAGAGACCCTGCTGGATGCTTAGCTTTTCGGAAAGTGGAATCGTGGACAGACATCAAGACTTATAAATACCAGGACATAATCCACACAGAAATCAGGAATTAGTTGAAAAAAAAATCTAGGTACCTGCATATTTGGAGAGAGTGCTAGTGGGGAAAAAACCCAAAACCCTGCAAATTTTTAAGAAGGAGGCTGGCTTTGCTGCCCCTCCCCTCCTCACACTGCAATGTGGGCTCCAAGCCAAAATTCTCAATTCTAGAAAATATTTTTTCTTTCTCTCTCTCTCTTTTTTTTTCAAATATGCATTTTGTTATTTTTGGGGGACCCAAATAGACTTCCCTAATTTTGGTTCCTTCAGGGCTATCAAGCCCTAGTGGAATATAACAGGATGACTCCAAAACATTTTCACAAATTGTAAGTGGAGTCAGAATGTGGAGAAAATCCCCTATAAAGCACTGACCCAGTATAGGTTATGGTGCAATCTAGACAGGCCATGGGTGGCAATTACTGCATATCCTGTCCCATCTAAAGAGGCTGAGAAAACCAACAGGCCAAGGTCTCCATCTTGTCACTCCAGACAGGACCTGTCCCTGCAGATGGCCTGGAGCTGGTATCTTTTTATCAGATGTCCACGTACTTTCATATCCTAGTTGGATGGGAGGGCACAAGGGCTTTGGTGGTCAGACCTCTTATTCCTCCAATCTTATTAATCACTTAGTTTAAGTCCAAAGATAAACAGTGATTAACCCCTAGGCACACAGCTTGTTCAATAAATAGTACAATTATTATTTGTTAAAATTATATTGGTGTAATATCTTTATGTCCAAACAAAGAAAACAGGGCTCAAAGGTTTGCCTTTAGCACCTCTGAATTTTCAAGGGAAATATAATAAAGACTAAAATGTGTATACAAATCAATTATTTCATGTACCAATTTATCCATTAATTCAATGAATATTTAATGAGTGCCCACTGTAGGCTAGAGTCTGCAGGAGACACTGAGGACCTAAAAATGGAGCATAAAAAACACAGTCTCTGCTCTTAAGAATCTTGTTCTGCAGAGAGGGGCTTCTTGTGTAAGTTGTTTCTGGAAAGCTGAATCAGCTCGCCAAATCTGGTATCCCCTCCTAATGTGAAGAGGAAAGGACAAGATCATTGGGTATAAAAAAAGAGAGGAGAGACCTTTTTTGACCATGGAACCAATATTTAGTTTAGATTTTCTTTTCTTTTTTTTTTTTTTTGGTGTTTTGCTGGTGGTGCTGCTGGGGAGCTGTTGGAGACTTTGAGCAAGTACAAGATATTGGTTGCCATATTGTTTTACAAATGCAGCAGCATAAAAGGAGGAATCATTTTAGGTATTTGGAATTTTTCACATAGCCACCTGTATTAGTCCATGAGTATTATTAAAATGGAATACCTGAGGCTGAGTAACTTACAAAGAAATGAGGTTTAATTGGCTCACAGTTCTGCAGGCTACATAAGCATGGCACCAGCATCTATTCAGCTTCTGGTGAGGCCTCAAGAAGCTTTTAGTAATGGCAGAAGGTGAAGGGGGAGACTGCACATCATATGGAGAGACAGGAAGCAGTAGAGAGGGGAAGGGGAAGTTCCAGACTGTGACACAACCAGACTTCACATGAACTGAGTAAGAAGTCACTCATCACCAAGGGGATGGCACCAAGTCATTCATGAAGGATCTGCTCCTATGATCCAAACACCTCCCACCAGGCTCCATCTCCAACACTGGTGATTATAATTCAACATGAAATTTAGAGGAGAAAACATCCAAACTATATCATTCCAATCCCGGCACCACCCCAAATTTCAGGTCCTTCTCATACTGCAAAATACAATCAAAATCTTCTCACATTGCAAAATACTCTCCCAATAGTCCCACAAAGTTTTAATTCATTCCAGTGTCTAGTCCAAAGTCCTGATTCTCATCTGAGACTCATCTTGTTCCACTATGAGCCTATAAAATCAAAACAAGTTATTTACTCCCAAGATATAATGGTAGTACAAGTATTGGGTAAAAATTCCTTTTGAAAAAGGTAGAAATTGGCCAAAAGAAAGAAATAACAGGCCCCACGCAAGTCTGAAGCCCAGCAAGGCAGTCATTGAATCTTGAAGCTACAAAGTATTGTCCTTTGTTTCTATGTCTGGCATCCAAGGAACATGTGTGCAAGGGAAACTCTGTCGTTGTGGCTTTTCAGGATGCAGCTCCTCTGGCTTCTCTTATGGATTGGAGTTGAGTGCCTGCAGCTTTCTCAGGCAGAAGATGAAAGCTTCCAGTGAATCTCACATTCTGGGGTCTGGAGGCCAGTGGTCCGCTTCTCATGGCTCTGCTTCTACAACAGACTTCTGTCTGGGCACTGGCAGGCTTACCACAACATAGAAACCACCACTGCTTATGGATTGTGCCCTCAAGAGTGGTGGCCCGAGCTGTACCTGGAGCCCTTTGAGCTGAGGCTACAGCTGAAGCACCTGACATGCAGGGAGAAGTATTCTGAGATTGAGCAGGGCAGCAGGTCTGGCCCCTGAAACCATTATTTCCTCCTAGGCTTCTAGGCCTGTGAGAGCAGGGGCTGCCTGAAAGATCTCTGAAATGCCTTTGAGACCTTTTCTCATTGTCTTGATATCAACATTGGCTCTCTTTTAGTTATGTGAATCTCTTTAGCAAGTGGTTGTTCCACCGCCTACTTGCATTTCTTTTCTACCACAAGGCTGGGCTGCAAACTTTCTAAACTTTTACACTTTGCTTCCCTTTTAAATATAAGTTCCAACTTCAAGTCTTTTCTCTGTTTCTGCATCTAACTGCAGGCTCTTAGAAGCAGCTAGTTTACATCTTGAATGCTTTGCTGCTTAGAAATTTCTTCTGCTGGATACCCTGTTACCATTCTTAAGTTCAAACTTTCACAGACACTGAGAGCATGGATACAATTCAGCCAAGCTCTTTGCTACGGTGAAACAGGGGTGACTTTTACTCCAATTCCCAATAATTTTCTCATTTTCATCTGAAAGCCCATCAACCTGGACTTCACCGTCCATACCTCTATCAGCATTTTGGTCATAGCCACTTAACAAGTCTCTAAGAAGTTCTGAATGTCCTCTCTTCTTCTGAGCCCCTCAAACTCTTCCAAACTCTGTCCATTACTCAGTTTCTTCTTCTTCTTCTTTTTTTTTTTTTTTTTTGAGACGGAGTCTTGCTCTGTCACCCAGGCTGGAGTGCAGTGGCTGGATCTCAGCTCACTGCAAGCTCCGCCTCCCGGGTTTATGCCATTCTCCTGCCTCAGCCTCCCGAGTAGCTGGGACTACAGGCGCCCGCCACCTTTTTAGTAGAGATGGGGTTTCACCGTGTTAGCCAGGATGGTCTCGATCTCCTGACCTCCCGTTCCGCCCGTCTCGGCCTCCCAACTGGGATTACAGGCTTGAGCCACCGCGCCCGGCCCCATTACTCAGTTTCAAAGCTGCTTTTATATCTTCAGGTATCTTTATGACAATACCCCCCTCCTCAGTACCAATTTTCTGTGTTAGGACATTCTTGCATTGCTATAAAAAATGCCTGACTGGGTGAATTATAAAGGATAGAGGTTTAATTGGCTCACATTTCTACAGGCGGTACAAGCATGGCACCAACATCTGCTCAGCTTCTAGTGAGGGTCTTAGGAAGTTTACAATCACAGCAGAAACAAAGGAGGAAGACTGCATATCAAATGGTAAGAGAGTGAGCAAGAGAGAGAAGTAGGGGAGGTTCCCGACTTCTAAACATCAAGATCTCACATGAACTAACTGAATCAGACACATTTATCACCAAGGGGATGGTGCTAAACCATTCATGAAGGATTTGCCCCCATGAACCAATTACCTCCCACCAGACTCCACTTCCAACATTAGAAATCACACTTCATTATACGATTTGGAGGGGAAAATATTCAAACTATACACCAGCCTTTCCCCTTAAGGTCACCTGCTAACACCATTTGCATTTTCTCAATAGACAGAAGTGAGAATCTAATTGCTTGAAACTACTTGGAATTGCTAGAGGGTGACGTCTTTAATTTAAGTGAGGCTGACTTTGTAGACAGTTTAGAAGGGTGGCCCTGACAACAGAGTGGGGGTAGAAACAGATGGGAGGGATGGAGCGCAGACTGAGGGTGATGGCAGCGATCACAGGTGGGATGATGAAGAGCTGGGTGAAAGCCGTCATAGAAGGCTGCATCAATGCTTATGCATGGGCAGGAATTGGATAGGACTTACTGACCAGTTGGATCTAGGAAGAGTGGGAAGGAGGAAGGAAAAGTTTAGCAGATGATGACATTACTATTCACCACCCCTCCTACCCAGGCTTGTGTAGGAAGGAGAATAACATCCACATCCATAGGAAATGTGAGTCTTCTGTCAATTTCACTAACTCAATGTTTTTGAGTTTGCCAGTGTTAGACTGTCCTAAGCCAGCCTGTGTTTCTCCTTCTAAGGCTTCTAAAGAAAGAGCCAAGTGTTCCCTAATATTTATATCTTTAATTGTCTCATATTCACTTAGAAGCTCTTGATTATCTGTGATAGATAGTAAAATGGAAATATATGAAATTGTTGCTGAAACTGGAGAACTCTTGGAGGAGTGATTTTTTAAGAATACAAGCTATGTTTCAATCTTAGGATGTACACAAGTAGTAGAAAAATGTCCTCCATTAATGTTTTACAATTGTTTTTTATAATTGTCACCTCTATAGCATATAAAAAGGTTTATGGATTCCCACATAATAGTAATTACATGTTAAATTTGTCTGAATTTACTGGGAATCCTTAGTGTTTGGGAATTGAAGTGAGCTGGCTTTGGATGTCAGCTTTGTCTCTTTCTTAGTGGGTGACATGTGCCAGCTGCTTAAGCTTTCACAGTTTTAGTTTTCTCATCTATAAAATGGGAATCATAAAATCAGCTACCTCCCTGGATTACTGTGAACACTGAATGAGGTCATGGATATAAATACATATCCTAGAGCCTGATACATGGGAAGTAATGAATCAGTGCCTAGTTGTAGAAGTTACCAAAGATCTTTTGTGCATAATTTTCTTATAACTAAATAAAAATAAAAATGACAAGAAGTTTTGTGTATATGAATTTGAGAACCTCATTATAAAGATTTATTTCTCTTCTCATTTTTGGGCATTAAATCTATCACCAATTGAGAAACCTGGCCATAATATTTTTTGTTAACATGAATCTCATTCCATCAATTAAAAAATAAAGATAGATCTGTCTACATTCTGAAGTCAGACTATGGGTATGTGAAGACAGGATCACTGAACCTTGCCTCTAATGCGAAATTCAATTTTGATTTGGATTTTAAAGGTCTGCAATTATCCAGTCTATATTATAAGCATATTCAAAGTCTGGTTTTCATCTCTTCTGGAGGCACACTTTCCAGGCCCACTCTTTATCTACTTACTTACAGGAATACAAGTAACACTGGATCCATAAATTCCCATGTCAGAATAAAATCACAGTCCTGTGTGTTTCTATCACTGAAACAGCTTTTTTTTTCTCTATTCAGAGATAGATACAACCCAAGCTTCTCCATTTTTCAGCATCTCCACCATGAATTTTGTTATAAAAAACAGAGTTTACATTTAGAAATGACCAAAACTTCCAACCCGTATGTCAGTCCAGAGGAAGACAGCTTTAGAAAAGTATATAATAATACATGTAGTTGAAGGGAAAAATCCAGTTGAAAGTCTTCTTTGTTAAGCCTGCAATATTTATTAATATTTAAATTCTTAGATTGCATGGCACTTTTTTCCCCTCTAAGTCACATGGCTATGGGTACTCACCATTAATCTTCCTTTCTCATAGATGTTGTCTTTCTGAAACAGTGTACTTCAAAGGGATAAATGTGACATTCATTTTGCCTTTCATTCATTTTTATTCTCTTATTAGTATGAAAGATAACACGGAGCATGTTCTGTGGGCCAGGCACTGTGCTAAGTAATTTACATTAATTACTGTAGTTAATTCTGTAATCTGGCAACATCTCCGGGATGTAGGAACTATTATTACCTGTTTGAGAGGAGGAAACTGAAGTTCAGAAAAGTGAAGAAAAGTATCGAGAGGTACTCAGGTGAGAAGCAGAACCTGTCCCGGTTGCAGTCACGTGTGGATAATGGAAGTCATTTTAAAGTCCAGATTAAATTTGAATTTTGCATTAGAGGCAAAGTTAGACAGTGATTCAGATCTTGTGGTTACAAACAAACTAACCATGGCAGTGACTGGCTGTGAAAGACCAACAACTGACAGGGACATAGATAAGAAGAAGGCAGGATAAATAGAAAAAGGAGGTTTGTGGCAATCAGATTGTAAGGTAGGCTCCATCATTCCCACTGCTTGATGTTCACATTCTTCAGCTATTTCCTCCCTTGGAGTGTGGATGGGAGGAGATCCACACCCAAAGGGAGTCATTCGGTTAGAATCAAGTCATACAATTTGACCTGTTTTTAAGCAAAAGAAAACAACAATGGCGATGGGGTGTCAATTCTGTGGTTGCATTATAAGACCATGGTATCTGCTTTGCTGAGAGACACTCCCGCCCTTCCTGGCTTTGAAGAAGCAAACTGTCATGTTGCAAGCTGCCTTGCAGAGGAGGCCACATGGCAATGAGCTGGGGGCAGCCTCCGGCAAATATCCAACAAGAAACTGAGGCCTGTAGTCTGACAGTCTTCAAGGAACTGAATGCCATCAACAACCATGTGAGCTTGCAGGCAGATCTTTCTCCAGTCAAGCCCCAAATGAGACCACAGCCCTGCAGACCCTTGCAAGACCCTGAAGCAGCTAAGTTATGCTTGGACTTCTGACCTACAGAAACTGAGATAATAAATGTATGTTGTTTTAGGCTGGTAAACTTGTGGCAATTTGTTATGAAGCAATAGATAACTAATACAAGATCTTTCAAAAGTACATCATTGAACGTATACCTCATTGGATATCATAATGATCTTATGAGGAGGGTTGTAGACTTGGAGTGAAATTGCTTTCATCAAAGTCACCAGAGTCCGCTGAACACATTTCAGCAGTCAGCAAATGCCCTCTGGGGGCATTTGGTGCCGTTTAACAACCTTCTGTTGGAAGACCTTCTCCCTTCTCTTCCGTGACACTCATCACTGGTTTTCTTGCTACTTCTCTGACTACTCCTCATCATCTTTGGGGATGTGCCTCCTCTGCCAATCTCTGGCATATGTGCAGTCCCTGAGGATGCGCCACCAGCTCTGCTTCTCTTTCCTCAGATGTGCTCAAGGCATTCACTGCGACATGAATGCTGATCAGCCTCAGATCCACGTCTGTGCCTTGAGCTCTCCCCTGAGCTCCCGACTCAAAGGACCAACTGGGTTTCTTGTTTTGGATGTCCTTGGGAAAGCTCAAACTCAATCTTACTCTTTGATTCACTACCACAAAGAGTGATGCCTGCACCCACCACTCCTCAACCCTCTGACCAGCCACATAGGTCAGAATGTGGCAGTTGCCCTTGACATTCCTTTTCCTTGAAACACTAATTCACTAGTCCTGGTAGTGTTTATCTCTGAAATACTTATCAAGCCCACACTCCTCCCCTATTCCAGCCCATGATGACTACCAGGTTTACATTCATTCCGAGGGACTATTAAAATATTTTTCTAGACAATTTTCCCATCTTGTCCTCTTCAGTCCACTCCACACATTGCTGCTAAAATGACAAAATAATGGAAAGATAGACAAATTCTAATGAGCCCCTGAAGCCTCTCTGCTTCTCTCATGTTAGGACCATTGACCATGAAACTAATGTGAAACTGAGGATGCTCAAGTTTATAGCTGTTCACTTGTGGGGCTCTTTCCAGCATGTCTTTCCTCATTTAAAATAAATATTTATTTTTGTATTCAACTGTATGTTCATGATTCTGAATCATTTTTCTCAAAAAGCGAAGCCACACATGCTGCTTACAATTTTTCTTTGGTTCTGGGTTACCACCGAGAGGAAAGCCAAGCCCTTTGGTGGGACCTGGTTCTTGCTTGGCTTATCAATCTCATCTTCACTCTCTGCCTCACATTTTATCCCCGAAAAGGTAGAACATTTTGCACTTTTCACCACATATCATGCTATTTAATGTCTCTGAACCTTTGCTTATGTTGTTCCTTTAGTCTGCAATTCCCTCCCAACCCTCATCACCTTCCACCAATGCACATCCAGCCACAGCTTCTATTGGGTAACTTCCCCTCTTTCTACAAGACTCTGCTCAGGAGTCCGAGGAGACTTCTTGGATGCCCTTTCTCTTCCCCAACAGATCTCTGTGCCTTTTTCTTTGTGCTTTTATAGCACCTTGAGCTTTTATTTATCATGATTCTTATTGACTAAGTATTCTCAGTGCCTGACAGATGGGAGACCTGCAGCAAAAGTTTGTAGAGCTGTTACTAAATTACAGTTCTGAAACTTGGACAAGTTACTGGACCTCTTCAAATCTCAGTCTTTTTCCTTGTGAATGGATCGGGTTGATACATTATCTTGATGACAGTAGCAAGTTTTCAATTAGATTATGTAAAATAAAAACGTTTGGCAAATATCAAGCGTTATAGTTGATACAAGTAGAACTGCCAGTATTAAGGTATTTTCAGAACGACAGAAGTGATCTACTCACATAAAGCTGAACATTTAAATAAAAATCAGACTCCAGAAACCAGATAGAAAAATATGGTAAAAATTGTAGGGCAGTTAAAATCATAGATATTAAGGCTAGATGACCCAGGTGTAAATTCTGGATCTGCAGTTTACTAGATTTTATAATTTTAAGTAAATATTCTCTCTGTGCCTCAGTTTTATCATCTGTAATTGAAGATAATGATAGGGTTGCTCTGGTGATTTGATGTATTGTGCATTTTTACCTCTTAGAGTAGTGCTTGGCCCTTAGAGTAAACCTTCAAACATCAACCACCTTTATTGTTATTATGATCAACAGAATTTGAAAGAAAGAGCCTTTTTGATGTCACAATAAAATCAAACCAGATTTTAGCATAGATATCTAAGCTGCATAACCCCATTGCTGATAAAAATTTTGATCATACTTTTGTACTCATAGATAATGATGACAGAGTATAGAAGACACTAAGACATCACTAGCATGTTCAGTCCCAGGAATGGGGATGCACAGGGTGCTACTCAAAGCAGAATGCTGATTTTCTTATTTTTAAATATTTGAACACTTCATATATATATACAAATTTAACAGTAAGATTAAAATCCAAACAAAGCAAACTTGGATGAAATTTCAGCACATGGATTAATGAAAAGAAAGTAAAGAACAGAAATGCTGAGGCGAAGATTTTTAGACATAGATAGAATGAGTGTCTCCCTATGTTAAAGCTCTTTTGGATTTTACAATTTCAGAAAGTTCATTGATAGGAACGTATTATGGAGAACTGTATGTAAGAGGTACCCCATTATCTACTTTAGTGAGTGGATGAAGAAAGACTGGCAAGATGAACAGGGCAGAGCCAGCTGCCACTTCTAGTTGCCTGGGGAGGAATATATACCGGTACAAACAAAAATGCTGCCAGGTTGTTCAGCAAACTGACTACAATGTTAAGAAAATCTAGATGCTGAAACTTAAGTGAACGTGGGACCTCAGAGAGATCAACAGAACACCAGAGCCTCATTTTGTCTTGAGGGCTCTTTCCAAACCAGAAGTTGAGCCCAGTTCTTAGGCCCATAGGATCCCAGCAGAATACAGACAAAGGCTAAGGCTTTCAGTAAGTCCACGTGTGCATAGAGCAAGCTGAGATCCAAAACATCCTCAGTGTAAAAATGAACTAGAGCAAATGTGCTTTCCTAGGGACTTCCGTGAAATTTGCCTGTCTTAAACCCTGATGTAAACTGGGAGTAAAACTAAAAAGTCTCATGGAATATAATTTAAAATGGCTCCAGGCTGGTTATACACTCAGGCACCTGGCAATAGAAAACACACATCCTTTTTGGAGGAAACCATTTTTAACGGCAACTTTAAGGAATACCTATAGATAACATTTTCTTTAAAGATAAACTCAAAATTTTAAAAGATTACAAAATGCAAACAGACAAAACACAATTAATAAGACTTGGCAAAAACAAAACAGAAGAATCAAAAGTAAAAAATAGATATTAAAATTATCTGACCCAGAGAATAAGTAGTTTTTTTGCAAATTAATCTATAGTGACAAAACAAAACAAAACAGATTAATGATTGCCTGGAATGGGGGATACGGGAGGGGACAGGAGGGAAAGCTTAAATGAGAAAACTTCAGCATTTGATAGATACATCCTCTCTTGATTGTTGTGATGATTTCGTGAGGGTTAGCATATATTAAAACATCAACTCACACCCTTTAAATATGTGTAATTTATAGTATATCAGTTATAATTCAATAAACTTGGTTAAAATAAATATTTTATGTGTTTTAAATAAAAAACAGACATTATTTATAATATAATAATAAAAATAAAATAATGTAATTTTAGTGCTTTAGTTATATAGGAAATTAACTATAATTTTAATCACAAACATAAATTAAAAGATTTCTATCAACAATAAAAAAGAGAGAACATGGAAAGTATGAGATAAAACTAAGGAATAGTAAAAATGAGTGATCAGTTGTATTAGGAAAAGAACCAAATAGAAAAATAAGACATTTAAAAAATAATAATAGTTAGAATTAAAGATTCAGTGGCTGTTTAACAGTTGATAAGGCACAGGTAATTAACAGTTTAATGAACTAGAAAACAGATTAGAAGAAATGGTTCTAAATTTACCTTAGAAAGAAAAAAAGGATGTAAGAGTAGTCAGTAAATATTAAGCACAGAGTAAGAGGGTCTAACATTTCTCATCAGTGTTCCAAAATAACACAGTGAGGGAATGTGCAGAGGTGATATTTGAGAGATGAAGGCTGAAATTTACCCACAACTGATAAAAGACATGCATATGCAAATTCAGCAAGGAAAATAAATCCTGAAGAGTTTGAGTCAAATAAATCCACAGTTAGACATGTCATAGTTAAAGGTGCAATACCAAAGACAAAGAGAAAACCTCAAAAGCAGTCAGAGGGAAAAAAAAGAGTTTACCTTTGACATTCGAAGGCAAGTTTCATTATTAGGAGCAACAATAAAAGCTAGAAAACAGCAAATAATAAATACCACAATACTGAAATAAAATAACTGTCAACTAAGAATTGTGTACATCAGTGACAATGTATTTCAAGAATGATGGTGAAAGTAAGATGGTTTAGAAAACAAACACAGAGATTGTTTAACCACCAAAAAAACCTCTAAAAAAATTCTAAAAGTTGTCATTTAGGCAAATAAGTCCAGAAGAAAGTCTTGAAATTCAAAGTAAGTAAAATAGCCAAATGAAGTGGTATTGTGTGAAGATATCTAATCAAACATTGGCTTTATATATAAAAAATACCAAAGATTTGCAAAGATTAAAAATATATCAAAATAATAACAATACACAATAACAATACACAAAAAATATCTTGAATTACTGTTTCAAACTCTTTGTTTTATTTAGGAAAGAGGAAAAGATCAATTAGCTCTAGTCTATGACGAATTAAATATGACTCTCAGCATTTTTGAATATTAATAAAAAGAAAACATTGTTTAAAACAGTGTTTAAACTAGGAGACAGAAAGGATAAAAGTGGCACAATTAATTAAAAAGTAGACAAGAATTAGACAAAGCAAATTTAAAAATACAGGTTACTAGAACCTACAAAATAAATTTGTACAAAATAAACCCAAATATAGAAATGATTACAATAAATGTATGTTATCAAATGCTTCAGTTAAAAGATATAAAATTTCAAACTCAATAAAAAATAAAGCTCAGTACAAACTATATAAAAGACCATCTCAGTAGTTGGCAGAAAAAAACACTTGAAAACGCTTGATGACAATTGTATCTACTTAGGAGAAAAATCTCTTAATAAACTAGAAAGAGATGAAAACTCACATCACAAAGCTTTTAATACACATTATCCTTATGACTGATACACCAACACATTCTCTGGGGGTCAGAGACAAGAGTACCTATGCTATTACCAGTGCAGTCATCATGGTATCAACAGTCCCATCCCAGACAGTCCAATTGAGAAAGAAAACTTACAAGATTTCAAAAGGAAGTAACACCTCTAGCATCTTTTGTGAATAAAATGATTGCCTATATAGAAATCCTGAAAGAAACTGGACATAAATCATTTGGATTAGGAGAGTTTAAGTCTTCTAGACCTAAAATCAATCTACAAAAATGGATCATCATTGTATATACAGACAATGAACAGATAATGTAATTTAAATAAATAAATAATTGGTAGTAACATCAAAAATGTAAGAAACTTAGAAATATATCCAACAAAACATCTTCAAAGCTCCTATAAAGAAGATTAGAAAAGAAAAACAGCTTTGAGAATTTAAAGACCTGTAGAAATTGAGATATCATGGATGTATGGATTGGAAGATTCAGTGTCATACATATGGCAATTTTCTCCAAATTGATTTATAGATTCACTGTAATTCAAATATTACCCCAATAGGCTTTGCGAGCATGTGGGTATGTGTGTGGAAATTGAGCAGTTTATGGGCTTGCAAATGACAGAAAAATAGAGATTCTTCTGAATGAGAAGAATAAGGTTAGTTGTCTGACTTTGACAGATATAAATAATTATTTGAATGGTAGTAATTAAGACAGTTTTATATTGTTTCTGGGCTAGGCAACCCAACCAACAAAATTGATTGAGTCACAAATTGTGTGTGTGTGTCTGTGGTGTGTGTTTAACATATGAGCAGATGTGGCTTTATAGATGAGTGGCAAAATAATGGACTTTTAAATACATGATACAGAACAATTTGTTATTCATATAAAAATAGAGTTCTACCTCACAGTATATAGAAAAATGAATTTCAGATTAAAAAGACTTACATGTGAAAAACAAAATGGTACAGTAATAAAAGATAATATAGTGTAATATATTAACGAATTTCTGTGAACAAACGTTTCTTAAGGCACGAAAAGCAAAATCCATTTAAAACAATTGATACATTCAAAAGACAGCAAAATAAAGGAAAATACAGACTGAAAAATGGAAAAAGTATTCACAATATATATAATTGAAGTTATATATATTGGTTAGTATACAAGATAAATAAAGAACTCCTATAAACTTATCAGAGAATTTCAAGTGACCTAATAGAAAAATGGGCAAAAGACTTGAACAGGCACTTGGCAAAATAGGGAACTCAAATGGCTAGCGACAGAGGAAGAGGCGAGTGATCTCATTGATAAATAGAAAAATGCAAATTAAAACCATGACAAGTTACTATATTACACTCACCAGATGGCCAAAAATTATATCTAACAGTAAGAACTTTTGGCAAGATGGCCAAAAATTATATCTAACAGTAAGAACTTTTGGCAAGATGGCCAAAAATTATGTCTAACAGTAAGAACTTTTGGCAATGCTAGAGAGCGAGTGAGACTGACATTTCTCAGGAGAGTGTAAATGGGTGCAATTACTCTGGATAACAATATGCCGTTATCTAATAACATTGAAAATGCATAGATCTTTTCTCTCAGTATTTCCTTGCTTAGGTGTACACCCCTAGAGAATCTCCCCTACATGTACATCTGGAGACAGGGAGAAGAATGAGTCCAGGGAAGTTTGTTGTAGTGAAACACTGGAAACAGCCCAAATGTACAGCAGGAATAGAATATGTAAGTACATTCTGGCATAGTCACATAATACAATACTGTTCAGCTGTGAAAACGAATGAAGCACAGGTACATATAACAACACGGGTAAATCTCAGAAACATAATATGGAACCCCAAATCCAAAACAAACAAGCAACAACAACAACTGCAAAATAGCGCATGTTGTCAGGAGAATTCTTTCAGTATCATTCCATTTATATAAAGTTTAGAAACATACAACACTGAAAACAATAATTTTTAGGAATGCAAACAAATGGAGAATCTATAAAGAAAATGAGGGTGTGGGAAACACGGTGAGGGAAGGAGCCAGGATGGGGGAGGGAGGAGCATAAATTTCTAATTCTTAAATTGGGTTACACAGGTGTTTTCTTGTATTTTAAATTTTTGTGCCTTATATATATTTTAGAAGAATTTGTGTATGAATTCAATCATTTATAAAAAAGAATTTTATGTATAAAGTTAAAAAGCAGACATTTGTGCAGCTGGTGATGGAAATTATTCTTTGTTGATGAATATGCTGTCAATATGGGTAAGAGAGATCACTTGGATCTCAGGCATTTTGAAAGACTTCATGGAAATGAAGGTTTAAAGGAGGTCAAAGCTTTGTTGAGGTGAATTTTATCCATGGTGAGGATGAAATTCCAGCTTTGGCAAGGGTGCAAGAAGTGCAGCTTTTAAAGTAGGGAGGGTGGACTTTGAATACATTACTACCTTAAAAATGGCATTTTAGAGTAATTGGAGTTTGACCAATCTAAGAACAGGTAAGCATTAGATGGTACACCATGTCATGTAAGTCTTCATGTGATACTGTGGTTAATAGTGACCTTGAGTTTGAGCCATCTGCCAACTTTGTTGCTACTTGACCTTGGAGGAGTCATTTTATTACCTTGAGCTTCAGTGTCTTATTCCACATGATGGAGATAAGAACTATGCATACCCCACAGTGTTGCTTTGAGGGTTAGATAAAGGAATGCATATGATGTACCTGGAATAGACTGATGGACACTGAATGTTGACCACTGTTTTATGATGTGGTTGAGATTACTGCTAGGGATGACAGATAGAAAGGATAAGAAATGCCGGGAAACACAGGTGTGAGGATCCAAGTGCGACAGGAGGGACGTCTTGTTTTGGGAACCAGAGCATCAGCCGACTGGAGCACTGTGGCCCTGAAAGGGACAGGGGATGAGAAGAGGATGAGAGGGATGAGTAGGAGTCAGATTGCAGAAGACTTTTTGTGCCACGCCAGAAATCTTGAACATGACTTGCAAATGATGAAGGCAATACCTGAAGGGTATTTGGCAGGAGAGCAGCACTCTCATTGGGAGGATGAGTATGATCTGAAATCTAAGCCATGTGCCTTTGGGGCTGCATCTGCCCAAGTGACCATTTTATTGTTAGAAAGTTCCTTCTGGCTGCCTCCTTGTGGAGAGTGGCTTAGAGGGGGCCAGATGGGGACTGATTGGACAGTCATGTGGAAGGCTGTCACTGCCATCCTTGCACAAGTTATGAGAAGGTCCTACACTAGGGTGGGGCCAGGAAGGAATATGAGCCACACATGAGCATCTCTGACAGGATCTCTCAGTGGTGGCTTAGTCTCAGAGCTTATTTTAAATGCCAAAAGGGAAATGGGGGCAGCATAGGGAGTGGGGGAGTGGGGAGGAGGCAGAGCTTAGATCTTATCTGGACTCTTGGGCTGTCATCGGAGCTGCTCAGAGCAGGTGCTTCAAAGGCTTTGGCATTCCCCGGCATTCGGGCCCATGTCGGGTACACACACAAAGTGGGCATGCATTATTCAGGTGGCATCGCATCCTCTGTGCAGCTCGTCAGAGCTTGCAGCTTCAGGCCCTCCTTCCCCAAAAGCCCATTGTTAAGAATTATAAACAAACAGGAGGGACGCCTCTACAGTTACTACACTGGTGCTGCCGGCGGGATCTGCAGTCATAACAGGAAATCGTGCACTTGCTGCAGAAAGATTTTGTTCTAAGAGGCAGCATGAATGTCATTGACCTAAATTCCAGTGCCCTAGCCTATACCTGCAGAACTTTTCAGCAAAGAAATGCCAGTGAGAGGCAGATTAAAAGGGTCTCTAACTATTTCTTTCTTTTTGTTTTATGAAAATCCATTGCCACAAATATCTAGTGACCCTGAAACCTACTTCCAACTTTGCAATCAGCTCCCCAAAGGTTGACTTAAAGGTACAGATAAAAACAATGCAGGGGGTTTGGATAGAGCAGAAGGTGGTGGCTTTCTACTAGTGGAGGCTGATGTCATCTGTGCTACAACCACGAGTAGTGATTGTGGCACACAGTCCCACCCTACAGGGACCTGCCTGACTACAGAGCTGAAAGGACAGCGCAGGGGACCTCAGTCTTTCGGATCAATTACTAGTTGTTCTAAAGGACTGTGGCAATGTAAATTAGGTCAGCATCATTTTCTCCTTTACAGATAAGCTCATCCAGATGCAGTAGCCAAATGACTTGCCCAAGATATGGAGCTCAGAGAGTTTGCTCAGCTGGCCCATTTTCCTCTCACTCCAAGAATGCATCATCTCAGCATCTCACTCATTCATTTATTAATTCACTCATTCACTAAGTATTTACAGAGTGCCTACTGCATTCAGGCATGGCACTGAATGCTCAAGAGGCAGCACCTAATACACTGTAATCCCTGTCTGTAAAATGGTCACAGTCAAATACGAGCAGATAAGTTAGCTACTAGTTGGGACACAATGTAATAAGTGCTGCAATGGAGTTGTTAGGGGATTCCAGAGTAGACTCCCTTAGCCCAGGCTGGGGTATTCAGAAAAGGCTTCCTGGAAGAGGGGGCACGGATGTTGGTCCATAAAGGGAATAATCTGGATTTAGCAACAGGAAAGGGGAAGAAGGATGTTCTGCCAGGGGCATTTGTAATGTCAGCTGGATTGGAAACAGCAGACCTCTGGCCAGCAATCATTCATTTCAGTTGGGTTAGGGGAAGCACAGGCCAACGGGTGTGGCAAGAGCTATTAACAACGGTGGGTCACATACTAAACGGGTATGAGAGGTGTTGTAACCACTCCATCTAAATAGTTAAGTCGGAAGAGCAATTCTATAAAGTGGTCACTAGGAATCTCTTTTAAGATTTAGGAAACTGAGGCTTACAGAGTTGAAGTGACTTGCAGGGTCACATGGCGACGCAAGCGAGAAAAAGATTTTAAAATTTGGGCCCTAAATTCCGGCCAGAGCCTCTTTTGGTGCAGAAGTTCTGATTCATCCTCTTTTATCTCATCATCCAGAGAATAACCAACCTGGAACATGTGTAAGTTTCTGTCAGAGAGCTGGTATCATTGCACTGGCCTCCTCCCTTTGCTTCTGGGAAGGGCTTGCCACTGGAGAAAGCACGGGATATTGGCACAGTGGATACCAACATTGCATCGGGAGTGAGAATTCTGAGCACACAGGTTCCTCAACAGCTCAGAGTCCCTGTAATCATTTCCCTACCATAGCAAAAGGGTCTCCCCAGAACTTGAAACTCCTAGGCTGTGCCACCCTCTTGTGATGAAGTGAGGAGAAAGAATGTCATTGGCTTGTTTTCAAGAAGCACCTCACATACGTGCAGAAGGAAAAAGTTGGCCAAGGTAAGGCCAAGGGGAGTCTCTGCTTTTCACCCTAGTACAGTGAGTCTTGGGGAAAAGCTCGTCTTGCTGCAGCCATCAGGCGGTAGCAGGGCTCTGCTCGTCTAGAACACCACTTTGTGTAGAGACAGTGTTGAGGCCAGTGTTGAGGTCGAGGGCCCTCTGTTGGCCAATGCTGCGTAAGGGGTTGCGGTCACCACGGCAGGTTGCAGGGTTTCTCAGGCTTGACTTGGAGTTCTAGTCCAGCTAACACCAACTGCATGATTTTGGATGTGCTGATTGCCTCTCATTATCCCCTTCCAAGAGGTGAGAAGTGGGGCTGAGAGGGCAGGTAGGTGACTTGCCCAGGTCATGCGGTCAGCAGGAGGCAGAGCTCAGTTCCAACCAAGGTACTGTCAGGATCATTCTGTGGATCTTGAAAAAAAAAATCTCTCTGTGCTTCACTTTCCTCACCTATAATGAGAAAATTAAGTTATCTTCCTACTTCAGAGAGTAGTGAGAACCACCTGAGTGGAGAACATGAGGTTTTCCAAGATCTCACCGACTCTCACATTCTGTACGCTGTGCCTGGAATATTTGCTCCTCAGTCCTGCTTTCCCCTGTCCCACCTCTCCCACACCTAATTCATTCCTTTCTATTCTTTGTTTTATTTTTCTATCTATTCTTGAACCCAGATTCAAACATCATTTTTGCAACAAAGCTATCTCTAATCTCCAACTGCCCACATTCAGTGCAAATTCCTTCGTGATATTTGTTGCAGCTTATGATTAGAATGCTCACCTGTGTGCCTATTTGATTACCATTAACCCAGCATTGCCCCATGAAGGCAGTCACCATGGCTGACATGTGCTCCCCATTACACGCTTGGGCCAAACAAATATAGAAAACTCTCAATAAATAGGGTACATTGCCAGTTGCACAGACGACCCTGGCTTTCGGAAAGGCTGCAAAAATGCAGCAGCAGCTGACTTGTTGAATGAATACATGTTCACTTCTCTCTGTGACTGCCAGTCTCCCTGACTAGGGTTTACCAAATCTCTGGCAGTTTCACCTTATCTACTTGATGGTGTTATCCCACGTGCCTGTTAAAATAAAATGTTGCACTCCTAATGAAATGATTGTATTCTGCATAATGCATCAGTAATTAACCTTGCAAAGTTACTTTTCAAATCACTCACGAATGTTCATTGCTAGGTGTGTGCAGTTACCCCCCGCCCACCTTCTGTTTATATCTGCATAACTGTGTTGGTTGTGCTATTTTAATTCTCCCTGTATATTTTGACTTTATTAATTGATTCCATCTGATTACATTAATCATGAGTAATTGAGATGTAAAATGGTTTTCAGCTGAAGTTTTTCAACAATCCTTACAGTAAAGAGAAGGGGACAAGTCTCTAATGGCCAATTGGTGCTAGAAGCATTCACTGTTTACCTCCTGTTCAATGTAAGTGCGATTCATGGAATTCCAAATTTCTAATGCTTCATTGATTTACAAAAAGCATATTTTTAATTATAATGGACTGCTAGTGTAAAGCGAATCTTTAGGACTAGTTGTTTGATCTCTAATTTTAAAAAATGTGAATGAGTAAATGTTTAAATACACAATAACACTTGGAAAGGCTGGTTGTGAAATAAAAGGCAAATGACGCATACGCATAAAGAGAAAAAAGCTTCTCTGTGCTATAGGAATCTTCCCTAGGGAGGTAGCCAGTGACCAATCTTGTGTCTTCAGGCGTTTTCTTCCATGTTTTTGTCTCTACATGTATTTTATTTGTTTACATAATAGGAATTCGACTCTCCATTTTGTATCACAACTAACTTTAACCAATAGACTTAGGAAAACTTTTCATGTGAGATCTATGTTTTCTAAGCTGTCTGGTATTCTATATTATATGTATACTGTAATAAATTTAATGAAGTTTATTTAGCTTGGTAGCAATTGTTGACCTGTTCACTGTTACACCTATACCCACAAATTTGCCACAAAATGTCTTCGTACATATATCATAATATACAGGATAGATTCCTAAAAATACAATTCCTAGGTACTTTGTCCTGCCTGTGTAATGCACATTTTCATTTATTTTGCCACACAAACTAATAAGAAGTTTGTTACAATTATTCAGTTTACTTGGTCTGGTAGTCCCTGGACACTCCACAGCAGTGCTGTGAAAAATTCTCATATGACGCTAGGGGTAGTGCTTTATGCCTGTAAGCCCAGCGCTTTGGGAGGCCTAGGTGGGTGGATTGCTTGAACCCAGGAGTTAGAGACCAGTCTGGGCAACATGGAGAAACCCATCTCTACAAAAACTACAAAAATTAGCGGGGTATGGTGGCGCATGCCTGTAGTTCCAGCTAGTCAGGAGGCTGAGAAGGGAGGATCACTTGAGCCCAGGAAGTGGAGGCTGCAGTGAGCTGTGATTGCACCACCGCACTCTAGCCTAGATGAGAGAGCAAGACACTGTCTCAAAAATATATATATATATTCTCAGATGAGCCCCCATGGCAATATATAATTTATTACAAAGTTCACCTATTTTCACCTGTATGCCTCCATTACTAATAACAAACCTTCTTTCTAAACTCTGGTTACCTCTGCCGGCCATGTACATCTTCTTCAAGGAAAAAAACTGGCAATTTCCATTTCACTTTGTTCTGGGTTATATTGGTAGGAATGCTAATTCTTATTCATTCAGAGGGATTTTCCTTCTTTAAAAACATTGTGAAAGTGAACAGAAGTCAACATTTCTGCCACATTTTCATGGAAGAATTGCCCTCTGGGCTGTGTAGTGTAGCAGTTATGATCAGGAATTTAGGAGTCCAGTGGGCTGGGCCTCCCTTCCTTAGTGGACCCTGGATGAGCCACTCAGTCTTTGTGCCTCAGTTTTGCCATCTGTAAGGCTGTTGTTTTCTAAGGAGTACATTGGTCACATATGTTGAGCCTGCAGGAAGCAAACATTGTGATTGTTGATATGTTTGTAGCTGAGAAATAAAAGATAGAGCTTGAAAGCTTAGTTATGTATCTAGACAGACCTGGAGTCAAAATTCTGCTTGGCAGCTTTTAAAGTAGATGATCTTAGGCACCTTAGTAATCTTCAGCTTCCTGGTCCGTAAGTAGAAAATATAGCAGTACCTATCTTACAAGGTGTCATGAAGGCTGAAAAAAAGGTGCTAAATAGAGTGCCTGGCAGGTAAGCAGTCAGAGAGTGGTAGCTGTTCTTATTCCTGTTATTGAAATATTTAGACAAAAATGTCCTGTTGTTCACTTAAGACGGGAACTTTTCTTGAGGCTCAATGCTCAAATGCATGAACACTCCACAGAAGAAAATACATCTCATTCTCCACCCCATAAAGGGCCAACTAGGCTGGGTGCTGAAAGCTTATTATTTTCTAGGAGACTTTTATACAAAAATCTATAGGATGTGTTTTCTCTGGAAAAAGAAAGAACTTCCCATTCCTTCTGATTGATGGCAACATTCATTGAGAGAATAACAAAACAGAAGATGGCACTGCAGAAGGTGACCCTCTCACCTCTGGGGCTGGTGACTCAGATTGGCTTTGCCACCTCCACTACAAAGACCACAGCTTTGCTGAATTAAAAATAAAGACGTAAGCCAGTAAACCCAAAGTGAATGGAGCAGATTGTTTAACGTGGCTTTCCCTTATCTGCACAACACATGCATAAGATAATGCCGTTGACATTTTTTGTCAAGGAAATGAGATGCGGACCCTTAGCATCACTTTAGATGGAAGTCACGGGGAGGAGGCATGGCAGTTGGTGTGCCAGAACCCAAGCATTCGATGATAAGACAGACACAGGGGTGTCTCACATGCTCTCCACACCAAGTGGGTAATTGCACTCATGACTCTCTTGTTTAACTACTTGGGAGAGAAAGAATGATCCATCCAGCCCTGGAAAAAATAAAACGGAGTCACACATAAGCCACTGAATGTTAGCAGTGCAAAGGAGCTTGAGATTATCTCTTCTTCTTTGTGTGTGTGTGTGTGTGTGTGTCTTTCCTATTACAGGTGGTAAAACTAAGACAAGGGACTAACTTATGATCAAAGAAAGAGGTAGCATCAGGGCAGAAGGCTAAGTCAAGTGTCCTCCAGTAAAGAGAAGGTGCTCCTGTTGAAATATCAGGGTATATTTTGCCTAGGAACTCTCTCTTCTTCAGTAAGCTGAGAATATATTTTACTTCTACTTATAAGCCCTCCCTTATGCATTGTTATTGCTGCATCTTTAGTTCCCAGTTGCTTGGTTTAAGCTACAAGTGTGCTTTATTTAGGCAAATTCAAAGAGAGTCCTTCACACTGTTAATTTGCTAAAGCATCAAACTAACGGTACGGAGAGAAGAAGATTAAGTTCTAGTAGTTCCCAATCTTGGGCCACAGCATATTAAGTCTGGGGAGGAAAATAAAAATAAAAATAAATTCACACCTAGACACACATGGTGGAACTGAAAAATGATAAGGACTAAGTAAGACAATTTCAAAAGTAATCAGTGAGAAAATTCAGATTATTTGTAAAGGATTAACAGTTAGGCTGACAACAGACTTCTTGTCTTCGATCCCAGTGTCTGAAAGATGGTAGAATAATATCCTCAAAGCACTGAGTGAATATAAGCCTCAACCTAGTTACCTATCCAGTTAAATGCTGATTCAAGACTGAAGTAAGGCGTTTCAGGCAAAAAGGACATCTAAGACAGGTTATCACTCAGGGACTTCTGCTGAAAGAACTGTCAGAAGACATTCATGTGGAAGGACACTCAAGCACAAGAAGTGGAGGAATGTAAAAATACAATGCTAGGCAAATAAACCGTCTGACTATACATAGAGATTTATAACAAACAGAGTAATTATTTTAAGTATGAATTTGAATAAGTCTGAAAACAAGAGAATTCTAAAATATTAGACAACAGTATCATGAAAGAGAGAAGAGGAAATTGAATTCTCTATAGTCTTTGTGATATTCAAGAGAACAGTCATGTTGACTAGACTTTGCTAAGTCAAATATACATTTTCTCCTTTTATTTTCGGTTGACACATAACCACTTTACATATTTACTGGATACAGAGTAACATTCTGATACATGTATACACTGTGTAATGTTCAAATCAGGGTAATTAGTATATTCACTACCTCAAACATTTATCATTTCTTTGTGTTGGAAACATTCAAAATCTTCTCTTCTAGCTTTTAAAAAATAAATAATAAATTGCTACTAACTATATTTATCCTATAGTGCTGTAGAACACTAGAAATTATTCCTCAAATCTAGCTATAATTTTGTATCCATTAACAAATGTCTCCCTATCCTTTCCTCCCCACTACTCTTCCCATCCTCTGGTAACGAAAATTAATACTTGCTGTTTCTTTTTTTTTTCTTTTTTTTTTTTTTTTTGAGATAGAGTCTCGCTCTGCCGCCCCGGCTGGAGTGCAGTGGCCGGATCTCAGCTCACTTCAGCTCACTGCAAGCTCCGCCTCCCGGATTCGCGCCATTCTCCTGCCTCAGCCTCCCGAGTAGCTGGGACTACAGGCGCCCGCCACCACGCCCGGCTAGTTTTTTGTATTTTTTAGTAGAGACGGGGTTTCACCGTGTTAGCCAGGATGGTCTCCATCTCCTGACCTCGTGATCCACCCGTCTCGCCCTCCCAAAGTGCTGGGATTACAGGCTTGAGCCACCGCGCCTGGCCAACACTTGCTGTTTCTATGAGCACAACATACTTAGCTTTCACATATGAGTGAGAACATGCCATATTTACCTTTCTGTGCCGACTTATTACACTTAACACAATGTCCTCCGGGCTCATCCACCTTGCAGCAAATGGCAGGATGTCCTTCTATTTTTATGGCTGAGTAGTATTCAGCTGTGTATATATACCATATTTTCTTTATCCATTTATATGTTAATAGTCATTTAGGTTGATATCATATTATGGCTATTGTTAATAGTATTGCAATAAACATGGGAGGGCATGTGTCTCTTTGACATCTTGATTTCATTTTCTTTAGTTAAACACCTAGTAGTGGGATTGCTGGATCACATGGTAGTTCTGTTGTTGGATTTTTGAGAAATTTCCATACTGTTTTAAATAATGGCTATACTGGTTTACATTCCCATCAACAGTTTATGAGTTACATTTTCTCTGCATCTTTGCCAGCACTTGTTGATTTTTGTCTTTTTGATAATAGCCATTCTAACTAGAGTGAGATGATATCTCATTATGGTTTTGATTTGCCTTTCCTTAATTAGTGATTGATGTTGAGCATTTTTGTTTTTCATGTACACGTTGGCCATTTGTTTGCCTTTCTTTTTGAGAAATGTCTATTTGATCCTTTGCCCATTTTAAAGATGTATTATTATTATTATTTTGCTGTTGAGTTGTTTTAGTTCTTTGTATATTCTGGATATTAGCTTCTTGTCAGGTGAATAGTTTGCAAAATTTTCTCTCATTCTACTAGTTGGCTCTTCACTCTGTTAATGTTTTTGTTTTTTTTGGCGGTGCAGGAACTTTTTGGTTCAACATAGTCCCATTTATCTGTTTTAGTTTTTATTGCCTGTGCTTTTGAAGTCCTAACTATAAAATCTTTGTTCAGATCAATGTTGTGAAGCATTTCCTCTATGTTTTCTTCTAGTAGTTTTACAGTTTGAGTCTTACATTTAAATCTTTGCTCCATTTTGAGTTACTTTTTGTATATGGTGAGAGATAGGGGTCTAGTTTTATTCTTCTGCATGTGGATATTTGTTTTCTTGAGCTATTTATTGAAAATTGTGTCCTTCCCTTTCCCCAATATACGCTCTTGAAGTCTTTGTCAAAAATTAGTTGGGACCAGGCACAGTCACTCATGTCTGTAATCCTATCACTTTGGGAGTCCAAGAAAGGAGGAGCACTTAAGCTTCAGAGTTCAAGACTGGCTTCAGAAAGATGGTGAGACCTTGTGTCTCCAAAAAAGCAAAAAGAAAAAAAAAAACTAGTCTGGTGTGTTGGTAGGTGACCAAAGGCCTAGCCACTCAGGAAGCTAAGGTGGAAGAATTGCTTGAGCTGAGGAGGTTGAGGTTGCAGTGAGCCATGCTCACACCACCTCACTCTAGCCTGGGTGACAGAGTGAGACTGTGTCTCAAAAAACAAAATCAATTGGCCATGAATATGTAGATTTATTTCTGGTTTCTCTATTACGTCCCATTGGTGCATGTGCCTGTTATATCAATACCATACTGTTTTGGTTATTATAGTTTTGTACTATATTTTGAAGTCAGTAGTATGCTGCCTGTAGCTTTGTTATTTTTGTCCAGTATTGCCTTGGCTATTTGAAGTCTTTCATGATTCTACGTGAATTTCACAATTTTTTTTATGTTTCTTTGAAGAAGGCCATGAGTATTTTATAGAAATTGCTTTGAAGCTGTAGATTGCTTTGGGCAATATGGTCATTTTACCAACATTAATTCTTCCAATCCATGAACATTTTTTGTGTCCTCTTCAATTTCTTTCATTGATGATTAATAATTTTACTTGTTGAGATATTTCATCTCCTTGGTTCAATTTATTTTAAAATATTTTATTGTTTTTTGTAGCTATTGAAAGCGGAATTTCTTTATTTCTTTTTCAGCTTGTTTGTTGATGGTGTATAAAGACATCACTGATTTTTTTATGTTGATTTTGTATTCTGCCTCTTTACTGAATTTGTTTATCAGGTCTAACAGTTTTCTTGTGAAGTCTTTAGGTTTTCTCTGACACCTTCTTTTCCAATTTGGATTTTTTTTTTTTTTAATGTTCTATTGCTGATTACTTTAGCTAGGACTTCTAGTACTATGTTGAAGAAGAACAGTAAAAGTGGACATCCCTTTTTGTTTTAGTTTTTGGAGGAAAAGATTTTAGCTTTTCTCTATTTAGTATTATATTAGCTGTGATTTTTTCATATCTCAGTTTTATTGTGTTGGAGTATATTCCTTCTATATCTAAGGTATTGAGAGTATTACCAGGAAAGGATGTTGAATTTTATCAAATGCTTTTTCTGTATCTGTTGAGATGATCATTTGTTTTTTCTTCATCCTGTTGATGTGAGGTATCACATTTATTGATTTGAGTATGTTGAACCCTCTTTGCATCTCTTAGATACGTTTTATTTGATCATGGTGTATTATATTTTTGATGTGCTGTTAAAATTTAGTTTGCTAGTATTTTGTTGGGGATTTTTGCATCTTTGGGCATACGGGGTATTTGTCTAGAATTTGTGGTATTCTTGTCTGGTTTTGGGATTAGGGTAAAGGTGGCTTTTTAGAATGAATAAGGAAGAATGACCTCCTCTTTAACTTTTTTGAATAGTTTACAGATAAGTGATGTTAATTCTTTAAAAGTTTAGTATAATTCAGTGGTAAAGCCATCTGCTCCTGGGCTTTTCTTCATTGGAATACTTTTTATTACCAATTTAATCTTGTTATTCATTTTTAGTTTTTTTAGGTTTTCTATTTATTCTTGGTTCAATCTTAGTATATTATGTGTGTCCAGCAATTTGTTCATTTTCTCTAGAATTTCCAATTAATTGTCATATGGTTGTTCATAATTGTCTCTAATGATTCTTTATATTTATGTGTTATCAATTAAATGTTCCCTTTTTCCTTTCTGATTTTGTTCATTTGGGTCTTCTCTATTTTTTTCGTAGTCAAGCTAAGAGTTAATTTTATTTTTTAGAAAACAACCTTTTGTTTTGTTGATTTTTTGCATTTTTTTCTCCATTTCATTTAGTTCTGTTGTCATCTTTACTATTTCTATCCCTCTGCTAATTTTGGTTTGGTTTGTTCTTGATTTTAGAGTTCTTTGAAATGCATTGTTAGGTTGTTTATTTGGAATCTTTGTACTTTTTAGATGTAGGCATTTTTTGCTATAAACCTCTTTAGTACTACTTTTATTGTACCCATAGATTTTGATATATTGTGTGTCTATTTTCATTTGTTTCAACATAAATTTTAATTTCCTCCTTAATTTTTCAAAGAGCCATTGGTCATTCAAGAGCACATCATTTAATTTACATATATTTGCATGGTTATCAAAGTTTCTCTTGATATTGATTTCTAATTTTGTTCCTTTGTGGTCTGAAAAGATACTTAATAAGATTTCAATTTTTTGAAAATGTGTTGAGACTTGTTTTGTGGCCCAACATATGGCTTATCCCTGAGAATGTTCCATGTGCTCATGAGAGAAAATGTGTATTTTGTAGCTGTTGGATAAAATTTTCTGTAAATATCTGATAGGTCCACTGAGTCCATAGTGCAGTTTAAATCTGACATCTATTTGTTGATTTTCTATTTAGATGATATTTTCAATGCTGAAAGTAGGTTTTTGAAGTCCAAAACTATTATTATGCTGAGATATATCTCTTTAGCTCTAATAATATTTGGTTTATATATCTTGGTACTCTGGTGTTGGGTGCATATCTATTTATAATCATTATATTCTCTTGCAGAATTGATCCCTTTATTATTTCATAATAATCTTCTTTGTCTCTTTTTATGTTTTTCTGATTTAAAGTCCATTTTGTCTGATGTAAGTTTAGCTACTTCTTCATGCTTTTGGTTTTTGTTTGGCTGGACTATCTTT
This sequence comes from Trachypithecus francoisi, assembly GCF_009764315.1. NCBI lineage: Eukaryota > Metazoa > Chordata > Mammalia > Primates > Cercopithecidae > Trachypithecus > Trachypithecus francoisi. The sequence continues at coordinate 9,194,060 of NW_022681468.1, read as the reverse complement.
TTTGATCCCCTCACTTTCAGTCTATAGTGTCTTTACAGATGAAGGTGTAGTGAGTTTCTTGTAGGTAGCACACTGTTGGTTCTTCTTGTTTGTTGTTGTTGTTATTGTTTGTTTTTGCTTTTTAATCCGTTCCCCCAACCTGTATCTTTTAATCAGAGAATTTAAACATCTTACATTAAAGGCTGTTATTGATAGATGAGCACATACTTCTGTGATTTTGTTTTATTGTTTTCTGATTGTGTTGTATATACTTTGCTCCATTCTTCCTCTCTTATTGTTTACCTTTGAGTTCTTGGTGGCTTTCTGTACTGCTAATGTTTTATTCCTTTCTCATTTGTGTTTCTGCTCTACCAGTGAATTTTATACTTTTGTGTGTTTTCATGATGTCAGATATTATTCTTTCATTTCTAGATTGAGGACTTCCTTAAAGCATTTCTTGTAGGTAGGTCTAGAGGTCATAAATTACCTTAGTTTTTAATTGTCTGGGAAATACTTTATTTTCTTCTTTCTTTCTTTCTTTCTTTCTTTCTTTCTTTCTTTCTTTCTTTCGATGGAGTCTCACTCTGTCACCCAGGCTGGAGTGCAATGGCATGCTCTTGGCTCACTGCAAGCTCCAACTCCTGGGTTCACACCATTCTCCTGCCTCAGCCTCCCAAGTAGCTGGGACTACAGGTGCTTGTCACCACACTCAGCTAGTTTTTGGTATTTTTTACCAAAAAATAGAGATGGGGTTTCACCGTGTTAGCCAGGATGGTCTCGATTTCCTGACCTCATGATCTGCCTGCCTCAGCCTCCCAATCTTCTTTATTTTTTAGGGTTAGTTTTGCTGGGTATAATATTCTTGGCTGATAGTTTTTTTTCTTCTCTCTCTCTTTTTTTTCTTTCAGTACTTTGAATACATTATCCCATTCTTTCCTGGCCTGTATGGTTTCTGATGGGAAATCTGCTGTTAGTCTAATAAGGATTCTCTTACATGTGACTTGACACTTTTGCTGGTTTTAGAATTCTTTCTTTGTCTTTGACTTTCAACAGTTTAATTAAAATGTGCCTTAGAGAGGACCTTTTTGAGTCAAATCTATTTGAGAATTTTTAAGCTTCTTGTATTTGAATGTCTATATATCTCTCATAATTTGGGAAGTTTTCAGCTATTATTTTATTAAATTTCTTTTCTGTGACTTTCCCCCTCTTTTCTCCTTCTGGAACTCTCAACATGTAAATACTTGTTCACTTACTGGTGTCACATATATCACATGAGGTTTAAAAAAAATTCCTTTACTTTTTTTTTGTCTGACTAAATTATTTCAAAAGACTTGTCTTCTAGTTCAGATATTCTTTCCTCTACTTGATCTAATCAATTGTTAAATATTTTATTGTATTTTTTATTCGTTGAATTATTCAGTTCTAAGGTTTCTGTTTTTTTAAATTATATCTACCTCTTCTTAATTTCTCATTCAGATTGTGGGTTGTTCTTTTTTTTATTTCTTCATATTTTCTATCTCTGTTATCTTGTATGTTGCTGAGTTTCCTTAAAAATCATCATTTTTAGTTTTTTCAGGGATTTTATATAGTTTTTTTCTTTAGGAGCTGTTACAGGAGAGTTATTGTTTTCTTTTGGAGTTACTATGTTTCTTTTTTTTTTTTCCATGTTTCTTGTGTCCCCACATTAATATCTTCATATCTGTATAACTATCACTTCTTTCAATTTTATAGAGTAATTTTTATAAGGAAAGAATTTTTCCTGTAGATACATTGATAGTGTTGGTTGGGTAGCATGCTTTACCTTTCGTTCTTGTTGGTCACAGTAGTGTAGTCTCTGTATGCTTTCTTTGGACATAAGAAAAGCAACACTGTCTGCAAATTCCTCAGTGGCTTAGACTGTGGTTGTTTGTAAAGACTGTGAGGAGGTTTTACTCAGGGTGGGGCTGGTCCTCAGACCCCTGAGGAGCACACATGGCCATGTAGTAATCCCACCACTGGAGGAGACAAGTTTTCTGGCAGTAGCAGCAGCGGGTTCTGGGTAAGCCAATTCTCAAGCCCCTAAATGGTGTACACTGGTACCAGTGGTGATGATGGTGGGTTCTGGGTGGGCAAGTTCATAGGCCCCTATTTTGTGGGGCCCTGGGTGGTGTATACGAGTGCCAGCAATGTCAAATATGTTGTTTGTTTACATATAATATAAAGGAAAACACAGATAAAAAAGGAGATAAACAAAATAATAAAGACAATTCAATTAACTCAAAAGAAGGGAGATTCTAAGTTAAAAATATCAAAGGAAACATGAAAAATAGAAAAATAAAATTACTGACATAAATTTATCATTAGTCACAATTAATGTAAAAAAGCGAAACTTGCTAGTTATAAGAAAGATATTTACAATGAAGTAAAAGCGAAATGGTTTCCACTCTATTCTATTTGCAAGAGGGATGCATAAAACAACGAAACGAAACGTTGAGACGAAAGAGTTCCATTTATTTTATTATTTTACATTGAGACAGGTTCTTGTTCTGTCACCCAGGCTGGAGTGTAGTGGTATGATCTTGGCTTACTGCAACCTTGACTTCCTGGACTCATGCGAGGACTCCCACCTTAGCCTCCAAGTAGCCGGGACTATAGGAGTGTACCACCATGCTTAGCAATTATTTTTTATATTGTTTTTGTAAAGACACAGGGTTTTGCCATGTTGCACAGGTTGTTCTTGAACTCCCAGGCTCAAGCGATTCACCCCCACTTGGCCTCCCAAAGGGTTAGGATTACAGGTGTGAGCCACTGTGCCTGGCCTAAAGATGTTTTATAAAAGGACAGAAAAAGTAAACAGTTTAAATAGAAAATCCCAAGAAATTTGCAAAATAATCCTGGAAATAATAATTGAGTTCAACAAAATCATAGGATGTAAGACAAATATAAAAAAATTAATTACATTTTCATATACTAACAATGAATATATGGGCAGTAATATTTAAACATACAATACCACTTATAGGGATTTCAAAGAATAAAAATACTTAAGTATAAAATGGATAAAACATGTGCACAATGTGTATAAATAAATAAAAGGAATTCTTAAAAAATTGAAAAACATATGCTTATAAATTGGATGGGTTAACATAGTAGAGATGTCAGCAATCCACATATTGGTAGATAGGCTTAATGTGATTTTTGTAAAAATCCCAGCAAGATTTTTTTGTACATATAGACCAGATTATTACAAAATGTGTATGGAAAAGCAGGAATAGAAAAACTAAAATAATGTTTAAAAGGAAGAATAAAGTGGAAAGACCCTGTGTACCCAGTTTTAAGATGTTTTTATATAACTACAGTAATCAAAACTGTGTGGTGTTGGAACAGAAATAAACACATACATCAACAGAAAAGAATTGAGAACCCAGAAACAGAACCACACACATATGCCAAATGATGTTTGACAAAAATGCAAAAATACTTCAAAGGAGGAGGGTAACCTTTTCAACAAATGGTGCTGGAGCAACTGGACATCCAGGGGGGAAAAAAAAAAATTTAAATGATCTCCATCTCACACGTTATACAAAAACTGAGTCCAAAAGAGATGAGGGACTTAAATGTAAAACCATAAATGTTTGAGAGAAAAACATAAGAGAACATTTTTAATATCTAGAAATAGGCACAGACTTGACATCAACACAATCCATCAAGAGAAAAATGGATAAGTTAGATTTCATCAAAATTAAAAGCTTTTGAGATGTTAAAGCCACTGTCAAGAAGATGAAAATACAAGCTTCAGAATAAAAGAAAATACTTACAAGCCACACATCTGGTAAATAACCATTATCCTGACTATATAAAGAATTCTCAAAGCTCAATAATAAATAAAAAGCTCAAACAATCCAATTTGAAAATGGCTAAAAACATAGCAAAACATTTTACTAAAGAGGATAGGATATAGCAAATAGGCACATGAAAAGATAGATGTTCAATGTATTAGCCATGAGGGGAATGCAAATTAAAACCCCAACAAGACAAGGCTACATATCTATCAGGATGGCTAAAATAAAAGATAGTGACAATGTCAAATGCTGGTGAGAATACAGAGAAATCAGTTCACTCATACATTGTTGGTGGGAATGGAAGATGGCATACTGCGGAAAACAGTTTGTCAGTTTCTTAAAAATTAAATATGTAATTACCAGATGATCCAGCAATTGCAATGTTTAGTGAGCAATTTATATCAGAGACATGAGCAATTGATGCCACAGAAATGGAGACTTAAGTTTACACAAAAATCTGTACACAAATGCTTACAGCAGTTTTATTTATAGTAGCAAAAAAAAAAAAAAAAGGAAATAGCCTAAATATCATTTTATGAGTACATTGTTAAACTGTGATCCATCCATACTATGGAATACTACTCAGCAATAAAAGGGAACTAACTTGGTTAATACAATGACCTGCATGGATTTCAAAAGAATTATGTTGAGTGAGAAGAGTCAATCTCAAAATGTTACAGATAGCATGATTCCATTTACATACCCTTCTTGAAACAAGAAAATTGTAGAAAGAGAGAAGAGAGCAGTGGTTACCATGGGTTTAGGACTGGTGAGGGCAGAGGGAGGTGGACGTGGCTACAGAAGGGTAACCAGTGGGAACCTCGTGTTAATGGCAGTGTTCCACGTCTTGACCACAACACTGTCAATATCCTGGCTGTGATATTAAACTAGAGTTATGCAAGATGTTAACACTGGGTAGAAACAGGTAAATGGTACTCGTCATAATTTTTTTTTTTTTTTTTTTTTTTTTGAGACGGAGTCTCGCTCTGTCGCCCAGGCTGGAGTGCAGTGGCGCAATCTCGGCTCACTGCAAACTCCGCGGTTCACGCCATTTTCCTGCCTCAGCCTCCTTAGTAGCTGGGACTACAGGCGCTCGCCACCACTCCCAGCTAATTTTTTGTATTTTTAGTAGAGACGGGGTTTCACCATGTTAGCCAGGATGGTCTCGATCTCCTGACCTTGTGATCCACCCTCCTCGGCCTCCCAAAGTGCTGGTAGTACAGGCGTGAGCCACCGCACCCGGCCACTCTATAATTTTTTACAACTTCCTGTGAATCTAGAATTATCCTAAAATAAAGAGTTAATTAAATGAACAAGCAAACAATTCTCATCTATATTCTAAGGGGGTCACATACAAATGATACAGAAATGTTCAGGATAAAAAGATTTTGTTAAAATGACAGTAAAAGTACAATCCAAAGGAAAGCTGGAATACCAGCATCAATATCTGACAAAATAGACTTTGAAATCCCAAAGCTTTAATCAAACCAAAATTTATTAAGGATGATTCAAGCAGTAAAAGTAGCAAGCTTGATCCAATGACATGTGTGGAGGAGGAGAGTAAGGGTTGACATAAAATTTAGAGACGGAAGTACCCATGTTTAGGTGTATGTATATTACGGCATTTTGATCTGCGGATGAGAAAGTAAGAAAAAGCTCAACTACCTGCTTCTTTCTTAACCATCACTTTCTCTGGGAGCTACTGAGCTTATTTGTGGCTGTCCTGATGGTCCATTTCAGAGGCTTCTAAATGCCTGCCTGTTGATCAGGAGGTGGTTTGAGAGGTTGTTTTCGCCATTCTGCAGTGAAACGAGAAAAATAAGAGATGCAGCATGATTTTCATGATAATAACTTTCTTTGTTTCAAAGAAATGCTTTTGTTCCTGTGTCTTTAAAATGTCCTTTCTCCTATAAAATTATGCTGCTGATGTGACTATGTTTATTATTGTTGTTGTTCTAATTTCTTTGATTGACAAGATTCAGAGTCTGCCATACTTAGAAAAATTGCAAATAGATGTTGACTCTTGTTCTTCCCGAATCACCTCCGTGCAGAGATGGGAGTCTGATGTTAGGTGACTGGTGCACCTCGCACAAGCTCACATCACTCTTCATGGTCTTTGTAATGATCTTGAGGCTGGTGTTTTTATTCTCCCCATTTAACAGAAGAGTAAACTGAGTCCAGATAATTTTGTTAAGCACTGATGTTTTAGATTTTTATCATTTGACTCCAAGTTCAGATCACTTTTTTTTTCTCAGAAAAATTACACTCTCCTTCCATTACCCAAGTCAAGTTTGAGTGGAGTTTCTCTCTGGATTGATGCTCTCCCAATCTTTGGGTCAGAGGTCCCAGCTGATTCATAAATGTACACCTAGTTTAGAAAAAGTGACAGTATTTGTTTGGGGGAAAAAGTTTTGAGCTCTCTGCATTAGGATCCTGCCAATATGCCCTCCCAGATTATACGCTTCTTAAGAGAAGAAGTTTGCTTTAATAAAAATGGATTCTATGTGACATGTTATTCTTCATAATTGGACCAAAGATCACAAGGAGCACACACTTACAAGATAATCTGAAAATGAACGGACAAATAATATAGTAATCACCAAATCCTTATTACTTGAAGCCTATCCCCACCAGGAGGCCCTTTCTCCCTTGATGATCAGGCATGACCCCTATTAAATTTAATAGGAGTTAAATAGTCACATCAAGGGAAGTATCAGCGAGTGCATTTGCAGCAAACCAACCCCGGAGATTAAGACCTTCACTTTTGGCTTTCTGCTGAAAATGTGACACATTGCCTGATGCTTATCTGCTTTTAATTGTGTGTTGTGTGTGTGTGTTTTTCTCCCTTCTTTTTGCAGAGGAGGCAATTTGCAAATCGTTGCTATCTGCCTCCGTACAAGGAAGAGATAAATTATATGAGAGACTGTGGTGTTTGGCCTGTTTGATATCCTTTGCTGATAATTTGAAGTGTACCTTCATAATTAATACCCAATCTTTTCTGATCGGCTCTGTGACACTAAAGCTTGGAGGTATCTGACTATAATGAAAAACCATTGTTGTGATCACCTTGCTCTTTTTTCCCTTTTCACCCCTTTCGTCAAAAATATGCACAGAGGTTTTGTTGGACAGCGTCAGAAAGATCTCTCGGTTTTATTAAGCAGCATCTTCAAAGATTCAACAGAGACAGACTTGCTTCTGTGAGCTTTGTAACATGTAAGTGACATTTCCCTGCATTTAAATATGGCTTTGTTAGGCTGTGCTTGCAATCAGAATGCAAAAAAAGCCCCACTGTTAGAACCTGAAACCAAAGAGAAATAGATCCTCCTTTAGTTTCACTTTTGAAATGGGAAGTTGAGAGAAAGTCAAAATCAGAGAAATCAAATTAGATTTAAAATTCCTGTGAAGTCTCAGAATGCAAGATCAGGATAAACATTTCTTTCTGAACCAAACAAAGCAAGACACCATTTAATAAGATTTTATGACGGATAATTGAGACTGCACATTTGTGTAGGACTTCACAACTAAGCTAAGTAATTAGAAAATTAGCTCATCAGCTCCCCAACTTTCTGACTTAGATGGGACAGGGATTTTAGAAATAAGGCCTTTTTACAGATAAGAAAACTGAGGCACAGAAATTAGGCATGACTTCTCAAGGCAGACGTGGTATCAGAATATAGGTCTTCTGATATCTGCTGCAATTATTTTCCCACCAAAGGAGACTCCCCAACATTTTATGGTGATTTACATGTCAATATGTAGATAAGAGGATTTTAGCCAAAACAGGGAAGAGATGAAGCCTGTGCCATCTCATTGGCTGGCCATCCCCAGTTGTCTTTCATTCTCTCTTTCCGCAAAACTAGCCACACCACGGACTTTTTGAGGATTCCTCTCACCTCATGCTCACTATTCTTGTTCCAGAGTCTTACTACAAATTTTATTCCTGGCTCCAGATCACATTCACTAGCCCTTGCTATTACCAGCCAAGTCATATTCCCCTGCCCATACACAGAGGCCAGTGCAAATCCTCAAGGCCTGGAAGGGGCAGTATGTTGGAGAGACTTGGCAAGATACATGGCTGGAGACCTCAAGCTACCCTACTAGACACAGATAATTATTTTTAAGTTTCTGGTTTGCAGAATTTTTGTGAGGAAACAAAAGCAAAACAAAACTAAATAAAATACTGTATTTTAAAGGGCCTTTCATAAGTCGAATTGGCTCTTGAAATTTTTGTGACTCCACAATATGATGCCATCTATCCACCCACCCAAACCTCCAACCTTCATTGGTCAAATATTAATTGAATCCCTGCTTTATATAAAGATCCTGCCTGCAGTGGAGCTTACATTCCAGTAGGAGACAGAGGCAACAAGCAACAAACAAGTTTAAAGCAACAAGTAACAAACAAGTTGAAAGGTGATGTAGAGAAATGTAAAACAGAGAGAGCAAGTGACGAGAAGATCTACTGCAGAAAATATGGTCATTGAAGATGTCTCTGAAGAGGTGACATTTTAGCAGTGACCAAAGAAAACAAAGCATGTAAAAAAACTAAAGAAAGGTCATTCTATGAAGAAGGAATGACAAGGTACCAGCATTTTAAAGGACATGACAGTGGCCCATTGGAAGACAGCATGACACCCAGTGAGGGAGCGTTGTCTGGGGATCTCTGAGCTCAAGCAAATGCATGCACAAATGCACAAATGGTCACCCCCAGCTGCCACTGACTAGCCTCAACATTTTGGGCAAGTCCCTTTTCCCTGAAATTGCTTCCCAATGGAAGTTCCGGAAAATCCAAGCATGAGAAATAATGAGATCCATCATGCATTCTTGGTGAAGTATTCTTAGTACAATTGTAAAGTCTTTCTTCAGAATGAAATCCAAAATTTGATCAACAATGGGGGAAAAATGATAAAGTTACCCTTAATGTAGTAAGTGGACAATAATTCTCTGAAGAAGACAATGAATGGGGGTAGATAACTCTGCCAGCAACTTCATATCCATATCCAGTTGAAGTGTCATCTTGGAAAGAAGATACTCACTTTTCAAGCCAGAAGACACATGATTTAGGAGAGTATGCCTATATTTCCCTATTGCCCTGATAAATACATGGAAGGCATAGGCAGAAAGACAGAAATTCAGTAATTGTTCCAGAATAAAAGAACTTTGACCCCTTCCTTTGAAAATAAAAACAAAATAAATTCATGAGTTGTTCATTAATACATTATTTTATGTTATATCTATTATGTAAAAGATTGCTTTATTTTCTTTCAGTGTTTTGGGGTTTCATTTTAAACCTGTCAGTTGAAAGAATGCTTAAAATTTGAAGCACTTGTTAATAGTTGAGTGCATGATGATAAAAGCACTACTGCTTTTAAAGACAAACCACAAATCTTAGGCTTATAAGATAAAAGTTCAGATCATAGCTTTCCATTTACTGGCTGTGTGACCTCAGGCAAGTTACTAGTTCTGTGTCAACTTTGATTGCATAGTCTGTATACTGGGAACATCACAGTCTTCCAACCTACTTCATGGATGAAAAACAAATATGAATGCATTTTCTTTGTAAATAGCAACACATTGACAATTATGAAGAAGGAGAAAGAAAAGAGGAGAAAGACAAGAAAAATAGGAGGAGGAGAAGGAGCAGGGGAGAAAGAACTTAAGTCTTACTCATTTTAATCCCATTTAGAGCAGAGATCTAACTAGAAGGATTTGATGGCAATTGGCAGTATCTCAGACCAAAATTCTCTTTAGTAAGTCCAATACAATTTCCAGAGCTGCACATGTTCTTTGAGTTTATTCCTTCTCCTTTTTTTTGTCTTCAGTGTTAAGGGATTAAATATTCCTCAGAAAGTAGCATATTATATTGATCTTGGCCATCATTTGAGTTTTATGGAGTCTCCACTGTCAATAGAATAAAGAACACATTTCTCTAGAATTTTAGGGCTTTCGTTATTTGTTGTTAATCTGCCTAACATGATTTTGCTTTCTCTAAAACTATTTAAAGATCTGGAACCTACCCCAATTTGCCTAAATGCAGAGGAGACTGTGAGAAAAATTAATGATAGGAGTAGACTCTAAAATTTTCCTACAGCTGGGGAGGTAGGCAATTGATCCTAGGGTGACATAGAAATGAAAAGCAAGTTGGAAGGCGAATGTTGGAAGTATGAGTAAAGGTGTTCAGAGGCATGGATATTTTACAGAAGATTAGTCTTGAGATCCTTTCCACCACTGCAGCAGACAGGTATTGTGTTTTCCTGGGTAAAAAATACCCTTAAGATTCAGAGTACTGAAATGCTTTTATTAAGCTTATAACCAGTAGAAGTGGACCTAGAGTCCAGGTCTTCAGATGCTGAAAGATGTACTTTGTTGACTGTATGCAGCTAGTGGTTACATTGTGGAGAGTCTCAGAATCCAGACTAAGGAGTATGGAATCTTGGCTATAGGGTAGAGAGTCCAATGAAGAGTTTTGTGCTGGGAAGTGATTTGATGAATGTGAAAGCTTGGTTCAGAGGCAATAAAATGTTCACGGTAGGTCAGTTTGGAAGTAGCTGGATCTGATTCACAGTAACAGCAATGCGAATAGTCAGAAAGAGGCAGATGTAAGAAATATTTGAAGGAAGGTACATGCAAAGAAGTTCTCAAAGGCAAAAGGGAAGCCTGGGAGATGTGAATGGCTTGGAATTACATGTAGAAGATGAAGAGCCAGACCAAATGGGACGCAGGAAAGACATAGGTTCCAAATGGGACCCAGATCAAAATGGGACCTGTGTACAAAGGTACATTCTTGTGGGTTGTGCATGGTGGATGAAGTTTGCATTGCACACGATTTGATTCCTCCTGGAGGTGACAATAGGTAGTTGCTAACCCTGGAATCAGTATTGTTCTCTGAGATTTAAAATAATCAAATCCACACGTAATGGGTGGGTTAGCCCTCTGTGGGCTCCAACCTAGCAAACGATTTCTAACTGTGCATTGAAGTGTGGGTACAGCTTTAATCCCAATCCGGGGGCTCAACAATAATGTCTGAGAGTTAGAATCAGAATGAGGATATCGTTTAAGAAGTGGATACCTTTGTTATGCTTACCAGGAGAAAACCCTTTGTCAGCAGCCAAGGATACAAAAACAGGATATCCAGCCATCTAGACCTGACAGTGCTCAAAAAGTGTTCAAGTAAAATTAGTCCCTCACACAGAGTCTTTCTGGTGGTGATGCAGGTGTGGGTTTACCCTAGCCAGGTGTTAGAACCACGTCTCCACTTTCTGGGCCCTGATGCTCTGCTCACTAAGCAACTTTAAGCGTCAGTGGCTTTCTCAGTGTATCTACCTACAAAGAGTAAGTATTTTGTTCCACATTAGTATTTTGAGCATTTTGTCAAACTGAGTCAAACAACATTTTGGAAGCTATACATCTGACTTTATGAGCTTGGCTACTGTCAGTCTAGACATAAGACCATTCTCCCAACCTGATTGAGTTCCAGAATGCACAAAGATGAACAGAAAGTTCTGGTTTGGACCACGGTGTATATATGACTTGCTGTTTCTAGAAATATTCTTCTGTGATTATATGCTTCCCTTTCAGATGATAACACTCTGTGAACACTTGATTGATTAGGAATAGGTCACCTCTGTGTGAGTTCCTGGATGGACCCATCTAGGTCAAGTATACTTACCTTATATCTTTTACACAGGAGGCACTCAGAAGAGAACAAATGAATGAAAGTTTGTTCATCTTTAGCTTATAAAGGTGCTATTTTGATGCCATCTATTTTTCTTTTTGTGAACTATCTTCTCTAAATCTTTTTTGCCACCAAAATCAGTATTGGTAGAAGCGAGCATTCTTATAAACATTTCACTGTGCTCAAACCACAAGGCCCTTTATTAATGACACTTCCAAGCTCTGTTATTGTGCTCAAATTGGCAAAGGGGAGTTCTGTGCTCACAGAATGTAATTCAAGAACCAATAAAAGTTGATTACATACATATGAAACGTATGGACTGGGGGTAGGAGTCTTGGATGGCTTACAAAGCGGGTGTCATGTTTCATCTCCTGCATGGGGTTTTATGGGAGGCCCGCACGAAGCCACAAACATCTACATTGTCCCTTTCACTGAACATCATGTAAACAGAATCATGTTCTCATTCAAAAATACATCTGCAAGATCGTAGTTCAGAAAGAGGTCTAGGTTTTATATCAATTTTAGTTCCAACTGGAGAGTCTTGCAAGAAACTCAGTAATTAGGAGGTGCACTAGGCCATCTTTCACTATGAACAGTTAAAATAATATAGACTGTTATTTCACCAATTAGAGTTGTGGCAGCTGGAGGTACATGATCTGATATAACGGATGAGTTTTTTCTATTTTAAAATAAATGCAAAAATAAAGCTATATGCCCCTCCCCAATTATAGCATCTACTGATATGTGTGATTGGGAAGGCTTTGCTGTTTTTCAGAGCTAAAGAAATGTCTGGATGTTCACTGGTGTTCTCTGAAGCCTTGGTCATAGGATTACCTAAGCCTCGTTTGAACCCGTGTTGAATCACAGCTACATCAGGGTAGCGATGTGGCAGCTGTTTCCAGCCCCACAGCACAGCTGGTTTTGAGCAGGAAATGAGGGAGACCTTCTCTAGGGAAAACTACAGGGAATTTTTGGTGAACAGAATGCAATTACCCCAGCTGGAAATATGCCAGGTTATGATGGTACACACCCGACTGTTGCAAAGGCATCAGGGCTCTCTCCCACATAGACTGTGTTTTAAACAGAAGACAGAATGAACATATAATTATGATCCACTTAATCACTATAAGGTAATTATGATGATGTTAATAACTATGATATTTTTCAAAGAAGCTTCTTTAACTTTCCAGGATTAAGAGTGAAAAGTGGTGGACTCAACAATTGAAACAATAGTCTCAATAATAAACAAAAGGTCTATCAGTCATAGCACCACCTTGATCTACTGCTTCAACATAAGTGGCTGGTATGGATTTATTCTTGAGTAAGTGCTGGTGACTGCTCCGCTGGTGAAAATTGAGCCTGCTCTTGTCAACATAGAAAGCAAGTCTGAATCCCAGCACTTTGGGAGGCCGAGACGGGCGGATCACGAGGTCAGGAGATCGAGACCATCCTGGCGAACACCGTGAAACCCCGTCTCTACTAAAAAATACAAAAAACTAGCCGGGCGAGGTGGCGGGCGCCTGTGGTCCCAGCTACTCGGGAGGCTGAGGCAGGAGAATGGCGGGAACCCGGGAGGCGGAGCTTGCAGTGAGCTGAGATCCGGCCACTGCACTCCAGCCTGGGTGACAGGGCGAGACTCCGTCTCAAAAAAAAAAAAAGAAAGCAAGTCTGGCCTGTAGCACCACAAACTCTTTCGAGAAATTGCATTTGTTTTAGAGTTTTACAAACTCTGTTTACAGATATTTCCTCTGTGCTCTCATGGCAATTTGAAAAGTAATTCGAAAAGATGTGTGTTTTTATGATTCCCAATTTGCAGATGAGAAAACCAAGGCTTAAAGAGATGAACTGACTTGCTTACAGTAATATACTGGTAAGGGTTAGAGTGATTACACTGCATTAGTCCTTCCACTTCACCTCTTTTCCAGAGAAAATTTGAATAATGCACATTCATTCTTCCCCTCTAGAAATGCTAATTTATGTTTCTTGACACATTTTTTAGTGCTGGATTTTAAAATTATGTAAGAAGTAGTTTTGAAGCTGAAGCCATCAAAAAGTTCAATCATGACTAGTTGACTAGAAAATATATTTGATAATAAAAATTCAGTTCAAAAAAATGGATTACATAATCCATTTTGCTAAACATAGCCTGCAAGAATCTAATGAGAGTCAATTCTGAAATCAATCACTCGAGAAACTAAATTGTTAAAGTTCTTGTGAAGTAGTTTCCTGACAAATGGCATTCTTTGACAGAGCGTCTGGGTAAATATGGTGCACTCATGATTGATCCTCAAGAATCTTGAGTTATTTTTAAAAGAATGTTTCATTTTTATATTTATATTCGGTTGCCATGAATGACACACATGGATTCAAATTTGAGTTCCACCACTATTTGAATGACCTTGAATGTGGTCCTTCATTCTAGAGTGAGTCGTCAGAAGATGGAATAAGACTGACATCATAGGCATAGCTGTGGATGATTAAATGATATATATGAAAATGCTCAGGATGACATCTGACACAAAGTATGTGCTCTGAAGCTTTAAAAAATCATTTCCAGAAGTTATTTATAGTTACCTACCTTCAATCAAAATAAAATACTAAAGGAGTTTAGAGGACATACTTCTTAATACATATATTAATTTTCATGATAGTCTCTTGATAATTAATTTGTGGATTTAAATTGAAACGTTGAATGAACTCAACCACATTTAGAATTGCAGATGCAAAAATCACAGAAATAGGAGCATAGCAGAGAACCGTTTCAGATTATCAGAAGCCCAAGGCCCTTGAGTACCCTAAAAACTAGTATTTTTCTATTTGGTGGATTGTTGGCTATATTTATTTATTTACCTAATATTTGTTAAACGCCTGTTAAATGACAGGCAATGTCCTAGGTGATGAAAATGTAAAACTTCAAAGGAGAAATAAAGATAAAAAGTGTATTTTTTTAATCTCAAGAGAGTCACAGAATAGCTGCTTATCAGATGTGGAGAGAAGTTATTTCCATATAATAATTGTATTTATTTAGTAGTGATGGTAACTTAAGATCAAATTCACTTGGAGACTCCTTTATGGTTTCTCAATAATCTCTAGTGTTTGGAAGCATCAGGAATCTTCGGTTATGAATCATTTGCTGAAAAGGGGAAAGATGGTACTGGATGGTGATCTGGTATACTCAGATGTCATAAGTCTTCCATCTTGCTTCCATCTGGGGCCCCTTTATGTTGGCTAGCAGGATTCTTGTATATAAAAGGTCAATGCTGAGATCGTGCCACTGCGCTCCAGCCTGGGCGACAGATCGAGACTCCATCTGAAAAAAATTAAAAAAATAAAAAAACTAATTAAAAAAAGGGCAATGCTGGTTTCTAATATATAAACATTTTGATTCCAGGTCTCATTTCGCATGATGTCTCTGAGAAACAAATGGGACATCTGGCATCAAGTCATCAATACCATGCGAGGCCAGAGTAGCGCATGCAAACAAACTTGTTCCCCTTCTTTTATAAGACCCAACTTTTATCAATTCAATCTGAAACATTCATTAATTTTTTTTTTTTTTTTTTTGAGATGGAGTCTCACTCTGTCGCCCAGGCTGGAGTGCAATGACGCGATCTCAGCTCACTGCAACCTCCACCTCCTGGATCCAAGTGATTCTCCTCCCTCAGCCGTCCATGTAGCTGGGACTATAGGAACATGCCACCATTCCCGGCTAATTTTTTTGTATTTTTAGTAGAGGTGAGGTTTCGCTGTGTTGTCCAAGCTGGTCTTAAACTCCTGACCTCAGGGGATGCACCTGCCTCGGCCTCCCAAAGTGTTAGGATTACAGGCGTGAGCCACCACACCTGGCCAATTTTTAAAATTCGTTATTATACTTTGCAACATAGACAGTGCTCTGTATTAAGACTAGAGGGAAAAAAAATCTTCAGGGCACTGCCAGTTCAGAGCTGTCACCCCCAGCATCTTATCTCTTTCTCATGGTAGCCAATAAAAAGAAATGAGAAGGAACAATAGAAAAGGAAAGGAAAGAGGTACAAGAGAATAACAATTGCAAATCTGGTAGGCTCCCTCACACCTACTAAAACTTTTGTCTACAATTAGATATCACTGTTTTTAGCATTCCTAGCCCAGTCTCCCTCCCAATTTAATTGGTCTGCATGTGCCAATGAGTTTCTACAGAAACATGGTTCTGCCGCCTCGCAAGTCCTACCTTGATATGTAGTATCTAAATTTCTTCCTTTTCATTGTCCAACTTGTGACCTTTAGAAAAATTCACAATGTTCATTATCCATTTATTTTCAAACCAGTCTTATCTCATTCTTGAAACAATTTTGGGGGTACTGGAGAAATATAGTCTGGCTAAATTTTCAAAATGATTTTGTTTAATTTTCAGTTGATGACCTGTGCCCAGAAGAACATAGGGCAAGGAATTAGCAGGGATGTAGGCTGTATCCCACATGACTCTTGCTGTGTGATCTGAGGAAGTTACCAGACATTTTTAGTTTCCTTGTCCATAGAATGAGTGGATTGAACCCTAGATATCTTTCAGCAATTTATTCATCAATTACAGACAATATTTTGACCCTGATGTCTCATAAAGTAAGTCATTATTGACCCAATATAATTTTTGTATCATTTCTTCATTTTATGAGAGCATTTAAGGCCACAGAAATGACTGGCATTCACTCTTCCTTTTCAACTTATCAAATACTGATGTCTCTAAGTATTTTTTGTTCATTTCCTTAAAGAGAAGAGCTGTCTTTTTTCTTTATGACATTTTTATAGATGGAATTAGTCTCCTCATCACAGTAAACTGAAGCAACATTAAAATAACTAACAGGAAGCCACAAACACATGCATGTGAGTATGCACACACACACGGACACACACACACTCCTCCACCGGAAATTTGGCAGTTATGGACTTAGGGAGATATGGTGGGGTGTTTGGCGGGGGCATTTTTTCTATCTTTTTCTTCTTGAGTATCTTTGTGATCAAAATTTGGCAAGTTACTGTGGCATTTCTATTAGGATACGGTGAATTGGGGAAATGAAATATGAATTGAAAATAGGACTAGGTAACATGATAATTTACATAGCCTCTTTTGTGCCAGTAAGAGATGCTGTTTAGGGGTAACTGGGCTTTTGGAAAAGACATCTAGCTTCTTTATATTTCGCTATCCCTTTTTTCACCATCATCCTCTTTAGAAGCCCCAAGCGTGGAGAGTTTGGAGGCTGCCTTTAACATCAGGTGGCAAGCCACACCCCTGTGCCCTTGCACCCTTGCCGTGAGAGTGCACCATATTTTTCATTTCTTCAACTCGCATTGGCAATCTGTTTCAGCATAATTTACACATTTACACATTTTAGAGAGCAAGGCACAGTCATGCAACTTAATTCCAAAAAACATAAGCACTGAAGGCTGCCTCTGTACATTAGCTTTGCAAAGCATATGAATGCCTTTACAGAAACCCAGTCCAAGGCACACGGCTGTTTGGAATAGGTGTCAGGAGGTACCTGCTGCTTGTCATTTTCCAACCAATGTTCTCTGGAGTGTCCTTACTTGGATGACTTTTCAGTTCTGATTTGGGGTCAGCAACTGGTTTATTAGCAGAGGTACTCTAGTAATTGCACAGAATGGAGCGTGTCACTTCTCCTCTCTCCAGTCCTGTGGCTGCAACCCTTAAGGGTGAGCTTACCCCTCTGGGACTTCATTTTTAATTCCATAGAAAGAAAGAAAAATAGTCCTTTAATAATCTTGTGGTAAGGAGTTAGTGAAAGAGCCTTAGCATAGTACGTCCTCAATTGATACCAGTTTCCTTCTCTTCTTTTCACCAGTGGGACATGGTTCTCTGTTTTTCTTTTTAAAAAAGGAAAAGGACAAATCATTTGCAGAACAAAGTGTGTCTTGCATCTCTCCGGGGGAAGGCTCCTCTGAAAGGCACTGTTTGTGACCCCCTGTGACAGTTGTCTTGGTATACAAGGTAATTGAGCTTCTCTCCTGTTCAATCGGGCTGCTTCCTTAAAAATAGTGATTAAAACAGATTTACTGGAGGGCAGGATGACATTTATATGGACTGGAGGCATTTTCCTGTTCATTTTGTTTGGGGAGTAACCTTTCAGAAAGGGTAGATTTAATTTAGGGAACACTTCATTAAGCGGGAATTGATCACTAGAAGGAATATTCTTACAATAAAAAATGCCATCATCTCCGAAGACTGGCTCAGTTAAAAAAAAATCTGACAGTTAAGGGAATTGAGGATTTGGGGAGGTAGAACGTGCTTCTTTAAGTTGGTGGATTTTTAATTTCTTTCCTTTTCTTTCTTGTTTTTTTTTTTTTGGTTTTGAATAACAGTGGTGTTAAAGTGTCTACTCACTATTGCTGGCAACTTCTGATGAAGAAGAATACATGATTACAGTCATATAAATAGAGATACTTTTGGTGCTAATTCATATATTGAGTATATTCAAAGAGTAATTGATCTTTCCTTTACCCTCAAAATCCACCCTCAGTTATTAGGGCTATTTTGAGATCTTTTAGGGTTTGCTGTAGGTTGAGCCTTAGAGGGAAACTCCAATATCTAGCAGAAAACTTCAAGGAATAAGATTGACTTTATTAACTTGGAAAACAATAGCCTGGGGGAATACAGATTTAGACAAACACAGCAATTATTGGCTGAATCTTCCCTTTTTGAACCTTGTACTGTTAGAGAACAAAGGTGCTTTTCAGTGACCTCTGGGTTCTCTATGGTAAGTTCATTTGTATAACAAGGTTCTTCCTATGTCTTTTCATTCTGTTGTTGGGTTTTTCTGCACCTTTTAACAGTCTTCTTTCTGCCTCTCTTGGTCATTTAGTTGAGTGTTCTCTAGGGCTAAATCTCAAAAAGACTGTCTTAACCCAGGCTTTCAAACAATTTCAGCTTTCCTCCTTGAGCTCCACATGGCTGCCCAAATAACAATGGCACCATCCACCTTCCCCACTGGCATAGTATGAAGCCTGGCAAGATAAGTCATGGACATTCCACTCTTAAAGATGCCCATTGAATCATGTTTAGAATCTAGTGTGAGCTGCCTGCAGCCATATGCAGTCAATTGATATTGTTGCTGTTTTAGTGAAGTGTTTTCTGGAATAGAAAGACTGCTATAGCAGCATGCAAAATGTAATAGATTTTCGAACAAAATAATCTACTATGTATGATGAAACATTATGGCTTTTTAGCATTTATTGGTCAGAAAACATCCAGTGTATAAGCTTTTACATTTTTTGTGTGAATTAAAAATTTTTTTAAATAAATGTATTGCTCGGTCATCTTTTAACACATTGTTCCAGGCAATAGTTATCATTTTCTTCATTTTTCAAATTTGCAGAGATTTTAAAAGATCTTGGAGCAGGGTAGGTACTGTGAAACAGGCACTTTTATATACTAGTTACAGGGGCTAAATTGATATAATTTGTATGGAAAACAATTTGCCAATATGCCTTTGGGGACATTAAATATGTTGGTATCCTTTGACCCAGTAATTCTATTTCCAGGAATTCATTCTAAGCAAGTAGTCCAACATAGGTAGCTCTTTTCCATAAATTGGTTTATTTAAATATTACCCGAAATTATAAAGGAAAAAAATATTGGAAATTACAAAATGCCCTTAAACCAATGAATGATTAGCTAACATTTTGTGTATATGTATTAGGTTATGTTAATAAAGAAATTTTAGTGATATAAAGAAAATGCTTATTGATAAAGGTAAAGTCAAAATAGAGAAATCAAAATTGTGTGAACAGTGTAAACTCAATTCCGTAAAATGTATATGCATAGACTATGAAAAGAAATCATAGCAAAATATTTATTATTTGTTACCTCCTGTTCTTAAGGTTATACACCATTTTTCCTTTTCTTCTTACTTTTTTCTGTGTTATAAATATGTAAAATAATTAAAGACATCGTAAGTAATAAAAATAATTTGACCTAAATTGTGTGTGTGTGTGTGTGTGTGTGTGTGTGTGTGTGTATCAATGAAGAAAATTTTTTTTGTTTTTATTTATGTTTTCTTTAGGAAAATAAAATACGTCTAGTAAGAAAGATGAGACAAAGAAAGATTTGGGGTAAGTTCACATTTTTCAAACCAACTTGTGCTTCTAAAATAAAATTCTGCCTCTCCACACACTGGGTTCCTGGAAGCTGACCAAAATCTGCTCAGTAATATTAACTCCACTTAAAAAAAGGAAGAGAACATATTGAACTGCATTCACTTATGGTCTGGGTGCTTGGAAGAAATCAGTTGGTGAGTACCAAAGTGATGACTGCATGTTTCTATTTGCATTTTGAAAATTGACAGATAATTGAAAGGAATCAGCATATGAAATTTCTCCAAGGAAGCCAGCTGAGAAGCCCGAGGAACCCTGCCTACGGAGGCCTCCTGGTGCCTGAAGTCTGGTGGCAGAATGTTCTAGAACTCTATACCTCTTTGGCTATTGTTGAATAGATTCTCTATCTATGTGCTGGGGACTGAGAATAGCTCCATCTGGTTGTCCAGCCAGTGCAATAACAACACCCCATATTCAAAGCTTCCTTTCCATCATTTCATCAATTATGATTTCTGCAAAATCGCTGAGACCTTACATGAGAAATACTCAGAAACAGTAATCCATCTTGGTGCCATTTAAATATCCACAGAGATATTTTGTCAGAGAACAGTCTTGGCAGACATTCTTTTAAAATATATTTATTAGTTTTTTAAGTGGAAATAGCAGCAATGGCTTCACCTTAAGCAAGTACTCAATAAACATATTTTTAACTAATCATGAAAATCGAACAATATTTTAAAGGTTTCAGACATGTACAAAATATACATGCTGAGAGATTTTTTAAAAGTGAAATCCATATAGAAGTGTAAAGAAATAGTGAATACTCCCTAATTAAAAAAAAAATGCAATAAAGATATTTGTGGAGGGAGGGAGGAAGGTAGTTAGGAAGAGGGGAAAATTGGGTTAGGGAGCAGAAAGAGAAAGAGAATTACAAGAAACGCTAGTAACAAAAGCATGTACTTTTGGTTGTAGCTGTGTAAGTTTGAAAATAAAATACCAATGTGGAAACATAAACCTGAATTTACCACCTCACTATCCCCCTGGGGTAGGGGTATAGGCACTGAGAAGCAAACAGGATTCATCTGAGAACATCGGTTGCATGTCTCTGTGCTTCAGTGTTCAAGTCTCCCACAAAATGTATTTATTTAGCAAATGTCACCCAAAACAGCTTGGTAGCAGATGAGGTTTATTTAATGGCAGTAAAACAGGTGAAACATTCCCTACATTTTTTGTCTCTGTTTATGTTTCTATCAGAAAAAAAAAAAAAAAAAAGTGAGCTAGTTACAGCTCTTTACACACTCACACAGAACCATGGCATATATTTGAGAAATAACACAAATTTTGCTTAGTAACTGGCTTGGAAAATAGAAATCCCTGTATTTTCTCAAAGCAATTTATGATTTTTCTGCCCAGAGGACAGGATCATCAAATCCAGACTCAACTTCACTTTATTTTTATTTTATTTTATTTTAAATGCTTTCCCTTCAAGATTTGCAGTCTCAATTTGGCATCAGTTTTAAGTTCTTTTAAGTCTTATGTTCTCTTCCTATTTTAGCTTTACTATGCTTTGGAGTGTCCTCTCAGTAAGGAAAAAAAATCCACCCGATCTCTTTCCCAGCCCTTTCATCTGTAACCTTTCTACGAGTAAATGCTAATTGAAAAAGAAAGAACACCACTAATCTTGGAATTTAAATGCATTTAACAAAACCAATCTCACTCTAAATTGTTGTTTCGCCATTCCCTTTTCCCTAACAGATGTCGAGAAACTGCAATTCCTATTAAGAACACTTGACTGTTTACTCAGCACGAGAACTTCAGCCCCAGCCTGCATCAATCTAAATGCGTTTCGAGACGTCAGGCCCCCGAAAAGTGCAGACGGTTAGTCGGTTATTTTTAAATGTAATCTTCACATAAAAGAATCACTGCACTTTCCCTTTCACTTCGTCATCCCTTCTCTTTTTTAACGATGGCATCGAGCAAAGGCGTAGAAGGGAATTTTATGACCGTTCCATTTAAGTTGCTTTCGGCATGAGCTAGTGGATTTGTCATGCGGCGAATTAAATTATTAGTTAAGTTTGTAAATTGATTGGGAAAATAATCTGCTGTCCAATATTCTATAGCCTACATGCTTAACACGAGGGATGGAGTTGTGGTCTCTTGAGGGTGTGTGTATGCGTGTGGTGCCGCGGTTAGAGAGATTGAGGCAAAAGGAGTGTTGTGATGGGGTCTCTGGAGCAAGAGCTGTGGGTGGGGAACGAGAGGAACCTCGTGTCCACATCTGAATCTTGAAAACCCTTGCATTCACTTGGCCTGATCCTCAGAGCATCGTATCATATTTGTCATTTGTTTAAAAGCACTTGTTCAGCAGTTGGCATGTAACATACATATATTGCACACGCAAGCTGCGTGATTTTGCTGTGCTGTGTTTGCACCCGGTTTCTGGGGCCCTTGTCATCTTGCCAACACCAAGCTGCACAATTTGGAAAGATGTATTTTCAGAATTCTCGGCATTTTCACATGTTTTCCCTTTTCAGTTCACTGTCCCTCTTACTCAACTTATTAAGAATGGAAAAAAAATGCAGATGAGGAAATAGCATCAACTTAAAACTGGAAAAAACATTCCCTATTTGGAATGAAAGGGAAACATGTGCACGTGTGGGGCCCCTGATGATATGCCAGGCATATCGACTATACCGAGTATACCGTAGGATCACCTGGAGTCTGCACAGCATCTGGGTATCATGACTCTTGCTTGCTCCACTTTATAGATGAGAAAACTGAGGATCTGCAAGGTTGATCTGACTTCAAAGCTAATCTGTTAAAGATGCCAGGCCAGCACTGAAGCTCATGCTTCATTAGCCAAACCACACAGACTTTCCTTTCTCATTCCTTTTTAAAAATCTTTGTAAAGAGATATTTGAACCAGCTGGGAGCAGTGGCTCGTGCCTGTAATCCCAGCACTTTGGGAGGCCAAGGTAGGTGGATCATTTGAGATCAGGAGTTCGAGACCAGCCTGGCAAACATGGTGAAATTCCATCTCTGCTAAAAATATAAAAATTTGCCAGGTGTGGTGGCACGTGCCTATAATCCCAGCTTCTCGGGAGGCTGAGGCAGGAGATTCATTTGAGCCTGGGAAGCTGAGGTTGCGGTGAGTCGAGATCACATCACTACAGCCCAGTCTGGGCGAGAGAGTGAGAGAGTGAGGCCATGTCTCAGACAAAGAAAAAAAAAAGATACTTGAATACATACATTTAGTCTTTGACCATGTGGTAAGCTTCTGAAGGATGAATGCTTGTTCTGATTTAACTGTGTCTAGTCCCCAGCACTTGTTCCCTCCTGCTAGCCATATACTTGTGGTCAAATGGTAAATTACAGAATTACTAAGTGCATTCATTGCTAGACTTGCAGTCACACCAGCCTCCTCTGTGTGATTTTCAAGCAGACGTGAATTTTGCTGGCCTGTAATATACAAAAGAAATATCGAGGTTGGGGGGGTGCATTTGGGACCTGGCCTCCAAGTCGATTGGTGTGTCTGGTTCAGACCGAGAACCATCTTCTCTTACGTTTTCTAATTGATTTTCATGCCTTTGAGTTTGGCTATGTGTCTGAGCTGGGTCAGAACAGGCCTGAATTTGGAGGCTGGAAGTCCAGGCCGACTGGTGGTTCTGGGCTCTAGAATCCCAGGGCCTCAGTCTGCACTTCACTCTCAAGTAGCTTCAGAAGGATTATTTTGTCTGAGAGTCCGTGTCATCCTCATGATGGCAAAAAGTAACAGTCCCTCTATCCACCTCCATCTCTCAACGATACTGCAAAGTGCAGTAGCTTGTCTGGTAAATGTACAGTAAGTTCCAGTTACATTTAGTAGGAATGATAAATTTTGGTATTTATGCAAGGTGCAGTGCCTCAAACTAGTACCACGGGCTTTTCCCTTTTGCTCCTGCCTCTCTTATTTTCTGCCTGTCCCTCTGCTGGGTTCCCTGCCTCCCTTCTCATTCTTCCTGCTTGCTGCTCAGTCCTCAGTTCCTATTCTCCACCCCCTGCATCTTCCATCTTCCTTTCTTAACTCTCTTTCCACTTTCCCCAGGCCTCCATTCCCCCTTCCTTATTTGCAAATCCTGCTCTCAGGCTTTGCTTACTCTTGGTAAGGCGGAGCAATGGGCATGGCACTCCTGAGAGGCACAGGAGGAAGCACTTTCTGTTGTCTTGAGGGAGGACAGACTCCCAGGAATCACAGCTCACCCCAGGGGTGTTTTCATGAGGTGGAACTGGCTTGGAGCAGAATCCAGAGCAGAATGCTAGTTAAGTTTTATGTCCTTGAAACACTTAGAATCCTTCTGCCCTGGCTGAAAGGCTTGGCCCTACATCTCTCTGGAGAGTCAGGAGGAATCCAAGCTTTGGTGGTCTCTCTGGCACAGCATTTGCATATGCTAAGTGTATCAGGCTAGTTTTCTGCTTGTAATCTTCCAGTTTCCGGAGACTAGATCACAAGAGGAGGAGGTGAATGTGGCAAGGGAGAGGAAGGGAGACATTGAGATTTAAAATCTTAAAATAGTTTAGGCCAATTCCTTCCTTTTATGTAGGAAGAAATCAATCTCAGAGAGTTCAAGAGACTTTTGCAGACTCACAGAGCAAAAAAAGAGGAGAAAAATCCAAACCCATGTTTCTTGATGTTTGTTTGTTTGTTTTCTCTATTCTATACTGATAGAAATGGAAAGGGAAAGAGGAAGAAATTAAATCAGGAGATGAGACGGAAGAAGAGAAATCAGAGGATCTAGTCCAGTTGTTCTTTCCAAGCAATCCATTGGCTAAACCCCACATGCTGGAGTCAGAATCAAAGGACCAAGTAATGAGCCATGTGAAATTGAACAAGTCATTCGAATTCTCGTACTTCCGTGTCCCTTACCCACCCAGCAACGCATTAGAGCATTCCTTCCATTCTTCCTTTAAAAGGTCCAGATTGAAATTTGATATCGTTTGGATTTGTGCCCCCACCAAATCTCATGTTGAATTGTAATCCCCAGTGTTGGAGGAGGGGCCTGGTGAGAGGTGCTTGGATCACGGGGGTGGACTTCCCCCTGGCTGTTGCTGTGACAGTGAATAAGTTCTCAGGAGATCTGGTTGTTTACAACTGTGTAGCCCCTTCCCCCCTCTCTCTCTTTCTCCTGCTTCAGCCGTGTAAAATGTGCCTGCTTCTCCTTCACCATCCACCATGATTGTAAGTTTCCTGAGGCTTCCCCAGCCACGCTTCCTGTACAGCCTGGGGAACCATGAGCCAATTAAACCTCTTTCTTTATAAATTACTCAGTCTCAGGTATTTCTTTATAGCAGTATGAGAATAGCCTAACACAAAATTCAATTAGCACTGAGTTTACCTACCTTATCCCCTACAATGTATAAGCCAGGAATAATTCAATACTTCCAGTCAGCTTTTGAGTAATTTTCACTATCTCATTTTACAGATAGTGAGACTGAACTTGAAGCTTCCTACGTGTATACCTTTTTTGTTTTTCATTTGGGAGAAGCAAACTGAGTGTAGTGGAAAGAACACAAACTTCAGAATCAGGTGCATTTTTGTTTTTTTTTTTAACCACTTTCTATGTTTCTCAGCGTGATGTAATGACTCTAAACTTCAACTTTCTCAACTGTCAAAGGAAATAAGGAAGTTGACCCTGAAGAAATAATGGGGGTTAAGTGGGAACACATACATGGAGGCCCTCGCTAGAGGAGCTGGCTCTCCAGGAGGTGAAATTGAGAGAAACACACACATCACCTGCTGTACTTCAGTTTGGAGCTTGGTTCTTAAGGTGGGTGAACAGAGTAGATAAAGAAAGATTAAAAAATCTTCCTACATATGTAATTTCATTCTGTTCATTCAGAGAATTAAACTGAGTCCCCGCTAGGATTGAGTCATGCTTCCTGGTTTTGAAACTGTCAGAATGCTTGAGAAAACAACAACAAACAACTATTACTGGTGGGTGAAGAAACAAGAAAGTTCTTAATGAGGCAAAAACAATGGCTGCTAGAGCAAGCTCTGGTCCCACAGAGCACTAATGGTTCCCACGCATTCCCGGGCTCCTCCTGTGCAGTGGGCCCCCTGGGCCTCACATGTAAAAGCAAAAAGGAAATAAATAGAACCATGAAATGCATGGTGTATCTATGTAAGCATCTTATCCCTAGCCTCAGAAAAAAAATGAGAAGAATGAATAGGAGGTCGGTTAACTGTAGTAACTTGAAGTCTATGTTCTTAGATAAGGATCCAGGTGGTCCCTGTGTAGAAGATAATAAAGAAATGCATGGTCTACTGTTGTACAGGCTTTTGCGAGGATTTGAGAAGGGTGAGAATTACAGGCTCTGCTGCAACCTTGCCAGGCATCTACAAGGTTGCCCGAGAACCCTTGTGCAAAAACTCAACCAGACTTTCCAAAGCCCCTGCAGACACTTCATTGGCATTCAGCTTTGTTAAAAACAAAACAATACAAAAAAATAGTTCAAGTTTGCTATTACAGCCTTCTTGCCTCCCTTCCCTCACACAAAGCAGCCCTGAGCCCAGCCCCATTGTTGTGAGAGCCTGCCCACCTCTCACTTTGCACTTCTCTGTCCTGTGTATTCACCTGGCTTGCCTTTCCCATTTCCATATCTGACCCATCCTTCACATTGTGAATGTGTCTTTCACTGGGAGCCCCTCGACTCCTTTAGCCCTAGGCTGCCTCCCTGCTATCTGGGATCCGCAGGGCCTCCCCTGTTGCACTGACTTCTTCTTCTAAACTGCAGTTCTTTCTTCCTCGGGCCAGTGTCCCCTGAACCAACCCTGGGTTGGTTCTGATGATACTAGCACACTTGCGCAAGTCTCAGTTCTGCGTGTGCCGAGCAGAGTGTCGGGTACATTCATGAGTGTTCACGCACATGTGAGTGGACATACAGGAGCCACTGCTCTGGAGTGTCTACCAGAGGGGCATTCACTGCAGCTCTGTGCCTTTGAGGCTGGACTCTGTGCTGGGCTTTCTGCTCTGTGCTTTTGAAACCACGTGGCTTAGGTTGGAATTCTGACTTGGCCACTTCCTGGATGTGACCTTGGGTGAATTCCTTAAATTCTTGATACCTCACCTGTTTCCTCGTCCATCAGGTGGAGAGATTCCTCACCAAAGGAAGAGATGAATGCTGCATATTTCCCTGGGTGTTGTGAGGATTAAATGAGTCGATATGTATAAAACACAGAACCAGACTCGGGCATTGTCCATACAGGCGAGCACTTTGGATGTAGAGGACATGGGCAGGGAGGCTTGGAGAGATTTGTCAGTCCAATCGCTGCCCATGCAGATCCAGGAACTCACATACAGAGAGGCCCAGAGCCTGTGTCAAGCCAGTTGGGTGACAGGCTCAGACAAGACTCTGACTCTGTGGACAGTGGACATTATCATGAGTGCCTGTGTGTGTGTGTGTGTGTGTGTGAGAGAGAGAGAGAGAAAGAGAGAGAGAGAGAGAGAGACATACAGAGAAGTGGGAGGATGAAGACAACGCCAGCCTGTTTCCAAATCTGAGCAGATTTCTAATTAGGATAACATTCAGCCATTCTTACAAGAAAATATAAGAAAGGGGGAACTCATCTCTGGGCCTGCTTAGAAGTACGCGGTGGCAGAAGGTAATCAAGCTTCCTTGAACCTCTGTAACTGCTTGGCTCAGAATCTGGCACCAGCTATCTTTGTTTCCCTATCTTTTCCTGAAGCCTTTAGCAATCGCTAACAATCCTATTTACGCTGTGTACCAGACAAACACTGTTACCGTCGCCATCTCACTATTTTTATCTAATATTGAAATTTCTCTTCCTAAGAGCAGCCCTGAATATATTACGATATCTGCTGAATAAATGATGTGCGTAATATACTGTGCAGAGATGGTATTTATGAAGCCCAGGTCTAGCTAAAAAGAAGGAATCATTCAGTTCTCGTTTGAAAGGAAATTCAATTGGATAAATTTTCAAGAAAGCAAAGTCATGTATTTTTTCTTTTAAACATCTATACAAACTTTTGGATTCAAGTCAAATTTTTTCCTATCCCTCCATGAGAGAGATTGCCCTGCCATTTGTAAAATCGAGGTTGTCTCCCTGTTCCTATGTGAGGCATGTCCCATTAGTACCATCATCATATTAGTAGAATAAATACAATGATATATCAAACACATTTAACAGTGTCTGAGACATTACAAATCACTCTCTCTAAATGTCTCTGAGTTAAAGGGGCTTTAAAGCCCTCCCATTTTGCAGGGGAGGAGGCTGTACAACAATAGGCAGTGCTAGGAAGTGGATCGCGATTTCTTAATGGCCCTTCCAGCTCTACGAAGTGTTTTAATATTCATCACACAATTTTCTTTCGCCTCTTATACTTCGTGTAGAGTAGCCATAGTGATGGTAGCAGTTATGATATTAATAAAACTATTCTTTGCTTATTACAACAGTTTATAAAGTATCGCTCTCCAGTGATACATTGGGGGACTGAGGCCAGAGGGAAAAAAGTGGGTAATTTATGCAAGCTCCCATGAGGAACCCTGGTTCAGCTTAGGACTTATGCTCCTGATGGCAAGTCCACCGTCTGTCTTTGTGAGTGTGCTGCTGTTGCTGCTGCTGTATTTGTCTTTCCCTTGGGGCTTTGACCCTCGTGATTCTGACTTGGGAAGCCAAAATCTGGTCAGCTTTGTTCACACAAAATTGAAAGTCAGAAAGTCAAGCACATGGTTAAAGAAGTGCCAATCTGGCCAGGTGCAGTGGCTCATGCCTGCAATCCCTGCACTTTGTGAGACTGAGGTGGGTGGATCACTTGAGTACCGGCCAACATGGTGAAACCCCATCTGTACTAAAATACAAAAATTAGCCGGGCATGGTGGCATGGGCTTGTCATCTTCCCAGCTACTTTGGAGGCTGGGGTGGGAGAAATGCTTGAATCCGGGAGGTGGAGGTTGCAATGAGCCTAGATCATGCCACTGCACTACAGCCTGGATGATAGACTGAGACTTTGTCTCAAAAAAAAAAAAAAAAAAAAAGAAAAAAAGAAAAGGAAAGAAAAGAAAAGGTAAAGAAAAGGAAAGAAAAAAAGAAAAGAAAAGAAGCGCTAATCCTCCTTTCTGAGTTTCCTCATCCTGGGATTTTACCTGTACATTCATTCGATCTGCCCTTAAAGACAAGAAGAAAAGAGAAGGCTTGAAACAACAACACTGCAAAACGTTCAGAAATTTTCTAAATAAATGTCTTTCTTTTTCAGATGGGGAAAATGATTTTGCAGGTGAAACTCAGAAAGATGAAGCAGCTTTCCAGAACCACAAAATGAACCAAGGGCAACATGAAGACGAAGACTCAGGTCTCTTTATTCTTTTTTGAGATGGAGTCTTGCTCTGTCGCCCGGGCTGGAGTGCAGTGGCCGGATCTCAGCCCACTGCAAGCTCTGCCTCCTGGGTTTATGCCATTCTCCTGCCTCAGCCTCCTGGGTAGCTGGGACTACAGGCGCCCGCCACCTCGCCCGGCTAGTTTTTTTTTTTTTTTTGTATTTTTTGGTAGAGACGGGGTTTCACCGTGTTAGCCAGGATGGTCTCGATCTCCTGACCTCGTGATCCGCCCGTCTCGGCCTCCCAAAGTGCTGGGATTACAGGCTTGAGCCACCGCGCCCGGCCCTCTTTATTCTTCTTAAAGTAATCTTTCCATTGTGTCAGAAGGCTGCTGCTTGGCGATCTTCAGACCATTAGGACAAAGTAACTCACCAATCAGGGGTTTACTGCCTTACCTGCCGGATCTGTTAGCCTTCCCAGACCTCAATCCTACCCCCTGTAAGATGGATTACAGGTTAGCAAAGTGGCTTCAAGAGTCTTTCCTTTTTTAGCATCTCAGGGCCCGATAACAAAAACAGAGCTGCATTCCCCAAAGCAAGAGCCCTCTGGGCAGGCACAGGGGCTGGGTGCAAAGGAAGGTCAAAGAAGTTTGGAAAAATTCTGCTTTCAATAGTTTCTTTGCAGCAGATTTGGAAGGATCATGTGCACTATGTGACTACCCTAGAGGGACAAGGTATGAAGTATTTCTCAACTTATTTGTGTGGAGACCTTTTTTTTTTTTTTTGCAAAGAATATCTTGCAGTACTAATGATCTGTGGATAATACTTCAAGTAAGGATGCTTTAGATCACCAGTGAACAAATTATGGTCCACAGATCAAATATGTCTTGCAAATAAAGATTTATTATTGCACAGACACACTTGGAATGCAGAGACTAAGTGGCCCACAAAGTCAATACCATTTACTATCTGGTTCTTTACAAAAGAAGTGGGTATCCCCTTTAGAGAATGGGACAATGGGCTCCTTTTACTTTTTATTATAACTGAGAGCCTCAGCATTAGTTACCATAAATGTTGGAGCCAGAACATTTTCCCTCCTTCCTAATAGTACAATGGAGTCTATCCACTGAGATGGTTGTTATGGACACATGTTTAGAGTTTTCACTTACAGTCCATCCAAGCATCCATTTACAGATGATATGGTTTGGCTATGTCCCCACCCAAATCTCATCCTGAATTGTAGCTCCCAGAGTTCCCGTGTTTCATGGGAGGGACCCAGTGGGAGGTAGTTGAATCATGGGGATGGGTCTTTCCCATGCTGTTCTTGTGATAGTGAATTAGTCTCACAAGATCTGATGGTTTCATAAAGGAGAGTTCCCCTCCACACTCTCTTTCTCTTCGGCTGCTGCCATCCATGTAAGATGTGACTTGCTTCTCCTTGCTTTCCACAATGATTGTGAGGCCTCCCCAGCCATGTGGAAGTGTGAGTCCATTAAACCTCTTTTATTCATAAACTAGTCTCAGGTATGTCTTTATTAGCAGTGTGAGAACAGACTAATACAACAGGTAAGTTAACTAAGACTCGCTTGCCAATATGACAACCTTGAGATCATATAGATAGCCCATTTCCAGGGCTGGGGTGGTTACATCCACTGCATAATGGCCTTGTCCACTTGGTGCAGAGTGGGAGAAACTGGGACGGAAAGGCCGCTTCTCTATTGCAAACTGCATCCAGATTGGAGGCCCATTCTAAATTTCCCAATGAAGAGGAATTGCAATTGAGCTTCTGCCTGTGTCATTCCAGGGCATGCTAACATTTTGCTATAGGTTTACATTTAACCTTAAATTTGTAGTTTTTTTTTCTTTTGTTGCAGATTGGTTTTCAGTGAACTGAATACTAAAAAGATATTATAGACAGAAACAACCCGTCTGGCTGATTGTTTCTTCCCAAAATGGATGTGATGATGAGCAAACGCTTTCATTTACATAAACAATCAGTTGAAAGGCCCTCACCGAATGTGAGCATTCATATTTGATGACATCCTGATTATAACCATAAATAACAATATTTTCATTGTTGGGTAATAAACATCATTACCCAGTGTGTTTTAGGTGAGTGGGCACTTAACGGGGTAAGAAGGAGATGATCAGGAAGATTAAGGTGAGAGCTCAGTAAGATGAGAAGAGATAACCTTGCAAATTTAAGGTGTACAATAAACATCTTTGCCAAGGGCCTGTTCGTCAATACAATTAGGTTTTTTGACTCATACCAGATAACTTGTGCAAATAAAATGTATCACAGCAGAAAAATCTTTTAATCACCCTACAAGCCTGTGTCAAGGGACAAAATGTGCCAGGTTCTGCCCTTGGTGAGCTCATGGTCTGGCGAGATGGCCAGAGCACTCATAGACAAGCCATGACAGTGCCGTGTGAAAAAAGTGTCAGAACAAAGAAAATAAGTTTTTGTGGGTCTTTTTCTGTGCAGACGTTCTACGATCCTGTGATTCTGATTTCATTGTTTTGTTCTTTTGCTTTGTTTTGTCTTTGATTGTTTATTTTAAAATTTCCATTTCTGTAGTTTTAAAATACTGTATTCATGTAGGATATACCTCCATAAAGCTCATTAACCTTCAGCACACAGGTTGATGAATTTTTACATATAAGCACACTTATGTGACCACCACCTAGATCAAGACACAGCATATTCAGTACCCCAAATGTGGACACTTTACTTTTAAAGTGAATTGTTTTAAACCCCAAAGCAGTGTACCTTATAAATAAACAAAGGAAAATAAAATTACAGAGACCAAAGGAAAATAAATTCTAAAAAGATTATGAGCCAGGCGTGGTGGCACACACCTGTAGTCCCAGCTACTCAGGAGGCTGACACAGGAGGATCCTTGATCCCAGGAGTTTGAGGCTGCAAGGAGCTATGATCACTCCGTTGCATTCCAGCCTGGGTAACAGGGTGACACCCTGTGTCAAAATAAAATAAAATAATAAGATGATGAAAGAGGCAGTGGTCATGAGCATAGGTGTTAGCACAGAGACCAATTCAAAACCTGGAGCTGGCATCCACAACCTGTGAGTCCCTAGGAAATGCATCTCATCTCTTTGAGACTCAGTTTCCCCAACTGCAAATCACCAATGACAATACCAAATTGGGAGGGTAACAACTGTGAGGTTGATAGGGAGGATTGTGCAGGTGACTAGTAGCCCAGGTAGAAGCCTTCCAGGATGTGGCCCACAATGAGAGGTCAGGAAATATTTGCTAGTCCTATGATGAGAAGACAGCAACAATGCAGAGATTCCACTTTGCAGTAGGTCAGTAGTTTGTATGGCCTCAAGTTACGGATTTACTTGTTCAAAGGAAATGCCATTCATAAGGGAAGAAGAACATGTCATTGATGGGGGTTCATTCATTGTGGAGTTCAGGGTAACTGTTTTCCAAATTAAAAAGAAAAGTGATTACACTGAGACTAAGAAATCTGGGGTTCATCTGTCTTTACATTTTTTGTGCCGTGATTTTCTCAGTTCTCCTTGTCACCTGGGTCTTTGTTATTTTCTGGGAACAGTGGACCTTGACCTCAACCGTTTGACAAGAGAACGTGAGATTTCAATTAGTTCTCATGCAAGGATAGTGCTTCTGGACTCTGGGGATTTTCTCTTTGTCACTTTGGATCCCATAATGAATACTCCCCATGTGATGGTTAATCTTATGTGTCAGCTTGGCTGGGTCAAGGTGCCCACGTATTTGGTCGAACATTATTCTGATATTTCTGTGAGGGTGTTTTTGGAGGAGATTAACATTTAAATTGGTGGACTTTGATTAAGCAGGCTGCCTTCTCTAGTGTAGGCTGACCTCATCCAATCAGTTGAAGGCCTGAAGAGAACAAACAACGACCTATTCTAAGAAGAAATTCTATGTAATACCCGAAATCAGCCTGTAGTATGGAAGTATGCATCTGCTCATCTCTGAGTCCCCCGCCTAACAGCCCACCCTGCACATTTTGGACTGATCAAACCTTCACAATTACACCAGCCAATTCCTTCAAACAAATCTCTATATGTGCATACACAACCTACTTGTTCAGTTTCTCTGGAGAACCCTGGCCCATATATCCCACAGAAAGAAGGAGAGTCCAATTTCAGTGGGGTTCATGATGCCAGGTACTCAGCAATCTCTTTAAGAGAAAATAACAGTCTCCAAAGTCCTGGAAGCCTGCACTGGAACTCTGGCATGTGTACTTCCTAATGCTTTGACAATGGTATGGTTTGGCTCTGTGTCCCCACCCAAATCTCATCTCAAATTGTAATCCCCACATGTCAAGGGAGGGTGAGGGTGATTGAATCAGGGGGATGGTTTTCCCCAAGCTGTTGTTGTGATAGTGAGTGAATTCTCATGAGATCTGATGGTTTTATAAGTGTTGGCAGTTTCTCCTTCACTATCTCTTTTTCCTGCTGCCTTGTGAAGAAGAAGGTACTTGCTTCTCCTTCACTTCTGCCATGATTGTAAGTTTTCTGAGGCCTCCCTGGCCATGTGAAACTGTGAGTCAATTAAACCTCCTTTCTTTATAAAACACCCAATCTTGGATATTTCTTTACAGCAGTGTGCAAATTGACTAATACAGACAGCATGAGTGTCTAAGCCTCTCTGAGCCTTGCTTTTCTCATTGTTATGGGGAGGTAGTGGAATCTTTGCTCCAGGCTACTTGGGAGAGTTAAATGATGTGTTATATTACCTCCTGGTCCATGGTAAACACTTCCCAAATGTTGACTTCTCCTTCTTCATTCTGAAAGCAGACCATTGGTAGAAAAGCTCTCTGGTTTTTTTTTCTCTTTTGCAAACTCCAGTACATTCTCTCTGACAAATTAGGACCACAAAGAGAGAGGTGATGGGAGAGATGAATGAAGCCCCAGTTCTTGCCTCTTCTTTTAATTCAAGTTTTATCTCTCTGGATAAGCATTATCAGACATTGGTCAAACATTTTATGGTTTAGAAAGGAGTTATAGTTCAGAGAAAGAAAATTACATAAAAGGAAAGAAGTAGTTACAAAATAAGTTCTCTGGTTCTGTGTATCTTTTTATTTTGTACACTAATTTCTGGATATGTCTGTTAATCAGCATTTAGCTGTTTTAAAACTGGTACAATTATTTTGTCAAAGGTCATAAGTGTTTTTTTGTTATTGTTTTTTAAATTAATCTTTGAAAATAAAGTTAATTTATAGTTTATTAACTTAGATTACTAGAAATCGCTCCCATGGGCTTTTCAACTGCAACAAGACCTCAGAAAAGTGAGTTTTTAGGACTAATCTGTAAGACTTAAAAACATTAATAGCTATCATTGAACCAACAGGAGGGAAAAATATACTGTCTATTCTCTCTCTCTGCATTCAGAACCAAGGTTTTGTATTTTCCCCATAAACAGCCAGAATCTGATTTTCCTGTTCTTTTTTCCTGCAAAACAAATGGCCATTTTCCATGATGATGATAATTACATAGCACCTAAGGGCTTGAAAACACATTCACTCTCAGGCTGTCTATGAACATGCTCTTAGCTCACTCCCGAGAAGAAAGGAGTTTTATTGACAAACTGTTTTTCAGTTGAATGAATTGAAGCTCAGGGAGGTGGGCTGGTTTAATCAAGCTCAGGTGGCTACAAGTGGTTGAGGCAGGTCTGAAAACTGAGGAAGGAGTCAAGCCTGTGCACTTTCCTGTGATAAAAAGATGGTGTCTAAATTATACATACTGAACAACCAAATTGAAGACTAGCCCTGTCCCAATACCTAGGTCCCGTCTCTTCGCAGTCCTCCCCATCTTTAAGGCCCCAGGCAGGTATGCCCAGATTTTGAGAACTGACTAGGTCATTCTAAGCCTCAGTCCAAAGTGACCAGTTGAGTGTTTCCAAAGGGCCACGGTGCAAGAAAGCCCAGTGGGCATCTCCTGTTTGAAATTCAGGTCCTTCCCCTGACATGCATTAACCATGTGATCTTGTCCAAATTGCTACTTCTTTTTGACCCTAATTTTCCCATCTATACAATCTTTCTAATGTGATCTTACCCACCTGGCAGCATGATTTTAAGTATTAAATAAAACAATGTGTGCAAGTGTATGAGGATCAGATTTAAGCATATAATAGATGCTTAATACGTGTTATCCCAACTTCTCTCTTCTCTGGAATGAGTTCACTTTGCTTAAACACATTGATGTTGATAGGCATATATGGAAAATGTGAGGTGTGGTGAAGCAGAGGTTGCAGAAGGTCACCAAACCTGACTCTCCTTCTTCCTGAGAACACGGCAGACCACATTAACTGGCCTCCTTTGCAGTTAGGCATTGTTGTGTGTCTCTGAACATGATGAAGAAAATGATGGTGATTTACAAAGATGGTTCTTTTCCTTCAGAAACACACATTTAGAATGAACTTAAGTAAGCTGTAAACTTCAGATATGCCCAATCATTGATAGTTGGGGGTTTACATGTTATAGTGGCTAGTGTTACCTTATCCAGTACTTACCCATGCAACATGGTCCATTCACTTAGAAATAGCTCACACACCTAGATGCACAGCAGCGTGTGCACACACACAGACACACACATATACACACACACCAGAAAAGTAACATTTTGTGGACACAGTGAATGTTTTATGGAATTTTTAAAATTCTTGATAGTTTCAAGAATTAAAAAATTTATATTTGGAGAGACTTTCAGAGGTCAATTGAGAATTTCCCTTTTATAGCTGTCTTGCAGGTGACTACCCACTGCTTGAACCTCTCCTCTGATACGGTGCCCACTGTCTCCCATGAAAATTCCTGGCCAAGACAGCTCTAAGTGTTACAATGTGGGCTTCATGTCAAGATCAGAGCTGCCTTCTCTAATGCCTAGCCATTCACCAGGGCTCCAACCTCTGAGAACCAAGAGCCTGCTTGTTTTCCTATAGAAAATTCCCTTAAATAATTGAAAATATAGC
The DNA here is from genome assembly GCF_009764315.1 of Trachypithecus francoisi. Classification (NCBI taxonomy): domain Eukaryota; kingdom Metazoa; phylum Chordata; class Mammalia; order Primates; family Cercopithecidae; genus Trachypithecus; species Trachypithecus francoisi. The sequence goes on along the minus strand of NW_022681468.1, from coordinate 9,158,219 downwards.
CAGTTCCTCCATAACCTTTGCTTTGAAAGTGCACGTTTGTTTAGTGTGATTGATGTTGTAAGGAACAATGTGACATTACAAAACTATGCCTAGCTAGATGGAGCCACATAGAAATGTGAGACAACTTATCTCCCCATCTCAGGTCACCCTTCGTCCATCACTTCACAGTAACTCACAAGCCTCCCCACTTTCCAGGCCCACTTCCACAAGCAAGCTTCAGGCCTTTCTCAAAGTAAGTGTTGTATTTATTGTAGCATGCATATACTTATTAACTACTTAACAGGTGCAAAAGGGCAGTATCTCTTCTATTAGGCCATTTTTAAAAATGTGTCCCTGATGAAGTTTTTGAATGTTGTGCCCCAGCCTAATTTCCTCTCTAATCCCTGGGATTGTGAGTGATTTTTAGGAACACAGATGCCACAGTATAGCAGAACTGACTGTAGAACTTGCCTCTTCCTTTGGCCTGTTGATGAGATAGGGGAGTATTTGCCATTAAGGTACATCTTCACATTCTCTCAATAGAAAAGAACCTTGCATCAGGCTTGGCCTGGTGCTGGAAACTCAATGATGAGTAAACACAAGTAGTTCTTGTGTTTCCAGAGCTTACAGATTATAGTCTTTCCAGCCTCTCAATTCTCCTAGGAAGAAGAACAAATAGACAAACAAAGGAGGATGACAATGAAATGATGTAATTTCTGGCTCAGCTAATCCATCCACTGAAAACAGAAAAAGGAGTGAATTCATGTTGGTGGGTCACTTGTACCAGTGCCTATGCCAGGTGTTTATATAACCATTAAGTCCATTCAGCCCAGCTACAAGCCCTGGAGTGATCTTTATATCTTCCATTTTGGAAGTGAGGTACTGGGGACTTTTAGCATCTTCTCAAGACTTGACTAGGGCTCAACTCCCATTGAGCTCTGACACTAATTCTTGTGTATTTTCCAATACGCCATGATTTTCCCCAGTGTGCTTTCTGCTTTATCCAATGTCCAATTAAGGACCAAATACGTTTTTGATGATGATGATTCTTTGCATGGTGTTCACATATTAGCCAGGAAAGTGGGAGTTGGAACTACCAAATAAAAGTAGGCAGGATTCGCCTGACCATAGAGGGCAAAAGACAAAAACAAGTACGTAGATTATGAACAGATATTATTTGAAGTCAAGCCCAATTCAGAACTAATAAAGTCTGCATAATCCATGCCATCATAAAATGAAACATTTTGTAAAATTGCATCACATATGGAAGTGATGACCTATAATCTAGTGTCTATGAAGTGCAAGGGTGATTTCAAAGCTGTATTTCAAGGAGTCTTTGAGAGATCATTTGGGGCCAGAAATGGCCAATATATGGAGTTGTGGCATTTGGTGCCAGCATGGAAACTATGAGCTGGAACTGCAGCCAGGAATGCAGTAAGAAGAGACTATGCATCCTGTTTCTACGACTTATATTCATCACCGCGGACAACCAGGTAATTCAATTATCTTTGGCCTTGCAAATCTGTGTCATGTGGTTTATGTGCCTTTCTCTATCAGTCCCTGCTGTTCCGTCAGGCCTGAGGCTGGTGACCCTGGGCTGGATGGAGGAAGGAGAGCACTGGTGTGCACATGGACGGGAGGCTAAGAAGAGGAATCTGCGTTATTTACTCTGAAAGTGATGACAATGATCTCGTGGTCCAGAATGCTTTGTCCCTTGGAGCCCCCAGTAAGAATAACATAATTCACTTTTATAGCATCACATTTTATACAAACACTTTTGTTGGTGAAGAAAAATGTCTCATCTGACATGATTGCAGGGGAAATCTCCTTGTGTTCTTTCTCTCCCTTGACCCTAATATTCTTGTGCCCATCTATAAGCACACATAAAATGTGTGGCATGCAGGATGGTAATGAGATGGCAGACTTTTTCTAACATCAGAATTTCAATAAGGATGAAATTTGCCTCCAAAAGAGGACAGTGATCTTTTCACAAACACTGTCCTTTGTCCTGAGGCACAGAAAATCCCCAAATCCCTAAAATATTTCGTCTGAAGATAAGATAATTTTGCTCTAGCTTAGGCTGAAAAAGAAAGAAGGGGGAAAAGTCATCTATCAGATGCAGCCAGAAAAGTCCTGTTGCTTAGGGAGAAGGTAAATTAAAGGCTCCTATCTTATCTGTATTTCAATTAAAATCTTATTTTTGGTCCCCGGCAGTGCAACCCGTTGAAGTCTTTCCAAGTAAAAAAAAAAAAAATGCCATTTCAGTAGGTGGACGTTAAAGAAATCTTTAATGGATATGTTCTACATGTGATATGGGCTACTTTTCATGTAGGGAAGAAATGACATGAACAATATTTTGAAAGAGATATGAAATTTACAAAAGTCGGAAGGGCAATGGATGTATTACCCTGGTGAATTCTTTCTCACAGGGTCTTTTTATTCATTGAACCCCATTTGAATATCTGCTAACCCACCCCCAATAGGTAAGAAATTATAGCTAAAGGGTTTGGGGGAGGAGATCGAGGAAAGGGAGTTAGGAACTGTCTGAATATCTCGTTATCAAAATCCTTTTGAGGCACTGAGTTCAGGACTGGGTTTATCTCAACAAAGCAGGCAAAAAGAAAGAAGCCCGTATTCAGATTAGAGACTGCTACCCATGTGAATAACTCTTATTGAAACAGCTTAGTAGAACCCAATGAATAAGACCTAGTGCTTCATGCCAAATCATAGACTAAATGAGGCATCAAGTAATAAATAGAACAATCAATCAATCAATACAATTAAATGCAAAGAATATATATAAACTAGGTTCCAAAGTAAAAATAAGGCAATTGTAAAAAGTGAGTTTTGTGTCAGCCATCAAGGAAACACTAATGAGGAATTTGTATGGCCACAGTATTGTGCTGTATAATCCTTGGGGGGTAAGGATGGAGACAGGATAAAGGAGTGATACGGCTTGGCTCTGTGTTCCCACCCAAATCTCATCTTGAATTGTAATTCCCACATGTCTAGGGAGGGACCTGGTGGGCAGTGATTGGATCATGGGAGTGGATTTCCCCCTTGTTGTTCTTGTGATAGTGAGTGAGTTCTCATGAGATCTCGTGGTTGATAAATGTCTTGTGCATCGCTTGCCCTCATTCTCTCCCCTGCCACCATATAAGACGTGCCTTGCTTCCCATTCCACTTCTGCCATGATTGTAAGTTTCCTGAGGTCTCCCAAGCCATGTGGAACTGCGAGTCAATTAAGCCTCTTTTCTTTATAAATTACCCAGTCTCAGGTATTTCTTTATAGCAGTATGAAAATGAACTAATATAAAGAGTATGTTCCAGAGTGAAGGGAGGAGGTGTAGGTTCTATGGCTAGCTTTGCTACTAATGACCAAGACAAAGGTCAGTAAACTTTCTCCATGAAGGACTAGATAGTAAATAGTTGAGGCTTTGCAGACCATACGGTGCCTGTTGCAACTACTCAACTCTGCTACTGTAGTGTGAAAGCCACCATGGACAATATATAAATGAATGGACATGACTGCATTCCAATAAATTTTTCTTTGTGGGCATTGAGATTTGAATTTTTTACATGTTGGAAAATATTATTCATTTTTCCCAATCATTAAAACATATAAAAACCACTCTTTACTCACTGATGATACAAAGAGAGACAGTGGCCAGATTCAGCTTCTTGGTGATAGATCAGCCAAGCACTGATCAAGATGATACCTCAATACCACCATAAAGTGGCCAGGTTCACTACTGAAGAAGTGATTTAGATAGTTCAAGGTGTGAATTGTGAGAGCACCTTAAATATTGGAGTTCCAAGAAAAAGCATCAGCAGGACTACTGTTGGGACAATTAGGCTGCATGGGGGAAGAGAGAGGCTGTGGCTCATTTGTTAGCTAGAAATGTTATCAGAGGGAGTGATGGGCTAACGATAATAACGTAGTATGTTGTCTTACTGAGCCAAATTACTGAGCACTTATCCCAAACCAGGCACTGTTCTACACACCCTTCCAATTCTTTAAGCTTTACATCAATGGAAAGAGATAGGTGTTTTTTTCTACTACCACACTGCAAATGGGGAAACTGAGACCAGCGGAGTAAACTAACTTGCCAGAGGGCACAGAGCTGATAAGTGATAGATCCAGAAAACACTAGAGCTGGGAAGTTGGAAAGTGCCATGTAGAAGTACAGACCTGGAATTCAGGGGTCAAATAGTCTGAGCTCCTATTGGGCCTTCACCACTTGCCAGTTCCAGGAACCAGTTTCCTAAACTGTGAGCCTCACATTCCTCCTCTGTGAGACAAAACTATCATTGAATCTACTTTCTAATGTGAGATTGAGACATAATTAAACTTATGGCTCATAACTAGTGACCAATAAACATTAGCTAATACTACCATTAACTGTAAATTTTCCTTAGTCTTTTCAAACCCTTTTGAATGTGGAGCTTTTAAAACAGTATATTCTTTGCTTTGAAATTCCCTCAGTCGGACTTTGATTCCTCTGAATCTGTTCTTTGTATTAGGATTTGGCAAATGAGGCCATGGTCACTCCATTTATAAATTCATAAATATTACGATATTGTAAACAGCAGGGAAAAGTCCTGAGGATGTTTTTAGACAGCCCCTGGAAAAGCCCCAGGAGTGCATATATCGTCGCAGACTCTATTGGGTCTGGAAACATAAGCAACAACAGCACCGCTTATTGAATGCAGACTCCATGGGCTCCAAGGGACCTGGAGGCGAATCTCACCTGACCCTTGCTTTCCGGGAGGGCGACATGCAAATCACTCCCACCAGCATTCTGGGTGCATGTGCAGCCAGTCCCTCAAGTGTCTCATCCTGAGGAAGACCCATATGATCCACTCAGCAGACTCCGTCTTGTTTTATGAACATCCCTAATTATTTTAGACAATGGGATTCTCAATGTTTTGAGGATTTTCTTTTTCTTTCCAATAGTTCTTGATTTTAAAATCAAGATCAGATCCTACCATCGCATATTCCAAGTGCTCCCATCCTAATAATTTCTGGAGACTTCGTGTTCTTTAGAACAAGTTCAAATCCAAAATAGCATTTTCCCCCCGTGACATTCAGGATCTATCAAACTCTCATTCTTCTATTTATACAACAGAAATTTATCAGTTTTTATTTCTATCTTTCAATAATTTTACAAAGCACAGAATCTAGCATCTCCGAAATTGGGACGTACCTTAAAATCAATGGCACACTTCCAGGACACATTCTCAACACTGTATACCAAGGAGCACTGATGACACAGTAGACACAGCCTTCATGTATATGTACATCAGAGGACCTGCATTGCAACTTGCAGATTCTCAGAGATAATGGTAACCTGGACATAATGGTAACCAAGATTTAAGGGTACAGCTTGTTTTTTTTAACCCCTGGACTCAAACAGTTGTGGGAAGTGGTGAACCAGTTGGGTTTATCAACATTCCCAAATAGGAGTCAAAAATAGGCTAGCTGTCCATAATTGCAAAGACAACCTAATTGTCTGGCATCAATAACCTTTGTTCTTTTATGGATTCTTTTAAGCAACACTGCATCATCCTCATTCTTGATGGCAGAAAAACAAACACTCTGGAACAAACACAGACTCCAACTGGAAAAGTGACTCAAGAAAGTTGCAACCTGTGAACAAGTTTTAAGACTATTAAGACCATACCTCCCTTTTTATCACAAGAATTATATATAATGAAAATCTACATCTACTTAAATCTAAAGGATTTCTTTTGTAAGTGTGAAATACAATTTCTAAGTAATAAGAAAGAATTGTGCTGTGGTTTTATTATCAATGTTCTTTTTTTCTTACTTTTTTTATTGGTGGTACTTAAGATATTGTTTCATCTTACAATTGATATCTTAGATTCAATAAAATATGGTTGCGTGTTAATCACAGACTATACTGGGATCAGAGACACCGAAGAACAGAGATAGTCCTTGCTGTAAGGACTCAGAATCTGCTAAAATGATATCAGCTCTCAGGTCCTCTAGATATGATTTCCTCGGACTATGCCTTCTCAATTCTATGGATGCACATTTAGTTATCCTTCAAGGTCCAGGTTAAATAATATCTTCAAAGAGATATTTTCCCAGATAGTGCATCATCTGTCATTCTCTGCAGAAATAACAACTTTTTCCTTGGCACCTCTATAATGTTTTTATTATAGTTGTGGGCACTGGAGCCAGGCACCTTGGTTTAAATCCTGGCGCATCCTTTTGCTACTTCTGTGGCCTTAGGCAAGATAATTAGGTACACTGAGCCACATCTATATTGTGGATCTATATCTCATTCTCATCTCGGATACCTATTTTGAGGATTAAATACATTAATATGGGTAAGGCATTTAGAAGAGTATCTAGCAAAAAGTAAGCAGATTTGACCATTATCATGCCACGTGTCAACCTTGATCCCACTGTAATTTGGTTCGTTGTGATGTGGGTCTGCTGTCAGCTTCATTTCTTTCCCTGCAGAGAGTATGGCATTTGGCTCAGAGGACAGAGTCGTTCATTAAGCACATCCACAGACATTTGTTAAACACCTAGTATGCATTAGCCATTGTTCTAAGCGCTAATAATAAAGCTCTTAAAAATATCTGTGGAATGAATGAGCTAATAATTATTCACTTTACAAATAGTGGTGTGATAGCCAGAAAACAGACCAAGCACTTGGAATGCATGAACTCTTCACGTGATCTCTGTCATGTTTTGTATATTTTGCACAATGTTTATGTGTTTAAACTAACAAATACTTTCCTAAAATTACTACCACCACACCTGATAGCATGGTATTCTAGCCTGCTTTCTGGTTCAACTGAACTCTCCTAAGGGGCTATCTCTGACTCATCAGGGATCATGCCTCTTCGTAATGTTAAAAGTCTCCACATGCAGGCCGGGTGCGGTGGCTCAAGCCTGTAATCCCAGCACTTTGGGAGGCCGAGACGGGCGGATCACGAGGTCAGGAGATCGAGACCATCCTGGCTAACCTGGTGAAACCCCGTCTCTACTAAAAAATACAAAAAACTAGCCGGGCAAGGTGGTGGCAGGTGCCTGTAGTCCCAGCTACTCGGGAGGCTGAGGCAGGAGAATGGCATAAACCCAGGAGGCAGAGCTTGCAGTGAGCTGAAATCTGGCCACTGCACTGCAGCCCGGGTGACAGAGCGAGACTCCGTCTCAAAAAAAAAAAAAGTCTCCACATGCAGTTTGCGGCATTTAGATTCCAAATGTTTCAGCCTCAGCTGTTCACCTACTCTCCCTCTGCTCTCCAAGTTTTCTCAACTATGAACCTTGTCTCCAGCCTGTACCCTTTCTCAACACTTCCAAGCTGACATAGACTCAATTTCTTTTTTGGTTGTGTTTTTGTTTCTCTATCTCAGCCCTTCTTCCTCGCTATAAACCAAATGTTTGTGTTCCTGTAAGTTCATATGTTGAAATCCCAGCCCCAATGTGAGGATATTTGGAGGGGGGACTTTGGGAGGAGATTAAGTCATGAGGGCAGAGCCTTCAAGAATGAGATTATCAAAGGGACCCCAGAGAGCTTGTTTGCCCATTTTGCCATGTGAGGATACAGTGAGAAGACGGCCATCTATGAACCAGAAAACAGGCCCCCACCAGACACTGTAAGTGCCAGTACTTTGATCTTGAACTTCTCAGGCTACAGAACTGTGAGGAATAGATTGCTGTCAGTCATAGACCTCCCAGTCTATGGTATTCTGTTATAGCAGCCTGAATGGCCTAAGACAACCCCAAGCATAACTTTTAAGATAACATTTGCTTTCCCTCATAGGCAACCTCCCCACTTTCTCCTCACCTGACAGCAGCTACAGAAAAGTGATGTGTAGCTGCAGGTGCTACTCACCTAATATTTCCTAGTCTCCAACTTCTGGGCACAGGGTAAGTCTGTTTCAGGAACTCTGCAACAGCTTCGGCCAATGTGTTGTGAACTAAGGAAATATGGCTCACTTCCAGGTAAAGCATTTGTTTGCATGTGAAGACCCTTCAGTTCTCTTCTGACCTGGTGATAAGAATAGTCATCAGGCTGAGTTTTGGAGTGAGAAGTCAAGGAATAGAACCCCGTTGGCCTCATGATGGACTTGGGGCATGAGAAAGGGAAAATGATCAGATGCTATTAGTGATGAATATCTGGGAGTTTCCTAATATCGCTGTAGAGTGGATACAATTGTCCAGACTGCTAAGGGCAGACAACATTTTCTACATCCTTAAGCTCTATTTCCTTTTGGCTCATTAACGGCTCATGTACTGTGGATGAAATCCACATGACATTTTTGGTAAAACCTCAGCCAAACATTTTCAGGTCTCTCTAGTGTATCCTATGGAAGATGGACTGTGTTGCCAAGTTGTATGCTGATGAACCAGTTCCGGCATTTATTACAATTGAAAAGTAGCAGAACACTGTCTAATAGAACTTCTACTGCTTAGTGAACAGGGCTGGAATTAGGTAATGGTGGCAGACACATTATAAGCAATCGTGCTTGATGCAGGGTTCACTTAGATTCATTCACGGTGTGGAGTCATTTCCAAATGCCAGTCTCCACTCTGTGTGCAGTACCAGCATCTAATATTTCTAAACATATTTTGGCTCAGTGACACGTTAATGGTATACAATAATACTCGGCTTCCCTCTTAGAAAAATGGATACTCTCATTTCTCTAAACATTGGGCCTTTACCTTTAACCATTTCCATTTAAATGCAAATTTCAATCATGTCCACCTTTCTGTGTTCCAACATGAGCATACAGAAGTGATAGCAGCTTGAATCCAAATTTCAAGAGGCTGGGAGCTGCTTTCTATGGGGGTCCTAGATAAGTTTAAATGATTAGTTTTTGTGTCACTTCATGTTGCTGAGATTAGTCTCTAAGGGAATATTTTGCCTTTATTGGGAGGAGTGGCTAAGTCAGAAGAAGGAAGGATGGCTTTCAGAGCAGTGGACAGACACAGGGATGGATGGACCAGAAGTGATTAACACCTTAATGGATCCTGGCTTATATTCTTAGACATGGACCCCCAAAGACAGAATTCAGGACCCAGGGGACCCTAAAGAGCTTTGATGTACAATGACTGCATTGAGTTTTCCTTCCTGAGGATGGTCTTAGTTTCTCAGCATATAACCTCTGTCATCGTCATCAAGTCCTGAGTTAATGAGTCCATGCTCCCTGGCCTGATCAATCCTACCTTATCTATAGACAGGATTCTGGGGTCCAGGTCAGGTTAGACCAGGAGAGCAGCCTTGTTAACAGTAGGGGAATGAGGGGTCTGCACAACCTTGGAAGGCACTGAATGGGAAGGGGTTTATTGGGCTAAGTCCTTAGGAGGGCAAAGGTGGGGAGTGACAGGCCTTCAGGGTACCACCCAGTGAGAGAGCCAGGACCCAGTGATGAGGGCTTCTGGACTACAGAAGCTTCTAGAAGTTTGTCTTTTCGAGGAAAGAACATGGGTTCAGGATTCAGACTGCCTGTGTTCAAATCAGGCAATTTCATTTCCCAGATGTGGGACAATGAACAACGCTGTTTACTTGGGTCTGAGTTTTTGCAAACACAGAGCCAAAAAACAGTAGTTACACTCATGGAACCATACCAAGGGCAAATATGCTAATGACTCAGGTACATAGCTTAGAACAGTGCTTGCTCCCCTGCAAGTGTGCAGGGAAAGTTGAGTAGGATCCAGTGCAGAGGACGAGGGGGCAAGAGGTCATGGTATTTGCCCTTCTCCTTTATCACCTGGTGGCCTGAAAGATTTCCTCATGTTCAGCAGTGAAATCCTTCAAGCTGAAAGGCCTTCCCTTGGGATGGAAAAGGAATCAAAGAGAAGCTGTTGTTACAAAGGCCCGAGTTGTCCCGAGATCAGAGAAAGGCCCTTGAGGAAGCATATCTAACAGGAGAAGGACACAGGCTTCCTGTTGAAAGCAAAGAAGAAAAGGGAGGTTGTGGAGCCAGCAAGCCCTAGATTGAGGCTTGGTCCTGACGGTTGCTATTTAGAAACTACATGATGTTGTTATCATGAATTGATATAATATTATTGAACATTCTCTTCCCAATTGGGAAGGTGAGATGTGACTCACTAAAAACTCCAGAGTGGCTGTAGGTTGCGTTAATAAAAAAATGAGGTCAAAGCCAAGACAGGTGAATCCCTGAACAGTGCTGGTTGAACAGCTCTGAGGTTTATCTTTGCTTCAGGGCTATGCCCTTGAACAGGAGTAAAAGCAAAATATGGGAAGACCTCAGAGGAGCCTGTCTATAATCAGAGAGGATGCACCAGGCTATGTCCTGTGATATGGAAGGGAAGGGAGGATGCCTTAGCATGGAGGGCAGAGTCTCCTAAACAGCCTCTTTCTGGAAGATTAGCCTTATGGTATGCAGCCAAGAGTGGCAGAACTGAGCACACTGGGAGGATTAAAGGGCACGGAAGGCAAGATTTTCCCATAATCTGGATTTTGTATCAAGATCAAAGAGGCTGTCGACCAGGTGATGGGCACCCTTTCAACAGAGAGATGCAAGGTGCTTCCTGCTTTACATGGGAGATGACTGAGGTGGACACTGGGTTGCTAATGGGATTAGGATTCTCAGATTGCCTCTCCAAGAGAAGTTTTCTGCTTCTGTATATCTCAGGAGCTAAGGAATTGCCATGAAAATGTTATTCCCTTAACAGCCAGCAAAGGGAGTTTCTTATTCTAAAGGCAGGCAGATGAGTTCTTCCCTTCTAAAGAAACACTTGAATGTTGGAGTCAGAGATGCAGGGAGATGGTGGCAAAGGTAAGAGGGGCTCGCTGCTCTGGCACCAGATGGTTCAGCAATACTTGTCATGTATCTGGGACCTCCCTGGTGGAGGAGAAATGACTTCCACAGCCTCTGCTGGAACTGGGCCGAGGCTGTGTGAGGAAGTGAACATGAAACCTGTGAACTGTCACTCCCACAGCCAGTTTGTTTTTTATCAAGACAAGCCATTGTGGAAGCTTTCTGAAGAGTGGATTTGTGGCTGAGTGCGTGGCTCACATCTGTAATCCCAGGACTTAGTGAAGCAGAGGCAGGTGGATCCTTTGAGCCCAGGAGTCTGAGACCACCCTGGGCACCATGGCGAAAACCAGTCTCTTAGAAAAAAATACAACAAAATAGTTGGGTGTGGTGGCACGTGCCCATAGTCCCAGCTACTGAGGAGGCTGAGGTGTGAGGATGGCTTGAGCCTGGGAGGCATAGGTTGCAATTAGCCTAGTTCACACCTCTGCATTCCAATCTGGGCAATAGAGCCAGACTATATCTAAAGGACAAAGTCTCTCTCTCTCTCTCTCTTCCCAAGCTGCTCCTTTCTGAGATCTGCAATTGGATGGCCCCTCTCATCATCTGGCTTCAGCTCAGATGTCCAGCTGCCCTCAGGAAGCTGCCTCCTATACCTGTGACCTCATCACTTGTCACTCTCTACCACTACACCTTGGCTCACGTTCCACAGCACTCACCTCTCTTAAGGAATTCACATAAGTGGTATGTGCTTGATATTTACTTTCTGTTTCCCTACCCCTCAATGGTATTTTGACCACACCAAAGCAGGAAGTATGGTGATCCTGTTGACTTCTGTTTGTCCAGAAATGAGGACTGTGCCTAACACATGGCAGGTGCTCAAGAACTACTGATAGGATTTATAAATTATTGATAGAATTTAGAATCACAGGTCAAGTTCAGACCCAAAGCAACTTTATCAACCTCACACAGTTACTACTTGCAGAGAAGAGAGACCATCCCGGCCTTGGTTCTTTATAAACTGTACTGCAAATTCTTGTGTTGCTTCTGTAAGATAGAAGACATTAGCCACAGTTTATGGATAAGTAACCTCAAAACACACAAGCATGCACACACACATACACACGCACACACATTTGTTTTTCTGCTAGGCAAAACTCCTGTGGATCTCAGAAAGTCCCCGGAAATGTCACAGCTGAGGTCCTAACTTTGTGGGCTATAGGCCCAGCTGGTCAAGAATCCAGGGCACAGGGGACAAGCAGGACCAATGTTTAAGAACATCCCCCTTCCAGGGCCAGCTCCAGCTTCCCAGGACCAGAAAAGTTCACCGCACATTGAGGCTCACTCCCAGGGGACAGCATCCTAACCAGAGTCAGATGTTTCAGCTACAGGAGACAGGCCAGTCCCTTTAAGTTTGGGAAAACTTGAAAGAATTCTAGAAGAGCCATAAATCTTGAACTGGAGCCTTTTATCAACCTCTAATTTATCATGGTCTCTGAATTACTTTGACTGGAAAAGTCGTAATCCATATGTACTGGAAATTTGGTCGACACAGGCCTGCCTTTCACGACAAAAGTGGTTCTTGACACATGTGATTTAGCCTAAAGAGATTCCACATGGTGGCAACTTGTCTCTACATCCCTCACCCCCATGCTGGTCGTGCTCATTCACTCAGCAGACATTCTCAGACCATCTCCACATTGCCATGTCTTACATTTGCTTATAGAGAGACAGAGAGAGAAGAAAATTCTATTCCCAAGACACTTGACATGGAATGAGAAACATAGAGAAGCAGACAATTACATTTTAGTGTGATAAATGCCAGAGAAGTCAAGCGTGGTGTCTTGTGAGGCTGCCAAGTAAGGGCATGTGACTAAACCTAGGGCATCAGAGAAGGCTACCTGGAAAAGGCAATGCCTCCTCTGAGACGTAAAAGCCTTCAGAAAGCAAGGACTATATAAAGGCCTGAAGATGATAACACGAAATGGTGGGGATCTAAAATTAGCGAGTTGTGGCTTAAACTAGAGCAGATGACATTGTAGGCATGTTGCTAGGGCGTGGCATATAGGAAGATCTCTTCTCTGAGTTCCAGACACATCCCATGGGCATGCCTGGCATCTGCATTTGGTTGGCTGATGGACCATCTCCAACCTAACGTGGCCAAAGCAAAACTCTCGATTCCCTCCCATGACCATACTTCTTCTCCCAAGCCTGTCTCATGTCAGTTCTTCCCCATCTTGGCCCATGGCTCCACCATGTGCCCATTTGATCAGGCCCCAAATCTGGAAGTTAAACTTGTCTCTTCTCTTCCCATAAACTCCCTCATCTGGTCCATCAGTGAGTCCTGCTGGTTTTACCTTCAAAGCACACCCCAATTTGTTTACGTGTTACCACCCTACTCTACCACCCCAGCCCAGGCTTCCATCTGCTCTTGTGAACTTCCTGTAGGTATTTCCTGTATAGGAAATAGGACTCTGGATTCCTTACCAGCAGGAATGGTGACACACTCATCATAGTGCCCCAACACTGATCACAACTGCTTGGATACATGCCTACCTGTGCACATTTGAGACTATTTGAAAGTCATAAAAAATGTTCAGTTTGCCTTCAGTCCTTTCTCACACGTGTTTGGTAAAGGCAGAGTAAAGAGCATAAATGACAAATCCTCCCAATTTGGGAATATCCCTATGTACCAGCTTCTAAATCCTCTGCTAAGGACAAGAGTGTGCAGGGGCACAAGAGGTGACCTTATGGAGCTTAGAGCCTAGTGGGCAAGGCAGAGGAATGTCCAGTCATAACAGAGTGGGAAAGGACCCTGATGAAGGTCATTGTGGGTGCTGGCAGGCTTGGCTTAGGGGTGCCTATTGTGGCTTTGAGGAGTTGAGTCAGCTGCAATAGAGATGGTTCTTGGGGCAGGAGATGCAGTGGCAGTGTGAGTTTGGGGGAAGACTCTGCAGTGATTATTTTACATCTCTTTAGTGAGGATGACCGCACAAGTCATTTGCTTTTTGCGTCAGTGCGATCATTAGTAACCTGTCCTCCTCCTCACTTTTATGATCTAAAGTGTCCCTGTATGAACAATACATTTAATGGCCTCCCTATTTGTAGGAGAATATTGTCACTGCCAGGGCACCCACCAGTATAACAGAAGGAGCTTTTTCCTAATGCACAGTGGACTAAAGTCGAACCTTTCAGTTAGAAAAAACTTAAGTAATCCTAAGGCCACTCCCACTGTCCTGTGCACCAGCAGGCACTGAACTGGGGAGGACACACGCCCACTGACCAGCTACTGTGTGTGAAGTATCCACAAAACACTTCCAGGTGCAACAGCCCAGGGACAGGGGAGCTCTTTACCTTGCAGATGAAGAAACAGGACTTCAGTCATTTTTTTCACAAGGCCACATACTCAGTTCATGCTAGAACCAGCATTATCTGGATTCCAGAGTTTATTCACTTTCTTTACACTCTGTCGATGCTCACTTGGCCCTTTCTGAGACAGCTAGAAACCAGGACCAAGTGGGTTTGTTCATATGATGCTGGTTTATTTCTTTAGTCCTTCTTACTATTTTTGCTTTGGTTGTTGTTAACACTCTTCCTCCTCCCTAAGTGCCATAAAGGAAATTTCAAGTCTGTGGACATCAGCTTGATTCTGGTTACTACCACCTGACTCATGGTAAAACCTACACCCACCTTTCCGGTTTTGAAGAAAGTAGTTTATTTTGGCTCTATTTGCTTATTTCAGTTCAGGAGATGTGATGGTTAATACGCAGTGGCAACTTAACTGGATTGAAGGATGCAAACTATTGTTCCTAGGTGTGTCTGTGAGGGTGTTGCCAAAGGAGATTAACATTTGAGTCAGTGAACGGGGAAGAGCAGACCCACCCTCCATCTGGGTGGACACAATCTAATCAGCTGCCGGCGTAGCTAGGATGAAGCACACAGAAGGAAGTGGAATGAGCAGACTCACTGAGTCTTCCGGCCTTCATGTTTCTCCCATGCTGGATGCTTCCTGCCCTTGAACATTGTACTTCAAGTTCTTCAGCTTTTAGACTCTTGAACTTACACCAGTGATTTTCCAGGGGCTCTCAGGCCTTTGGCCACAGACTGAAGGCTGCACTGTCGGCTTGCTTACTTTCAAGGTTTTGGAACTTGGACTGTCTTCCTTCCTCCTCAGCTTGCAGATGGCCTATTGTAGAAGTTCACCTTGTGATCGTGTGAGTCAATACTCCTTAATAAACTCCCTTTTGTATGTATTATACATCTATCTTATTAGTTCTGTCCTTCTAGAGAACCCTGACTAATATAGGAGAGAGAAAATTTATATTTTGTTCTGCATTGCTAACCGCCTATTCAAGCCAGCAAGAAAGCTGATCCTAAAGGAAGTTGTACAAGACATGTAAGTTCCCTTTAGTTGATGACCTTAAGGCTGTCTCTCCATCCTGCCCCTAAGGTTTCAGAATCTGGTAAAAACACCACTGTGTTATGCATCCGCCACTACAAAACCTGCACCTGCTAAGCCGATGTGTACCCCATGCTTTATTGCATGTCCACTAAGCATCAGGTACTTAGCAAATAACCGTATGGGGCAGGCCATGATATTACACTTTATGTATGAGGACAATGAGGCTTATACATTGAGGACAATTAGAGGATGCAGTGACTTGTTTTAGAAGGTCATAATTGGGTGTGGAATTTAGACATACACCACGAGTTGCCTAATTCCAATCCTGGGTCCTTGGTTTCCCATCAGGCTACTTCCATCTCCCCATGAAAGAAAAGAACTCTTTATAATGAATCAGAAAAAAAAACCTTGGGTTCAAAGTATTTATAGTCAAAAGGGACAGAGAGAATGGCCTTCCTGGCACAGGTGGCAAAACAGGCAAGGTACGGGGGAAGAGCTTCCTCGTCTTTTTGGAGATGAGCACATTACCTGTTTAGCTAGAGTGCTGCGTGTATGCACGTGTTAGGATGTCTAAGAATGTGTGTAGATATGCTTGTCCATGTACATGTGTGTACATGTTTGTACGGCATGAATAAATGTTAGAAAATTAAGTTTCAACCCAATCCTGGAAAAGTTAGCACCATGTTAAGCAGCATGTGTCTTTCTGTGTTTTTAATGAAGAGCTGATGATGACTTTTTTACCTGGAAATGTGATTAGAATGTGAAACTACCAGTAAGGTGACTGTTTTCCCAACTGAATCCCCAATCCAGCCTTAAGTTTGGGACTTTTTAAATTTGTCCTTGTAGAGGCAATTCTAAGCAGTCAATAGCATTCATGTATACATTCAACAACCATTTAGTGAATATCTGCTTGATGCCGGATGCTGTTCATTTCAATGTTAATAGCTGCATCTGATAGGGAAGATATAATATATATATGAATAGAGCATTGCAAAACAGTGTCTGGAGTTGATGGAACAAACATGGTTTATGGGCACCTAAAGACCTTCCAAGCAAATCTGGAGGTTCATTGAAAACTTCTTTGAAGAGTTGTTGCATAGGCTGAATCTCGCAGGATGACCAGGAGTTAGCCCAGGAATGTAGAGAATATGCCAAAGAGAGGAAACTTAAGAGAGAAGGCACTGGGGCAAAGCAGAGGTTGGGGTGATAGCAGAAGTATTTACCAGTCACTGAAAAGTCAGGTGCTTCCCTTTGTAGGTAGGTAGGGCCATGGGACTACTTCTAGCCTACCGGTTGCAAGCAGAAGTGTTGTGTGTCACTTCCAGGCTCTAGCATTTACAAGCTGATGTAAAAATCTCAACCCTCTACCCCCTGCTACTCCACTCATGGAGGCCACATATGGAGATCACTGCAGCCTGGATCACTGAGTCACTGCATGGAAGACATTTTCCTGGGAGAGTCTCCCAATGTGCATTAAGAGTTTGGGTTAAGCCATTGAAATGCTGAGGTTTATGTTATGACTGGAGCCTGGTATAGTCTATTCTAACTAGTACAGCAGGTATTGGGATTCTAATGAGTTTGACATCACCAAAGATAAGAAGCAATGCAGAGGAAGAAGTACCTGAAATTGCCTTACCTAAATTCCAACTTCTTGAACCCTTTACTTACCAACTGATGCTAAAATTCCCTCTTCATCCTTCCCATTGAGAAGAAATGGTGTTTGAAGTATCTGATGAAGCAATTTCAGCAAAACTGAGAAAGTGCACCATTTATTTCCACTTTCTTTTCCCCCTCTTCTTAGCCTACAAATCTTAGTCAGACCGGTAGTTGGGCCTGAGCCATAACCACACAAACTCTCCTTTCAGGGCACAGGG
This sequence comes from Trachypithecus francoisi, assembly GCF_009764315.1. NCBI lineage: Eukaryota > Metazoa > Chordata > Mammalia > Primates > Cercopithecidae > Trachypithecus > Trachypithecus francoisi. Next base: position 9,141,197 of record NW_022681468.1, on the reverse strand, counting down.
AATTTTCTGTGTTCACTGCTGAACCATAGGAGCCTCAAACCATGCATTGCATGAAGAAGGTACTCAATAAATATTTACTGATTAAGCATCCCAAGGAAAAGATGAACATAGGTGTCCTTGGAGAGAGAGGAGGGTCACACTGCAAGGTCTGAAGACTCATGTTGATGTCGCAGATGCCTGACTTTGAATCAGCTCCACCGTCTCTCTGAGGCTCAGTGTTGATGTCCAGCAAGTGAGAATAACATGTCTACCTCCCAAGTTTAAAACTTCACTATCTTATGAAGGTGAAAGCTTTCCCAACCCTGCCAATACCTTAATCTTGGACTTCTAGCCTCCAGAAATGTGAGAAAATAAATTTCTATTGTTTAAGCTGTCCAGTGTGTAGTATTTTGTTATGGAAGCCCTAACAAACTAACCTACCCACCAACATAAACTAACATAAATGGTGCAGTCATTCAGTCATTCAACGAACATATACTGAGCACCTTCCAAATATACCTGTGACCTTGGTAGGCTAGGCTCTGGGCAGAAAAGATAAATTATGTAAGTTTTTTTTTATTCTAAAGGAAAATTATTGTCCATGTTTGTGCAGGGTCCTGTCCTGACAAAACTGATGTAAGATGATATGAGATGGTATATTATGACAATTGCATTCATTCATTCAATAAGCATTTATCCATACTTCTTAAAGGATAGGCATTAGAGACACGAGAGAGTGATGCAGTCACTCTGATCCCCAGGCTGCTGACAGTCCCAGAGAGGTCTTAATTAGAGCTGGGGTTCTGGACTCAGACTTCATAGGTTCAAATCCCAGCTCTGCCATCTGTTAGCTCTGTGTGTATGGAGAGAGTCTATGGACTATTTATGTCTCTGTTTTTTAAACTGTCAAAAGGATATTTAAGAGCCTCAACTGCAAAAGTTTGCTGTGAGGATGTTGTAGAACTGTTCCTACAGGAAGCTCAAGCTGGTGCGTGTTGCGTTCTTATTTACAGAGTAATGATGGGCTGTAATTTAGCACACAAAGGCAGCCCCAGAGACAATGTCCTTAGAATTAACTTTGAATGCTCATACAAAAGACAATTTGCAGACAGGAGGCCATTCTAATCAAGGGATGAGGAAAATGGCCCTGTGAGAAGAATCAGTCCTCAGAAGTCCAGTGGTCCACCTATCCAACCTCTTTGGGTTTCAGTTTTCTAGACTGAAAAATAGAAATTACAGTACTTTCCTCATGCTGAAATATGTTAGCATCAGAATTTGGGCATAAACTAGCATTACTCTTGCACTTTACACATGAGAAAACTGAGGCAAGACTATGAGTGAGTAGGCCCAGGTCACTTTGCTGCTAAATGTCAGAGCACCTGTGCTGTGTGATTTTTTTTTCTTTTTTTGAGACAAGTTCTCATTGTCACCCAGGCAGGAGTGCAGTGGGGCAAACATGGCTCACTACAGCCTTTACTTCCAGAGTTCAAGTGATCTTCTTGCCTCAGCCTCTTGAGTAGCTGGGTATGTTGTCACCATGCCCGCTATTTATTTATTTATTTATTAGTTTTATGTCTTATAGAGATGAAGTCTTGCTATGTTGTCCAGGTTTGTCTCTTGGGCTCAAGTGATCCTCCAACCTTGGTTTTTCAGCATGCTGGGATTACAGGAGTAAGCCACCGTGCCCTGCCTGTGCTGTGTTTTGATTCCAGAATCCACACTCTCGACTGCTAATGGGCTGGGAGAAATGACCTGCAGCTCCTTAAGTGGTAGCAGGAAAGAAGTGGGCATGCAGGATCTCAGGGGAGGTCAGGGAAAAGGATGGGGATTGCCCTCAACGATGGGAGAATGTTTATTAATGCACAGGAGATGAGCTCTGAGTACCCTCTAGAACACTGATTCTGTCAGCCCTCCCATTTCTGCAGACACGTGGCCCCACCTTCCTCCACTTCTTCTGCCAAGCAGGATGTGCTGTCGATTGTCGATGCACAAGGATCAGCTCTGCGCATGTGCTGTGTGCTGCAGGGAGAGGAGAGAGGTCTCTAGAATCTGTCAGCATCCCTCCAAGAAAGCCTGGTGTCACACTCGCCATTCCTGATTTCTTTTGTTAGTTTCAGAATAGTGACTTAGAACAATTATATTCATTTTACAATTAACATTCTTTTTTGCACACTAGCTGAAAAGTAATGGAACCTTGACTCTCCACTTTTGAGGCAGAGCTGACAGCTGAGTGTGGATGTGGATGCTGGCCTCTTGGGGAAAACACAGCTATGACAGCCTTCACCACGGTTTAGGGTAACACCTTCCCACCTTCCACTCAGTTTTGCTTGTGTGCTTGTTTGGTTTTGGTTAGAGAACAAAACATTGAAACATTGGTGAATGTATTTTTTTTTTTTTTATATTCTCATTAAAATAACCCCTGACTCCCGGCTCATTAAAGTCGTCATGTTGGCAAAGATTCCCTCAGGACCTGAAATGTTGATTCTGACTTCGTTGCATATGGAGGTAAATTAGTATGATCTGTATCACTTATTGAGGAATTTGCAATTTTAGATTCAAACGTGTCCCATCTGTTCGGCCTGGCCTGTTCTTCTGCCCCAGGGCTTGAGACAACACCCTCTTTCTTCCTCTCTGTCGGCTATGGGATTTGATGCTGTGTCTTGTCGCTGATGTTCCTTTAGAAACTGAAGATGTCCTTAAGACTCCACTCAAACTCGGCCTTCTTCTGTACTGAATTGAATAGTGTTTTCTCAAATGTTTATGTCCAACCAGAACTGCAGAATGTGAGTTGATTTGGAAATAGGTTCTTTGCGGTGTAAACAAATGAAGATAGGCCTTATTGGATCAGCATAGGTAGGGCTCTAATCCACTGGCTGGTGTTCTCATAAGGAGAAGGACATTTGGACACAGAGACATGCTCATTCAGAGGGCAGGTGATATAAAGACAGATGCGTGGAATGCTGCGTGAAGATGGCAGATGAGTCCACAAGGTGGAAATACTACGGACAGCCAGAAAACCAGCAGCTTTTAGCAGAGAGGGGTGGGGCAGATCCCTAGGCCCCCAATAGGATCAACCCCATGGACACCTTGATTTCAGACTTCTTTCCACAACTGCCAGACAATGGATTTCGATTGTTTTCAGGCACCCAGTTTGTGGCCATTGGTTACAGCCATCCTGGGAAACGAAAGTGCCTTCTTACCATCTAACAGTGATAACCTTTGGTCTCTGACTGGCTTTCTTACTACTTCCCAGGTTCACCTCTTCCTGGGAGGTCAACATTGCTCAATGACTTGCTTCTAAACTCCTTAAGACACTGAGGCAACATTCCCTCCCTCTTAGCCACAGCCTGGACAATCCATCTCACTCTGCCTTTCTTTGTGTGTCCCTCTCTGAATATGTTTACCCAGTTTCCTGTTACTTGTAACCCATTTCAGTCAACACTCAAAAGCCCTTATGATGTGTCAAGCACAGGACCAGGCACGGTGGCAGTAACTCTGGTGTCTGGAAACGTTTATCATAGTGCAGGCTCCTTCTGACACCAGAGAGGAAACACTACGACCCTTCCTCTCCATACCTGGCACGGCAGTCTAAAATCAAAGGTCTAATGATCATGCATTAGACATTGATGTGGTTTCATCATTCTGTTTTAATCATGAGTGTACTTGCAAGATGCCATGAAGAATCTCTAATGTGGTGACGATGGTCAGAGATGGAATAGGGAAATACAGCACTGTGTTCTCTTGTAGTCTTGGGGTAACTCCCTTTTCCCAAGGTCTGTCAGCAGTCAGGGCTTCCAGATCAGATGTAATGATGGGGCAGGTTCCAAATAGTGTACATTCCCTTCAATTCAGATATAGGATGGCTCTTTCTTTTAGGACTTTAGGCCACACAAAGAGAGCTCTTGTGCCCTTCAGGTTTGAGAGCATATCCTTCCCAAACAGCTGTCAGAACAGGAGCTGGGAAGGCTATGAGAGAAGCAGGACAGAGAGGGGCTGAGGATAGATACATCCACAGGTAGGCTGGTGTTTGGAGGCAGAGTCATCTGGAGATCAGGAAGAGTCTTCTACCAGGTGGGCAGTTGTGTGTCTGGAAGTGGTGACAGGTGGCACAGGCCAGTGACAAGCAGATAGCCATGACTAGGGATTGGGTCTTGAGTAGGACTCGGTTGACAGGAAGACCCTGGGGATGGGAGATCCATGGGTAGTCCATGAACAGGATCCAGGCAAATGGACAGGCATTCAGGAGGAGAGAGCTGCTGCTGGGTGGATGGCCTCCAGTTAGATGATAGAATGTGGGAAAGGAAGGAGATGGGAAATAGAAAGACTCTCAGGTGAGAGGGCTCTCCCTCTGGCAGCCCCAGGCCCTGCCTAGATGCTAAGACACAAGAGACCAGTCCCTGCTTACAATGGGAACCCGCTATAGTAGAAGAAGTTCAAGGGCTACCACAGAGAGCTCAAGGGAAGTTACAAGATTGCAGTGTAGGATTTGGGAAAAGGGTGACAACTTGGAAAGATGCAAAAGGAAGTCTTCAGAAGCACATGAGGCAGCCATCATCAAGGTTGGCCTTGGGCTTGGTCTCCTGAGAATCTGCCCAGCATTTTAAATCATTCTCGATCAGCAGCAGGATCTAATGGGGGCAGATGAAAGTCAAATGGGCAGAGTTTAGGGCATAGCAGAGCAGAGGCGCTCATCCAGTTAGGCCAGCCCAGCTTCTGAGACATCTTATTGAGAGTCCATCTCTCAGGGAGAGCAAGAAGAAGAACAAGAAGGTGGCTGCCCCACCATTGTCTCAGTGGCTTCTGAGAGACATTGTAAGGAGTCATGATTGACCCATTGTAAAAGGCAACCATATGGTGCATTAAACCATATGGTGTTAAAAAAAAAAAAAAAACAGACATAAATAACGAGAAAATAAGTCGCATTAACTCCTTTGCATTTTGAAAGTGATAAGACTATTAAATGTATATATTTCTATAAGCATCTGAGAGTTAAAGATCAGCCCCAAAGGCGAGGCCATGGCAGGATATTAAAAGTTTAATGAGGTGCAGTTTCAGAGGTGTTAACAATTGACAACTAGAAACAGAAGTAGCCCCAAACTTTTAACCTGAAACAGAAAATAAATGATGGACAAAGAGGTTACTTGCTTAGAGCAAGGCTCTGACTGCAGGGATGTCCAAGAAGAGGAGAAATTAGATCTGGATGCTAGGCTGGGATATGAGCTAACAAAATGCTTGGCTTAGGCTTCTTAGCCTTAAAATGTAGTTTTGTGGCCAGATGGAAATAATTAATAGAAACATTGAGCTCAGTGCTGGGCCATGGTGGGTCCTGATGGTAGCTGCATAGACTGGGCATCAGAGTGGGTGTTATCACATTTTTGCTAGCATTAAGTAGTTTCTGAAACCAGGAAGGCTCAGAGGGGCTGTGCTCTGTACTGTGCCAAGTGATTCTTGCTATTGCATTCATTAAACTTTGTGTAATAATTTGATTTTACCAAACTTCAACATTTGGTGGAACAGCTCACAGTAAAATAAGCCTGACTCAGATCGTCTAATGAAATCACCCCTATATTAAAGAGGTTTCAGTATCATTTCTGGAATGCGTCCAGGTGGTTGATTTCTAAGGAAGAAGGAAAGGGGGTTTTGATGTGTCAGAAATTCAAACGAGGGAGTGGATGGCAAGATGGCCAAAAAGGAACAGCTCTGGTCTGTAGCTCCCAGTGAGATCAGTGCAGAAGGCAGATTATTTCTGCATTTCCAACCGAGGTACCCGGCTCATTGGGACTGGTTGGACAGTGGGTGCAACCCACAGAGGGCGAGCTAAAGGAGGGTGGGGCATCACCTCACCAGGGAAGCACAAGGGGTAGGGGAACTCCCTCCCCTAGCCAAGGGAAGCCACAAGGGACTGTGCCATGAGGAATGGTGCACTCCAGCCCAGATACTATGCTTTTCCCATGGTCTTCGCAACCTGCAGACTAGGACATTCCCTCAGGTGGCTACACCACCAGGGCCCTGGGTGTCAAGCACAAAACTGTACAGCCATTTGAGCAGACACAGAGCTAGCTGCAGGAGTCTTTTTTTTTCTTTTTTCATAACCTAGTGGTCCCCAGAACATCACTGAGACAGAACCGTTCACTCCCTTGGAAAGGGGGATGAAGCCATGCAGCCCAAGTGGTCTTGCTCCATGGATCCCACCCCCACAGAGTCCAGCAAGCTAAGATCCACTGGCTTGAAATTCTCTCTGCCAGCACAACAGTCTTAAGTTGACCTGGGATGTTTGAGTTTGGTGGGGTCAGGGGGTTGGGGGGTGGGCATTCCACCATTACTGAGGCTTGAGTAGGCAGTTTTCCCCTCATAGGTAAACAAAGCCACAGGGAAGTTTGAACTGGGCAGAACCCACCATAGTTCAGCAAAGCCACTGTAGCCAGACTTCCTCTCTAGATTCCTCCTCTCTGGGCAAAGCATCTCTGAAAGAAAGGCAGCAGCCCCAGTCAGGGGCTTATAGATGAAACTCCCATCTCCCTGGGCAGAGCACCTCAGGGAAGGGGCGGCTGTGGGCACAGCTTCAGCAGACTTAAACATTCCTGCCTGACAGCTCTGAAGAGAGCAGCGGATCTCCCAGCACAGTGCTTGAGCTTTGCTAAGGGACAGACTGCCTCCTCAAGTGGGTCCCTGACCCCCGTGCCTCCTGACTGGGAGACACCTCTCAGCAGGGGTCGACAGACACCTCATACAGGAGAGCTTCGGCTGGCATCTTGTGAAGACCCCTCTGGGATGAAGCTTCCAGGGAAAGGAACAGGCAGCAATCTTAGCTGTTCTGCGGCCTCCACTGGTGATACCCAGGCAAAGAAGTGTCTAGCAAACTCCAGCAGATGTGCAGCAGAGGGGCCTGACTGTTAGAAGGAAAAATAACAAACAGAAAGGAATCGCATAAACATCAACAAAAAGGACGTTCACTCAAAAACCCCATCCAAAGGTCACCAATATCAAAGACCAAAGGTAGATAAGTCCACGAAGATGAGAAAAAAAAACAGCGCCAAAAGGCTGAAAATTCCAAAATCCAGAATGCCTCTTCTTCTCCAATGGATCACAACTCCTCACCAGCAAGAGAACAAAAATGGACAGAGAATGAGTTTGACGAATTGACAGAAGTAGGCTTCAGAAGGTGGGTAATAGCAAACTCCTCTGAGCTAATGGAGCATATTCTAACCCAATGCGAGGAAGCTAAGAACCTTGAAAAAAGGTTAGATGAATTACTAACTAGAATAACCAGTTTAGAGAAGAACATAAATGACCCGATGGAGCTGAAAAACACAGCACGAGAACTTTGTGAAGCATACACAAGTATCAGTCATTGAATTGATCAAGTGGAAGAAAGGACATCAGAGACTGAAGATCAACTTAATGAAAAAAAGCATGAAGACAAAATTAGAGAAAAAAGAATGAAAAGGAACAAACAAAGCCTCCAAGGAATATGGGACTGTGTGATAAGACCAAATCTACATTTGATTGGTGTAACTGAAGTGATGGAGAGAATGGAACCAAGTTGGAAAACACTCTTCAGGATATTATCCAGGAGAACTTTACCAGCCTAGCAAGATAGGCCAATATTAAAATTCAGGGAATACATAGAACACCACAAAAATACTCCTCGAGAAGAGCAACTCCAAGACACATAATCATCGGATTCACCAAGGTTGAAATGAAAGAAAAAATGTTAAGGGCAGCCAGAGAGAAAGGTCAGGTTATCCACAAAGGGAAGCCCATCAGACTAGTAGTGGATCTCTCTGTAGAAACCCTATAAGCCAGAAGAGAGTGGGGGCCAATATTCAACATTCCTAAAGAAAAGAATTTTCAACCCAGAATTTCGTATCCAGGCAAACTAAGCTTCATAAGTGAAGGAGAAATAAAATCATTAACAGACAAGCAAAATGCTGAGAGATTTTTGTCACCACCAGGCCTGTCTTACAAGCTCCTGAAGGAAGCACTAAATATGGAAAGGAAAAACTGGTACCAGTCACTGCAAAAATATACCAAATTCTAAAGACTATCAATACTCTGAAAAAACTGCATCAACTAACAGGCAAAATAACCAGAAAGCATCATAATAACACAATCAAATTCACACATAACAGTATTAACCTTAAATGTAAATGGGCTAAATGTCCCAATTAAAAGACACAGACTGGCAAATTGGATAAAGAGTCAAGACCCATCAGTGTGCTGTATTCAGGAGACCCATCTCACATGCAAAGACACACATAGACTCAGAATAAAGAGATGGAGGAAATTTTACCAAGGAAATGGAAAGCAAGAAAAGAAAAAAGAAATTAGGAGTTGCAATCCTAGTCTCTGACAAAATAGACTTTAACAAAGATCAAAAAAGGCAAACAAGGGCATTATAAAACAGGAGCACCCAAATTCATAAGGCAAGTTCTTGGAGACCTACAAGGAGTCTTAGACTCCCACACAATAATAGTGGGACAGAAACTTAACAAGGATATTCAGGACTTGAACTCAGTTCTGGATGAAATGGAACTAACAGGCATCTACAGAACTCTCCAGCCCAAATCAACAGAATATACATTCTTCTCAGTGCCACAACATTGCACTTATTCTAAAACTGACCACATAATTGGAAGTAAAATACTCCTCAGCAAATGCAAAAGAATGGAAATAATAAAAAACAGTCTTTCAGACCACAGTGTAATCAAATTAGAACTCAAGATTAAGAAAGTCACACAAAACCACACAACTACAGGGAAACTGAACAATCTGCTCCTGAATGACTATGGGGTAAATAATGAAATTATGGCAGAAATAAGTACGTTCTTTGAAACCAATGAGAGCAAAGACACAACATACCAGAATCTCTGGGACACAGCTAAAGCAGTGTTTAGAAGGAAATTTATAGCACTAAATGCCCATAGGAGAAAGCAGGAAAGATCTAAAATCAACACCCTAACACCACAATTAAAAGAACTAGACAAGCAAGAGCAAACAAATTTAAAAGCTAGCAGAAGACAAGAAATAACTAAGATCAGAGCAGAACTGAAGGAGATAGAGACATGAAAAACCCTCCAAAAAATCAGTGAATCCAGGAGCTGGTTTTTTAAAAAGGTAAACAAAATACATAGACTGGTAACCAGACTAATAAAGAAGAAAAGAGAGAAGAATCAAATAGACACAATAAAAAATGATAAAGAGGATAGCACTACTGATCCCACAGAAATACAAACTACCATCAGAGAATACTAGAAACACCTATATGCAAATAAACTAGAAAATCTAGAAGAAATGGATAAACTCCTGGACACATACACCCTCCCAAAACTAAACCAGGAAGAAGTTGAATCCCTGAATAGACCAATAACAAGCTTGAAATTGAGGCAGTAATTAATAGCCTACCAACCAACAAAAGCTCAGGACCAAACAGATTTACAGGCGAATTCTACCAGAGGTACAAAGAGGAGCTGGTACCATTCCTTCTGAAACTATTCCAAACAATAGAAAAAGAGGGACTCCTCCATAACTCATTTTATGAGGCCAGCATCATCCTGATACCAAAAGTCCTGGACACATACACTCTCCCAAGACTAAACCAGGAAGAAGTTGAATCCCTGAATAGACCAATAAAAAGTTCTGAAATTGAGGCAGTAATTAATAGGCTACCAATCACCAAAAGCCCAGGACCACACAGATTCACAACAGAGACACAACAAGAAAAGGAAATTTCAGGCCAATATCCCTGATGAACGTCCATGTGAAAATCCTCAATAAAATACTGGCAAACCGAATCCAGCAGCACATCAAAAAGCTTATCCACCATAATCAAATTGGCTTCTTCCCTGGGATGCAAGGTTGGCTCAACATACACAAATCAGTAAACATAATTTGTCACATAAACAGAACCAATGACAGAAACCAGACGATTATCTCAATAGATGCAGAAAGGGCCTTTGATAAAAGTCAACACCACTTCATGCTAAAAATTCTCAATAAACTAGGTATGGTAAAATGTATCTCAAAATAATAAGAGCTGTTTATGACAAACCCATAGGCAATATCATACTGAATGGTCAAAAGCTGGAAGCATTCCTTTTGAAAACTGGCATAAGACAAGGATGCCCTCTCTCACCATTCCTATTCAACATAGTATTGGAAGTTCTGGCCAGGGCAATCAGGGAAGAGAAAGAAATAAAGAGTATTCAAATAGGAAGACAGCAAGTCAAATTGTCTCTACAGGTGACATGATTGTATATTTAGAAAACCCCATCATCTCAGCCTAAAATCTCCTTAAACTGATAAGCAACTTCAGCAGTCTCAGGATACAAAATCAATGTACAAAAATCACAAGCATTCCTATACACCAATAATAGAGATCCAAATTATGAGTGAACTCCCACTCACAATTGCTGCAAAGAGAATAAAATACCTAGGAATACAACTTACAAGGGATGTGAAGAACTTCTTGAAGGAGAACTACAAACCACTGCTCAAGGAAATAAGAGAGGACACAACCATTCGATCCTCATGGATAGGAAGAATCAATATTGTGAAAACTGCCATACTGCCCAAAGTAATTTATGGATTTAATGCTATGCCCATCAAGCTACCATTGACTTTCTTCATAGAATTGGAAAAAGCTACTTTAAATTTCATATGGAAACAAAAAAGAGCCTGCATAGCTAAGACAATCCTAAGCAAAAAGAACAAAGCTGGAGGCATCACACTACCTAACTTCAAACTATACTACAAGGTTACAGTAACCAAAGCAGCATGGTACTGATACCAAAAGAGATACATAGACCAAAGGAACAGAACAGAGGCCTCAGAAATAACCCCACACATCTACAACCATCTGATCTTTGACAAACCTGACAAAAACAAGCAATGTGGAAAGGATTCCCTATTTAATACATAGTGTTGAGAAAACTGGCTATTTATATGCAGAAAACTGAAACCAGACCCCTTCCTTACACATTATACAAAAATTAACTCAAGATGTATTAAAGACTTAAATATAAAACCTAAAAACATAAAAACCCTAGAAGAAAACCTAGGCAATACCATTCAGGACATAGGCATGGGCAAAGACTTCCTGACTAAAACACCGAAAGATAACGGCAGAAAAAGTCAAAATTGACCAATGGGATCTAATTAAATTAAAGAGCTTCTTCACAGCAAAAGAAACGATCATCAGAGTGAACATGCAACATACAGAATGGGAGAAAATTTTTGCAATCTATCCTTTTGACAAAGGGCTAATATCCAGAATCTACAAGGAACTTAAAGTAATTTACAAGAAAAAAAACAAACAACCCCATCAAAAAGTGGGCAAAGGATATGAGCAGACACTTCTCAAAAGAAGATATTTATGCAGCCAACAAACATATGAAAAAAAGCTCATCATCACTGGTCATTAGAGAAATGCAAATCAAAATCACAATGAGATACCAACTCATGCCATTTGTAATGGTGATATTAAAATGTCAGGAAACAACAGATGCTGTAGAGGATGTGGAGAAATAGGGATACTTTTACACTGTTGGTGAAAGTGTAAATTAGTTCAACCATTATTGAAGACAGTGTGGCAAATCCTCAAGGATCTAGAACTAGAAACACCATTTAGCCCAGCAATCCCATTACTGGGTGTATACCCAAAGATTTATAAATCATTCTCCTATAAAGACACACGCACACATATGTCTATTGTAGCACTATTCACAATAGCAAAGACTAGGAACCATCCCAAATGCCTATCAATGATAGACTAGGTAAAGAAAATGTGGCACATATACACTATGGAATACTATGCAGCCATAAATAAAGGATGAACTCATGTTCTTTGCATGGACATGTGTGAAGCTGGAAACCATCATTCTCAGCAAACTAACACAGGAACAGAAGACCAAACACCACATGTTCTCACTCATAAGTGGGAGTTGAACAGTGAGAACACATGGATACAGGGAGGGGAACATCACACACCGGGGCCTGTCAGGGGGTGGGGGGCTAGGGGAGGGATAGCATTAGGAGAAATATCTAATGAAGATGACAGGTTGATGGGTGCAGCAAACCACCACGGCACGTGTATACCTATGTAACAAACCTGCATGTTCTGCACATGTATCCCAGAATTTAAAAAAATATATAGAGACAGCTGTGTGCGGTGGCTCAAGCCTGTAATCCCAGCACTTTGGGAGGCCAAAGCGGGTGGATCACGAGGTCAGGAGATTGAGACCATCCTGGCTAACATGGTGAGACCCCGTCTCTACTGAAAAATACGAAAAATTAGCCGGGCATGGTGGTGGGTGCCTGTAGTCCCAGCTACTCGGGAGGCTGAGGCAGGATAATGGTGTGAACCCGGGAGGCGGAGCTTGCAGTGAGCAAAGATGGCACCACTGCACTCCAGCCTGGGTGACAGGGCGAGACTCCGTCTCAAAATATGTACATATATATATGTATGTGTGTGTGTGTATAAAGAAATTCAAATGAGACCCAAGAAAACTGTGGGAGGATCCAAGGAGCCCACTTTCCCAGCTAGCTTTCTGGATGTTGACTTCTGTGCATATATAAACATTATCCATCACGAGTTGCACTTAGATTGTTTAATGTGTGCGTTGTTCCCAAGTAAGATTCTCAGGTTTTGGAAGGCAGGCTGCAGCTTCAATATGTTAGATAATTGTCCTGTCACTCACTCATTCACTCACGCTTTCATTCCTTCATTCACTTGTTCATCCATGCTTCTAATTCCTTCCTTTTTAATACTGAGAAGACCAGACTGTGGTGTGGTACAAATCCCGGCATGGACTCCATCTCTGCTCCACCTCTTACTGTGTAATTTAGGAATTTCATGTCACTTCTCTGTACCTGCTTCTTCATCAGTAAAATAAGACACATGATAATACCTAATTCAAATGATTTCATAATAATTAAGAAAGGTAAAGGAGCTAACATAATCCCTCATGCAAAGTAAGCATTAATAAATGTTAACTGTCATTATCATTGTTGCCCTTTCAATCAGAGATATCTCTGGGTGTCAAACACAGTGTTTTTTGCTGAAATATAAAGCATAGATAACGTGGCTTTGACCCTCAAGGAGCACACATTCTAGTGCATTCTTGGGAGAGAAACTGATTTACAAAGAAGCAGTGACACATTGTGTAAAAGACATTAACGTGTCTCAAACATTTTCTATTGCCAGATACTTTTCTATACATGTCATGTACATATGAAATATATATCATTATTTCATGTATATATGTGAAATGTCATTTTGTGTATTTCTTATATACATATGTATGTACGATATATTATATATATTTCACAGGTATCAACAAATTTAATTCTCACTGCAGAGGAAAACTCCAGAGGACTAAAAAAATCTCACTTTGACAGGTAAATCAGTGAAGTCACTGCATCTGTAGAATTTTTTTTTTATTACTTTTGGTTTGTTTGAACCCATGACTGTTGTTTGCAAAACGCTTTACAATTTTCAGTTACAATTTTCAATTTTTTCCCATCTTTAGTCATCTATTCCTCACAAGAACCCTGTAGCATGGAGGTGGTTGTTATTTTTACATGCACTTTGCAGGCAAAGACACTGAAGCATGAGGAGTGCAGGCAGCAAGTTGAAGGTCACTGGAGCTAACACAGGTCCTATGTGTTAGGACCTCTTAATATCCACAACCATCACCTCAGTCTTTCCCTGAGATGCAACCAGCTAGAAAGGCAGAGCCACACCTTCTTGGGTTCATAACAGTTATACTTGGCAGAAGAGTACTCATTACTTTAACCTTTTCCAGCTCATGCAGCCCATTCTGTTCTTCCCATATTTAATCTGTTACTGTCCTTCCATTTCCATTGCTTTTCTTACTGGAGCCCCCTACTGCATTCTCTGGTTGTTTCTGATCATTTTTCTCCAGATAAGTTTGTTTGCATTATTTCCAAGCTGCATCTCATTTTTAACTCATAATTCTAGTTTTGATGAGTTCCCTGCATTATGCTTTTCACTTTGATCATGCTCCCAGGCCATTATGAGCTAGGATATTCTTGGCAAACCTCATTAACCTGCTCAATTAATTAATGGTGCTGCAGAATCAGACCACACCCTTCCCACTTTGTACCCTGTGGACTAAACCCCTGGACAATTAAGCACCATCAATTTTATTACATTTAGGCTGTTTTTCAGTCCACTTTATAGTTGGGCAACTGTGCTCATCTGCATTCCTTTGGTGAGTGCCAGTTTCAAGAGATGGAAGTTCACATGTTCCTCTGCTTCCTTCATCTGGTTTTACAAACCTATCAAAAGGGAACCATTTCTCCCCCATAGCACACGTTATTATTTATAGGTTCAGACACACTGTTATTTTATGTTATGGTTCTGGATCTTTCAAATGTTTCCTGTATTCTTTGTTCTGTTGTTTCTCTTATTAGAAACTGTCCTTTGATTTACTGCCTGGGATTTTTCTTTCTTTTCTTGAACATTTACTGGCTGTCAGGCATCTGGTGCAAAGCCCTGTGTCTTCAAGGGCACAGAAGAGGGCAAGACCCATGAGAAAGCAATTCTTTTTTTTTTTTTTTTTTTTTTTGAGACAGAGTCTCACTCTGTCGCCCAGGCTGGAGTGTAGTGGCCGGATCTCAGCTCACTGCAAGCTCCACCTCCCGGGTTCACGCCATTCTCCTGCCTCAGCCTCCCGAGTAGCTGGGACTACAGGCGCCTGCCACCTCGCCCGGCTAGTTTTTTGTATTTTTTAGTAGAGACGGGGTTTCACCGTGTTAGCCAGGATGGTCTCGATCTCCTGACCTCATGATCCGCCCATCTTGGCCTCCCAAGAGAAAGCAATTCTATGACAAAGAACATGGACAAACTGACTTTCCCCATCTGACCACACGAATTTACCAAACACTTACCAATTACCGGTCAGTATGGTGCAGTCTCCATGGGTAGAATTACACTTTGTTTGTGTAACAGCCCAACAGGCAAGATCCACCAATCCTCCCATTTAACCAAGACCGAGGCGGGCAGAGCACCTGAGATCCTGAGGTCAGGAGTTTAAGACCAGCCTGGCCAATGTGGTGAAACCTCATCTGTACTAAGAATACAAAAATTAGCTGGGTATGGTGGCGGGTGCCTATAACCCCAGCTACTCAGGAGGCTGAGGCAGGAGAATTGCTCAAACCCAGAAGGTGGTGGTGCAGTGAGCAGAGATTGTGCCATTGCATTCCAGCCTGGCAACAAGGGCAAAACTCCGCCTCGAGAAAAAAAGAAAAAAAAAAGAAAGTGCTGAAGCCAGGACTTGGACTTAAGTCTAGTTCTAATGCACATGCTTTCAGCTTTCAGATACCTCTGGTTCCTCCTTCACCTTATTCAGATGCACAGAAATCTTGTGTTGCCTCTGAGGATACTCTTGCTCAACCTTCCCTCTTCAGAGACGGCTTTGACAGCCCCACACCTACAATCTCCAGCTTCTCTTTTGAGTTGTGCTCAGGCCAGGTATCCAATGCCCTCTGCATTAAGGACTCCATCAACACATCTCATGGGAGTTTTAAAGCTTAGCATATAGTAGATTGAATGGTCAAAACACTAGGTTGGGAAAAGAGATAGAAATTGGACTTGAGACCATCCGAGGCACTGCTTTTAGTTACACGATCCTAGAACAACCTGCCTACTTTGGGCATTCTCAGATGGGCTAAAACATATTTCTAATCTTGGTTATCTATGCCATAAGCAGGGAAGGTGGTGGTAGGAATGTTAATGAGGGGAAGGTTGTGAGTGTGTGTTGTGGACTCCAAAGTGTGGAAAATTGATTTTCACATAGTAAGCTCCAGTGCACAATGTCAGCATCCCTTTATTCAAAGCAATATTGAAATATAGTCATGTTTCTGTGATGACCTGCAGATCTTCTTTACAGGTATTGTTGAATCTCAAAGCTCTAACTTTATAATTTAAAGCCCTCGAGTAGGATATTCTCACTGGGATGTCCCCCAGGTGACATGAACTTGACAAATCCAGACTGAACCCTCAGCTCCCCTCTCTGCTCTGTCATCTTTAGTACCACATGTCTCAAAAATGAGCATCATTATCTGCCCAGACTCTGAGGATAAAAACCTTTTCTTCACTTCCCACACGAGTCAAAAATTGTGTCTGGAAAATGCCTTTTAGATCCCTTCCCCTTTCTGTCCAAAGTTCACCGTCTTGGGCCAAGATTTTCTCATTTTTCATCTGGTCTCTTGATTTCCTGGCCTGCTCTCCTCCATCTATTGGTAACCAACCCGTGGTTTTTCTAGACCTCAAATCAGTTGCTGTCATCCTGTTCGTCAGATCCATCCTTCATGCTCGGTCTCCCTCCAGAGAGACCCACGTTCTCCAACAGGGAGGTCCTTTCATTTCTGGTCTAGGCAGATCTAATATCCAGGCTTGTCTCAGGCAAATCATGCCTGCTCCTTACTCCTCAGGAGCCTGAACTTCTCACCCTTCCTCAGCAGAGCGAGGAGCGGCCCTGCATACAATGCTCTTCCATCTCCAAGGCTGCCCCACTTCCCTTGCTCAGGGAACTCTTCAGTATCCTCAGGATCCACTCTTGTGTCACCCTATGAACGACATCTTCTATGCCCCGAGCTAGTCTTTCCTTTTTAGGTATTTTTTACCCCCACCACTTACACATTCATTCAAATTTCATGCATTCATTTATGAATATTCATTGAGCCAGACCTGCAGCAAGTGCTGGGTATGGAGGTGAGAGGCCATCCTTTAAAGGGCTCAGAGTATCAGTGGGGAGATGGGTGAGGTCACAAAGCCTAAGAGAACAACATGAGATGGGCATGTCCTATCTCCTCAGGTTCTAGGTCTCCTCAGGTACAGCTCAGTCACCAGCTAAACCCTCTGAACTGTGTGCTATGTGATATTTACATACTCTTTGCAAGCAACTCTGAAAAATCATGAGGTAGTATATAGACAGGAAAGATGGAAGATTCTAGGGCCAGCTGGAAGGTGGGAGAGTTGAATGCCATGGGGAAAGTGGAATCCATGAACGTGGACTTTTCTTGAGGAAATTGGTGAGCCCTGAACCTAGGGGCAACAGGACACAATGGGCACAGACTAACGTGGGCATCAGAGCCCTGGTTCTGGGCCCTGTGGGGTCCCATCATCAGGTGGTGACCCTTTGGCTTGAGGATATAATGAGATTTTGTCTTAGGCATTGTCCAGTGGCTTCTGCACTGTAAATATTTTATGACTCGCTCAAAACCTGTGTGATCAAAGAGTCATGTATGCAAACCCTTAATCTTGGCTGAACAGCTTCTCCACTCCTTAATTCTTTCTGACAATGCTTTTAAATAATAATGCTTTCCAATTATAAAATACTTTCTTTATCTCTTTTTTCACTTTTGATTTGAAAAATATCTTAATTTTAGGTTCTTTTGTCTATTTCTATTCTGTTTTCATCACAGAACAGTGAGATTCACAGCTCAGGAGCTGGGCTGCCTCCCTTCTTGATAGGTGGCCAATTGATGTTCTCATCCAAAGTCAGCTCTCTGGGTTGCCTTTTCCATACTTACAGAGGTAGGATTGTTATTAGTAGCAGAAGCAGTGACTGCATTCATCTATTAACCTCTGAATAGCAGGAATGGTGTCCTTTTCTTCCAGAACACACCGCTAGTACTAAGGACTAAGAAAGAGTGAATTGCTGAACATATTAATAGAAGCCATTTCAATCTACAATGTATATTAAGCATTTGCATCTTTAAAATATTGTTTCCATTTATTTAATGTGAGACTGCTTATTTGTTTTCCTGCCTGGTGCTAAGCACTTAACAGGCAATCACTCATTTATTTTGCTTAACCACAAAACTATGTGCTGTTGTTATCTCCATGCTAGGGATGAGAAAACTAAGACTTAGAGAAATTAAATATTTTTCCTAAGGACTTTGAAACAAGAGTCTACTCTGCAGCCACTTCCTCCTCAGCTATACCTTTGTTACCTTCCAGTTTGGATCCTGCCCCTATTGTTCTAATAAAACTGCTAGATCCAGGGTTCCCAGTGGCCTTTTGTTAGGAATTTGGTTTACCTGCTAGTCAAGGGAGACCGAAGTTTGAGAATGGATTAACTTCCTAGGGCAGCCATAACAAAGTAGGTCATAAACTGGGGGGCTCAAAGTAACAAAAATTTCTTCTCCCATAGTTCTAGAGAGTGCAAGTCTGGAGACAAGATCTTGGCACGGCCATACTTTCTTTCTTTACTTCCAGTTGTTACCAGATATCTTAGTCGTTTTCCTATTGCTCGCATCAGGATACCGGAAACTGGGTAATTAAAAAGAAAAGGCACATATTTCTTACAGTCATGGAGGCTGAGAAGTCCAAGGTCAGGGGTCCATATCTACTGAGGGTCTTCTTGCTGCTGGAAACTTTGTAGTGTCTCATGGTAGCACGGGACATCACATGATGAAGACGTGGAGCATGTTAGCCCAGGCATCTCTTCCTCCTAATAGAAAACCACCAGTTCCCCTCCCGTGATAATCCGTTAATCCATTGATCCATCAATGGATTAATCCATTCACGAGGGCAGACCAAGGCTCTACTTTTCCATACTGCCACCTTGGGGATTAAATTTCAACATGAGTTTTGGAGAAGACAAATCTTCGCACCATAGCGTCATCAACCATTGGCATTTCTTGGCTTGCTGTTGCATAAATCTAATCTCTGCCTCTATCTTCTAAATGTGTTTCCCTTCTCTGTATGTGTCTGCCTTCAAATTCCCCTCTTTCTGTAAGAATACAGTCATACTAAATTAGGGCCCACTCTCGATTAGATTGCATTGGCAAACACCCTAATTTCAAATAAAGTCGTATTCATAGAGACCAGATTTTAGGACTTCAACATCTGTTTTTTCATGGGGACACACTGAAGCCTCTCATGAACATTAATACACATAGAGATCTCTTCACATACATAAATAAGTCAGGAGGTGGCCATCTGGGACCCCAAGATAGCAGAAGGAGCCTGGGCTTCTTCCCCTTCCTGCTCCACTGCTGCCTTCATGTGCCTTTCATCCTGGAGGCCCCCTCAGGGGACAGGATGGCTGCTGCACACTAGTCTTTGTGTCTGCTTATTAGACCACAGGAAAGAAAAAGAAAGAAAGGACAGAAGGGAGAGAGGGAAGGAGGAAGAAGTAAAGGAACGAAGAAAAGGGGGTTTTATGACTTGAATGTACCCTGCCAAAATTCATGTTGAAACGTGGTCCCCAATGTGGTGTTATTGAGAAGTGGGTCTTTTAAGAGGTGGTGGATCATGAGGACTCTGTCCTCATGAATGGATAAATTTGTTTATGGATTAATGAATTGATGGATTAATGAATGGGTTATCATGGGAGGGGAACTGAAGGATTTATAAGACATAGAAGAGAGACTTGAACTGGCACGCCCAGCCCCTTGGCCATGTGAAGCCCTGTATCACCTCAAGACTCTGCAGAGTCCCCACCAGCAAGAATGCCCTCACCAGATGCAGCCCCTTGACCCGGGACTTCTCCAGAACTATATATATATATATAGCATTTTCTTTATAAATTACTCAGATTCTAGCATTATGTTATATGCAACAGAAAACAGGCTCACACATGTGGAAAGAAGGAAGGGAGGACAGGTCATGAGTACCCTCTTGGCTGGGCCAGCCCCTTCAAGCAACTGAATTCCCTTCCAAGGGCTGCTGTAATATAACATGGCAAATCCCAGCGGCTTAAACAACAGAAATTCATTGCTCCACAGTCCTGGAGACTAGAGATCCAAGATCAAGATGTAGGTAGGATTGGTTTCTTCTCAGGTGTCTCTCCTGGGCATGTAATGGCTACTTTTTTTTTGCTGTGTTTTCCTCTATGTGTGTCTGTGATCAAATCTTCCTATTATAAAGTTGCCAGTCATATTGAATTAGAACCCACTGTAATGCCTTACTTTAACTTAGTTACCTTTTTAAAAACTCTTATCTTTAAAAAGCCACATTCTGGCCGAGAGTGGGGTCTCACACCTGTAATCCCAGCACTTTGGGAGTCTGAGGCAGGTGGATCACCGAGGTCAGGAGTTCAAGACCAGCCTGGCCAACATGGTGAAACCCTGTCTCTACTAAAAATAGAAAAATTAGCTGGGCATGGTTGTGGGTGTCTATAATCCCAGCTACTTGGGAGGCTGAGGCATGAGAACTGCTTGAACCCAGGAGGCAGTGGTTGCAGTGAGCCGAGATTTTGCCACTGCACTCCAGCCTAGGTGACAGCGCAAGACTCCATCTCAAAAAAAAAAAAAAAAAAGTAAATAAATAAAAAGCCACATTCTGAGGTACTGGGTGTTAGAACTTCAACATATGAATTTGATGGGGAGTGACAGTATGCACAGTTCAGCCCATAGCAACATCCATTTAAGGAATACCACATAACACGTTCTTTTACATCTCTTTGGTCAGAACTTAAATGACCACACTTATGTGCTGAAAAGGCTAGAGAATAGACTTTTTTTTTTTTTTGCTGGGCTATGGATTCTTTCTTCTCACCAGGAAAAAGAGGAGAATAGATATAGTACACTAAACTTTCACACGAGAAATCATGTGGTTCCCCCTCATATGGTCATCCTCTCAACTTCTCTGCAACATTGGGCTGTTCGTCATTACCTCCTAAAACTCCCATTGTGACAGCACCTTCGCTTGGCCCTCCATGGTCTGTCCACCCCCATGATCCTATGCAGGGAGGCATTGAATTCTGGCATTAGCCTAACCTGCCCACCAGGCCTAGGGAACTATTAGGCACAGTGAGTGGGCAAAGAACCCCTTGGCTTTGGCTCTCAGCCATGCCAGTTGGGAGCAGAGGCCCTATGGTGTGGGTGAGCCTTGGAGATAGAGCCTTCCTGTCTCACTCAATCCCCAAAGTCAAATAGCATATCTGGCCTCCTGCTAAGTTCTGGGTGGCTCAGGAATCTTCAGTGTGGTGATTGTGTAACTCAGAGATTGGCAGCTTGACTCCAGGCATCCATGTCAACACAAACCTTTCCTACGTAAACATGCAGTATCATCTCCAAATCCCTAGTGCCAGGAATGACACCTGTGAACATGTGCCATACTCCTGGGAGATGGAGTGAGCAGTGGTGACTCCTGGAGCCCTCCTCTCCTCCGCCAAGTATGTAGTGTGTCTGATACATTCTCCAAAGCCCTCCCCATCACTCCCTAGTCACAGAGAAATGCTTTGTAGGCCTGGGTCCTGCCTTCTGAGGCCTCATGCTCCCACTCGGTAAGATGGATTCCCCCAGGGCTCTCTCCTCACATCTCTTCTGTCTCTCAAGGATCTCATCCATCAACAAATCTTTAATGTTCAAGACCATGGAGAGGGTGCATATATGGACCACCCTCTGCCCTGAATTCTCTCCCAAGTTCTCACTTGCCTTTCCAGGTTCCTCATGGACACCTGCCTGGGAAGCTCTGTCTGCCCTGAGGCCAGCGAGCCCATCCTGACTCTTTATCTTCCTTGGAGTAGCTTCTCCGGAATCCTGGGAACTCCTTCAGTAACAGAACACGGTGCCCAGCAGTGTGGATCTGAGAGCCAGGCTGTCTGGGTGAGCTTGAGCAAGACGCTTGACTGTTCTGTGGACATTATTTTCATCTGTAATTGCTTACTGAGAGTCTCTGCTGAAAGCACCACCTTCTCCTAAGAATATTGTGCTTCTTATTTTGAAAGCTAAGAATTTAATTTCAAATGCTTCATCTGAGCATTCACAGCCCTCTCTATTATCATAACTGGATCTATCTTGGTCTGCCATGAATACTCGATACATTAGGCAGCTCTTCTACCAGGCATACCCTCTTCTCCTCTTCCCATAGCCACACATTTAAATCCCATGAGCTCTTCAATATTTCAGATGACCTGCTTCCAGAAGTGTCAGTGTTCCTCCCATGCCCATGCAGTCACTTTCTGTCCCTCTTCTGAACCATCTCTAACCCTCTCCCCACCATACCTGCAACACCTGTTACCTCTACTATACCTTGGCCCAGACACATTTGTGTAGCTGCCTGATCTCCTTGCCCTGACCAGCAGGCTTCCATCTCAGTGTGGTGATAGATATGTGTTTAGTCATTAATAGCAAAGAACTGAGGTTTATGATCAGTTCATTTTTTTAGAAATCCAAGCCATCTCATGTCAGGATGCAATGTCTTCACTCTCATCACTCAACTGCATGCCACTTGCCTTGCTTGGAAGGATGGAATTCCAAAAACCCAGTGGGAAGGGAATTGTGCAGAGACCAGTCACAGGAGTGGGTCCTGTGTAAAAGCCATCCGGCTTCAGTCTCAGCAGAAGGCAATCAGCAGGTACAAGGAGCCCCTGCAGGAGCAATGTGCATGGTGGGCGGCACAGGTGAAGTCCTCTGGGCCTCATTCCTCTGCTCCCTGCCACCTGCCACTCACAGCCACTTGTACCACAAGGCCTGCCCTGGAAGTCATCACTTACCACTGTCTTCTGCACATCTTATGCCCCAGAAAAACTAAATGATTTGTACTTATCTCCCCTGAAAAATTTTAATGAAGCAGTTGCTTTATTAAAAAACTCCATAAAATAGCTCTGGAATATCTTTCATCTACCGAACTAATAATTATAAGAACAGTATCAAAAGAAGTTACCATTGACGAATTGGCACCTGAATGTCAGGCAGCCCACTAAGTTTATGTCTATTTCCCTTTATTTTCACAACAGTACAACAATTTAGGGGTTCAGAGTACTATTATGCGCATTTTTTTGGGGTAAGGACATTGTCAGTGAAGAAGTCACCTGTGCAGAAAGAGCTAGCAGTGCTCACACTACTCACACGTTTGGTTTGGTTTGGTTTTTGTTTTTAAGAGATGGGGTCTCATTCTGCCACTCAGACTGGAGTGCAGTGGCACGATCATAGTTCAATGCAGCCTCAAACTTCTGGGCTTAAGTAATCCTCCCACCTAGATCTCCTGAGTAGCTGGGACACAGGCATCCATCATCATGCCCAGCTAATTATTGTTGTATAATTTTTGTAGAGATGGAGGTCTGTTTTGTTGCCTAGGTTCGTCTTGAACTCCTGGCTTCAAGCAATCCTCCCACCTCAGCCTCCCCACATGCTAGGATTACAGACATGAGCCACCATGCCCAAGATTGCACCACTGCCGCAAGGCTCCTCAAGTTTATCAGCACACCACACTCCGTTATGTACACACGAGCCTGTGTCACAACGTCCCATGAGATCCAAAGGATTCTGCAATGAGGCTACATGTCCCAAACTGAATCACTGTGAGATTAAAACGTCTGCGTTTCAAAAAGTTGTTTTGGGTTTCTGTAAAATACTTGAATTATGTCTCTTAACAACAGTAATGCTGAGATTGGCCCTTCGTGTTTCCTCGGTGCTGGGGTTCTGCTGCTCTTGGGATCCAGCCTGGTAGCATGACCCCCACTTCCCCAGCTCCCACAGTCCTCTCAGCCTGTGAGTCACCCTTGATTCTTCCAGAGAGGAGTCGGTCTCAACAAATTCGAAACCTCGTGACACTCTATACCCAGCATCTGGCTCGCCAATCCTTTCCGGCTAGTGGGAAGGGTCCGGATGGCTCAAGGTTGAAATGTGATTTTAATAAAAATAATGCTAAAATGAGATTTGTGAAGAGTGCATTCTTTAGCTTATGGGAGTTGAGCAATATTCGTGGCATCTGAATATTCGCAGCGTGACGTCTGGAGACACGAGCGCTTCCAAATCTCAAGGAGCAACTGATCGTGTCTTACTGCGCTGGCTCCCTTCATTGCCACAGCCTTGACCTTGCCGCGTGGGGCAAGGGTGCAGAGAACGGTCCGCACCATGGCCCGATATGCGTCAGCAATGTGCTAGGTACACCATGGGCTTTGACTCATTAAATTTCCAGGCATTTTTTCCCAAGAAAGCAGTAGTTCCTTTTTGCATGTAAGGAAATTGACACTCAAAGACCTGGGTCACAAGTTAAAGTTCATACTGTTGTTTGGTAGCCAAGAAGGAATTCAAATCCCGGTCCCAGCCTAAACGCTTTAATTTTTTCCTATGAAACCGCATGTCTCTCTTTACATGCTTGCCTGTGCTTTTGATTACTTTGGGATATATTCTAGAAATGCTGAGCAGAACCACCGGGGAGGGGTTTAGGGTCAAGAAGCAGCTCGCCAGCCACAAGCATCACTTTTCTCTGGGCTAGGACTAGATTCTGTAAGTAAATACCCAAGTGAAAGAGAACACTTTTCTTGGAAAACAGTGGTAACTTGATGCATGTAAACAAACTCTTTTCTAAGAGCCCCTGTCACGTGGGGGCCTGCGGGCAAATTCTACTAAGCAGAGAACAGTTTTCACTGCAAAAACTCAAAGGAAGACAAGCTTGGTAATGAGAGCTAGCATTTATTGATCGCTTACTAGTGCCAGGCGTTATGTGGGTACTTGTCAGACATAATTTACTCTTCCCTGCAACCCTTTAGACACTAGCATGTCCCCCATTGAATAGATCAGGAAA
Source organism: Trachypithecus francoisi (assembly GCF_009764315.1). Classification (NCBI taxonomy): domain Eukaryota; kingdom Metazoa; phylum Chordata; class Mammalia; order Primates; family Cercopithecidae; genus Trachypithecus; species Trachypithecus francoisi. The sequence continues at coordinate 9,116,707 of NW_022681468.1, read as the reverse complement.
CTGAGGCACCAGACACATAGAAAGAAAGAGGCAGAGAAAGAAGACAAAGCAGGCAGTCTGCTGTCAGAAGTTCAGCTCCTGACAAATAAGCTCTACTCTCCCCTCGTCCTTTTAAAGAGGGAGCTTTTACTACCTGCCATGTTCATATTGGGTATTCCAACCCAATAACGGCCTTCCCTGTTAGCAGTTAGTCATTCAGTATATGCCTATATCCCTTTACTAGGGATGTCATACAAAGTTTCACAAACTGGGTGGCTGAAAAAAACAGAAATGGCCAGGCGTGGTGGCTCACACCTGTAATCCCAGCACTTTGGGATGCCAAGGTGGGCGGATCATGAGGTCAGATAATCGAGGCCATTCGGGCCAACATGGTGAAACCCCATCTCCACTAAAAATACAAAAATTAGCTGAGTGTGGTCTTGCAGGCCTGTAAGCCCAGCTACTCAGGAGACTGAGACAGGAGAATTGCTTGAACCTGGGAGGCGGAGATTGCAGTGAGCCGAGATTGCGCTAAATGAACTCCAGCCTGGTGACAGAATGAGACTCCATCTCAAAACAAAACAAAACAAAACAATAAACCCCCAGAAATTCATTGTCTTACAGTTGTGGAGGCCAGAGTCCAAGATCAAGGTGTCAGCAGGGTGTTGCTTCCTTTGACGGTTTTAGAAAAGGACCTGTTCCAGGCCTTTCTCCTGGCTTCTGGCAGCCTCAGACGTGTCTTGGCTTGTAGTTGCATCACTCCAATCCTGTATCTTTCCATTGTGCTCTCTCTGTGTGTGTCTGTTCCTGTGCCCACATTCTCCCTTTTTATAAGGGACACCCAACATATTGGATTAGGGCCCATCCTAATCATCTCATTTTAACTTGATTATCTCTTTTAGGACCCTGCTTACAAGTAGGGTCACATTTTGAGGCAGTAGAGGTTATAATTTGTGGTTATCTTTTTTGGGAGGACATGCTTCAACCCATAGCAATATTTAATAAATTAGAAGCTTTTAAAGACCGTTGCAATAGGCCGAAGTATATTTTCCAGCTCCATTTCCTATCACTTGCCTCCCACCCTCAACTGTGAACCTGGCACACCAGCTGCACAGCCTTGCTCCATTTTGAACACATTTTCACCCTCTTTGCCCCTTTGCCCTGCTTCCCCTGCCCGGAGTATCCTGACTCACTCTTCTACCTACCTCGCATGTCTCTGCTCGTTCTTCAAGGATAAGGGCTCAGGCCATACCTTCCTGGAAGTCACTCCAGATCCCAGAACTCCACAACTTTAGTATGTTACCCATGGTTACAGAAAGCATGCATACATTCTAGCATGATAGAAAAACCTGTGTGCCTCTGTTTAAATTTAAATTTTAAAAATTGGCCGGTCATGGTGGCTCACGCCTGTAATCCCAGTATTTTGGGAGGCCAAGACAAGTGGATCGCTTGAGGCCAGGAGTTCAAGACCAGCCTGGCCAATGTGATGAAACCCTGTCTTTACTAGAAATACAAAAATTACTCACATGTGATGGAGCACACTTGCAATCTCAGCTACTCAGGAGACTGAGACATGAAAATCACTTGAACCTGGGAGGCAGAGGTTGCAGTGAGCCAAGATTGCCCCACTGCATTCCAGCCTGGGCGACAAAGTGAGACACTGTCTCAAAATGAAAATAAAAATAAAAATGAATAAATTTAAAAAGTATCAGAAAGAGATGGACTGCTTTGATTGGAGTTAGATAACAAAAACAAGAGCAGTTGGTCAGTTAGAGGCACAGGGGAGGAGAACGTCCTGGGACCATCACAGAGAAGGATTCAGGAGCCACAGGCAGATGACATGCCTCTGCCTGGAACCGTTTGTGGCACCTTCCCGTACCCTGGGACAACTTGTTAGTAAAATCCTTAAAGTGAGAAAGTCTTTAGGTTTATCTCTGGGGAGACCAAAACAGGAGTAAGAAAGGAATTCTACATCCTGTTTTTCACACACCACGGGGGATGAAAGGAAGCCCAAGGAACCTCAGGTGGCTTACTGGGGAGAGGAGAAGCAAGTAGGCTGGATCCTTAGGTTGATGGGGATAAAGGAAAGACCATGGGGAAGGGATTGTGTGCATCAAGCAAGGAAAACAATCATGATAACTGCAACGGCTTCTAATACCAGAGATCACACATCTATCTTAGGTCATGTGCTGGGCTGGTTGTTTGATATATTGATCTCAGCTATTTATGATATCCAGAACACAGACAAGAGAGTGAGGGTACAAGATTGGTAACTAACAGTCAATGTTATAAATGTTATAAATGGTAGTCAGACGTGGAGTTCTGAAGAACAATATCAAATATGATTGTGTGTGTTAGGCACCCAGAGCATTTCCTGGCACATAGCAGGTTCACAGTAAACATTGTTGAATTTTGCCAGAGAAAGAGAATAACCAACTATTCAAAAACATCTAGAGGGTTTCTGAGGCTCTGAACAAAGTCTCTGTTGAATGGGAGTCCTTTAGTCTTTATGACTCAAACTCAGTGTCGCTGCTTTCTGTGTTCTTCAAATGACTGTATCAAATTGGTTGTCAGCCTGGCTGAATGGACAGGACCCAGGCTCCCGAGTCAGACACACCTGGCTAGAATCCCAGCGCTGCCACCTAGTAGCTGTGGAGGATGCAGGCAAGTTCCTTCACCCTGCTGACCCTCGCCCCTTCTTCTGTAACATACAGCCTGCAAGACCTCCCTCAGGGTTTGCTGTGAAGACTAATGATATGGTACATGTGAAATGCCTGGTGACCAGCAGGCATCCTGTGACAGATGGCAGTTATTCCTATTAGTGGTGTGGCTTCCTTGCTGGCTGGTGTCACTTCCTGGTGTCTGGGAGCCGACGGGAGGACATGCCTTCCCACGTAGATCAAATGACCACTTTGGTTGATTATAGGGTTTGGTGTGTGTGAGAGGTTGTTTTAAACAACCTCTCCACACTTGCCCTCTTGGCTACAACAGAAGTGAGTCAGAGGGGAGCATATGGAAGGTGGAAAGGAATCAGGGAGGGTCAGACACCCCCAGGGACAAAGAAACACCTGGACAGGCCTCCTCACCCAGGTTCCCAGGTACAGGTGATGGATCTTGAGCCTGAGTAAGGGAATGGGGAGCTTGCTAGAAGAGTGTTCTCTAACCAGTAACTCATGGAACTTGGGGAGACACACTTTGAAACACTTTGTTAACACTTCAAAATCTAGACACTGACATTCTTTAAGGACAAATAAGAAAGTTTAAATGACAGTGGAGGTCAACACTGAGTTCCTGATGACATAGCCTGCTGGCTCCCAAGTGCCGTCTCTCTTCTCCACTTTCCACTGGAACATTGCCCTATCCCTCTCTCCTCTTCCACGATGAAAGAAACCTGATAATCAATCGTGGAGCACTCACATTACATGAGGAGCTGGTCTGGGAACTTATATAATACCAGTGTCACTTCAACCACTGCTAAGTAATAGCTCACACTTGCTGAGTACTTACCATGGGCCTATGACCTGTGTATATCTACATAATTTTTATTTAATACTCACAATGAGCTTTTCAGTTAGGGACCTTCATTATAGTCTTCATTTCAAAGGTGAGGAAATTGAAGTTTAGTGATTTCTGAAGGTCAAAAAGTTAGAACTTAAAGAAGCCAGGATTTAAACCCAGATCTGACCTGAGACGCTGAACCACTGTGACCAGTACAAGAAACCAATGGGGGAAGAGCAGGGTTATTCTCACTTAGGCGAGGTAGAGCAAGGCAACCAAGAGCAAGTGCTTTTGGGTTGGAGACACCTGAATCCTCATCCAGGAGTGAGTGACTCCTTCCCAACTCTATGATGGTGGCCAAGTACCTTCATTGCTCTTCAAGATGAAGGCAGAAGAGGGTTGGTGATGCTGGAGTGTCACTACGTGCCTCAACGCCCTGCAGGTCTGGCACATAGCTGTAACAGAGGACAGCAGTCGTTCTGATATCTGAGTTCCAGCAGCTAGGAGGTGGGGTCCTGGGAGTGAACCTGGCGCTCACTGATCCTAAAGCCTGTGCTCTTTCTACAGTGCAGCTTTGCCTCAACAGACACATACATGCACATCATGGGGATAAATTCAGTTTAACCCTGGGAGGGGGGCCTCCTGCTTTTGTATTTCTCTCTCTCTCTCCCAGGACTGTGCACACTGGAGATATCAAAAGGCACTGGGAGGAAATGTGGAGATGTTTTTTCCTGTCTAGGAACCCAGTAGCACATATAGAGCTTTTGAGTAATGACAGAAAGACTGCTCCTTCCTCTGGGCAGGCTGGGTTCCACATGAGGATGTCCAGCATTGCAAGGGGAAAGTGGGCTAGATTCTGTACACCACTTTCCCTTTGGCCAGGGGTTCATGTGTACAACTGAACACAGCAGCCATCAGTCTGCCCAAGCCCAATTTAAAGAGCAGGAAACTGAGGCCCAGCTAGGAACTGCCTTAGCCACCAAGTGGGTAGCACCGAGTAGACAGCGCGATGAACCTTGGCTCTCAGTCTCTGCGCTACCATCCTTGCTCAGCTCACTGGGTGATGAGGGGCTTTGGCCCGGGCATGTGTGAGTAGCTGCTGCTGCTTGGTGCTCTGCCCAGAACTCATGGGGTATCAAGGAAAGGACACTCAATGTGAAGCCGGAGACCTACTCTACTGCCAACTAGCATGAGCCTTGTTCAAGCTACTCCACAGCTTTGATTAGTGGGCTTAATTAAATTGAGTCAACAATACTTCCCTCTAAGCCTTGTCCTGAAATATACATGAGAAAACACGGGTGAAGCCCTGTAACCCTAGACTGGGACAATATGTGTGAGTTGCACCAAGCCTCTGGAGAAAAGTCCAAGCCTCTTGGGCAGGAGATCAAATAGGAAAGGGTCTTTGACTTGAGTGAGACCTTAGGATACACAATGAACTTCTTGAGCCCAGGGCACCTATATCTCCAGTGCTGGCATCAAAATTGGTTCATTGAGAGGAATCAAATAATGTGATGAAGGCTGGCTGGGCACAGTGGCTCACCTCTTTAATCCCAGTACTTTGGGAAGCTGAGGCAGGCAGATCACCTGTGGTCAGGAGTTCAAGACCAGCCTGGCCAACATGGTGAAACACCATCTCTACTACAAATACAAAAATTAGCCCAGTATGGTGGCAGGTGCCTGTAATCCTAGGTATTTGGGAGGCTGAGGCAGGAGAATCACTTGAACCCAGGAGGCAGAGGTTGCAGTGAGCGGAGACTGTACCATTGCACTCCAGCCTGGGCAACAAGAGGGAAACTCCATCTCAAACAACAACAACAACAAGAACAACAACAACAACTATATCACATGCTCATGGTCACAGACCACATAAGTAGCAGAAACAGAAGTCAAGTCCAGTTTTCTGCAGACTGCAAAACTTGAAGTCTTTCTTCTGCTTCGCTTGCCTAGACAGCAACACTTGGGGCAGTCCCCACAGCCTATACTCAGGCTGTGTGGTGTCCATTTCTGGGTTTTCACTTACATGTTGTTGTTTTCTTACGGGATTTCCCTTGTCCTCATAATACTGAGGCTTACAACTTTTCACCTCTTCCCGAAATTACTCTGCTACTGATTTGGACAGGCCCAGTTGCTGCCTTCTGAGCAAGGGGAATGGGCTGTTGAATCATCACCTTCGCTGTTGATTTTCCCAGAAGCACAGAACGGTCTTGTAGTTCTGAGTCCCACATCAGAAGGACCACCCATCTCTCCTTGAAGAAAGCAAATCGTATTTTCTTAACAAACCCAAATGACAGCCTCTTTGGTCCCACAACTAGCATTTCCTGAGAGTTCATGAATTCCAAAGTTATTTGAGCAATTTAGCCTTTGAAGCTCAGCTTCCACCTTGGACTCTCAGAATTATTTCTTGGAAAAACGATTAGCACTGAAAAGCTCTATGAAAATTGGCATCCAAGGATGGTCGACTCATTATGCGAAGTGCCCATAGATTCACCTCCAAACACCTCGTGATTTCACAAGGGCTATTATCTTCTAGCTACATCTCTTCTTTGGAGCTTATTACTTAAATAAAAAATGTTAATTGTTTCTGAGAAGTGTGCAGTGAGGAATGGGGGCTGCCATCTCTGAGGAGCCGGGTCTTCAAATTCCCAGGCTGCTACTCACTTTCTTGCCAAATGCTGGAAGCTCTCCACCAGCCAACTATCAATTTATGTGGACTGAGTCACAATTTACATCAAGCACCATTTCCATACGGGGTGTTATTTATTGAGCCCGGTACCACAGCGAGGAGGGTGAGCTCTTGAGTAATTAGAATCCTGTCCTAGCTGGGGAGCGAACAATGCCTTCCTCCTATCTCTGCTTTCTAATGGGTTTGCAATGGCGCTATCTCTGCTTCCATAAATAATGTGCTCCATGTAAATAAGGAGTCATTAAAAATGGGGCAGCACCCACACATCATTTCATAAACATGAGGGAAGTACTTAGGAAGAGGATCATCAATAAACAGGCTGTGCTCTGCGTTACAAAACTGAAGCTGCTCTGCTGTGTACACACTGCCTTTTGTAGCTTCAACCCTTCCGTTCTTGCTAACTCCACACTAACTGCTGTAGGTATACATCTGGGCATTACCAGCACGGCCCCTGGAGGCAGATAGATCCGCATATGGAGCTGCAGCTCTGACCTGTGCAATCTTGGGCAAATCACCTGACCTGTCCAAGCCTTGGCTTTCTTCTCTGGACCATGGAGCTAGCGCAGTCTACCTGATTTGTACATCAAAATTTATAAATGGGTTCTATTAGGTTGGGTGCAGGCAGGAAGCAACTTTATTCTTTCATGTAATTTTCTTGCCTGTCTGTCATGTCAGGTCCCCCTTCTCTATTCCTGTCTTGGAATTGTTAAGATGTGTAGTCCAGTTGAATAAAATCTTCATGCTGTTTAAAATTTGGGTTGGATAAACTGAAATGCCAGCAGTAGAGAAGGCATGAGTTCTCCTCTCTCTAACCCCTTCTGCTCCACTTCTTCCTCCCTCTCCCTGGGATGGATGCCCCTTTAAGAAAGGGGCCGCATCAAAGGGTGGACACAGAAGAGATAGTAGTAACCATAGGGCCTGGTATACCTGATACAGTTGCAGCTGAACATTGGCATTTGTATTCAAAAGTAATTCTTTCTTCTTGAGATGCTTTTGTGGGTTTCCCAGAGATCTTACTGAGGACTCCCTTGGTAGTCCCATGGTGGGATGGTGGCCTCTCTAACGGGCCTTTTATGAGTCTAGTCAGCCCTTAATTTCTAAGAGATCTCTCCATACTCACCATGCTGAAATCCTCTCACCATTGTAGGACATTCCCTTGGGCATCCCAAAGCCAGAATCTTTCTATTGGCTATTCTGGCTGATACCAAGAGTTTCTAGAAGAATAGGTGGCTCTGATGGCTGCTACCTGGCTTTGCCGTGCCACACTACACTATTTCAGCCAGTCTACCACCTTTAGACTTCTACAGGTAAAAGTCATGTGATGGTCCCTATCACCCCCAAAAGTGGGGAACACATATCAACTCCCCCTAATTATTCTCTCGACACTTCTTCAGTTGCTAAGGGTTACCAGAGAGCTGCATGCCGGTGACTGTTTCTAAAGAGGCTTTCACTCTTCAGCCTTCTTTCCAAAAAATTCCTAGGCTGCCAATAGTATTCGATGGGCTGATGAGAGCAGAACCAGGTTGTGGCTACTTTAGAATGTGAGGTCACAGGTCACTGTTTTTCCTGGCCTTGACACTCAGCTGACAAATAGACAAAAGGAAATGTCTCAAATTTCATTGGCTGTAATGGAGATTGAATGAGAATATGTTTTAAGTGCTTGGCAATAATGCAAAATAAGATGTGAGTGAAGTTTAGCTCTCAGAATTACACACTGTTGAGTGTCAGATGATCAGCACACACATCACCCATACTTGGGGTGGGTCCTATTCTACCTGCTGTAGCTACAACAATGGTCCTATGAGAAAGGTCCTGCCATCATCTACTTGCTGTGAATTAGGACTCTAAGGTATGGAGAGGCTCCATGACCTGGGAAGTGCACCCAGGAGTAGATCCAGATGGGCTCCTACTCACTTTCCTATAGGCCTCAAGAGGTGACAGGTGGGTGGAGCTCTCCTCTTCCAAAGAGGCATCTATGCAAGCAAAAGTCATTCCTGGGAATTCATCAAGGCCCCTTCTGCACCCAGTCTTCTCTTCCTTGCTTGCTCCTTGTTTGTGCTGGTGATGGCTTCTGTCTCCCAAAGTCCTCTTCACTCTTAACTAATCTTCCTGGTGCCATTGGACCTTGGCTCTTGTAAAAGTGGTCTGAGGGCTGAGGCCCCTGAGTCAGTCCAAAACCTCTCCTAATCTTAAACTCACACCATCCTAGTATTGACCCTGAATTCATCTTTGGGGCTTTCCCAGCTGAGATGTCTGGTCCATCTGGTCTACCAGCTCATCACACTTCTGAGCAGCCATTTTCTCCTGGTTTCTCTTCTTGTTTTGGCTCCAACCACCCCTCCCCAGAGCTTAACACTGGCTCCTCTGATGTGGTATTAGGGTTCTCCTTTCCTGCTGGTAAAACCTAAGAATTCCCTGAGCTTCTGTTCATCCTTTAAGCTTGACCCTACCCTGTCCTTCCCATTCTAAGCACCACACAATGTGCTTCCCTGTCCAGTACCTTCACAGTGCTCTCCCTTGTTTCATTTGCAACCCTTGCCTTCCCATGAGATGACTTTGTCACTTGCCACTTTGTTTGATTGTATTTCCATCTACACAACTAGTGTGTGAGGCATGGTGATATGAAGTTAGTCCAGAAATCAGGTCCCGGCCCTCAGCCACCTTACAATCTAGTTAAGGAAAGCAAAGGGCATCTGTTCACTGTGCAAACTGTCCCAAGGCACTGCTCCTCTCTGAGTCTCACATTTTTTGCCTCTCTCAGGAGAGGCTAGGTCACTTGATTAAAGTGGTTGTTCCTGCTTTAAAGACCCATGACTCTGGAGTTGCAGCTTCCCTTAATGTTCCTGGAAGAGCAGACAAGACCAATTCGTGATACTTGAATCTGATTAATGCGGGAACAGTTAACATTGGGAGGAAGGTATCCCCCCACCACTTCTTCCCTTTCCCCTCCAGGCAGCTTTTATGTTTCTGGGCTTTTATCCCATTATCGCAGCCTCATTTTATTAGTACCACCTGGAGAGGAGCCTGCGTCCCACCAGACACTGGAGCGAATGCAGAGAGTCAGTTCCCCAGGTTTTGTTAGCCTTGGTGCTCTATTTACACACTTCTGGGCCATGCTTCTCCTCTCCTTTCTGTTAATCTGGGAAGAAAATCTTTGCCACTGGCCTGGATACCAGGAAAAGAAGAGCTTGCTGAAGCCACTTGAAAACTGAATCCACTTTTTAGTTCTCCCTAGCCTAGTGGAATCAGACTGAGGTTTTCAAAATGACTGTATTCTGTCCAAAGAACAAGCATAGAGAAAATAGAGAGAATTGAAAGGAAGGAGAGGTTTGGCTGACTTAGTCCAGGTGGCTGATTCTAGCCTGCTGGTGACTCCTGACGATTCCTGGCCTTTACCTGTTCTCTACCCCATCAAACAAGAACCTGAATGCCTTCCAGTCCTCAAATACGGAATTCTTTCTCTCATTCCTGAAGGCCTTTTTACCTTGAAAACGCTTGGTAGTACCAACTTCAACATTTCTCCAGTGGTCATATCCTCCAGGCTGTTTATCCTGACCTCTCAGGCTTGGGTGATATGACTACATCTACCTTCCTATAATATTCAAGTATGGATCTCGACACTTGGCCTGCAGTAATGAAGTTCAACTGTGCATGCTGGTACATTCTACTGTCTGTAGTGGAGGAGATATGACAAGTAAACGAGAAGGTAAAACACAGTGTAACAAGACCATGCTAAAAGGAACCTAGGGAGCTTTGGGAGCTCAGGGAAAGGGTGACTTAGCCAGGTATGGGCACCAGGAAATACTCCTTAGAGAGTATTTAGAGAAGAGGCTTAAAGGATGAGTAGAAAGATAAAAAGATTGGAAAAGGTCTTCTAAGAAAAGAAAACACTATGTGTGAAAGCTTAACAGTGAGAAAAAACATGGTGTGAGGTTAAGGTGATTGCATCAGTTAGCTTTTGCTGAGTAACAAGTCACCCTGACACCTAATGATGTAAAAAATAAAAACCACTTACTTGGCTCACAGTTTTGCAGGTCAGCAACCGGAGATGAGCTCAGACTTGGAATGGGTCATTCTGCTAATTTGAGCCGAACTTAGCTGATCTTGGCTGGGCCTCACTCGTGCATCTGAAGACAGACGCTAGGTTTTCTGGAAACTGGCTGCTCTCAGCTGTGGTGCCTCTTATCTTCTCAGCATGGCAACCAATCATCCAGCAGTTTATCCCAGGCTTTTTTATTCTGACTTGTCATGGTTGTAAAAGAGAAATCAGAGCCTATATATATATATATATATTTTTTTTTTTTGAGATCTGGACTCAGAAACTGTCCAGCACCAAGTTTTGCTACACTGTACTAGGCAAAGCAAGTATCCCAGAGTCCAAGTAGAAAATATTGACTGTGTGCCCATGTTTTCTGTGTGTCTTCTGCAGAGAATTCCATTCCATGCAGAACAGTCATCTTTTTGCAATCTTCTTTGGGGTGTAATCCTGGAGAAGCAATCCACAACCATATTATGAGAGGATTTATGAAATCTACTACAGTTTGGATTTTCCTTCAGGATAAAGGGAAAAATTGTAAGTATTTTTAATGAGGAGTGACAGGCATCAACATGTACTTGATTTGGAAGTTGCTCCCTGGGTACTCTTCTGTTGGTGTGAAAAAGACTACTGCTTGCCTAAGTAGACCCAGAGAACCCATCTGCCTCTGGATTTCCAGGGCTGCAGTTCACCAACCCTTGGTCTAAACAGAGCTAGTATGCATATGAAGAATTTATTAAGCACCAGCATGAAGGTAGGCATACAGATCCATAGAACTGAGATGAAAATCCAGAAACGGACACTTGCATTTGCGGTCAATTGATTATTGGCATCAAGACCAGCCAATGGGGAAAGAATAGTCTCTTTAACAAATAGTGCTGGGACAATGGGCCATCTGCATGCAAAAGAATGAAGTTGGACTCAGTTGCATGCTTTACACAAATATTAACTCAAAATGAAAAGAAACATAAATGCAAGAGTAACATTACAAAATGCTTAGAAGAAAACATAAGCATAGTTCCTCATGACCATACACTGGGCAACAGTGCCTTCAATATGGTATGGAAAGCACAATTGAGCAAAGATTAAAAGGATAAACTGGACTCATTAAAATGGAAAACTTTTGTGCCACTAAGTGAAGATGAAAAAAGTGAAAGATTAACCCACAGAATGAGAGAAACTATTTGCTAAGAAATACTTGAAAATATTGACAAGAGTCTTACATCCACAATATATAAAGAATTCTTACAACTCAACAGTAGAAAGAAAGACAAATACCCCAGTTTAAAAAACGGGCAGAATATTTAAATAGAAATTTCTCCTAAGGAGATCGATCAATAGCCAATAAGCACAGAGCAGCTGTTCAACACCACTAGTCTTTAGGAAAATGCAAATTAAAACCATAAGTACCACTTCACACCTATTAGAATGGCTAGAATAAAAAAAACAGTAACCTCTGTTGGTAAGGGTATGGAGACATTGCTGGTGTGAATGCAAAATGTCACGCCTACTTTAGGAAATAGTTCAGCAGTTCCTCGAAAAGGTAAACAAAGAGTTACCATGAGTCTGCAACTCTACTTCTAGTTATTCCCCAGAAAAGTAAAAACAAACGTCTACAGAAAATCTTATATGAGAATGTTCATAGCAGCATTACCCATAATAACTTCCAAATAGAAACAACACAAATATATGGATATATTAAATGTTACGTAGTCAAATAAGTGGAATATAATTTGGCAATAAAAAGGAATGAAACATGACACGATATAGATGAACTTTGAAAACATCATGCTAAGTAAAAGAAGCTATATATCTCATTATTCTGTTTATATGAAATGATCAGAATTGGCAAATTTATAGAGATAGGAGGTAGATCAGTGGTGTGTAGGGCTGGGGTGAGGGTGGAGAAATGGGGGAAATGGGAATTGACTGCTAATACATTTGGGAGGACTTCTTTTGGTGGGGGAAAACATTCTAAAATTAGATTGTGGCAATGATTACACTTGTGAACATACTAAAAACCACTGAATTGCATACTTTACATAAGGTGAGTTATGTGGTAAATAACTTATACGTTAATAAATCTTTAAAAAATTACTCACCACTAAATTAAGACATATTAAAGAAATTGTAACTAAAGCAATGGCAATGCCTTCCTAACTATGAAAGGGGTGTTGAGAAAAAGGAAAATAAAGTATTTGCAGAGGTGCCCAGGTCTCAGTTAAGGACATCTGAAGGCTGGTGGTACCAGGTACATAGACCAGAAGGCTTGTCATAAATTATTTGCTTCCCTGCTTCTGGGATGACTCACAGTGCCAAAGTCCTCATACGATCCTCAGGTGTCCTGAGTAACTTTTCTTCATAATCACATTACAGAGAGATTCCTGGCAGATCCCGATCACTGCTGTGAACTTGCATGCAGGTTGCACACTGTGCGACTTGAATGGCTCAGTTTCATCACAGCCTTGCAAAGTCAGGCCCCTGAAGACTCAAGAACGTCCAGCCAGCCCGGCCATTTGCTATGGCCCGGGCTGTGCATCCATCTGTAGACCGGTAACTTTGTTGATAATCCACCTGATTGTCAGAGGTTGCTCATGAGAGGGATTTCTCTCAGGTCTCAAAAAGAGCAAAAGAGTATCTGCTTTTCCTGGTTTAGTCTGTTCTTAACTGGTAAACTCTTAGAGTATTTAACTGATGATGCTTGTTTGGGCCCCTGAAAAGGCTACAAGTTAAATTTGCAGTTTTAGTAATTTTCTAAAACTTTGGACAATGGTTCTCAAACCATAGTGTAAATTGTCTAGAAGTTGAAACATTAAAATACGCTGTTTGCCTATCTGCCCTCAACTATGACCATTTAGCAAGTCTAGAAAGGGGCTAAGAATCTGTTTTGGCCGGATAGCAGGTGATTCAGATGCAGGATGTAAACAGACAACAAATTTAGAGCCCTCCCCTCATGGTAAGCCCTTTTATTGTTTAATTCTTCCTTGTTCTATCTTGTATATATTTTTTATCATTGTTCCTTTCTACAGATGTGTGTGTGTGTGTATGTGTGTGTATGCTTACTTATAATTTGTTATTTTCATTTTAAATCAAGTTGTTTTTGTAAATAATGCAGGCTATGAACTTATCAATTAATTAATTAGTATATAAAATGTGCACAGCATATTACAGTTTCAAGGTGCTTGGGCATGCATAATTTTCTTTCCTGTGACCCTCACAGCAGCCTCCTGAATTCTGTATTGTTATTCTAGTCTAGCACATAAAAAAAAAAAAAAAAAAAAAAACCCTGAGGTTTAGTGAAGTAACTTACAGGAACAAGCACGTACTAACTTAAAAAATGAAAACAGCTAAAAGGACTACCTGTGTGGCATGCCCAGTATGGGCACTAGTTCATGATGCTGCGAAGACAGAGTTACAGGCATTTGCAGAAATGGGTTGAGTTTCCATCTCAGAAGGGAAGTGATCTTTCTAAAATTTTTACCCATGAGAAAAAGCAGCCGCTCTCAGCTCTGGTTTCAGACCCGAGATCAACAACCCTTGTCTGGGTTGTTCCGGTGACCTCTCTTGCTCCAGCCTTGTTTCAACCCATCTCTGGCATGTGAAACCACATCAGTTATCCCCTCCCCTACCTCCTGGGCTCTGACCACAGTGGGAGACTTACCGAATATCAGGGTGCTGAATGCTCACAGCCAACCACGCGCATGCTTCTGTGGGGAGAGGGCCTCCCCACGCCCAGGCCTCCTGGAGCTGCAGGGCTCAGAGTTCAGACGGTGGATAGAAAGGGAAGGCACAGGGGAGCAGTGACTAGATCTGGTGCCTGGAAGACCTGCTAGGAAGCAGCAAAGTTCAGTGTGAAAAGCTAGGAAGCTCTTGGTCTAGATTCCAGGTTGGTTTCTCACTGGTTGCATTCTCTTATGCAACTGATTTAACGTCTATAGAGCTTTAGATTCCTCACCTATAAAATAGGGTTTCTGATACCCACATCTAAGGTTCAAGTGATAAGCACATAAAGCAAAATGTGTAGTCTGCCTCAGGTGTATCAGGCCTCATAGTAAGCTGGATCATCTTTCTTTCCTTCCCTGTGTTTATTTAATTGGCTCTAGGATTTGCTTCCCACTGCTGCTATAACAAGTTAGCACGAACTCAGAAGCTTAAAATAACACAAATTTATGATCTTGCAGTCTGGAAGTTAGAAGCCCCAAATCAGGGTGCCAACAGGCTGGCGTTCCTTCTGGAAGCTCTAGGGGGGAAATTGTTTCCTTCTCTTTTCTACCTTCTAGAGGCTGCTTGCATTCCTTGGCTCATGGCCACTTCCTTTATCTTCAAAGGACATCACTTGATCCTCTGCTTCTGTGGTCACGTCTTCTTCTCTGACTCTGACCCTCCTGCTTTCCTCTTATAAGCACCCTCGTGATTACATTGGGCTCATTCAGATAATCCAGGATAATCTCCCATCCCAAGACCCTTGATTTAATAATATATGCAAAATTATCTTTTGCCAGGGAAGGTGACATATTCACATGTTCCAGTCATTAGAATGTGAGCATCTTTGGGGGTCATTATTGAGTTTATTACGAAGGAAGGTCCAGAAGATGCCATTATAAAAACACGTCCTGAAGCCATGGCTAAGAAGATGATGATGGAACATGAAACATGTTTGCTACAATCATTTAAGCCCCATCTAAGAGAGATGTGGAGCCACAGGGCACTATAAGAGCTTCCTACATCCTGATAGGGTGTCCTAAATTAGAATACACTCAAATCTTTTCCTTCAAGCACTAACCCACGAAAATTCCTCTGAAAACTCCACCGCCATTTGTTCTTCAGTCTCTGCCAAGTTCCTCCAGTGATGACAATCTCCAGGCTTCCTAAGTCCAGCTTTACCTGTAAGAAATTCTTTCTAGATATGGAAAAGCTCTCTGAACCTGCTTAGGCTCTTTCATTCTGTCCCTGGAGCCACAATGAAGAAAAACCCAGCCCCTTTGCCTTCAGAGATCTTTTGCTTTTGCAGACAGTGAGTGATTGTGAACGCCTCTTCCTGTTTACACTCTGGTAAGAGTTTACATCTCCAGAATAAATATTCTAATTTTCGTAATGATTTCTTGTACAAAACAGTTTGGAATTCCCCTTTCATCTTGGTTACTCTCCTCTGATGTATTCTATTTTTTAATGACTTATTGAAAAATTTTAAAAAATCAGACTGTAAAAATAATTTACATTCCCATTTGAAACTTGGAAAAACAAAGAAGGAAATCAGTTACCCCTAAATCCACCACCCAGTGAGGACCACTGAGTGCATATTTTTCCAGTTCTGGGATAGGCCTGGATTCTAATCTAACTGCTCTCACAGAGCTGTTGTGTGACCATGGGCAGGTCCCTCTCTCCTCCAACCCTCACTTTATTCATCTCCAAGCTAAGATGCTGGCTTTCAATTCTTTTCCCCTTTATATATCTGTGAAAGTCATTTGTTTCAAATATTCACACTGGATTCTGGCTAGAATAGAAGAGCCTCGCTTATTATTAACTTTTTAAAAAGAATATTACTTCTGAAGGCCCAACTTATAAGGAAATGTATGATTCGTCCATGGCGATGTCAGCCTGCATTCTGCTGAGTCATCTTATTACAGTTGCACAGTCCTGGATCTCAGTGCCACCCCACTGAGTGGATCTCTCTTCAGTCCTTAGCACTGGGGTCTCCAATAGCCTCAGAGTTCATTTTCTGTCTTGTATCCATTTCCTCTGCATCTTCCCAGAGCAGCTCCATGTTTATTAGACATGGAGCTGCTCTGGGAAGCTTTACAAAGTCCTTTAATATACATCTCATTTGAACCTCACAACAACCCATTAGGTTGTATCTTTATATAACCTTTTTAATAGAAAGAAAAGAAAGAAGCCTAAACTTTCAGAGAGATTCAGAGAAGTGAATTTAAAGTTTTTCAACCTCAATGCTTAGTAAGATATGCGTTTACCTACAATCCAGTCCAAATATGTGTATGGAACGATAGATGGATGGCAAACTATATACAAACACATAAACAGATAGAGAAATAGCCAGATACATATACAGGCAAAGTGAGAAACAGAAGTTTTACAAAACATATTTACAGCTAACTAGCTATGTGACAGATAAACTAAACAAAAGTTGCCCAAAACAACATTTCTTCCAAATGTGGGTGTTTGAATCTGATATTTTCTATTTTATAATATTCCGCTTCATTGTTTTAAAATGCTAGTTGTACTCAGTTGATTTCATGAACCTCCAGCAGGTCATGACCATAGTGTGGAAACACTGGTGTTGAAACCCCTAGTTGTACTCAGTTGATTTCATGAACCTCCAGTAGGTCATGACCATAGTGTGAAAACACTGGTCTTGAAACCCTAACCAAGAGTGCACAGCCAGTGTGCAGCAGAATGAGCCTCCAGTCACCAGCCCAGAGCTCTCAGACAGAATTGAGTTCCCGTACAGTAGGACTTTCCACTCATGTCTGTAGTCTAGGAGGAGATTGGGTTGGGCAGCCACCAGGCACGATGGAGCAACAATTAACCCTGGACTTGTGGAGGCAGGTGAGGTGTCTGGAAAAAAGCAGGGAGGCTGGAATGCCACAGAGGTGGGCTTCACTGTTCAGGTCATCACTTCCTGCTCAGTCTCAGTCCCTAGTAAATGAAATGTCTGCTCAGTAGCATTGTGGGAAGAATTAAATAAATGGAGTAGTTTATATGAAGCTTATGACCAGTGCTGTGAGCTTCACTGATCTTAGCCTCCTTTTTCTAAGGACATTCCACATGCAGCATATTGCTGTACTGGGGTGCTCTGAGGCAAGGCCCCGATATTTCTGAATTTTGGGGATTTGAAACATGGAAACATATATTTCTTTTGGGTAGAAAGTGTTTGTTCCAGGTGAAATCACATTGGAGATCCAGTTAAACATGCATTACATAAGGTCAATATCTACCAAAGTTGTGTATGGGGGAAGAGATGTAACCTTGGGAAAAATTCAGAATCTATGAAATTATTCAAGTGCTTCATGTTTCCACTAGGATGTTTAACATCTGCTGAGTGAAGTGAAAGTCTGCCTTCCCAGGTCTCTAAGGACCACGTAGGGTCTGGCTGAGACTTGACATCTGGGCAGAGCTGGCTCTTCATAGGGAGATGACCACAGCTCCTCAGGCCATGGAAGGCTGAGAATGAAGGAGGAGGAGCATAGGGACCCTTGTGGGGGCACGAGGTTTCTGGGTAGAAGGAGCAGCGCTAAGTCGCTATTGAGGTTGAGGTGCTTCCTCTTCGGGTGGTAGATTCACTCTGCCCTTCCCACTCCCTCAGTGGGATCTGCAACCACAGCAGACCCATGAGGGAAGGAGCAGATTCCAGTGTGTACACGTGTACATGTGTGTGAACATTAAAGTGGGCAGGAGATGGTATCGTGGGACAGAGACGTCGGAAGAGAACCAGAGGAGAAGGATGGAGAAGGTCAAGCATCAGGTCAAGGTATGAGAGAGGCAAACAACCAGAATGTCTGAGAAGGCGGAAGGATGGGTTTCAGTGAATCCTGTGGCACGAAGGGTTAGATTATTAACATGGGGATATGTCGAAGATGGTGCAGGGACAGCGCAGGAGTGAGTTTACGATTCCATGCTTCTGAGACCTGAGCATCCTGCTATGTTCCAGGCATCATGTCAACCCTCTCAGTCATTCATTTATGCTCCAGAATGAGCCTGTAGGCGTGGTACTATCGTTATGCCTATTTTACAGTAAACAGAGACACAGAGATGAAGAAACTGGACCATGTTAGTAAGTGACAAAAGGCAGAGATGAACCCAACTGGGTTGGCGCTGCGGCTTGTCGTTGTACCTGCGATGCCCTGGCGCTTGCCTGTGCTCCATGTTTCTGCCCCACTGCCACTCAACAGGCACCTCACTGCCACTCAACAGGTACCCCACTGCCACTCAACAGGTACCCCACTGCCACTCAACAGGTGCCCCACTGCCACTCAACAGGTACCCCACTGCCACTCAACAGGTACCCCACTGCCACTCAACAGGTACCCCACTGCCACTCAACAGGCACCCCACTGCCACTCAACAGGTACCCCACTGCCACTCAACAGGCGCCCCACTGCCACTCAACAGGCGCCCCACTGCCACTCAACAGGTACCCCACTGCCACTCAACAGGCACCTCACTGCCACTCAACAGGTACCCCACTGCCACTCAACAGGTACCCCACTGCCACTCAACAGGTGCCCCACTGCCACTCAACAGGCAAACTGCAAAGACTCCAGTGGCTGTTAAAGTGCAGATACTCTTTTTAAAACTAATCACTTCCCTTTTGCTTTTGACTGAAACTCATTGCAGGACCACAAGCCGAGAGAGGGCAGCAATGGAAACCCAGCCAAACTATTAATGGAAGGCTGGGTCCCATTCTTTATTATCCTTCTGTGGTCTCATCACCAGCGGGGTGAGCCAAAGCCGAGGGCAAGAACACGCTGGGTGACCTTCCACACCCCAAATGCAAGATCAAGTGCTGTGGAGAAGGAGGTAAGCCGTGGCTCTTCATTAAAGCAAATATCATTAGACATATGTTCAAGATAACAGAGTGTTTTGACCCCAGCAAGCATTTGAACTGCAGTGAAAATTCATTTTCCTTCTCTGAGGGGAGAGGAAGCAGAGAATTTTTCTAGGACTAAAGCCACCATTGTGAATATATATTCCTCAATAATAAAACCTGTATTAATAAATGGGCATATGTACATATACGATTACTAATTCAACAAATATTTTGGCAGGCCTACCATGTTTTGGGTAGTGTGTGTGTGTGTGTGTGTGTGTGTGTTGTGTGTGTGCATGCACACCTGCATAGGAAGTCCTTATGATTTGCTTCTCATCACGTTTTTTCTAGTAACTGCCCACCTTGACTGTCCACATCCTTACTGTTATTTTAAAATCCACTTTAGTGGTAGAATGTTACTCTGTTGCCTGGCTGTTTTATTGGTCTTGTGTTGGTCATCCAACCCCAAATAAGCCAATCTAAGGCTTATCCGGAAATGTTGAGACAGAAACTGGGAAATGGGGTACAGTTTTGTTGAGGAAGTCTGGAAGAGAGAAGGGATATGTGAAGACTTTGGCTGAAGTGTTGGCTACCACATTTCTCATCAAGTGGACATGAAAAACAAAAGGAGAGAGGGAAGGGGGCATAAAAGGATGGCAGGAGGGAAGGAGAGAGAGAGAGCGAGAAGAAGGGATATGGGCAGAAGTTGAGAGGGCCTGAAAACACCTGACATGAGGATCTTTTTTTCTATCAATTCCTGAAGACTACCAGTGTTCCTTTCTTAAGCTCCTTGTGATGTCTCATTATCTTTAGGATAAACTTCCTTTTTTGCTTCATTTATCTAAGTGGAGTTATCAATGCTGCTTCTTCGACCTGACCATCAAAGTTGTACCCTAACAAGTCCTCATTAATCCCCACCCATATGCCACTGGCATGCTGGGCACTGAGAATGCCCAGAACTCAGATCCTGTTCCCAAAGTTTCCTAGTCTTCAGAAGGTGATGCTGTTCAGGGATATTAGTTAGCACATGGGGAAAGGATACTCTACTGGAAGACCTCCAGGAAGAGAAGAATGAATCTTGAGCTGGGCCAGAGTCTGGAGGCCCCTCCCAGAGATCATTCTTTCACTGTGTCTTAGAGGATGTGTCCACTGCCAGCTCAAAGAATCTGTGGAGGCCCAGAGGTGCAAAATAGGAAGGAACAAGTCAGTGAGCATGGCTTGGTTTGGCTGTATTGGGGAAATAATGGATTAAGAATGGTTTAGGGCAGGAAGGGAGACTGGAAGGGAAGTTAGGAGCAGAGTAGGAAGGACCTTGTAGGCCAGTTTAAAGAGTGTGGGCTGGACCTTGGTGAAGGTTGTTACGCAGTGATGGTCCCGTTCCATAGCAGACATTCCTGGAGAAAAGGGAAGTTCACTGTAGAACAATATATATATTTTCTATTGCCCCAGCTGGAACGATTTTTTGATTTGTACATTTTCTAAAAGGTTCATCTTGAAACCTTATATAAATATGCTCTTCCTTCTTCTGCATTTGATAAGCCAGAAATCTTCAAATTGAATGATTCCTTATATTTTTTCAAACAGGTATAAACAGGAGAAAAAGCACTGGGTATAAGAATCCACAAAAGGTGATGTAAGAATAAATTAGGAGTGAATAGTAATAGTAGCAGCAACAACGATGGCTGAGTGTTGAGTGTCTGCCACAAGCCAGGTACAGCGCCAAGGGCTGTCTTCAAGAGACAGACACGGTAACAAAACCAACTGATGGGGACTGCAAGGGGAGGGGTGGACAGAGGCTGCCCGGATGCACATCCTGGCTCTGCCACTTGCTGACAATGTGGGCTTGCATATGTCACATTAGATGGGGACGGCTATAACAATTTCCTCATAGGCTGTCAGGAGGATTCAGTGTAATAATTCAAGTTCAGTGCTGGGAACACTGTTAGTGCTCAGCAAGTGTAAATTATTTGTTCCTTGAAATTAAGAAAAAAAGAAATGATTGATAGGACAGAGATAGCTAGAGAGACAGAGATAAACAATGATATATTTAAAAATACATCTCTCCACCATATTCCAATGAACTGCAATTCTACACATTTCTTTCACTGCAAAATTCAGTGTGTTTATATGACATAAAATATCAGTTGTATACCACCTGAGGGGAAACCAAGAAAGAGAAAAGCTGACAGTGACTCTTCCTGACTGATATTAAGTCTAAAAATGCTGTGATTTATAGACTATTCTTAGTGAGTACAGATGGCTTTGATAAAATGATTTGTATTCTAATTTATTACTTCAATCAATGTACATTGGATAACATTTGGAAAAATAAAATGAATTTTAAAATCTACTTCTCACGTTAATATTTTAGGTATTTTTCTTCTCATTTCATTTCATACAGTCATTTTACAAAGGATTGTGAATGCACACACTCACAATTGTGTACCTTTCAATTCTATTTCATTGATAATTATTTAAAAATGTTATATACTTTTGTAATAATATCTCAAATATCTACATACTATGATTTTATATGGATGATAAATGATTTACCTAACCTTTGCTCTGCACTGGATATTTCTGTTGTTTCCAAATGGTAATGATTTTGAATAGACACATGTTCATGTCATTAAGAACAACAGGAGATTGAGGTTAACCTACCCCAGTACATTTACAAATACTCAAACCCAGTCCTGGTATCACCAACATCAAAATTTGTATTATCTGAAGACAATTTTAGGGACAGCTGCAAACACCATAGCAATCCTTGTTTCTGTCCTCCTGAAAGAAGAAAGTACCTAGGCTCTAAGCCACAAACATACAGGTTTAGAATCTGCTACCTTCTAGCTGTAGCCTTGGGCCACTGCTTGACCTCTCTAAGCATTTACTTTTTCAGCCATAAAACTATAAAATGTGAGTAATATTGCAACTCTCTCCAGGTGATTGTAAAGATTAAATCACATTCCTTGGATCCCTACGCATACCAAATCCCACATACATGATATTCATTGTGCTAATCAGATGTGAGAACTATGAGCCCAAATCTGATCTCTTTCTGCAGACAGAAAACCTTACGCAGGCAGGAGTGATGTCTCCTTTGCTCCTTTAGTGCTTAGCATGATGACTGTCATGTAACAGGCACTTGGTGAGCAGTTATTAAACAAATGACTGAGTATCCCTCAATATGAAAACTTGAAAAAACGTAGTAATCATTTGACCTTCCAGGGAATGATGTGAACTGCATTTTCTATGTCCAACACTACAATTACGCAGGCGACTGAACTTCTATCACAGAATATTTTCCACTGGAATGTAATTGTATTTATGGAAATGATAATGTATCTTCAGCAAAACAAACCTCAATTCCATTGTCCTACGTGGAAAAAGTCTAGAGAACAATAGACTTTCCTAGCGGAATGCCCCCTCCCAGACATTGCTACAAAATCACAAAGAAAAGGAAAAAAGGGAAAGTGATTTTCCAAACAAAGCATCTCTACATGTGGTGGTCAATGATGTTTACCTAAAATGGATTTGTGGCTGAAGAGAAAATTCTTATTTCCCGAAAGGTGACTCTCACTGATGTTGATTACAGAAATAAGTTGTACTGCTTGATGTAAAGAGAGGAAAAAGTAACTTTTTAATTTATCTCTGCCCTATACAAACAAGGGCCGGGAAAGATTACATGTTTTCCTGTGATTCAGTTCTAGAGAGGCAAGAGACTCTATCAATATTGAAGTTGTAAATACCGGAACATTCGATTTGCTTTCTGCCCATGAAAAGCAGATTTTGTTGCTTTTTTCTTCTCTCTGCCGACAACATGCATAAACAGTGGTCCAAAGTGTGATTATTCCCTGTGGATGCCCAGGTCCTTCCTGTTGCCTCCCCTCCACAGTTTGGGGGAAGGACTGTCAATCCCGGTGAGACACCGCAACCTGGAAGCAGCTTCTTGTTAATACTTTCCCCATGAAACTTTGAGCATTTAGGCAAAATCCACACAATCACTTTTTCCCTCCAGATAAATAATTAGATCTCTAAGGCTGCTTATTATCAGAAGCCCCTTATGTAAGGAGCAGAGTGATGGTTCTTTCATCACGTCGCGTGAGTGGCACGTGTGTCATCACGTCGCGTGAGTGGCACTGGGCACACGTGTGTCCTGACCTGGGCTACAACAGCATCTGCAGCAGGTATTCCTAGGGTTCCAGAAATAGACTCTGCAGACAGGCAGAAGAGGGCGCGGGAAGCATCTTCGTCTCTGCGGAGCCATGGTCTCCTGGTCTGCAAACACCTACCATGTGACCCTCATCACTGCCTTTTTGTGGGGCCTCAGTGCCATCAGGCTGGGCTGTGAAGACCCTTTTTCTAATCACACAACTCTGTACTGACTATTTTCAAACCAAAGAATTGGCAAACATTGTTGGTAAAGGCTGAGACCACAGAGCACTCTCTTGAAATGTAAGTTCATGTTCTCATCAGCAATTTAGTAATTCACAAGCAAAGGAAAGTCAGTAGATAACAGAGAAGCAACTATCAGCCTGTTTCTATGCATTTTTTCTTTTTACTCTTCAGTCAAGGGGCTTTGAATTATGTGCTAGTATCTTTCATACTTAAGCTTCATCATGGCTCAAAACTTTTATCTCTTTCATCTGTTAAAAGGAAACAGTATCCTTTGTAATTTAAGTGATGTAATTTACGTGGAATTGCCAAGCAATGTTGGGGGCATAGTGGGTGCTTAAGAAATACCAAGGAAAGTTGAATCTGAACATTTATTAATCTAAATGGGCCTTCAGACTACAAGGTTCTGGAGGGCAGAGACATTCCTGGACATGATTTACCAGGAAAGGAAGATGATAAAAGTCTTTCATCACAGCTGTGTTCCAATGAGATTCTGGGTATTTTCTACACGTTAACTTAGCTCACCCTCTCAACCTCCCAGCAAGGGAGGTTCTTATACCCCCAACTAAGGAGAAAACAAAATCAGAAAAGTTTCAAACTTGACCAAGGCCATGGAGCTAAGGAAGGGAATATAGCTGGGTTTAGAACTCAAGTTTGTCTGTTTTCAAAGCTTGTGTCTTCCCCCAATAGGTTAATAAAGCAAACATAAGGTGGGACTCTTAGCCCAAAGTTGGGACCTTGTGGTGAAAAGACTAACCAATGAGTCATACCTCCAGGTTGGAGCCTAGCCCCACCATTTACTCCCTCTGTGACTCAGTTCCTATCTATAAAATTGGGATAATATCACCATTACGCTGAATTGCCTGTGATGTGCCAGGTGCCGTTCTAAGTGCTTACGTGTTCTGACTCATTTACTCCTCACCAAAACTCTAGGAGGTACATAGTGTGATTATTCCCATTTTATACATAAGGAAGCTGAGTCACAATCGACATTAAAAATAAGTGTCCTACAGGTAAAAGATAGTATGTGTCTGAACTTGGTTTGAAATCCAGGTAATAGGTCTTGTAGTCTACACTCAACTGCGCCATAGTTTTTAGTAGCTGCCCTCACTGGATTGGCGTCTGGCTAAAATAATATGATGCTTAAAACCTCTTAGAACAATATATTTCCCATAGAGTCATTTGCTTAACATAAACAATTATTTAGTATTGTTGCTACTATCATGATTGCTATGTCTGGAATATCCAATCCCTATAAAGCTCAAAGTAACTTCAGCAAAGCAAGTTCAAGATAGATGGGCCAGGAGGTGCTGACTGTCAGTAAGTGAAGAAAAAACATGACCCACAACGCTGCCAGAATGCTTCCAGGGATCAGTGTGAAATTTTTCTGCATTTTTAAATACATTTCTGAAATTCAACCATTTCAAACAATTCCATAAAAAGAATGTGTATAATTTCATTTTCAACTCTTAGGCAGAAAATAATATGAGTAAAGCTGTGGTCTAAAAAATAGAAATCTGGCTACTCAATTTCAGATAATTGCAACAAAAAATAAAGTTGATCAGTGTTTAAAGAAACAAGAAATGGTTGGGCGTGTTGGCTCAAGCCTGTAATCCCAGCACTTTTGGGGCTGAAGTGGGTGAATCACTTGAGCCTACGAGTTTGAGACCAGCCTGGGCAATACGATTAAACCCCATCTTTACAAAAATAAATACAAAAATTAGCCAGGCGTGGTGGTGCACACCTGTAGTCTCAACTACTCAGGAGGCTGAAGTGGGAGGATCACCTGAGCCCAGGAGGTCAAGGCTGCAATGAGCCATGATCATGCCACTGCACTTTAGGCTGGATGACAGAATGTGACCCTATCAGAAAGAAAGAAAGAGGGAGAAAGAGAGGGAAAGGAAGAGAGAGAGAGAGAGAGAGAGAGAGAGAGAGAGAGAAGCTGCACAGGTAACTCTCTAATAGGCTCAGATATTTATAATAGCTTTTTCCCTTAAAATGTGTCAAGTAAAACTATTCCTTACATGTGCTTAAAAAGTCAAAGAATATAACAATTTATGATACAAATCATCAGTCTCCAGGCTCCACTCCTACCCTAATCCCCTAAATAAATCACTTTTACTGCTTTTTATTGTTGAATTGTTAAAGTAATGGGATTATTATACTCTTATTTCTCACTTTACCAATATGAGATATTTATTGATTTCGTAACACGATAAAACACAATTTAGGTCACTTACATTACTTCCAATGTACTTACATTATATTACATTACATTGTTTTAAAACTCAATGATTTTAACTCAGTTAATTTTATTGGTTAATTTTATTTTACTATTTTAGCTTATCTGTTGCTTCCCGTTGTAATTTTTTAAAGTGGACTCTTTTTTTTTTTTTAAGAGAAGTTTTAGGTTCACAACAAATATGTGCAAAAAATACAGAGCGCTCCCTCATAGCACCTGTCCCTACACATGCACAGTCTGCCCCGCTATCAACATCTGCACAGAGTGGCACATCTGCTAACCAATGAACCTGAAATGACACATTATCATCACCCAGAATTCATAGGAGTGAACATTAGGGTTCACTCTTTGAGTTGTAAATTCAATTAATTTTGACAAATGTATAAAGAATGGCATTGATCCACCATTACAGTATTATACATAACAGTTTCACTGTCCTAAAAATCCTCAGCTTGGCCGGGTGTGGTGGCTCACCTCCTGTAATCCCAGCACTTTGGGAGGCTGAGGCGGGCGGATCACGAGGTCAGGTGTTCGAGACCAGCCTGGCCAACATGGCGAAACTCCGTCTCTACTAAAAAAAAAAATACAAAAAAAACCCACAAAAAACAAAAAACAAAACAAGACAAAAATCCTCGACTCTGCCTGGTCATCCTTCTCTTTCTCTAACTCCTGACAGCAACAAATCTTTTTATTATTTATTGCCTTTTCTGGAATGTCATATAGTTAGAATTATACAACACATATTCTCTCAAGTTGGCTTTTTAAAAGTAAAATGCACTTAAGTCCTTAATGTCTTCGCATAGCTTCATCTCTCATTTGTTTTTAGTACTGAATAATATTCCATTGTCTGGATATACTACAATTTAGTTACTTGTTTGCCTTTTCCTATTGAAAGACATTTGGGTTGTTTCCAACTTACAAATAAAGCTACTAAAAATATTCATGCATACATTTTTGTGTGGCCATTAGTTTTCAACTCATTTGGGTAAATATCTAAGAATGCAACTGCTGGATATTATTAATATGTTAGGAATATGTTTAGTTTTGTCAGAAACTGCCGAACTGTCTTCCAAAGTGGTTGCACTACTTTGCAATTCTATCAGCAATGAATGAGAGTTCCTGTTGCTTCACATCCTCATTAGCATTCCATGTTGTCAGTGTTTTATAGATATTGGCCATTATAATAGTTATACTTTGGTATCTCCTTGTTGTTTTAATATGCATTTTCCCGATCACATAAAATGTGAAAAATCTTTTCATATGCTTATTTGCCATTTGAATTTTTTTTGGACAACGTATCTGTTTAGGTCTTTTGCCTGTCTTTTCACATTGGTTGTTCATTTTCTTATTGTTGAGTTTTAAGAGCTCTTTGGCTATTTTGGACAACATATTTTATCAGATAAGTATTTTCTAAATGTTTTCTTCTATAGCTTGTCTTCTCATTATGTTGATGATATCTTTTGCCGAGAACAAGTTTTTAATGTAATCAAGATCAACGTATCAGTTATTCTTTTCATGGATTATGCCTTTGATATTGTGTCTTGTATCCAAAGAGTCATCTTCAAACCGGAGGTAATCCACATTTTCTCCTATGTTTTCCTCTAGTAGTTCCACAGTTTTGTGTTTTATATTTAGATAAATATTTTAGGTGCATTTTGAATTGATTTCTGTGAAGAGTGCAAGAACTGTGTCGCATATATATGTACATATTTTTGGCAAATAGATGTTCAGTTTTTCCAGCACCATGTGTTGAAAAACTATCTCCTCTCCATTGTATTTCCTTTGCTTCTGTTATAGATCTGTTGACTGTAATTGTTGTAGATCAGTTGACTGTAATTGTACAGGTCTAGTTTTGGGCTTTCTATTCTGTTTCATCAATCTATTTGTCTCTTCTCTCACTAATACCACACTGGTGTGATAACTGTATCATTATAGCATGTCTTGAAGTTAAGTAATGTCAGTCTTGCAAATTTATTTTTCTTTAATACTGTGTTTACTATACTGTGTCTTTTGCCTCTCCATATATACTTCAGAATCAGTTTGTCAACATTCACAAAATAACTTGCTGGTTTTTTTTTTTTTTTTTTTTTGAGGTGGAGTTTTACTCTTGTTGCCCCGGCTAGAGTGCAATGGCATGATCTTGGCTCACTGCAACCTCTGCCTCCCTGCTTCAAGCGATCCTGCCTCAGACTCCTGACTAGCTGGGATTACAGGCACTTACCTCCATGCCTAGCTATTTTTTTTTGTATTTTTAATAGAAATGGAGTTTCACCATATTGGCCAGGGTGGCCTCCAACTCCTGACCTCAGGTGATCTGCCCACCTCGGCCTCCCAAAGTGCTAAGAATACAGGCATGAGCCACCATGCCCACCAACTCATTGAGATTATTTTAAAACTATAGATCAAGTTATGAAAAACTTACATCTTGACAATATTGAGTCTTCTTACCTATGAACATGAACTCTCTCTCCATTTATTCAGTTACTGGATTTCTTTCATCAGATTTTATGTATTTTTCTCATAGATCTTGTTTTGTTAGCTTTATATCTAAGTATTTCATTTGGGAAATACTAATGTAAATGTTATTATGCTTTAAATTTCAAATTTCAATTGTTCATTGCTGGTATA
Source organism: Trachypithecus francoisi (assembly GCF_009764315.1). NCBI lineage: Eukaryota > Metazoa > Chordata > Mammalia > Primates > Cercopithecidae > Trachypithecus > Trachypithecus francoisi. The sequence continues at coordinate 9,088,704 of NW_022681468.1, read as the reverse complement.
TAAGGAAGCAATTGATTTTTGTATATTAACTTGATATCCTACAACTTTGCTCTAATTACTTATTAATTCTAGGAGTACCAGTGTCATTTTAATGAAATATTTATCATATATTTCTATTTTATAAATTTAGTAGTGCTTTCCTACCTGTTATCTTCCCCTATCTATGCTCCCCTCTTGCCTCTGCTTTTCTGTTGATTGTAATATCCCTATAATCTTATCAGGTGGATCCCACTGACTTTCTGTTCTTTCACCTCACATATCTCTTTCTTGGATTTTTTTTTTTTTTTTTGGTTGACTTTATAAGTTAAAACCAATACATGTACTTACCTTGTTATAAAACATCTCCTTACATGTATTCTTGAGGCTCGCTGATTTCCTCTTACACTCAGTTGGACATGCTGTAGAGTTACCATCTTGATTTGTGTTTTTGTACAATGGCACCCTGGAGTGGATCTTTTTCTCTTCTACATTATCTCTTTCTTTCTCTATGATTCACTTATTTGGTTAGAGTGTGTTTTCCAGAAACTTTTCAAGATGGGAGATTTTGGAGGTAAAATTTTGTGTCTTTGAAAGTAAAAACAAAAATAAACCAAAGGTAAAAAAGCATCATTATATCGTCACACTTGAGTTATTTCTACAAAACACTTAGAAGACCTTGTTTCCTGATTCTCTGTCATTTCTATTCATGGTTGTCAAATTTTATTTTTTGATAGGTAATACATTTTATATGTTTCCTTCTGTAATAATTTCATTCTTCTCTTCATCACTGAAGTTGTGATGTATACAAATAAAGATAAGTGGATTTTGGATGATTGAATTTTCATATCGAAAAATCATTGGTTAAAGAAATAATACTAACGCAGGAAGACAACCATCTATTTTGTTCCATCCAACTGCATCCCCCTTGTTCCCTTGTTGGAGGACTTGATTGAAGACATATAAACATGAAAATCAAATTTGAGACAGCATAAAGGGACACCATGAATGATAACATCATGATATACAGTGTCTAGAAAGATTTTAATACACGGAGTTCTCTCTAATAAGTAGCAATGTGAACACAAACAGGTAGGCCATCTGTGAGAGCTGCAAAACGATTGCATATATGCATTTCACATTTTCCCAAATCTTACACACTTTGTAATCTCTGGTGTCATAATCTCCAATTTAAAAGCCTATGAAAACATTCACATATGGCCAAGGAGTGCCATTTCCCTCTCTGCTGATGGGTCCCTGCTCTGCTTTCACACTTTCTCTTTTCTCTCGGACATTGTCTTTTTCTATCTTTCACTATCAGTTGATTCCCATCCCACCCACCTGAGGAGAGGCCAGGAGATCTCACTTTTTCTCCTCTCCTTTCTTTCTTTTACAAATATATTTGAGTGCTACACACTATAGATGCAGAGTAAGCACAAGCCATGTCTTCACAGAGGTTAGAGTTGAACTAGAAATAGAAGCATGAGACACAACGTTATTGAGAAGTACAGGACACTATGGGTTAGAGAACAGGGTGGCCTAATGCATGCCTGGTGGGGTGGAGGCTAATCCAAGATTTCTCTGAGTCAATGATCTTGAATGGAGACAGGACAAACAAGTCGGGTTTGCTTACCTCTTGGATAGCTTCTCTGCAGTTTTTCTTCCTGTTTAATCTTGGAACTTCAAAGCTAGCATTTTACCGTGAAAAATCTAGATTCTTAGAAGAGACTTTGTTGAAACAAAGTATCAGAGACTGGATGGCTTATAAACAACAGACATTTATGTCTCACAATTTGGAAATTAGAAGTCTGAGGTCAGAGTGCCAATACGATTGGGTTCTGATTGAGGGAGCTCCTCCAGGTTGCAGACGGCCAGCTTCTCACTGTATCTTCACATGGCAGAAGAGAGCTCTCTGCATTCCCTTTCATAAAGGCATTCATCCTACTCATAAGGGCTCCAACCTCAAGTCCTAATTCTCTACCAAAAGCCCCACCTCCTCATACTTCACAGTGGAGGTTGAGATTTCAATATATGGGTTTTAGAGACATGAAAATATTCAGTCCATTGCATTCTGTCCCTGGGTCCCCCAACTTCATATTCCTCTCATATGCAAAATATTTTTATTCCATCCTGAGAGCCCTAAAATTCTTAATTCATTCTTTTATCAACTCCAAGTCTAAAGTCCAGTCTTATCAAAATATTGTCTAAATAAGATATGGGTGAGACTCCAGGCACAATTATCGTGAAGTAAAATTTATCTCCATCTGTGAACCAGTGAAATTAAACAAGTTATGTGATTGCAAAATACAGTGTTAAACAGGTGTAGACAGACATTTTCACTCCAAAAGGGAGAAATGGGAAAAAGAAGTGGCGGGTCTCAAAGAAGTCTAAAACCCAGCAATAAAGCTCCATGAAATCTTTTTTTAAAAACTTATTTTAAAATAAATTTTATTGTGTGTATTTAAGGTATACAACATGATGTTACAGAATACACATGGATAGTAAAAGGGTTACTATAGAGAGACAAGTTAATATATCCATCATCTCACCATTACCATTTTTTTGTTTTAGTGGCAAAAGCAGTTAAAATCTACTCATTTAGCATGAATCCCAAAACCAACACAATTTTATTACCTATATTCCTTATGTTGTACATTAGATATCTAGACTTGTTCATCCTACACATCTGCTACTTTGTATCCTCTGACCTACATCTCTCCATTTCCTCCCCATCATCCCCTCCCACCCCGACTCTTGGTAACCACTATTTTGTTCTCCATCTCTGTATATTTGATTTTTTTTTTTTTTGATTTCACATATAAGTGAGATCATGCATTATTCTTCTTCTTCTTTTTTTTTTTTTTCAATGTCTGGCTTATTTCGTTTAGAATAATGTCCTCCAGGCTGATCTATGTTGGGGAAAATGGCAAGATCTCATTTCTGTTATTTATTTGTTTTTAAGGCTGAATGGTACACCATTTTATAAGTGCACACACACACACGTGTGTGTGTATATAAATATATATATAAATATAGATAGATAGATAGATAGATAGATAGATAGATAAAATAGTTTCTTTATCCATTCATCTGTTGACAAACCGGTTGTTTCTATAACTTGCCTATCGTTTTTTTTTTTTTTTTTTTTTTTGAGACCGAGTCTCGCTGTGTCGCCCAGGCTGGAGTGCAGTGGCGCGATCTCGGCTCACTGCAAGCTCCGCCTCCCGGGTTCCCGCCATTCTCCCGCCTCAGCCTCCGAGTAGCTAACTTGCCTATTGTTAATAAAGCTACAGTGAACATGGGAGAGCAGGTATCTTTATCTTCGGAAGGTGGTCATTTTGTAACCTTTTGCTTTATGCCTGGAAGAGCAGTAGCTGGACCATATGGCATTTCCATTGTTAATTTCATTAGAAACCTCCATACTGTTTTCCGTAATGGCTAAACTTATCTACACTTTCACCAACAGTCTATAAAAATTTGTTTCCTTTTCTCTCACAATTTCTCTGACATTTGTTATCTTTTGAAATTTTGATAATAGTCAATAATCCTAATGCATGTGAAGTTGTATCTCGTAGTGGCTTTGATGTACATTTCCCTGATGATTAATGATGTTCAGCACTTCTTAATTTATCTATTGTTCATTTTTATGCCTTCTTTAGAGAAATGTCTATTCAGGTCTTTTACCCATTTTTTTTTTTTTTAAATGGGGTTATTTGACTTTCTACTATTGAGTTGTATGATATTAAACTCTTATCAGATATATGGTTTGCAAATATTATTTTTTGAAATGTCGTTTGCCATTTCATTTTTTTTTCTGTGCAGCAGCTTTTAGCCTGTTATAATTCCATTTATTTATTTTTGTTCTTACGGCCTGAGCTTTTAGTGTGATATCCAGAAAATCATTGCCAAGGCCAATGTCTAGTAGCTTTCCCCTTATGTTCTAGTCTAGAAATTTAATAGTTTCTGGTCTTACTTTTGGGCCTTTCATCCATGGTGTAAACTAAGGGTCTAATTTTATTTTATTATTTTTTTCTTTTTTCTTCATAAAATTTTAATTTTTCAGTCGACACATAGGAATTGTACATATTTATGGGGTACATAATGATGTTTTGATACATATAGTGGTTTGAATATGAAAACACAGTTTTTCCCAGCACAATTCATTGAAGAGACTATTCTTTTCTCATTATGTCCTGTTGGTGCCTTTGTCAAAAATTAGTTGACCATATACGTTTGGGTTTATTTCTGGGGTCTGTATTCTATTCCTTTGGTCTATGTGTTTGTTTCCATGCCAGTACCATACTTTTTTTGTTTAGTATAGCTTTGTAATATAGTTTTAAATAAAAAATAAAATGCTTCCAACTTTTTTTCTTCAGAGTTGAAATATAATATTTCTGGAGGCTGGAAGTCTGAGATCCACATGCTCCCAAAGGACCCACTTCCTAAAATCATTATTTTGGAGGCTAGGATCTCAACATATGAACTCTGGGGGATGGGAACAGAAACATTCAGTCCATTGCAGAGGATGAGTCTGGGTTAATATGAAAGAGTCAGAAAAGCTTCTTTAAAAAGCCAATCCTTTGCTTTCTGTGAGTGGAGATTAAGCAGAAGGAGCAGTTTAAGGCAGCAGGAAATGCTAGGGTGAAGGCTCTTGAAGGAAAAAAGGAAGGCCAGTCAGTATGGCTGGAGCGAAAAAATTCAGGAAGATACTGCACAAGTTGAGGCTGGTGAGGAGGCATGGCCATGGCGAGAGTTTTGGCTTTTATTGTAGGAATGAAGGGAAGGCCCTGAGAGGTCCCATTTCTTAAGAAGGGGAAGAGTGGAAGAGACAACGGGACTGTCAGGGAATATCCGTTTTAACAACATCACCTTGCTGCCATGTGGATAATTGATTAAAAGAGGGCCACGGTGTGTGGGAGACTCACTGTGAGCACTTTGCATTAATCCAGACATGATGACAACTTGAACTAGGATATTTGCTGAAGAAATGGAGAAAAATAGATGACGTGAGTGATGTAGGGATATAAAGGCCATAGGAGCTGGTGATTGATTTCATATGAGCAGTGTGGCATCACAGGCATCTTCCCGGTTTATGGCTGGAGCTCTGGATGGACTGTGGTGCTGCTGAAGCCAGAACCAGACCACGTTTGTGGGAAAGACAATAAACTGAGCCAATTAGGATGGGGAGGAGTGTTCAATAGAGCAGAGATAAACCTTTATTGAGGAAAAGATGAGAAAGCTACATTTAGGAGGCAAGATTTGAACCAGGCCTTGAATACATCCAGACATCAGAGCCAGGCATAGTGGGAAGATGACAGGGGAAGAGAGGTTCCCAACAGAGGGAGCACCCAGAGTCTTATAGGGGATCTTGGCATTTTTATTCCATTTTTTAAAGTAAACTTTACTTTGAAATTCAGCATACCTATAGAAAAGTGCGTAATTTATAAAAATACAAATCTATGAAAATTGAATAAAGCAGATCATCCAGTGTCTTTGGGAAGGGGTTGATTTTTTTTTCTGAATTTTCTATTTTAACTGCATCTAGTTTTCTGATTGAAAGTGCCATTGAGTTCCTGGAAGTAAGCTGGGGAGAAAAACTCATTCTATGAGTGAATACGCTTGGCAAGAAGTAGTGGGGCTATAATTGTGATAGTAACAGTGTTACTAGAAAACATCGGTGACTGCTGTTGTTATGTGTTATGCTGCTCATAATTTTTACTGCATTAGAAGAACGGAATCAGAGAAGACTTGGAGATATCAAGTCTTGGAGTATTACTGATAAATAAATAGAAGTAATTCTAGATTGTATAACAAAGAGTTCAGTTTTAGAAATTTTAAGTTTCAGGTGTTTACTCAAAAGTCATACAGAAGTGGAAATGTCTGGAAGAACAAAAGGACAGAAGAATGCATGGGTGAAAACTCAGAGGAGAGATCTTGACTCCAGGAGAGATGTGTGAGCTCTGCTGTGGGGCTATATTGAATCATGTCAGAGTGGAGGTTCTTGCTTTAGCAGCAGTTAGGTAGAATGAGATGTTCAGGATTTGTCTTTTTCTTTCGTTTTACCCAGAAAGAAATGGAAGTAACTAGAGTGTCTGTTACACAGTTGCAAATGCAGTTCTGGAACAACAAAGATTGATTAAAGCTGGAAGCAGGGCTTCCGGTGTTGTCAGTTTTTAGAGAGTAATTGAAGCCACAGGGTGGACAAGATGGTCTGGGGAGTGAACGGGGAGCAAGGTGACCCCATTGTGATGGAGGCTTCCAGAGCTCAGGCGGGAGTCCCAGCTGTGCCACGGTGGTGGCAGCTGCCCCACTTGCCAAGCCCAGGTGGATGAGGTGGGCAGTGGGTGGGGGGTACTCATGTACCATCCACAGAGAGGGTTAGAAGCCAGAGTGCTTTCCAGATGTCAACAGTCGATTGCAGACAATTAGGAGGCTGCCTTTTCTCTCTCTCTCCCAGTACCCCTAAGACAAACTGTCTGAACCACAACAGTTGAGTCTGAGCATATCAAATAAGTAAGGCAAAGAGAGACCCCATGGAATAACTGTGGTTAGTGGCTTGCAGGGCTGCGGATGGGGTGTGGGGGGTGGGTTGCTCAAGAGAAAGAAACTTGCTTTTAATCAATGTGCTAATCCAGGACATAAGGTCTCCTTTCTCTCCCTGCCTCATTTCGTTTCCCAGGGTTCAGTCCCCATTCCCACCCCCTGCTCCCTCCCCATACTGGTTGAATGGAAATTTGGTCCAGTTTTTTTTTTTTAATATAGATACATTAAAAAACAGACACTGATCTTCAAAGAAGCCTGCAATTTCACTGGCGACGGAATGTTTATAGCCACAATTTGTTTGGTTCTGATAAAATGCACATGCCCCGTTATTCCATTTTATTTTGCATCCCAAGCCAGGCTTGCTTCATACATTGGCCTGTGCCCCTCCTCGTCAGCAAGACAGAGGGAGACAGAGAGACGAAGAGAGACAGAGAGACCTTCCTCGAGCTGTGGCTACATCTGCCTATGGGTGTCCTGGACTGCATGGGTCCAGAGGTCATTGAATGTGGCGGAAGGAGACCCAGTCCAGGAGAGAGGATGACCAGCCAGAGGGAATTTCAGGCCCTCCCAGAGATACATTATGCCACATCAAGAGAAACACCAGCCTTCCCAAGTCAAGCTGAAGCTAGAAGATAATGCCCCCAGTTCTTCTTGGGAGGTTGTGCAATGGAGGTGAAAGAGTCTTGAAACTAACAAGTGTGGACTTAAATCTTAGCTTAGTCACTTTCTTGAGGTATGATTTCAACAGTTTTCTCTGAATTGGCTTTCCCTGATTGAAAACCAACAGTGTCAGCCCTACAGAACTGGTGTGAGAGTAAACATATTGGGACCCAGTCAGCAGGACAGAGTATGTCCAGAAGACAGTAGAAAGTGCAGTTTTGCCAAGGAGAGGGAATTGAGAGGAGTGTTCTAGCCGGGAGGGCAGTGGGCACCCCAGCGTACAGGCATGAGGAAACAACATTGCTTGGGGAGAAGTCTGAAGTGACTGGGTGTTTAGTTCAGAGATAGAGCAACAGGAAATGAAGCTGGCAGAACAAGAGGTCAGGTTGTGAGCCACTCTGAGGAGTTTAAGTTTCCTTTTGCCGTCCGTGGAAGAGCTTTAGGATTCTAAGCAGAAAACGACTCATGCTTAGATTGTGCTCTGGAAAAAAAAAAAAATGACCATTTGCAGCAGGGTGGTCCACTGCAAGGGTGGGAAGAAGAAAATAAGTTAGAAAGCGTAAGGGCAGGCAAGGCTTCTCAGTTCTGCATATGCATTACTGCTTCACTGCGGCAGCGAAGGACACCCCCTTCGATGGTCAAGGGTTAGGGATCTGGGTTCAGATCTCAACAGATATTTTCATGGACCAACTGTGGAATCTGCATCAAGTCACTTAAAGTTGCTGTGCCTCAGTGATCCTATTTATAAAATGTGGATGGCAATAATGTTTATTGCCAATATAGATACTGTGAGGATTACATGAATTATTATTATTATTTTTTTTTGAGATGGAGTCTTGCTCTGTTGTCCAGGCTGGAGTGCACTGGTGTGACCTTGGCTCACTGCAACCCTGTCTCCTGGGTTCGAGCGATTCTCCTGCCTCAGCCTCCTGATTAGCTGTGATTACAGTTGCCCACCACCAAGCCCATCTAATTTTTGCATTTTTAGTAGAGATGAGGTTTTGCCATGTTGGCCAGACTGGCCTTGAACTCCTGACCTCAGAAGATCTGCCCACCTTGGCCTCCCGAAGTGCTGGGATAACAGACCTGAGCCACCGCACCTGGCCGACATGAATTTTAAATACAAAAGAAAATCACCGCAAAACACTTAAAGAGTGTGCATGGCAAATACAATACATGCACTCAATAAATGCTGCATATTATTTCCAGCTAAAATGTCAGAACGCTATGTGCTCTAACTAAGCACTTTATGTACGTCATTCCATTTAATCTTTACATTTTCCCTGAAAGACAATTGCTACTTCTGTTTCTTTTTCTTTGCCTGATGAAAATTAAAGTTCAGTGAAATTGAATCCTTGCCCAGCATGATTAGATGCTACCTGGAGGAGCGGGGAAATAAAGCCAGATTGCTTCCAAAACCCGTGGGCTTCAATATTGCCTTTTGAAAGAGGAAGAATAGGAATGAAAATCTCCAGCTCTTCAATCTTGAGTTGGAGGGAGTATATAAAAAAGTGAATGGAGATATTGCTGATGGGAAGGCTTAACTTTATGCTTTTGGTAAGTGTTCCCTCCAGCCCCACTGCTCTCCATCAGTACGTGTGTATGTGTGTGTGTATGCGTGTGTGTGTGTTGGGTGTGTATGTGTGTGTGTGTCTGTGATTGGTCAGGCTGACTCTGGCCAGAGCTAATAAGTGTTCCCTGCAGCCCCACTGCTCTCCATCAGCACGTGTGTGTGCGTGTGTGTGTGTGTCTGTGTTGTGTGTGTGTGTGTATGCGTGTGTGTGTTTGTGTTGTATGTGTCTGTGTGTGTGTGTGTGATTGGTCAGGCTGACTCTGGCCAGAGCTAATAAGTGTTCCCTGCAGCCCCACTGCTCTCCATCAGCACGTGTGTGTGTGTGTGTGTGTGTATGCATGTGTGTGTGTGTCTGTGTTGTGTGTGTGTGTGTGTATGCGTGTGTGTGTCTGTGTTGTGTGTGTCTGTGTGTGTGTGTGTGAAATTGGTCAGGCTGACTCTGGCCAGAGCTAATAATTCTCTGAGGAACTCTAAATGACACATTGCTGTTGATCGGATCAATCAGTCAAAGGGCAGATTCTACATTTTTACTTTCACTGAAGTCTTCCTTTTTTCTTTGTTCCTTCATCAGTTTAAATCTGATGAAGACAAACTCTTCTTAAAATCTGATAGGCTTTCTTTAAGATTTGTATGATTTTATTTGAAAAGCTAATTTTTAACTATAATTCAAAATTTCTCTGCAAGACCCTGTCACCAATTTTCAGTTCCCAGTGACAGAAAGCAAAAGAATAATGAAATGAATAATGGTAAGCGAATAATGGTCAGTGAAAAATGAAAAACGGGGTGGGAGGAGCCTCCAGCCCAACTCCCCACCTGGCCTGCAACCCTGCCACGTTCCCTGTGTCATCACTCCATCACTCCCAAGACACAGAAGCGTCTGCTCTTGGAAATTCCTTTCTCTTGGAACCTGACACACTCCGGCTGTTGGAAAATTGTCTCTCATAGATAAAGTGTCTTTCTCCGGAGCTCCTCTATGCCCCTCTGAATTTAAGTGGTCTCAAAAGCCCTTCTCTGGTCTTCGCTTCCCAAAAGTGCCTTTCTAGAATCTGTGAGCATTCCTGTGTGTCCCTGAAGTCTTTTCTTCCACCGGCAGACATTCTGAGTTTGTATAGTCAGTCACAGAAAGGACGCGGCTTCCATAGTCTTTGGGTAAAGTTGTGCCCTGGAGCTAAGTCAGGTCTACACAGAAGGCACTTCTACTATGGAATTAGGGGCTGGATTTTGTTTTCAAATGGTTTTCAGTGTAGTTGACACTCTATCCTAAAATCCTTGCCAGGAAGTTGTAGGGGAGCTGCTCCATTCTTGACATAAAGGTGATTCTCCCACAGTTCCCCGTCACATCTGAAATAAGATTTGAACTCCTCCTTCTTACCAGCAGAGCTGGCTAGGTTGCAGCCTGTGCACTGGGCCCCAGCTCATCTTACAGTTCTGTCCACTCACTCTCTCTCCTCTAGTCAAACTGACATTTGCTTTACTCCTTGAACGTCTGCGAACTTGTCCTGACTTAGAGGATTTGCAACTGCTGTTCCCTCTTCCTGGACCGCTCTTTTCCCAGATCTATGCAGGGCCAGCTCCTACTTGTTCTGTAGGTCTCAGTCTCTGTGTCAAATCAACCAGGATTTCTGGAGCTTTCTATCTAATATGCTTCCTTTCCCCTCAGCCACTGTATTAGTCACTGTATCATTTTATTTCTTCATAGCCCCTTTCAAGAAGAAAAGTACCTTATTTAACCACTTGCTTACTCTTTTTTTTTTTTTTTTTTTTTTTTTAGGCAGAGTCTCACTCTCTCGCTCTGTCACCAGGCAGTGGCGCGGTGTCGGCCTGCTGCAACCTCCACCTCTTGGATTCAAGTAATTCTCTTGGTCTCAGCCTTCTGAATAGCTGGGACTACAGGCACCTGCCACCACATCCAGCTAATTTTTGTATTTTTAGTAGAGACGAGGCTTCACCATGTTGGCCAGTATGGTCTCGATCTCTTGACTTCGTGATCCGCCCACCTCAGCCTCCCAAAGTGCTGGGATTACAGGCGTGAGCCACTGCGCCCAGCCCCCCACTTGCCTACTCTTTAGTTTACTTTCCTTAAATAAGCGTCAGGCCTTATTTTTTGGTGGGGGAGGAGGTTTACGTCTTTGTTCCTATTGAAATGAAATTGCATCTGGAACGTGGTGTAGCCCACCGGGGCTATTTGTTGAATTAATGCCTTTGTGAATGATTGAATGGGCTGAGTATGGGGAGAGCTCAAAATAAGTATGGAGAGTCAAGGCATCTTAGAGGCTGTAAAATATTGCAGAGATTGATTCGAATCCATTATGCTTATTCCATAGACAGTGAATCTGTGTCCAACGAGGCCAAGACATGCACCCAAGATCACACCCTGAGTATATGCAAGAACTGGTCCAGGAGTCCAGCTTCCTAACAGCGGTGGCACTTTTTCTTCTTTCGACAATGAAAAGTAAATGCATCAGCATACACCAAAAGTGTGAAATCAGTTAGGTACTTTAGATCGAGGATTTTCCAAGAAGATTTTCTAAGATGATGTTTTTGACGCAGAGAAGATCTGAATAGAAAGCAAGGAGGTTAAAATGCAGGTAGAATATCTGAGAAAAAATCCAGGAGCAGGAGTCAGCAGATGAGATGCAAGGAAAAGCACAAAATGAGGCCTGGCAGGAAGACTCCAAGGTAGGGGTGGGGAGCCTAGTGGTGGGCAGGCCTTGGCCATCCAGAAAAGAGCCTTGATTTCAGCTCCTGCACATTGGTGGTCATGGAAGGGGCAGGTGGGATTTGAGGAATGCACGTAGCAATGGTGGATGGAGGAAATGGAAAGAGGAAAGAACCACATAGAGGAAGGCCTATCCAGAGGTCACTGATAGGCAGAGGGTCGTCCAGGCAATGACCACACCAAGCACCAGAGGGAGGAGGTAAGGAGCTTGTGTCCAGAAAAGCAGAAAGGAAGGTGTGCACATTTATGAGATGCTTCTGGGACTTCCCGCAGGAAGAGTGCACAGGGCTCCATCAGTCCCTGCTGCTTGTCAACTGTGAGCTCTAACAATCTTCCCAAAAAGCTGGCAAGACCTGGGTGCCATCAGTGATCTCAGTAGCCCCCTCCACACACCCTTGGAGGCACTGGTAGCCTAGCACAGGCAGAAGTTTTGGAGCCAGACCAGCTGGTTTTCTAGGAAACAGCAAGGTGATGTTAACATTTTTGTTGTTATTCCCTTTTTGGAATCACAGTTTCTCATCTCTACAAAGAGAAAAACAATGCCTACCATTTAGCATTATTATAAAGATTATGTGAGAATTTATGTGTAAAATGCATATAATCATTTATGGCAATACAAAGTGTTCTACATATTTATTCCCCTATATTTTTCCTTTTGCATGTAACCTGGACCTCTGGCTAAACCTCTCTGATTTGGGATTTTTTTTTTAATTTTTATTTTTGTTTAATTTTAATTTTTTATTATAAGTATAATCTTTAAGTTCTGGGGTATATGTGCACAATGTGCAGGTTTATTACATAGGTAATACATGTGCCATGTTGGTTTGCTGCACCCATCAACTCATCATTTACATTAGGTATTTCCCCTAATGCTATCCCTCCCCCAGCCCTCCACCCCATGACAGGCCCTGGTGTGTGACGTTCCCCTTTGTGTGTCCATGTGTTCTCATTGTTCAACTTCCACTTATGAGTGAGAATATGCGGTGTTTGGTTTTCTCTTCTTGTATTACTTTGCTGAGAATGATCATCTCCAGTTCCATCCATGTCCCTGAAAAGGACATGAACTCATCCTTTTTTATGGCTGCATAGTATTCCATGGTATATATGTACCACACTTTCTTTATCCAGTCTATCATTGATGGGCATTTGGGTTGGTTCCAAGACTTTGCTATTGTGAACAGTGCTGCAATAAACATACGTGTGCATATGTCTTTATGGTAGAATGATTTATAATCCTTTGGGTATATACCCAGTAATGGGATTGCTGGGTCAAATGATATTTCTAGTTCTAGATCCTTGAGGAATCGCAGCACTGTCTTCCACATGATTTGGGATTTATTGATTTATTGATTTAAGAGTGTTCCCAGCTAAGAAGTTTGAAACTCACAGTTTCCTAGTATGTTATAAAGAAGAATTTAAGGTCATTTAGTCCAGAAATTAAATTTTTTGTTTACATTTATGTTGTGGAGGGTTGGTAGCATTGTTTCAAATTTTTGACTTACTTGCCCGTTTTGAACTGGAATATTTCACATAGTGGGAGACTTTTAACATCTCTTGAAAAGTCTGAAAGTCCAACAGCCTGCTGTCCAGCAGTGACATTAGCTGAAGCTGGGTGTCTCCTATCCCACCCTCTAGTTGGATTGGTCTGTTAGGGCTTTCTTAACAGAGAACCACATACTGGTTGGCTTAAACAACAGAAATGTATTGTGTCACAGTTCAGGAAGCTGGAAGTTCAAGATGAAGGAGTCCGCAGGGCTGGTTCCTTTGAGGGATTTGAGAAGATCTGTCCCATGCCTCTCTTCTGGCTTCTGGGGTTGCTGAAATCTCCAGCATTCTTTGACTTGTAGAAGCATCACCCTGACCTCTGTCTTTCTGATCATGGGGTGTCCTCCGTGTGTACTTGTCTCTGTGCTCAAATTCCCTTTTCATAAGGATGCTGGTATTGAATTAGGCTCCACCCTAATAACCTCATCTTCACTAATTACATCTGCAGTGACCCCATTTCCAAACAAGGTCACATTGTGAGGTACTGAGGATTAGGACTTCAACATATGAATTTGAGAGGAACACAGTTTAACCCATAGCACCAGCTTACAAGCATCCCCTCCCCCAGGCTTCTGGCAGGCATCTGCAAAGTCCACCTGACTACTGTCATTTTCAGCATGCAGTCCACAACTTTTGGTCAAAAACTTCCTTTCTATCACAGTGGACCTGAGGCCCACATTTCAGTAAAGCAAGAGGCAACTACAAGGTCTGCAGTGTTTGGTTAGGTTGAAGGCTCCGTCAAGTGTCTCTCCCAAGGTAGCACAGCTAGTGACAGTCAGCCCTTTATGGATTCTGGTCCATTCATCTGTGTACCTCTGGTTCAGCCAGAGAGGAAGTAGTGAGAAACAATACCGTTTCAAGTGTGGTGCCTCTGAGATGGGTGAGGAGTTGAGAAGTCGAGGGAGAGGGTTGGTTTGGGGAGGGCAGGTGACAAGCAGGTGGAGCAGTGATAGGTGAAGCCTGAGGTGACATTCTAGGGGAAACGTGTGGGAGACAGGAGAATGTGAGATTGGTGTGCTCCTGTCTGCCCTCCAAACAGGTCAAATCAGAACCTTCTCATATTTGGTGAGGACCTTATCAGGGTGATAATTTGTTAGGAATTGTTGTGCTCTTGTCATGTTTCACCTAATGTAAGTTGATAATTAGGAAGCATTACATATATTCACAGAGTAAAGGTCTTGAGATAAAGCACAGTTTCTCAGTGTTTTTTCATTTTCAGATGAAAAATGTTCCTTTCTGTGTTACTCTTATGA